>NC_141471.1:15899605-16554605 GCF_009769465.1 Tauraco erythrolophus
TCAGTGTACATGAGCCTGGAGGTAATTTCATTTGTGAAAGGAAAATGTTGTACTTAGCACAGACACTTTTGTTTAGCATTGATATAAGGTGGAATGTATTCAGTTTGGAAGAGGCATAAAATTTCCTAAGTGAGACCATGTGGTAGCTGTTTATTTTAGGAGAATTACTTCAGAGCTGATTTCAGTGGGATTTGATGACACTCAGCACCCAACAGAATTGAGACATTAAAACAAAGCTATTCTTTGTGGGACACCATCCACTTCAATTTTCTGCAATTACAAAAGTCTCCTGAGCATGACATGGGTTGTCCCCTTTTGACATGTCAGACTATTTTTTTTCTGTTGCCTAGTTCCTTACTGGATAGAAATTCTATCTTTGTAATGCTGATACTGAGAAAAAAATTAAATGGGAAAAAAATCTCAAGACCTCAAACAAAAGAATATGGAACTGAGAAACGCTATCCAAAAAATCAAGGGGCCTTCAAGTTTCCAGTTTATATATTTCTTCTAAGTTACTGGTCATTAGCAATGAAATACTGAAAATTAATACACTTTTTGTCTAAACAAATCTGTATTTTAAAAAGTCTTAGTTTTTTTTTTTAATGAGCTGTTTGGGCAAAATTTCTTTTACTTGATATTTACAATCAAGAATTATTAGAAGTTTACCCAACTTGCATTATAAATTAAATAGCTATCATAGTTAAGCATTATGCAAATAGTCTTTGCATTTTCAAGTATCAGTGGCAATGGTTGAATGGAGAATCCTTTACACTGGAGATTGGTGTCAATTTCCCTTGATTCTAGTTGTTTTTTCCAATGACATAGTGTTTTTTGTGCCCCATGGGAAACGTTGTGGAAAATATATTTTTGTGACAAAATGTGTTTTATCAAGTGTATCATAAGTCTTTTTTTTTGAAACAAATAGAAGCTTCATAATCAAAGTTCTAATCATGAACTCTTATCTTTCCAAAATCTTTGAAAATAAAACAGATCTCTCTGATTTTCACATGCTATAACACCTTTCAGTGTAGAATATTTTTGTTAAGTTGGGAAGGTGGGAAAGGAAAATGTAAAGTTGCTGTGTTTCTTAGATTGTTAGATTGTCATTTTGAAAATCGTTATATTCCCTTTGCTTCTTATCGCTACCGTCCTTCTGAAGTGACCACACCTATTAGTGCCATATTGTTTTCCCTGAGGATTTCTTTCAATTTTGCTAGCCCCGGCAGTGCACAGATTAAGCAGAAGAGCACAGATGCTAGTGTTGCTTTTAAGTTGGAGGGTTTGTTTTAAGTTTTAAAGCTATGATTCTTGAAACTCACTTCCCCTGTTCTGCTCAATCATTGGCAGTGTTTAAAAGTTGGAAGTCAGTTGTAATGCAGTTCCAGTGGCAGAAATTAATACTTGTAAGGAGCAAATTATTCTACAAGAAATTTGGAAAATAATGGTTTGGGTCATAGAAATGCTTGTTTTGAAAAGAGTGACTGAGAACTTCACTGAATGTAGTTTTCAACATGAGAAATTACTAGCTTGCTAGCAATGCATGTTACTGAGTAATTAACAATAATTTAATGACTTTGAGCACTCTGGGTATTTGAGCTGTGCTGAGAGCAGACAGAATTTCAGGTCCTTGGGCTAAAGTTGAGTGCTGTAAATACCACAATACTCCTATAACAAGTTGGGACATCCAGTTCTTCAGCTTTACAAACTGCTTGTAACTCTGTGACTGATCTTTAAAGAAAGCCTACTCTGAAACTTCAGTCTCTAGCTTAATGTTGTAACTATGGCTTTGTAATGATTAAAGTCTGTGCACTGGCTTAATTTTTGAGCATTGTTGCTTTTCATCTTATATAGTCTCTAGGGGCCTCATTTTTTTTCCCCTTTGTACATTTATATGATTAGTACTGAAAGCAAATAAACTTGAGTCAATTTTAAAGAAACTTCCCAGAAAGACAGTGAAAGTGGGCCAACTAATTTTGAAAACATACCAGAAAGCAGTCAGTAAATTAAATCAGTTCAACTAGTCATCCTCATCCCATGTGAAACTGTAAAAGCAATCTTTAACTCCAAGTTAATTTTCCAGTACTTAAAATTTATCTTCCTCTGGATCAGAAACCTGACAGTTTCGTAGCCTACAGAGGTTCATTCAATTTGCTCTTGTTACGGGGAGTGATAAAACATGGCTCAGAAACATTGTTTCTTTGGCAAAGTTAGGTATCTGAATACCAAGAACGGCTACAAAAATTTGCATAAGAATTTACATTATGTTTTAATTTATGCTTTAATAATTTACATTCATCCTGAATAACAATTTTTATCCAGAGGTCTCAAAATCTAGTATGAAATAAGGTGGATATGTCTTTTTCAAGTTATATGTGTGGAAGGAAGATTGCAAAAACATTAGCTGGCTTGTTGCTTTTACTAACGGTAGAAAAATTCTCCGGGTCTCCTTTCCACTGCATATTCATTGGATGAGGCCACGTTGAGTCATGTATGTTGACATGAAAAACCAAGCCATATATAAACAACTAAATGATTTTCTTATTGGTTAATGTCACAATATATTTTGGTTTACTGCTTGATTCTCATACACTAATTTTAATCTCAAAGTGGGTATCTCTTTTGCTGCAGCACAAAATTGTTTTACTTTGTCATCACCAATCTTATTTTAAATCATAAAAGCATCTAGCAGCTTGATAGTAAATTAAAGCTATTTCAAAACCATAATCTGTCTTCAAAGTAATGTGATGATTTATTGTGAAAAGAGATAAGAATTTGTAATTCCTATACGTATTTGATTTATTTATCTACCCTATGGAGAAAAAAAATGAGCAAGAAAGGTTGTCTATGCCTTTTCTTTTACGAAAGCTATAGCAAACTGGAAAACAGTCTTGACAGCACGAAATTCATAGATTCATAGATTCATAGATTCATAGATTTCTAGGTTGGAAAAGACCTTAGAGATCATCGAGTCCAACCATCCCTAATCCCCATTAAACCATATCCTCAAGTAGCTCATCCACCCTATTCTTAAACACATCCAGGGATGGGGACTCAACCACCTCCCTGGGCAGCCTATTCCAGTGGCTGACAACCCTTTCAGAGAAGAAATACTTCCTAACATCCAACCTGAATCTCCCCTGACTAAGCTTATTCCCATTTCCTCTTGTTCTATCACCCATCACTAATGTAAAGAGCCCTTCCCCTACCTCCCCACCATCTTTTCTCAAGTATTTATAGGCCGTAATCAGGTCTCCCCTCAGCCTCCTCTTCTCCAGGCTAAACAGCCCCAACTCCCTCAGCCGCTCCTCATAAGTTTTATTTTCCAGCCCCTTGACCAGTTTAGTCACCCTTCTTTGGACTCGCTCCAGGAGCTCAATATCTCTCTTAAAGCGAGGGGCCCAAAACTGGACACAATATTCCAGGTGCGGCCTCACCAGTGCCGAGTACAGGGGCAGGATCACTTCCCTGTTCCTGCTGGTCACACTATTCTTGATACACGCCAGTATCCCATTGGCCTTTTTGGCCACCTGGGCACACTGCTGGCTCATATCAAGCCGGTAGTCAACCAACACCCCCAGGTCCTTCTCCGCCAGGCAGCTCTCCAGCCACTCCTCCCCAAGCCTATAGCGATGCTTGGGGTTTTTATACCCCAAGTGAAGGACTCTGCACTTGGCCTTATTAAAGCTCATGCCATTGGCCTCAGCCCAACGATCCAGTCTGTTCAAATCCCTCTGAAGGGCCTCCCTACCCTCGAGCAGATCGACACAGCCTCCCAGCTTGGTGTCGTCCGCAAATTTACTGAGGGTACATTCAATCCCCTCATCCAGGTCATTGATAAAGATGTTAAACAGAACTGGACCCAGCACTGAGCCCTGGGGAACCCCACTGGTGACCGGCCTCCAGCCGGATTT
This sequence comes from Tauraco erythrolophus, assembly GCF_009769465.1. Taxonomy (NCBI): domain Eukaryota; kingdom Metazoa; phylum Chordata; class Aves; order Musophagiformes; family Musophagidae; genus Tauraco; species Tauraco erythrolophus. The sequence goes on from NC_141471.1 coordinate 15,903,517, forward strand.
AGCCCCATTTACCACCACTCTTTGGGCCCGGCCATCCAGCCAGTTTTTAACCCAAAGGAGGGTGTGCCTATCCAGGCCAGCAGTTACCAGTTTCTCAACCAGAACACTATGAGAAACTGTATCAAAGGCTTTACTGAGGTCTAGGAAAACTACATCCACAGCCCTTCCCTCGTCAACCAGGCGGGTCACCCTGTCATAGAAGGTGATCAGGTTTGATTGGCAAGACCTGCCTTTCATAAACCCATGTTGACTGGGCCTGATCACCCGGTTAACCTGTATGTGCTCATTAATAGCACTCAAGATAACCTGTTCCATGACTTTGCCCGTCACCGAGGTCAGACTGACAGGCCTGTAGTTCCCCCGATCCTCCTTCCGCCCTTTTTTGTAAATGGGGGTAACATCCGCCAGCCTCCAGTCCAGCGGAACTTCCCCAGTGAGCCAAGACTGCCCAAAGATAATGGACAGGGGTTTGGCAATGACATCCGCCAGCTCTCTCAGGACTCTCGGGTGGATACCATCAGGCCCCATAGACTTGTGGGCATCCAGCCGAAGGAGCAGATCCTTGACCCGTTCCTCTTGGATCACAGGAGCTTCGATTTGCTCTCCCTCCCCGCACTCAGACACCGAAGGCCAGCTCACCTGGGAACTGCTGACCTTATTATTAAAGACTGAGGCAAAGAAGGCATTAAGGACCTCAGCCTTGTCCTCATCCCTAGTGACTAACGTACCCCCTGAGTCCAGTAGGGGCTGGAGGTGATCTTTAGCCCTCCTTTTGTTATTAACATATTTATAGAAAGACTTTTTGTTGTCCCTTACGGAGCTGGCTAGTCTAAGTTCCAATTGGGCTTTTGCCTCCCTGATTATCTCCCTACATGTCCTAACTTCCTTCCTGTATTGATTCCTGGATGCCTGCCCATTCTTCCAAGACTTGTAGACATCCCTTTTTCTTTTGAGATATTCCCAAATCTCCTTTGTCATCCAAGCTGGTTTTCTACCCCGGCGGCTCGATTTCCGGCACACAGGGACAGCTCGCTCCTGTGCCTCCAGAATTTCCTTTTTGAGTAGTAACCATCCCTCCTGCGCCCCCTTACCCTTGAGAGCTGTCTCCCATTGGACTTTGTTAACCAGACTTCTAAACAGCCCAAAGTCAGCTCTCCCAAATTCCTTAGTTCTGGAAATGGGAGGAAGAAACTCTCATCTGTGCAACTACCTGTCAATAATGAGCTTTATCTTCTGACTTGTGCAGTGTTATAGCAAGCGTTTTAAAGATCTGCCTGTTGCATTTTTAATCAAGTGTGAGTCTAGATTCAAATCTTTCATGAATGACTTTACAAGTGCTGGCTGTTATCTGGCTTCTTAGGAAGCACAGCAATGTGTATGGTCTTTTCTAGTCTGCAACTGAATTGTGGTGCTTTTTTCTTAAGAACATGATGGTTGTTGTAGCGCTGGATGGGTTTTCATGGCATATTTCTCCTGGAGAGGCCCAGAAGTATAGTTCAACTCTATAAGAAATGTTCTCTCAACAAAAGAGGCAAGATGACTCTTTCAGGGCAGAAGAGAACATGATTTCTGAAGAGTGCTATAGCTGGGAGAAGCCTGGTGGCATTGCAGAAGCACTCTTCTTTCCAGGGATTGTTGTCAAAAACGGTGGAAGGGGACCAGAACATTTGTCTTAAAAGCCTCTTCCATTTTTCTTTCCAGGCAAAGCAGAAAAAACACCAGTTCTGTATCTCAAGACTCCTGGGAGCAGAGCTATTCCCCTGGTGAAGGGTTCCAGACTGCGAAGGAAAATCCCAGATATTCCAGCTACCAGGGATCAAGGAATGGCTATATGGGGGGACATGGCTTCAATGCCAGGGTGATGCTAGAAACACAGGAACTGCTCCGTCAAGAGCAGAGGCGGAAAGAACAACAACTGAAAAAAAAAACTTCTTCTGAAGGGCCTAGCAACTATGACTCATATAAGAAAATCCAGGACCCTAATTATACCCCTCCTAAAGGTCCTTTCAGGCAAGATGTACCACCTTCACCATCTCAGGTAGCCAGGCTGAACAGATTGCAAACACCAGAAAAGGGAAGACCATTTTATTCTTGAGGCGAAGAAAATGAATATCGACTCATCATGCAATAAGGAACATTTTCATATAAAGACTTATATTTTGAAACCTTTTTAAACTGATGGTACTAAGGAATATATCCGTTGTCTGTTTCAGTGCCTTTAGAAACACGGGCAAAGCGTTGGTGGACCTTGTGTCTTTGCCGTTCTGTCTCAAGTGTTGAATTCATGGAAGGATGTTCCACCATTTGACAATCATAGCGGAAGCGAGCAACACCACCCCTGCGTACTGTGTCCCATAGCCCAGTCCAGTAGTTGTCAATGGCTTATTACTAGGATTTGTTGTAATGTATTTTACTTTGCAGTGACTTATTACACCAACATGCAGCTTTGTGGCATAAAATTAATGAATTTGAGGTTGAAGGAAGCATTGACGTGTCCTTTTTTTATTTCTGTCAGGTCAGGAGGAGGGTTACATATCACTCTTTGAGTGGATAAGGCTTAGCTCTACTCTGGATCGCAGTCACAGTTCTAAGATGTTTTATGGTGGAGTCATTACCAGTCTTTGTTGATCAATATTTAAGTGTCTATATGCTGAAAAACTGTCCTTCTCCTATTATGCACATATGCACTCTTGTTCTCTCTCCCCACTCTGAGCTTATGAGAAAAGCCTTTATCCTGACTCATGAGGAAAACAATATTAAGCTTTCAGCTATCCTGAGAATCCTGTTACAATTGCCTTATAATCTTAACACACAGTCCATTAAACTGGAGAGAGACTGTTTATACAGTCACAGCCAAGCCCTTGATAAGTATATTTTACTATTTTATTAAAGATGGGAAATTATGAACAAACAAACTGAGTTCTGCTTTGCTTTACTTCTAAATGAATTTGATCATATGACAGTTGTGTCTAGGAAGAGAAATAGGGAGGGTATCATCTCGTGGTCGTCTGATACGCAGTTGTCCTTCTTTGGGCAAATTTTGGAGATAGCTTAAAGCAAGAGCAGAAGAAAACAAAGTTTTTATCTGGATCAAAAAACTGAGAAGAAAACAATTTCTTCCTTTTACAATTTGTGAAGTTTTGTGGACAATTGCCATGTGCTTCCGTATACTGTATTGTTGCATCATGATGCTACATTAAAAATAAACATATAGGTATATGAATGAGAGATTAGTGGAGACAAACTGTTACACATCATCCTGAAAACATGTCAGTATCCAAAAATAACTAAAGCAAAAAAGATTGCTTTAGCAGTGAGTAATATTTGAATGTGCATATGGGATATGAGAATTTCTTTTGCAGCAGCTGTTTTTATGTTTGTTGGTCTGAACTTCATGTATTGTAAAAAATATAGCTGGGTTGCTGAAGTGCCTGCAATTTTGATGTGAAAAGGCTTGAGAATGGATCTCAGCATATCATGTACAAAAAGGAAAGAGAGAAAGCAAGAAAGAAAATCATGTATTGCGTGATTTAAAAAAAAAAAACGCCTATTTTTTTTTACTGGCACATTTTATTTTTGCGCCAACTTGTTTCTAGAATATATGTGAAATATCAGCACATGTATCTGTGTCTTTTATGCCTGTTTGTTAACGATTTTTGTTGTTAATAATGTACTCCATGTTTAAAAAGTTGTTACTAGTGTAAGCACAGTGACATTGGATGACAATAGCTCTTTTACGCAGAATTTACAAAACTGTGTAAAACGGCTTTCCATGTACATATGAAATTTAGAATAAAAGGCTGTTTCCATCCTCGTCTCGGTATTGCCTCTAGACCCTTATGAGAACTGCTACAGACACCGAGTTCAAAAAATATTTAACAGATGTTATTTTATCCTATTCCTAATGGTTTGCGTGTGTCTTTCTATGAGGGCTCAGAAACATTGGCAAAAAAAAACAGAAAGAAAAGATTTACAACCCAGCTGAACACCTGAAGACTATCCTCAGAGGGAAAAAACACTCAGTATAATGTCTTATGTTATTTTAGGCCATACCTGTGACATTTAAAAGGTGCATTCTTAAGACTAACCTCCGTGGCAAAGATCTTTCAGACTGTGGCATGGGGCCCTCTCCCCAAGGAGAGCACCGGCAGGAGAAGGGCACCTGCTGGGCTCCGGCCAAACCCGGGCACGTGTGAAGAAGCCCCTTCTGCATCGAGTGCGTGTTGTGGGCTTTGACGGGAGCCCTTCACAGGAATGTTGACTTGGTGAAAAATGGGAGAAGACAGATTTATGAATAAAGCAATATTTACAGTGCCAGTGATACTCTGTTTCCCCCATTAGTATTGACGCTGTGTCTGGTTTTCTCCCTCTTCCTCTCATTCCTCCTTTTGTTGGATACTGCAGGAATGTCAATTATAATTTTGTATATGCATGACATCAGGCTGTTGCCATGGCAATAATAGTGTCAAATTATTCACTGTGACTTCAGTGTGGGGACTCAAGGAGAAGAGTGGCACGAGCCGCAATGTGGACAGGCAGCTTTTGGTGCCCAAACAAACTAAAGGCATGATTTTGCAAAAGACCTAAGTTGTAGTTGCTTGAGTTGTGAGTGGTGAAATAATTGCATTTGCAGTTTTGCAGGTCTTGCTGTCTCATCTCCTAACTGCATTCCCAGATTACATAGTTTGACATCTCTACGGAATTATTTGGACAGGCAAATAATTGCAAGCACTAAAAAATGCATCCACTGAAGTCCTTTTCAAAACAAGGTCTTTGATAAACCGTTGCAGAAAAAAGGGCAAATGTTTGGAAAAGTATGAAGTGTGGGATGTTTTACATGTGAGGATGGCATATGTTAAAGTTTACCCTTCTATGAAACTCCTCTTCAAGGTGTTAACAATTTGCCATAATTAGATGTGTTCATGAAAGAAGGCAGATGTTGTCTTTGGGCCATGTCTGTGTTATGTTAATAAAGAATAAGGTCTTTTTCTGGCTTCGTCATCCTGTCTTCTTCCTGACATAGCATGGACAGGATTTCTAATATTAACTCCCATAAGTTGCAAAGGACGATAAGGAAGTGGGAGGGAGATATTTTAATAGAAAAGGACCTTTAGTTCTACATAGTGAATAGATTCAAAAGTTAATTGAGCTAACTACATTACTGAAGTAATTTGTTTGTGGATGCATTACCATTATGAGATTAACTCCGTAACATCAGTATATTTAAGAATGGTCACAGGACAGACTGTAAGGGAGCTTACAGCATCGAGGGGTGGGTGTAAAGCTTGCACATTTTTCTCTGTTGAAACCCTAAAAAAAACATCTGCAAAGCCTGCTGATTTTTTAGCAAAATAATTTGTTAATGCTATTGAAATTCCATGGGAAAGTTTAATATTACTAATGCACAAGACTGATGCCTTTCTAAATAAAACTACTTCCCCTGTTCTTATAGGGCCTCCTTGGAAACAAGAGTGTAGCCCCAGTGAGTTATTGCATGGGCCAGATAGTTTAATATATGTCTTTGAGAACTTTGCCATCAAAAAAAGCAACAAATGGCGTAGAGCCCAGCAGAACATGGTTGGAAAGTACAATTGCCATTTATTGCTGGCAAACAGCAGGAAGAACAACAAAACAAAATTTAAACCCATCATGACTGTAGATATATGGCCTGCCTTTCAAAGCTGTGCTGATGTTTCACTCATGTTGACTCTGTTTATGAGTGTCTGTAACATTGCATTTATCCTTGCTGGGTATGTCGAGAGAAGGGAAGGGAAGAAACCTTGGCCGGACAAGGAAGAGATGCGCCAGATTAGCAGTGTTGGCTAAACACAGGATATTCTTGAGTAATTCAAACCTTTGAACTTGCGTTGTTGAGACTTAAAGTGAATTTGGCTATTGCATGTCCTGGCTTGCAAGTCTATTTTCAAAATATTTCCTAATTCTATTTGCTGTGCCTGCCTGTTTCTACATCTTTCTCTCCCGAGTCCTCAGTCTAGTTCATGGGAGTTGTGAGGAATCTGTCAGGAATGCAAATGCAGAAAAACACTCGTCTATTTCTCATGCTGTGCCACCACACCCTGGCCTTCCAGACTCAATTTAAAGTTCAGCCCTAAGTTGGCAGAGGAAAAGCAAGGGTCAGAAATCCGGGATGGGGCCCCGACTTCATGAAAGTGTGCAGCTCATACGTGCAAGCGAGAGGCACAGATTGTATTCATTTGCCTTTAATTCATGTCCAGCTTGAAACCCTCTTCAAAATATCTTGTAGCGTTTCTTCTGAGTTTTTCCCGTCTGTGCAGAAACCAGCTGATGATTTGATGCACATGGTTATTGTTTCATGCCCCCTTGTACATCTATTTTGTATCAGCATCACACTCTCTCTTTTACATCTGCTGATTAATTCTGTTGCATTTATTTGTTTCTCTAAATGGCATGCAATTCATTCTTATCCTAGGCTGCTTCTTGCCGGTGATTGATATTTCTCTCTTAGCTTTGCAAACGTATTTTAATATTTTTCTGTCCTTGGGAATAGTGTTATCTTTTGTAATTTGCACTTTAATCACATTTTAAAAATTGAGACTAGAAGCTTGCATTGGGATTACACAAAAGCAGACTAAATAATATGACTTTGATTTCTACTCTGTGTGCAGTGCACACTGCCCAGGCAGTTGTAGGGGCTGTACAGAGTACTGTCTGAACAAGATGAAGAAAAACATCAAGACCAGGAGCTTTGGAGGAAAAAAAAAAAAAGCTAAGGAAAGTTTTTATACCCACTGCATGCTATCTACTGTGAAAAACATAATAATTCCTTAGAAGTATCACTCTCTGTCTGAATGGCTGATGGTTTCAGAGCTCAGACAGACAGGACTGTGGTTTAAAGACAACTGGATGGAAGAGGAAGCTGCTTGTGCCTTTCCAAAGGATGTCAGGACCCTTCCCTTGCAAACTGTCTCCTGAAATACTGTTTTCAGCTGCATATCTTACAGCAACAAAGGTCTGAAATGGGCTCACGTTCACACATCGAGCTGAAAACTGCAGTGACATCTGTCAGAGAGGGAGGGATGACAGCTGTGGGTGATAATAGCTGTGGTTATCTGATTTTAATCCGCTTGTTTATTGAAGTAATCTTTGTCTCAGGAAAATAAGGAAAGAAATGAAGATTGAGGGAGAGGAGTAAAATGTGAGCAGAAATGTTCTCTGCTTCCCTTCCACTGTTGTCACCATTACAGTCGCTGGTAGTTAGTTGCCTTTTTTTCCCTTTTTATGCCCCAAAGGCATAAAAAGGGATAAACTAGCTGCCAGTAACCTCAGTGCAAACTCACGACCCACCTAGAGATTCATTCTACCGTGTAGCCTGTGAGACATGAATTAACAATGCAGCAAGTAGAATAACTTCACTGTTCCTCTGTGGGTTTCCCTGGGGTATGTTTAGATTGTCAGCCCTTGGGACTAGAGGTTGTGTTTAATTTTTATCCTATATAGAACAGAATACTATTGTTGGCAGTAAAAGCTAGTAAATATTTTGGGCTTTTTTCAGTGTGAAAGGAACTTTTTAAAAGTTGCTTTATGTGGATTTTTGCGACAGGTGCATGACTGTCCCATTTTAGATGTATTCCTAGTCCTGGCAATATTCTCATTTGTAAGTACAGAGCATATTGCTGGAACCAATAACAGCTGAGGTCTTGCTACCTTTGGCAGATAAATGATTTCTTCATTTAATTGAGGAACTACTTCTTTAAAGCGTTTGTAGAGGGAAAAAGAGATCTCTTCCTCCCAGAAATGGGAAATACATTCCCATGGTCACTGTTTGAAGCTGAAGAACGCTCTATCTAGAGGAAATTAAAGAGATTTCAAATAGCTGCACCCTTCTGCCAGGAGCCCAAAATAGCTATCACCCTTGTGTTCAGCAAGCTGGAGAGGCCATTAGTTTCACTGCTCCACAAATACAGTTCTTATTATCACTTAGAACTTGCTGAAGTCTGAGACCCCATTCTGTGTGCCCATCACATTTTATATCTTTCTTAGGGGCAAGCACAAAGGTTCGTAATACTTTGGTTGTAGCCAGGCTATTAAAAGCCAGGAGGCTCTTAGGAACAGAAATGCCTTTGCCTAAAACTTTGTGTGTAATGATGATGTTTTGTTTCATTCTTCCAATCAGCTGTTAGTTGCTGTCTGTGACATATATCTTCCTCAGTTTTCTCAGCATACGCTACATTCAGGCTCTGCTCTGTGGTCCAGCCCAAACTGCAAGAATCATTTTAATAAATAACTGTTTATAAATAATAGCAATGATAATTTATTAATACCTGATCCCTTGTTTTCAGGGCTATGGGCTATAAAGGAAAGCAAATCCAGAGGAAGTCTGAGAGGTCTTTTCTCACTTTAGCTTCTGAAAGTCACCAAGGGTTAATCTAATCAACTGCAGCATAACAGGGACTGGAAACGGCTGTGTCTTGTTTTAGTGCCTGGTTGATGGTTTGCAAAAGTCTAGTTTACAATCTGGACTGAGTTCATTGTAATTTTTCACATATTGTTTCTCACTTTGAGAACTGTATAAAATCATATTAAAAATAGAAGCCATGAAATTATGCAACCTGTTGCTACCCAAAAGCTCAGTTAATACTACAGCCAGAAGAGCGGAAATAATTTGTGCTTGAATATCTCATTCTTTGTTCAAAAAATAATGCACGGAAATTTTCATGAATAGTGGTACACAGAATTTTACAATTGTTCATTCTTGTTTTTTCAAGTCAGTTTGCATGAATAATTTTCTCATCTTTATGCAGAAATTTTCCACATTTTTGTTGACTAAAATATTACTAATCTAATTTCCTATTAAAAAACTCATTTCCAGCATTGCAGAGCTGAAAGGTGCTACCAAGCATTTAGTCTTCAATTTACATACAACAAACCCTGTAATCTGATGGAGGATTTCACACAAGGATGGCTGCATGCAATTACGTGGGCAAAGAAGAAATTTCATCCAAGGCTCTGCTCTACAATAATTTCATCTGTTGGTCTCCCATTGAGAGTTCTCCTATTGTTAAATTGCTTATTGATGTGGACTTGAGAGTAGAAAAATCTACACAGTTGTCATACTAGGTTTTCAATGCTGCTTGCATTTCTTTCTTTTTTTTTTTTTTTCTTTTTAATTATAATCTGGGTTTCTTAGAAGGTGACAAAGTAAACAGATTGGAATAATTCATTTGAGTTAACACTCATTGACGAGAAAACATTAAGCATTCTCCAGATGAAGCATCAGTCATGAAAGACAGAAGGATAATCCTAACATTACAACTCAAGTAAATTAGTTTTCGGATGCATATTCCAGCATTGCATGAAGCTGTACCAATTCTTAATGCTGCCATAATAATATGCACTTTTAAATGATGCCAGAAATCATCAGTATAACAGAGAGAGGATTCACTGTTTGTGTTTATTAATGTGGGAATGTTGGAAGAATATTTGATATTAAATGTCACAGTCTACAGTGATTGGAGCTGAACAACTGTAAAACTGATTGAGAAGATTTGGGCACATAAATACAAATGGCAAACAGAGCTCTACACTCTGCCATGGTGGAGGCAAATCCAGATGTTATGCCTTTGGCAATTGCAGAACAAGTGCAGCCTGGTGAAACCAGTGAAGCCTCTTTGGAAAGGTGTTGAGTGAATGTAGAGCATGAAGGACCAGAGTAAGCAGGAGCCTGAAGCACACTTGCTCCTTCTGTGTACAAGGGAAACATTTGTACCTTTGCTGGCTCCTGTCTTTCTTGCTTTTGAAGACTTGCACAATTTAGCTGTGTTTGTCCATAGACGGACAACCAAGGCGTGTTTTTTCTTAATTTTGTGAGGTTGGATACGAAATTCTGCCCCATCACACTGTGCCAACATAGCTGCTTCTTGGAAACTGACTCAAAGCTGGTAACTCACTGTCTGTAAAGGCCAGGACAACTTTCCTCCAAAAAGAGAGTGGGAGGAAAGCAGGGCAGGGAACTACCTTGCCTTGCCTGTGTGGTAGACTGCCATTACCAGAGAAGGAGTTGTTGCAATAATGTTGACTTAACTGTTACATTTCTCTTCAGACCCCACCTGGAGTACTGCATTCAGCTCTAGGGTCCTCAACTTAAGGACATCAACCTGCTGGAGTGGGTCCAGAGGAGGGCCACAAAGATGATCCGAGGGCTGGAGCGCCTCTCCTATGAAGACAAACTGAGAGGGTTGGGACTGTTCATCTTGGAGAAGAGAAGGCTCCGAGGAGATCTTATTGCAGCTTTCCAGTACCTAAAGAGGGCCTACAAGAGAGCTGGAGAGGGACTTTTTGCAAGGACATGTAGTGATAGGACAAGGGGCAATGGCTTTAAAATCAAAGAGAGTAGATTTAGGTTAGATCTACGGAAGAAATTTTTTACAATGAGGGTGGTGCAGCAGTGGAACAGGTTGCGCAGAGAAGTTGTGTCTGCCCCATCCCTGGAAGTGTTCAAGACCAGGCTGGATGAGGCTTTGAGCAACCTGATCTAGTGGAAGGTGTCCCTGCACATGGCACAGGGGTTGGAACTAGATGATCTTTAAGGTCCCTTCCAACCCAAACCGTTCTATGATTCTATGATAATTAACTGGTATGCTGTGAATTTCACAGTTATGTCCTCTGCAGCAGAAGGTTTGAGATGCAGGACTCAGTCTGGGAAGGAGCGTCTGGAAGTCTGACTTGGTGCTCTGCAGATCTTAAAAAAAATAAAAGAAAATAAAAAAGGTATGTTATAGAGCAGCTGATCTATCTCCTAGTTATACCATGTGTGTTCTCCCAGTCCTCACTAGACCATAAATGAAATGTGGTTAAGGGTTTATCTCCTTATAAATACCATGTATATTTATTAAATGGTGAGTGATTTGCATTATTATGACATTTGATCGGCGGTATTTGGATCCAGCTGGTGAAGTTTCAGCAAAGAGCTGGGAGAGCAGCAACCATCCTTCTGTTGTCTTCCTTTGGCGTTGTGAGGCAGCAGTGAAAGCAATGCAGCCAGTGACACAGTAATACAGAATACAGGCTGCTTCTTTTGTTAAACATCTTCTCGTAAAAGTGCTGGCAAGTACACATTGTTTCCTTATCGTTTTTTCCTCTTGAGAGATTTCAATTCCATTTACCCCACAGGCCCAAATCCTTGCTGAACACATGAGCTAGACAGCAAGGAGGATTACTAGAAATAGCGCAGACAATGACCGAAAGCCGTCTTGCGTGCCTTTTCTTTCCAGCCAGCCACCCACCTTTCATTATCAAGGGGATGAATACCATATCTGACTGCATAATCAAAATCCAGTGACCTGTCAGAGCACGCAGTAAAATAAAGCTCTCTTGCTGTTTCCCTTTGACTAGGCTTCAGTTCTGGAACCCTTTTAACCCAGATTTGCTGACATTTTGTAACTTGTAGGCATTTAAGGATGCAACCACTGAGCTAATATGTTTTAGATTGTGTTCTTATAATATGATGTATTTAGTATCACGATTTCTGGTAAAATTGGAGCACCCTGATGCCAAAGTAATAGCGTCTAATTAAAAGAGCTACAGCAAAGAACAGTTAAAGCATATTGAACAATAGAAATCCCTGACCAGTTTTTCCAGCACTTTTTCTGCCTATGATATTTGCCAGCACATTCCTGACGAACGTCTAAGGTAAAAATGAATGCTCATGTGGATCTTGAATGCCATTCAACATATGGAAAGAACTGCTTACTTTTCTTTAACTACAGCCCCGTGTAGCCACCAAAAAAAATACTTTTCTCTTTTTCTTCCCCCCCCCCCCCCCCCGCCCCGATTCATTACAGTGCACTTAGTGGATTAATGCTGGGCAAAAGTTCAGAGAAGATCACACAAGGTGCCAAAGGGGCATATTCTCCCCTTGCAAAGTCTAAACCTAAACTCTGTCCCTTAGAGCCAACTCTAGATTTTGTACGGAATAGGGGAGAGGCTGAATTTTAAAATGTTTTGCCACATGATATGTTTCCCTTGTTCCCTCTTAGCTGAGTCAAAAAAGCAGCACAGCCTCAACACAAGTGTAATACTACTTTTTGTGTTTTGGTGAGGGAAAACAGAAGGGCTGCTTTCACACTTCTAGGATAACTGTGCTGCTAAATGGAGTCCCAGAGCTGGTGCCCTGGTAAACCACACGTCTCTACTGTCTTATTTAAGTCTCTGGGGGTAGAAAGCAGGCAAATTTCTATGAGGAGTCCCCTCTACGTCTTCTCAGAAGGTTACAGTACAGAGGTCCTCCACAGTCCTTCCAGATTTCATTTTTCAGACTAAGTAGTAACTAATGTGCTGACCTATTTTAGAAGCTTTTCTGCTTTTTAAAGAGAACAACTCAGGAAAAACTTCTGGGATTCCTTTTAAATTTTTCTTCTTTTCTCTCCTTTCACAAAGATGTTACATTTCTTCCCCACCCAACCGTTTCGCCAAAGAGGATGAAAAATGGATCCTTTTGTAACACAGATTCTGAGACTCCACAAATAAGAAATGCCATTTGTCCCATTTATTAGCAAAATGTGAAAGTTACAGAAGTCAGCCTAGGAGTGTGGTACTGAACTCAGCAGCAAGCAGCAGACTGCCTGATTGCATTGTGTTAACACTAGACCTAGATCTGTCTAAAAGCACTTGACAAACTATGTCTTGGCATCAGGCCCTGGAGTCATTAGTTATCATTCTTTTATCTTTGAACTGAATGAAAATTTAAATTTTTAATACTGATAGCTTTCTAATTGGCTGATTCTTCGAGTATTTTCAGCTTCGGCTCTGCTCCTAGGCAAGTAGACTTTTATAGACAAGATCTTCACAGCCAGAGATGCATCTCTACTTAGTGTACAGAAGTAAAGTAATATGTCCTAGACACCTATTTTGTGTGACAGAAGAAGTATCATAACCTAGTGGAAGATATTAATTTTTAATATTTTATTTCAAATTTTAAGGTGTGTAGTTGCAGGATAATGAAAAATACTAGGAAGCAAGCATTTGGGGGGAAAGGTACATGAATCAGAAGGATGCTTATTTTGTATTTTCACTTCCTATGATCTTCAGAAACTGCTGACTGCAGTCAGCAATGTTGGCAACAGTCCTTTTTCACAGAACCCTTGAAGTATTGCAATACCTCATTGCCCTCAAAAGCCAGCCAGGCTTTTAATAAATTAGTCCTGAACGAATAGATTCTAGAGAGATTCTGAGGTCAGAAGAGACCGCTATAATAATCTAGTGTATTACCTAACATCCTTTTTAACACCGACTGTAGAATTTCGCTCAATACTTTCTACATCAAACCCGGTAACTTGTGGCTGAAATCAAGAAAATCTTTCAGAAAGACATCCAGTTTATATTTAAAATGATAAGGGTTGGAGAATTCACCACATCCCTTGGCAATGTCATTAGTTTTTAATTGCTTGCACTGATAAGAATTTATGTTATCATCAGCCTGAAGTCTTCTACCTTCATTTTTGATGATCTTACTGTGCCTTTTTTTTTTCTCAGTTATAAAGGGATATTACATAGATGTAATTTTTCGCACTGAGCATACCATGCCTCAGTAAGACCTGGGTGCCAAATAACAAACTTTAGTCTTGAGCCTCAGAAATTCTGAGCATGGAAAACAAGAGCACTCAGATCACACGAGAGGAGAGGGGGAGGAATTGCAAAGCCCAAAACAATGTTATGTTGTGTACTGAACTCCATCTGCAAACTGGACACGGTCAACAACAGAGACCAATTTTGAAAATCTGGCCTGTAAATACTACAGCTCAGAGTCAGAAATACATTTGCAAGACAGTGCCTACTGTCAGGTTAACATTCTCTTGATGCGTCAATATCTCCTTTTTAATGTTTTTTTGATGTTTCTGTAACTAAAACCAAGTTTGTTTACAGAGATGTTTTTTCAGTCTATTTCAGTAATGTGACCTAGAGATAATTCTTAATGCTACCTCTGTTTGGTATAAAATCATGAGGCATTGTCACCTTGAACTTACCATCCTCTCGTAAAGGACTTTAATCTTATTCTCCCTGCTGAACAGAGGTATTCTCACATCCTTTTGTAGTCAAATCATAGAATCTGACTGAAGCTGTTTTCAAAGGAAAGAATGTATTTGCAAACCAAAAATTTAGATTTGATTTGAAAAGCTAAGATAAATATTTTGTATTCTGATAGATTTTTATTTTTGTATTGAGGACAAAAAGGAGAGCAGGAACTTCAGCTTCAAGATAAAAGTGTTAAGAAATTCTAAACCAAAACCAGTACTCCAAATCCATTTTCTCCTTTTCTTTGCTGACATTTTTTTTTTCTCCATTTATTCATTTAAACACAGAGGGATATGTGCCATTGCAGTGATAAAACTGCGAGCAACATGGAGTTCAGTCATGCCAGGGAGAGAATATGATACTATACATGAACATGTCAAGGTAACATCAATTAAAAAAAAAAAAGAAAAAAGAAAAAAGAGGCACAGAGTGACTTTTAAATCTTTCACACAGATCTTATCTATTCATAACCTAAATCAAAGCAACTCTGATTGCTCTATCAAGTGTAATATATAATTAAGGTAATTCAGTCCTAAGGTTTGGGGTTATCACAGTTCTTTTGATTTGAGCGGCTGATTGTCTTAGTGAAAGAGCTGGTTGGGAATTTTTTGACAGGGGGGTTTTCATCTTAAAGAAAAAAAACAATCTATCAAAAGAGAAACTTTTTAGTGAGGACAAAGCTGGCAGAATAATCGATAGCCCAGGAGTTACAACACTCACAGAGTGTGGTGGTGCAAGTCCCTGCTCTCAGCCGGCAGAGACTGCATTTCAGGCACTCTCCTCTTGTCCTCATTTAAATTGTATTGCAATAAACTCTCTAACTATTGGGCTGTATATGTGGTGCTCCTGTCTCCCTGGCTGGTTTTGATTTGGCGCTGATATGGGAGTGAGAAAGGTTTGAAATGCTAAGAAAGCACTCTCCCATGCTGCACATCTCAGCTCTGAGATCTTTGTGAACTTGCCTGCCCTGAAGCTTGACCTTTGCAGTCTTTTTGAATGTTCATTGTAGCAGAGACCCGGAGCACACATGAATTTCAGCATTTGTGTAACACCCATGAGATTGAAGGAGCCATGCATACGCTTGCACTTCTCTGTACTCATAACCACCTTCCTGAATCAGGGTGTGAGCAGCACACAGATTTTAATGTTGTTTAATGGGGAGATTGCAGACATTTTGAGGAAGGGACTGTGCTCCTCTATACATATACAGACTGCACTTTTAGCTATACGTTAGCAGGATACAGTTAGGCTGAAAGGTGTTAGCGGCTGCCAAAAGGGATGTCCTGGCTCCAAAGAAAATAACAATCCTTGTTAAAAATAATGGGTGTGCCAAGTAATTGGCCAGGCTCAACGAACAAAGCAATCAAGCCCCTTTATGAGGTAAAAGCAGCTGGTGGCTGAGGAAATCCTAGTGGCACTTGGATGTAGCTTTATGGCACAGGAGCTCCGGCAGCAAGGAGCTGGAGGAGTTCATCTCTTCCTGCCTTCTCTCTCCCTCCCTCCCTCCAGCCTCTTGCCCACAAACTGCTGCCCCTCAGCACTGGCTGCTGACGGGGCTCTGCTGTGAGCTCAGCTGCACTGAAATGGGGTAAAAAAAGGCAGGTAGTGATGGCTGGGTAAGACAGGATCTCCCAAAGCTGTGGCTGCTACTAAAACCCCAACAACCGAAATAACATTGAAACTGCAGCCTTATTTTGTTCCATTGATTTATTTTTTGTCACCTTTTTATGGTTTAATATGATTTTATTGTGAATAAAAATGAATCAAATAATTCAATTTCTGTATTTTCTTTAGAATAACAATTTAGTGCCTCGTAATACATTTTACTGAATGTAAGACTGAGAAATAGGAATTCATAAATTCCTATCCCAGCCATGCTGCTTCCTAGGATGTGTGTCTTTAACATGTGCACTCCATTCAGGGTGGCATTTACATTGTCTAACTTCAGCCATCTAAAAGTTAAGTGTCAAGAATAAGTTACTCATATAAAAGTATTCCTGAGGGGCTGAGAGGGAGCTACCTACACAAAGAACTCCTGCCTATCCTGAAAAAGGATTCAAAACCAGGCACTAAGCCTGGCCCCAGCCTTAAAGAAAGCCTAGATGATTGGCAGCTGATTTTTAGAGTACTGAAGTTAGATGTGATGAATTTCAACTTTTTAAAATCAAATCTTGTCCCACTGAAATTTAAAACAAGGCTCCTGCATATTTTAGCAGGATAAGGATGTGTTCTTTAGATTTCTCTTTAAGAAAATTTATTTCTTGTGTTTTAAAATGAAAGCATACTAAAGTCCCTGAGATCCCAGATCCAGCTGAATACCTCCCTCCATGTCCCATGACATGTTATGCTAGGAAGGGCTACACTGGTTAGTGCTAATTGGGATAAAAAAACAACTCACCTTGCTTTTTGGTAAATCTGTTCCTGATCCTTATCTACCTCACAAATCTGATGCTTTGGAAATGTAATTAATATTTTTTAAATGCTTTGTAGGTGGAATACATGAAAGCCTCTCTGTTTATTAATAACAAATGCTTAAAAAGAGCGCACTGAGCGCTTAGTCCTAATCACATATGCTACCAGTGTATTATGGAGGAGATGGAAAATCCAACTAATCACCAATCTGACAAACCATGCCGCCCCAATCACAGAAATTACACAATTCCAGCAGGGAGCTGTCTTTAAAAAAACCCCACACCATTAAATAAAGGCTTTTGTTCCACAAAGTTATATTAAAATGCCCACCATCTGCTTTAAACTCAGAATAGAGAGGAAATTTAGTGTCTGAAAATCTCTCCTTAACTCATCCCATTATACCCTGTAGATGGAAAACCTATTTGCATCTAATAAAACAATGCATGCCAATAGAAATCTCATCTCTATTGGCAAGTCATGTAATTCTTTATGGCTGTATACTAGATCCAGATGCTTTGGCAAAGGATATCTTTCTTCAGGAGTACTGCTTGAGGGAGCCTGTATTGATTGCCTTCACTATTATAGATCGGACCATGGCAATCACTAAAGACAGTGAAACATTTTGATTCTGCATTGTATAGGCTCATTCTTGCCTTTAAAATAAACCGAAAAAAGCCATCTATTTTTACTGTCTGTATATTTTTAGCAGTGCATCATAAAAAGAGATTAAATGGGTTGTTAAGGAAGCTAACCAGTATGTCCTGCAGACATTTCCAGTCTTAGCATGAGACATTCAACAATTAAAATAGTAGAAGGATGGTCCAGCCCAAAATGCCAATAAATAACTGCAGATCAAGACACTGATTGTCATTAGGCACTTCCCTCCACCCCTGCTAATGGCTTTTGGGCTATCCAGGATAATCAGCAGTCTGGCTGCCACTTTGGAGCAAAGCAAGAAATCTGCAAGGGCACTGGTGGGTGTTGCTCCACCACATACACAGTTGCCTTTGTACTCAGAGCCTGTGACTAGACACAACTCAGACTAATTAGTCTTAATTCAGTTTAGTTAGATGGGGGCAGCTTGTAGGTGGGCTTATATTTAACA
The DNA here is from genome assembly GCF_009769465.1 of Tauraco erythrolophus. Taxonomy (NCBI): domain Eukaryota; kingdom Metazoa; phylum Chordata; class Aves; order Musophagiformes; family Musophagidae; genus Tauraco; species Tauraco erythrolophus. The sequence goes on from NC_141471.1 coordinate 15,921,086, forward strand.
TTAAGCAAATCAATTTAGCATAAGCTTGTGGCTTTGCAGGCATATCTTAAACTGACATATAAGCAGTATGGTGCCAGAAGAAGGCCCATGCTGTGACTTCTGGCACACCCAGATCCAGTTCAACATACCAATTCAAGTCACATCTAGAGCTATTTGTAATAATCTCTGGGTTTTAGGTGGTGGTTATGATATTTAGTAGTCTTTTAACCTAAATCTTCAAATTTCAGTATACAGGTAGAACAGGGTTTGCCATCAAGGAGATGTTTGGAGAACTGGTAGTTAACCTTATCTCAACAGAAACGCTCAAGGAAACTAAGTGATCATCTGTGGACATTTCCTATCTGTTGCATCCTCATTCTATTCTACTCCATTGATGATTTATTCAGTAACTTGCATGCATTCATTGATGGCAATGAGTTTAGTGCACGATTTCTGTAACTTTGCCTGATGCTTTTCTTTTTCAGTAGTATAATTAGCACAACACGTTTAAAGGCTATCAACCTGCCACTTTTGAGTTATTTGCCTTGAGTGAGGATGTGGCTGGCACAAGACGGTTTTGCTCTAACTTGCAGGTTTCGTAACAAAAAAACTGCCAGTGTCAAAAGAATGGAGCCATTGAAAAAAATGGTAGGAGGAAACCAAAATCAGGAATGTTGTCTTCTTTACTTAGAGAAAGACTGGCTGAGAAAATGTAAGTATCACATCTTTGAGTTTTGCCCATATAGCATGAAATATGAGATCTTTCCTTTGGATAAGTTATGCATACAAACAGAAGCAATAATGTTAAAGACTTTTTTTCTGTGGGCATCTTTCATATTTTGAGAAAGCTTCAGTTCTGCTGTGTCTTTCAGAAAGTGACAGTCTGCTACAGCAAAAATACTGAGTTCTACAGATAATCACAGAGTATGCTAGATACAGTTTATTAGCTTGATCTTTCTTATTTAATTGGTGTTTACTGTGAAAATATAGTTCAGCCAAGCAGAAGGGGGGAAAAGTGTGTCATGCCACATTAATTTTGCTTGTACAAGCACATAAATGGCCATGTGATAGTTCCATAGGTTAATTTCATACCCTCTCGAGAGGCTCAGTCTGTTTTTTTTCCTTGTTAAAACTTCATATTCATAAATAAAATTGAGTTTTCATGCTTTGTTAGACAATCAAGATTCAATGAAAGACAGCTACCACTGCTTGTCTTGACCACTCTGCCTTCATTTTGCCTTGGGTACCTTTTAGGCAACGTGAAATATTGAGTCCCTGTGGCTTGAACCCCCATTGTCTAAAATATGATACAGAGGAATGCTTTTTGGCTACAAAGATGATTGTGGTTCTATGTTCCGGAAAAGAAAACCACAAATAGCAGCACAGAATCACAAAGGAACAGATCCAACACCATTTGACATAGATGAAAATCTTTCAATTCACTTCAATAGGCTTTAATTGGACCGGTATTGCCTTATTTCCTAGTTTTGTTTTGGAAGTATCCTTTACACTTAGAGATGAGAACTAAACACTTCTCCCCCTCCTCCTTCGTGTTTATGATCCAGACTTTTATAATAGTAGCATTTTCCTGCAATGCCTGCAGAATGCCAATGAAATATTTCTTCCCATAGTGACACATAACAATCATCCTGGAGGGAGAGGAATGGTATTTACAATATCCTACTAGACTCCTTCTTAAGCTCACTAGGTTCCTTCACCTATGTCTTATGGCTTAATACCAAATGCCATGAGAACACAAGGAACACCTACACCTCACTAGAAACACAAACCGAATGGCTTAAAATACACAGTCTTTCAATGACTGACTCACAAATTTTCACTCGGAGAATATGGACTTTATTGCATCTACACTGCTGTGTCAAATCATAGTCAACAAGGTGACATAGTAGGTAAGTTTAGATGAAGATGTTTACTGGTGGACAAGCCAATAAAAACTTGTGGCTCAAATGTTTTGAACTCCTGCTCATTTTCCCAACTCCATTGACTTTTTAAATGCACAGCGTGGCAAAGTTTTCCAGCAGACAGCCCAGTTGTATATGGGACCTTGTGATGCATGTTTGTTTTTGAGCATTTCTAATGCTGTTACTCTGATAGCAGTCAGGGTTTCTGGAAGTAATCAGTGAATCCCAAGTCAGAACAAAAGTGCTAATGTGGTACCAAGTTCCTGAGTAAATAAACAATTGCTAAACAAAATCTTTTCAACAGCATTGTATGTCTGTGTCAACATTGTGTTTCCACTGTGAGTCATCTGGTCAGCAGCACTCCAGCTACATAGAAGAGGTCATCCACTTCCTACAGCTTTTTGTGGAAGACTGAAGTTTTGCTGCAGAATATACCACTCAGGGTTTCCTGCGAGCCATAGGAGTTGCATTTTTTGGCAGGATTAGAGACGAAAATCAGAAGGTAAGAAAATCCTGATGGGCATATTTGAGGGGGGAAAAGAAGACATGAAACAAATGCTGTCTGTGCCAGACTCAGTGTCTCTTAGCTAGTAAGAGATAGAGGAACATGTTTATTCTTTATCACCCAACCATATAGATACAGAATTATAATGCACAGGAATGACGTTTCAGATACTTCGTATACTGCAGATTAATAAGAAATAACTAATGGGGGTGGGGGAGTGAAGAGATCCTCACAGGTACTTGTTGGTTTATTTCAAATATCCAGCACTTCAGTAAAATCTACTGATTTCATATGTGTTCAGAACTGGATCCAGAAACAGGAGGTACCTACTTTTTATCTCAGATATAACAGAGTAGCCATTCTCCTAAGATGTTTTTGATTAAATGTGGGAAACCCCACAGAACTCCTTGATTTCATGTGATTACTACTAATTAGGAGATGTAGAAAGCTTACAATAATCAGTTCATCTCATAGGATTTTTGCCAAGGCAGTTTGAAAGAGCTTGCAATAAGTTTGTAATCTTTTTGTTGATCCTGATTCAGCTTTAACCTGAGCTCTGGGGTCTACTTTTTAATGTCCCCTCTACCCATGGCTTAGTTAAGCTTCTTAGCCCTTGTGCTGCTTTTCAGTGTGCAAGCTGAAATATTCAGCCTTTTTCTAATACAAATACGTTAAGTCTCTCCTCTGTCATTATAGTGTAAGATTCTCAGATGAATCACTTCACAAATTTTAAAATAACAACTTATTATTTTTCACCGATATAACATGTAGGTGGATAACATTCCATCACTGGTGACTGTAATCACCTTCAGCCCCAATTCAGCATCCCAATTTCTGACTTGATTAAGTATTTGTAGCTTCTATTTCATCCTCTCCTGACAGAGATAACTTTGTTTTAATTCAAACTGTCACACTCTGGAGTTCAGGAAGGACATGAAAATGTCAGATAATAATCCCTCCTCAATCTTGTGAGTAGTTAACACTGCTAATATGCAGAACCATTAGTATGTTGGCATGATTTTAACTTAATCATTTGCAGCAGCCCAAGCTTTATTGGGATCTGTTAAAGCTGATCTGGATCGCCCATCTTTACACGCTTTACTTTCAGTGCTTAACAAAATCATAGAACCACAGAATACTAGAAGGGTTTGGGTTGGAAGGGACCTTTAAAAGTCATCTAGTCCAACTCCTCTGCAATGAGCAGGGACATCCTCAACTAGATCAGGTTGCTCAGAGCCCCGTCCAATCTGACCTTGCATGTTTCCAGGGATGGGGCGTCTACCACTTCTCTGGGCAACCAGTTCCCGTGCTTCACCACCTTCATTTGTAAAAAACTTCTTCCATATATCTAGCCTAGATCTACCCTCTTTTAGTTTAAAACCATTAGCCCTTGTCCTATTGCAACAGGCCCTGTTAAAAACTTTATCCCCATCTTTCTTATAAGCCCCCTTCAAGTACTAAAAGGCTGCAATAAGATAACGTCTCCCCAGAGCCTTCTCTTCTCCAGGCTGAACATCTCCAACTCTTTCAGCTTTTCTTCATAGAAGAGATGTTTCATCCTTCTGATCATTTTTGTGGTCCTCCTCTGGACCTACTCCAACAGGTCCATGTCTCTTCTATGCTGAGAACTCCAGTACTCCAGGTAAGGTCTCACTCGAGTGGAGTAGAGGGGCAAAATCACCTCCTTCAACCTGCTGGCCCCACTTCTTTTGATGCAGCCCAAGATACGGTTGGTTTTCTGGGCTGTGAATGCACATTGCCAGCTCACGTCCAGCTTTTCATCCACCAGTGCCCCCAAGTCCTTCTTGACAGGGCTGCTCTCAATCCTTCATGCCCCAGCATGTATTGATACCAGGGGTTGCTCTGACCCATGTACAGGACTTTGCACTTGGCCTTGTTGAACTTGATGAGGTTCACACAGACCCAATTCTTGACCTTTGTCGTGGGTTAGGCTGAACCTCCCCACACAGCCGGTCACTCCCCCTCCTCCACCCCCAGGAATGCAGGAGAGAATTAAAGAATAAACGGGAAACCCGTGGGTTGAGATAAGAACAATTTAATACAGATGATTTAATACACAGTGTAGATGCTCACCACCCCCTCGTATGCGAAGCCCGTCTCGTCCCGAAGCTGACGAACGTGAGGCCCCGAAATAGAGAGGGGCAGAGAGAGAGAGAGTACTCCGAGAGTGGGAGTACTGGGAGAGAGAGAAAAAGAAAAAACAATAGAGCAAAAGCGCAGCAAGCGTAAAAGAACAAAAGCGGCGAAAGAGCCAAAGCGCAAAAGCCCTTCTGTCCGGCTGCCCCTCACTTTTATACTGGGCATGACGCTGCATGATATGGAATACTAATTGGCCAGTTTGGCCCTCAATCTTAAGTTCCACCACAAATCACAAGGGGAATCGTGTCCCCCTTGTCCCAACTATGCTTCCCCCTTATCCCACCGTGCTTCTGCACTCCGGCACACTGAAAAGTCCTTGGAGTTTCATGTCCAACCACAGACATCAACTTGCTATCAGCATTCTTCTCAGAGCGAGCCTCTGAGTAAAACCAAAACACGGAGCTCTTCTAGCTGTTAAAAAGAAGAACTAACTGTCCCGGCTAAAACTGGGACAACCTTATTCAGGGCCCTCTGGAGGGCATGATATCCCTCAGGCATGTCAACTGCACCACTCAGCTCGGTGCTGTCTGCAAACTTGCTGAAGGTACACTGGATCCCACTGTCTATGTCATTGATGGAGATATTAAACAGTACTGGTCTCAGTACGGACCCCTGAGGGACACCATTTGTCACTGATCTCCATCTGGACATTGAGCTGTTGATCGCTACCCTCTGGATGTGACCATCCAACCAATTCCTCATCCACCAAACAGTCCATCTGTCAAATCCGTATCTCTCTAATTTAGAGAGAAGGATGTTGTGAGGGACTGTGTCAAAGGCCTTACAGAAGTTCAGATAGATGATAACTGTAACTCTTCCCTTTTTCACTGATGTAATCACTCCATCATAGAAGACCACTGGATTGGTCAGGCAGGACTTGTCCTTGGTAAAGCCATGCTAGCTGTCTCAAATCACCTCCCTGTCCTCCATGTGCCTTAGCACTGCTTCTAGGAGGATCTGTTCCGTGATCTTCCCAGGCACAGAGGTGAAGCTGACAGGTCAGTAGTCCAGAGTCCTCCTTTCTATCCTTTTTAAAAATAGATGCAATGTTTCCTTTTTTCCAGCCACCAGGGACTTCAACTGACTCTATGACTTTTCAAATATTATGGAGAGTGGCTTGGCAACTGCATCAGCCAATTCCCTCAGGACTCTGCGATGCATCTCATCAGGTCCCATAGACTTATGTATGTTCAGATTGCTCAGGTGGCCACGAACCTGATTTTCTCTTACAGTGGGAAAGACTTTGCTCCCCTAGTCCCTGTTTTGACCCATTTAATCTTGCAACTTTTCCTGTGTCTTCGTAACTTAATTTTAAATGAGTTTCACCGGTAATTTGAACATTTCATAAAAGCATATATACAGTTTTTTTCAAGGAAATAACCTTTGGAAAATAATCCAGCCCAAAACAAGGCCTCTGTGCAGATACGGTCATCTCTGGATAACTGAGATTACCATGCTAGCATAGTGAACTATGCAAATAAATAGAAAAACTGCCTTCATTAAAAGAATAAACAGATCATCAAAAGATGAATAACACCTGAAGGAACTGATCACACATAAATAGTAACTGGTATTGTCTCCCTACCTTTCCAACTGTCTTTGTCTTTAGTAGGATAATATTTGGTACCTCATTCTCTGATTCTCTCACCAAATAGAAGCACCAAGCAGCATAATACTCACTCCAAGAGTTAAATCTACAGACAAGGAAGAAGCACTAGCTTTTTAACAGTTAAACACTTGACATGTTTATACTACAAAGGAGCTAAATGTAAGGCCTCCAAGGCCTTTGTCCTGTTGATTATGAAATTGAGTTTCTAGCTACCACTTCTATTAGATGATCACATCATTCTATTTTAGCAGGATGGGATTATTGGTGTAGTATATCCGTCCACCCACCTGCATATCTTCTCTGACTTCTTTTACCTTTGAATCATTATTTTTTTTTGTTCTATAGCTTAAGTCAGTAGCAATATTCAGCACTAGTTCACTTTTTATTACTTGAATGTACTTGCTCGAAATGCATGACACCTGCCATCTCTGTACCTTTAGTAATGATGACTAAACACAACCAAAGGGCAGTTTTGTAGCTGATGAGTCAACTTATCAACAGGAGTAAATGACACACTCTTGTTCATGAATAAGTCTTTCTAAACAGTCAGAGCGAACACTTCAGAGATGAATAAATTTTCTGGGCTGAGGACTGCAATTTGGTGCACGTTACCCAGTTCCTCCATAACGTGGCTACAAACATTATGTAGTTTCTATGCTTATTCATAGAGCATCTGCTTGTATTTCTGAAGACCTTTAATCTGAACTGGATCTTTTATGAAAATCTTGATCTTCTCTCTTCACTTTCTCTCACTATGTTTGTAGCCTGCCTATAACAGCAACACTTTAAAAGCAAATATCTACTTTCAAGATCACAACCCAATAGTAATCTAATGGCCACTAATTCATAGCTTGACTGAATTCAAGATGTTTCCATGAGTTCAGGTTAACATAGAATTCATAAGATGATAAGTTTTGCTTGTGGAAAATCAGACCAGGGTCATAATCACCTTTCAAGGTGACCTGAGGTCCTGCTATGAAGGGTTATTTTCAGTTTGTCATTCCTGAGGTTTTTGGCACAATTATTTGGTTTCCCACTTTCTCACTGACTCCCATGGCTTTTGCTGTATCACCTATACTTACACGGTACCCTTACGTTGCTGGCAGTTACTATCTGCTATTCATTTCTTTCATTGTTTCCTATGGTTTGTTTTTTTTTTTTTTTTTCGAGTTGTAGCAACACCTAGGAGATCCTCTTCAAAACTGCTGTCTTTGACAAAATAGCCACAATAACACATTTGCTTAGTCTTTTCCTTTTCTGTATGTCACAGTCTCCATTTCTCCTGACAGCAAGTATTTGGATTCTGTGATGCACTGAAGCCTGCAAAAGCTGCCTCCAACAGCATTCTTGAGCTGCCATAGAAGTAAATACGATCTCATAGACAAGACTAATCTTTGCTCTGCTTCACACACATCAAATTCCCTATGCTAGGGAAAAAAAAATCTCTGAATATTTCAAAAGTAAGCTGAGGTCTGCTATGAGTGTCTATTGTGCCTAAAATGTCATTCTTTGCAAAATATGCCTTTCATTTAAAAAAATACTTTTCTGGCTATCACTTTGAACAGCTCCTAGATATAGTAGGAGGTAATTCTCTCCCTCCAAACCAGGCAGAAGCCAGACATCTTTCTCAATTGTTAAAATTCAAGAGTTAGGAATCCTTACAAAAGCCAGAATTCATTTATTTGGTGTTTCTAACACATCTTTTTCCTTGCAAGAACATTTTTTTTTTTTCCCAAGTCATTAGTATTTACTCATGAAAAACTATTTAGCAAAGATTAAGTCTCTGGAATTCATGAAGGATCTGGTTATGGGGGATCAAATTTAGTATCAATGAGGTTAAAAGTTCACCAAGAACTGATTCTAGCTATTTCTGCTCTAGCTTTGTAAAAAAAAAAAAAGAAGATGAAAGGCCAAATTCTCAACTGGTATAGATTGGCATTGCTTTATAGAATTAAATGGAGATGCATTCCGATGAACACCAGCTGAATATCTGGCTTTGAGATCATCAAAGCTAGTGTGTATTAACCCCATGTGGTTATGATCACACATTTCCCACTATGATGTGCTGATGTGAATACTTCAAATATCCTGTTGGGAAATTAACTATTCATATTATTGGGAGACATTAATCCTTGCAATATAAGCAATTTCCCTGATGGAGGTACAAAAAAAAAAAAAAAAAAAAAAGTTTGGGAAGTGGAAAATGTGGAAAATGTACTAAGAATCTAATGCAGTATGTTCTAGAGCTTCTCCAAGTGGGAATTACACTTAGTTGGATCAGTACATTTTCCTTAATTGGAGCTGATAGGTGTGCACTTTATGAATTAGTTTTCAGGAATGAGTATGAAATGAAAGTTGGCTGAAATCAAACGTGTGTTTCACAGCACCAGAAATCTTCGTATACATTATCATACTTGATATAAGAATACAAGCAGATGACTCCTCAATGGTTAACATCCTTGGAGGACTGTGAGTATGAGATTCAAAGATATTAAAAACCTTGGTGGCCTCCATAAGGGAAAGTAAATGACAAGTGAGAAGAGAAACGGAAAATAAAATGGGTATATTTGCTTTTGCTCTTCTTCCTTTTCTTATTGCATTTTTGTTTCCTGCTCAGATAATCTAAAGAAAACTATATATAGCTTAGAGCAAACTTTATGACAAAAGGAACTTAGTTTGAGGTTGTCTTTATTACCAGCAGCTTTTTAAAAGTAGCCTTGAATATTGTGGACTAATATTATGAAAGAATCTGAAATAGTGTAGAGGAAAGACATTTGCTTATTGCTGTCCATGGGGAACTGGTTTGTTATTTGCTTTATTATTTTATTTGTTTTATTCTTCATTGTAACTATATTGGTTCCTTGATATCAGCTGAGGAGTGAGCTGTAGGTTCCTATATTACAGTGAAAGCCCAGGATGGCTTCAAGAGAATGCTGGGTAAACTGATAATTCAACAATTCCCTATTGTTTCTGCCTGAAACTGACATATTTTAAGAACAAGGGGAAAAAAAATGTCTTCTAACAATTTGCTAAGTCCTGGTGAGCAGTGTGAAGCATTTTCACACGTGTCTATGTGCAGTGGTTGGATGGTTCAGTCACCTTTATTCCTCTCTCTCACCTCAAACAAACTTGGTTACATATTTAACAAGTTAAGAGTGAAGAAATTAATGTATGAAACATTTCTACAGGAACTGTGGATGGCTCATCTCCATTCTCACTAAAGTCAAGTTATACATGATTATCACTGCTTCTTGTATATTTTGGTTTTTGTCACTGATAAGAGGCAGTATTTTGAAAGAAGGGTTTACGAAAAGTCACCAAAACCCATGAGCCATGGTATACCATGTATTCCTTGAACTAAAATTTCCTGGACAGTGCTGATGTGTTCACCCACCCCTTTCTAAAATGGTGGTTTATGAGAGCAGAACCATTTTTTCACTCTGAGAGAGTTAAATCTGTTTTGAAAGCCATAATGGATCCTAGCAGTTTATAGCAGATTTATTCTGCAGTAAATGCCCCTTTTCATGTAGCTCTCATAATTAATTAGACAGACTTCGGAAGAATAAAAGATCTATTAAATTATTGTCCTAGAGACTAAAACATTTAACCTGAATGTCGTATGACAATTGTCAGGGACTCTGTTTGCAGGCGCAGTGAAGGAAGAATTCCTTTAGGAAAAATTGAGATTTTAATTATTGACTTCTAGGAAGACATGATTAACAAGGGCTTCTCATCCTCAGTTATCAAATCTCAAGTGTCTGCGCCTGCATTTACTGTTTCTTAAGTAAAATCCCCAAAGTTCCTTCCAGTTCTCAGAGTAGCCTCATTAAATCAACTGTGGTTAAACCTTCAGTAGATTAGAACTTGTTAGGGGAATGTAGATGTAACACTTGATAACCTTTCTAAAGCTGATGACATGAATTGATTTTTAGAGATTGGTCAGCTCTGTCACAGCAAGCAAGCCACCTCCTCCCCACCCCCGATTTTCCCAAGCACAGGAGTTAACCCCTGCATTTAAAAGGCTTGCAGTAAATGAGCTCTTCTGCTCATAGGTAATTTCTGAAGTTTTACTCAGAATAAGAAAGCCACACAAGTCCTGTAATCCACTTGTATCATCTTTAGAAAAGACACACTACCAGGGAAAAATGTTGTATATCATCACAGCAAGAGACTTTGAGCTGTTTAGCACTATGTTATTAGATCTAGGACTAGTTAATAACTTCTTTGAGGCCAAAAGCAGTTACACCACTGCTGTTTCCACCACAATAATGACAGACAAAAGACCTAAACACATCGTCTAAAGACTGATTGTAGTGGACTGAGTGCATTTCAGTGTCAAGTTTTGCTTCTCTTTGGATAATTCTTGTTTTCTTTTGATCAATACATATAGGATTTCTATCATATAAAGTACATCACGGTAATTGATCAAGAGTAATAAACAAAAAATATGTCCTAAAATAATCATTTTACTGAATCATGATGTGCCTTAGATCAATTTTGTAAGTCTGCCTTGGCTATCTAACAGATGAATAAAGGGAATGCTTAAATGAAAGTACTGTCTGCTGCTTTACTACAATGTAAAACTTTGTCCACTTTGCAGAATTTAGTGTTGGTATTGTACTTCTTTCATTGGCTGTTCTTCTAGCAATTCTAGAATATTATTGCTAAGTAAGTTAGAGGGAGCAGAACATTATCCCTCTATTCCTTATCGGCTGCAGGACAGGTTGATTCTAAGATTTGGTTACTAACAAGGCCTAGTAACCAAACCAACATGGCTTAACTCATCTTTTCAACATGATTTTTTGAGTGCTTATTCATGAGTTGTTTTCTTTGGTCATGTTCCAAGTTTTCTCTTCTGTCTTATGTGTAGGCTACAAATGTTTTATATGTCATGTATGCATTCACAAAGTACACGCTTTTGGCAATGAAGATTCACTTCAAATTTAATAATTTCTCAATCAACCATCAAATTTCTATGCTGAAAAGTATTGTTGAAAAATCTTATTGGCAGTTTATTTCATTGCAAAATCTTTATATAATATATATAATATAATCTTATATATATTATAATATATAATATTATAATATATAATCTTTTATAATATAATCTTACTTAAATTACTTGCTTAATAAAGGATGCGTTTAATGATCGCAGTGTTTTTTTCTCATAAGCACATTTCTTACTAGAGAATTCTCAAATTATATTCATATAAAAATTTTTTTCACGTGCTCCTGAAATTCAGTGCTGAAGGACAATAACAATTATTCAACTTTGACTAAAAATATCTGGAAACATCGCTTTCTCCAATAAAAAGTGTCATGACTCTCCACTGTCTGTGAATTGCAAACACAACTCCACGTTATGGAAGATCTTACCTATGAAATATTCTGCCCTAAGCTTCGCAGAGCACAATTTGTCTCACTTGGAAGAGTAAGAGTAGGATTACTAGACTCCGCTGGTTTTGAATCTACAGTTCAAGGGAGTCTAGGTTTTTCAAACCTGGCTTGGAGCACTAGAACAGCTCCTCCAGTTTTTGAAGTGTCAGCTTAATGAATCACTCCCCACAAAATAGTTGCTGCTGACATTTCAGCCAAAGCCCTGCTGCTTTTGCAGGAACCTGTATGCTTTTATCTTGCACGTTGGTCTGAGCTGCAAAAATGTTCCAGTTTATCACATACTGTTCTGTACTGTCACTTAGAAATATGCTTGTGCTTGCTGAGTGAATATTGATAAGATACCTTGAGATGGTGATAAAAACGGGGCAAAGAGAAGATATCTTTCAAATTTGATAAATAAAGTCTTTAAAACAGTGATAAAAGACTTCTGAGATTCCATTATTGAGAATGAATTCTCAGAGGTGTACACGAAGTTGGGGGCTTATTGTTTGGTCATGCTCTTTCAAAGGTTTAGGGCTTTTACTCTGTGTTTCTAAGAAAAAGCTCTTTGAAGGTCATGTTTGAATTCAAAGCTGTACTTATTGTCTGTTTTTCCATGCTATCTACATTACTGTCGCATATCGCATTTGGGAGCCCAATAGCTCCTGAAGGTAATATTTTCTAATTCTACTTATCCTACCTTCTGGTGCAGCATTTGTCGGTGCAGGTTTGTGTCTGCAGGTGTTGATAAGGTAGAAAAAGCCACCTGACTAACATTATTATACGGCTTATTTTTTCCTAGGTGGTTTGAAACGATTATCACCGCTGGACTGGAGTCATGTGCTAAAAGATAGCACGCTCTCCTTCTGCTATACCACCCTCAGCACTTTAAAGCAGTGGTAGTTGTGCAGATTGCCTGGCAGTGACAAATCTTAACGTAATGGAGAGTGGGCAGAGGGAAGAGAGTGGGAAGGAGGGTGACGGTGAGGAGCTGCTTTTCACTGCTGGTGTTACTCTTGTACTGAAGGCTGTGGCTCCCTGTTTGGGTATCTGAGTGTGCAATTAATCTCTTGCTGTTAGAGTGCAGTGCTGAACATAACCACTAAACTACTGATGGTAATGGTGGTCATAGAAAAAGAAGGGAACACTAAAACTGAGACATAAAACCCTCTGCAGTTGACTTTATTCTGTGAAATGTTGGATTCTCTAGCTGCGATCCTCAGCCAGTGTGACATGTGGATCCTCCAGCCCTGAGAGAAGTACGCTTGGGCAGGGCGAGGGGGATCATCCCCTCAGGACCTGCCAGTCTCCCTGGGCTCATGTGCCTCTAAACCACCTTAGCCTGAAAATGATTTTTGTTCCATTGATAGCTTTCTTTGAGTGTAAAAAAAAAATAATAAATAAAAGCGCCCTGCCAAACCAGGAATGGAAACAACCAGTCCTTTGATTGCCACATGATCTTGACCTGGCATTTCTATGAGAGGTGAGAAAAATTAACTGTGTTCTTAAACCATAACGAAACAAAAGACATGCTCAGGAGCCTCTCTTGGCTGTACAGGCAGCTCAGCTCTAGCGCCGCTGCTGAGACTCTGTGCTGTCTTCAGCAGAGCATCAGGCCAGTTGTAGCCATAAATACAACTTGGCATGTTCGACCAGACCTGCCTTTCAACACCTCTCGTGTGACAAAACACTCCTCCTTTCTGTTTCTGTAATAGAAACAAGCTCTCTAAAACACATTTAACTCTAATGCAGATAGTTTACTGAAGTCTTTCAAATACCTTTTTACCCCGGGCTCAGTAATAATGTAGCACTGGGATCAAAACATAGGTAATAAGCACATTGGAAAAAAGCATGTTTCTACATCATAGAAGAAAAGTTCCTGTAATTTCAGAACTTATTTTTTTTCCCCCATTTTTACTTCTCCTTTTATTTCACTTCCTACTCTCTAAACTTCAGGAGCTGATGCAAGATATTCTTATCCGTTTACTATGTATGCCTTCATGATGACCAGTGTAACAGCACACAGGTGGATAGCTAGCCCAGCCTACGTGGGTTGCCAGTCTATGCCATGAGAATCTAGTATGTCAGTCAGTCATGTGAATGCAAACATGTTTCTTACTCCAACATTTTCTAACATAGGAGGAAACCTCAGTTTGGGACCCATCTGTGATGTCTGCTTTTGCATGTATCACTGGATGGGAATGCCTATGTCGTGTTGCCAACAAGGACCAGAAACCACGACTCAGCTTAATTCCCAGAGCCATCTCACTTAGATACAGCTTCAGGCATCTTGGGTCTGTAATGGTTTTGGTTCATGAATTTTATTTTACAGTGTCAACAAAGAGGAGTGATTGGGAGGGGCTAGAGGGATCTTTGGCAAGATGTTAGCATAAAGATGGCTCCCATAATTAAGGTCTCATCTGTATTTGAAGATCTTCTGGAAAGAAAGTGGCGTTAAGAGGACTTTTGAACAGGTGGAATATTTTTGACAGGCCAGATCAAAACCTGGGCCATAGGCTGGACATTCTTGCTCTAACATGTGGTAGAAGAGAAGCTGACACCTTGCCTTCTTGAAACTGCAGAAAATGTATACACTCAAAATGAGCACAATATTTTTAATCTCTTATGAATAGAGGTATGGCTGGGAACCCTTGAGATAGGTGTTTGGTCTGGCACTTGCAGTGCTCAACTTTCTTGTTGGCTTTAGGCTTCGTGCTTGACATCTTCCTGCAAGTCTGCCTGGTTGCTAATGAGGATATATGGTTCTTTGAAGATTCATCTGATTGATAGAGAGGTCACATGAGAAAACTAGTTTTTTTCTAACCTATGGAATTTATCTCATCATCTATATACTCTTTGTGAAACAGGGCCATTTAACTACCCTACCTGTCCTGAGATTCAGTGCTTGAAGGGAGAGGTATGAATATGGACTTAAGTCTCTCAAGGTCATATCAGGACTACATAGCAGGACTGAAGCTACATCTGATGACCTTGGGTCTTGGCCTGAGGATTTGGCAACCCACAGGTTTAGTATTTAACTTCGGCCATGAATACAACATTCTTTTTTTTTTTTTTTCAGCTATTACACTTTTTTATGGTAGTAGCTGTAATTAACAATTTTAGTTCTAAACTGAATTGGACAGGGGAGGAGAAAATGCTGTTTCTTTTATTACCCACAATATTTATTGTCCCAGATTGCTTTTCAGGTAATTTGTGGTGAGTATTTGTTTCATTTTGTTTTTTGAAATTTCCTTTTTGCTAGTACTGCTTTAATTTTCTTTTAAAATCTTGTTTTGGTAGCTTATTAAGTTTTTGATTAATGATGAAGATTTCTAGAGTCCTGCTACTTCATTAGAGTATCCAGCATTCACACTCCTTTTAACACGCACAGATATAAATAGAGGTGTGTTCATTTAAGCAAGACCTGGTAATTTTTTCGTAGTAATCATCACAATAATGAACAGTTGATTAAATTATTGATCTTTCAGGATAACCAGTACCTTAAAGAGATGTAGAACTAGGTATTTAAAGTTAATGGAGTCACTGTTTTTACATCAGTGCAAGATCTGACCCATGAATATAATATAACACATCTGCGGAAATAATAGCTGTGCGCATACTACTCTTCTCCTCAACATTTTTTCTTCAGAAATGAGGAAATGATCATTACTTTATGGCTATTCTAAAACCAGAATAATCATTTGCTTCTACCTGGTATAACCATTATTCATGCATGCCTCTTATTTTAGCAAAAGCTGTACTTCGTAGGACTGAAGGTCCGTTTATTCCAAACATTCTTGGCAATATGTAGAAACCTCAAAGTGCATTGTTTTCATTTCTGACAGAAAACTATGCATGGCACATATTTCTTTAATGTATTGAACATATGTAGTATCACCTCTATGGCAAAATTAATATTGTATAGCTGTTCATTTGAATTCAGAACTGATGCATAGACAAAACATATGCACTTAATCTATCAATATAAGACATTAAGATTAACCTATCCTGTACCTCGTTCCCAGTGTAAAGAGGTTTTCTGCTGTGATAAGGCAGGTGAATTATCATGCTGTATTAATCTGACTCCCAGAAATGTAATATTAACTCAAATAATATCAGCTTCTATACCTATACATCATGACTATCTGCTGTATTTTTACTGCAAATCTGTGTAAATCCATACTTTATTCCCCTTGCATGAATTTAGGTTGATAAAGTAAACCACTATTGCCATGGCAATAATAGCAATCAGGGAGTGAATGTTGTGCCTTGGTGCTTTAGGCCAGCTACAATAATAAGAGTATTTCTGCACTCATTCAAACAAAATTTTTTTGAGCAGTTCTAAAATACTTCTAGAATCCTTTGAGATACAAAATGGTCTACTTTTTCAATAAAGAACTACAGTTGGAATAAGTTCTTATCACTGGCTTAAACTATTAATTTTTTTGTTGTGTTTACCATGGTAAACTGAACGTCTGATGATATATTTGTCCCTTCTGCACTCACAGAATCTACTGGTGTTTTAAAATATACCTTCACCTTCTGAAGCTTGCTTAGAAAAAGTTTAACTTGCACAAGGGTTTGGAATATAAAAGCAAATTGAAGCATTGATTTCCCCATTTCGTCACCTCTAGAGAACAATTCATAAAGCACGGAAGTTCTAACTAGTCGATCAATAGTTGCTACTTAAATCAGAGACACTGCAGATAGCCTGTTGTTATTAAAAGCGTTTTTCAGAAGATGATAATAAATGAAAAGAATAGAACCAATTCAACCTCTGAGTGGAGTTCAAGATTGGCACATAGAGGGAAGGAAAGCTGTACATGCAGTTCGTCCTTTTTCCCACAGGCAAGTGGGAAAAGTGTATTTCCCTAAAGACTTCCCAAAACCTAAGAGCAAGGATTACCTGAAACACCAAAAAGTTTTGTGAAAACGTCCTGAGTACGGAATAGCATAGAGGTCTCTGTCAGATCCCTGGCAGATTGCTTGAACCCTTCACTTCCCAAGCCCAATCCAAAGGTCTGGGTCCTGCATTGCAGCCTGCTCCTGAGTCAGACACCCTGATGTTTCTGCAGCAGAAAAGAGGCCTGAAAGTCTCAAGACCTAACAGACCTGTCTGAACAGATAGTCTGAGCTGGGAGTCTCCAAGTAACCTCAGAGCCAGGCAGTTTGAATGTTTGATGCTCCTGCACAATTTCTGCAACAGGCTGAGGAGGTGCACGAGTCAGGAGCAGCCGTTTCACGAAAGCAAGACAAGGTTTTCATTTCTCTGGAAAACTTTAAAGATTGTTCTTTCATTCTGTATGAAATGCAGGGGTTGGGATTTTAGTTTAAAAAATAAAATTGTATAGAATGGGAATTTTAAGCTTTCAACATTTCAGCTACAGAAGATTTCACAATACCCATGCAAATGGTGCAGCTGACAAATGTGTTCCTCCATGTGACGGCAATGAAGGAAGCCTAAAATTACAGCACAAGATGCAGTTCTGCGTGATCTCTTTCTGAAGCTGAACTTCAGAGTCGTGAATAATGCACACTTCAAAGTAAGTCAATTAGGCTGTTTATCAGCTATTGGAAATCTTGTTATTTTTCCACATCCAGGATAAGGGTGTGCTTCTTGATATTTATTGAGGACCTGTGCACAAAAACAAATAATAGGGTAATTGTGATCTTGCTGCCTTTCAGCAGACAGCATTCACATTGCTTGGATGCATGAGCGAGGTCACAAGCAGCAGGGGCCGTGATGGGCAGCTTTGGGGTGGAGGCAGGAGGGAACACCATGGGACAGCCTGCACTGAGGCAGAGGGAAACAGTGGAGGAATCCTACTTTGCAGCAAAATTTAACCATTGCATACATAAACTAACCATTTAACCATCGAAGAATCATAGTGAACGTGCTTAAATGTATATGATAAAAAACCTAGCAGCTACTGGGGGCTGGAATCACACACTTGGTGAGGGGCACTCAACACTAAAACTAGGGTCAGGGACACTCTTGAGAGACCGCAGCCCATGGGTGACCTCCAATGGGGCAGGGACATACACAAATTGTTTTGCATTCACAGCAGGACAATATGAAATAAGAATGTGCACTCAGAAGGTTTCCCCTAGGGTCTCGAACACTTTAGACCCACACTCTTCCTTATGCTAGCCATGTGCCAGGATACTTATGCCCCAACAGGGAACAGATTACTTTCTTTGCAGTCATGCCTTAACCATTAGGATGAACTTTTCTCATGTTGTTCCATCAGCAAGAGCTGGGAAGTGAGGAGACTGTGTCTGTGTGAAAAGACTGTCATTTAAATTCACCACCCAGTAGTGTTTGAACAAATAAAGCTGGGCTTGCTGCCTCTTTGTTCTTTAATAAAAGGGAAAAAAACCCACTGTTAACCCATGGTCAGTGGACTGCAAAATGAGATTTAGTGTTTAAAGATATTTCTACAGTTATTATTAGATTTAGAGACTTCCAGTTATATCAGTACTCAGACATCTGTGGTAGTGTCAGTGCTGTGCTGCTTATCCTGCTTAAGAAAACATTCTTTTTAGCTAATAAAGTTTTCTGAATCTGTGACTCTTCCTCTGTTGTTCATCGTGGTTCTCTTCTTGTACATTTAAACCATATGAGATTTACAGTAAGATGCCATTGAGATGACATCTAGTGACCTATTTGCATTGGCTATCTCTCACATGCTGATGTAATGGTGCATGACCTAATAGCAAGACATTCAAAAAAGCAAGATTGATTGGGCTAAGTGTTAATTGTTCTATTAAAGGGGAAAAGAAATGCCCCACACCCTCCTCCTCATAACCTCAAGTGTGACCCTGATCTGTCACAACTCAACATATTCTTCCTACTTCCACACCTGTACAATTAACCCTAAATAATTACAGTCTCTAATGGACTCAACATGTCAGGTTAAAATCAGATTCTCCAAAGAGATTTGATAAAGTAGGTTGAGGTAATTCTATTTCAATGTGGCAAATGAAACATACATTACTATTAGAAGATATGAGATGATGCTGGACATTTATAAGGCTCTTCTGTCTGAAAGAAGAGGAGATAATATGTCACCAGGAATAAGGGCAGTGTGGTAATGCTTTTGATGCTAAAAACATATCTTGAAGTGTGAGTGTGAGAGAGAATACTTGCCTAGCTTACAAACCTGATGTAGTGGCCCTGGACTGGGAGTCCGTTGAGAAAGATTTGCCCTGAAAGTGGGTTACACTCTGAATAACCCCAGATTTCTCCTCCAGTGGGTAGATAAACACCAGGTGTGTGATTCTGCTCAGTAAAACACTGAAACCAGTGTCAGAAACAGTAGCAATGTTATGAGACACAATGAAAGAAAACCACGGAGCTTGCAGAGTGAGAAGTGATAGTCTGCAATTTTTAACTCATGACTATCTGCTTTTCCGGAGTGTTGGTAGTTGTCATGCTAAGCCTTACAAGACATGTACAGGGTAATAAACAACAACCCAATTTGTTAAATTCAACAGTAGTACTAGGAATAGAATGGGAGGTCCTGAGCTGGTAGCCATCTAAACCTCAGATTCTTTCCAAAATAAGCCAGAGATTTCCAGAAAATTGATCATAACCAGTCTGAGTCTAGAATTCATGTCAAACAGAATATTTGTTCTATCGCAAATGACAGCTGTTGGCATGGCACCCTTCTCTGGATGAGAATGGTGACTTTGCTGACTGACGTGGTCTATTCACAAGCACTAAATCCAGTGGAATTACATTATCTGAAAACACTGCAAGGCTCCATGGAGGCACAGAAGATACCAAAGTTGAGTAAAAAGGAATCAGTAAGTGGCTGTTGGGAGAGCTGGCATCAAAACCCAATATATAGCTAGAGTTCACATTGTATGAATTTCATCTCCTCTGCAGTAATTCCCTCTTTCCTGAATTTGAGTAATATAAAGTTTTCAGAGAATGTCTCCTAGAACTACAATATCACTTGGTAAAGGGCAGGTGTAGGCAACTGTCAGCCACTCTTAACAGAAAAGAATAACTGGGTGGATTCATTCAGCTTCTAAATTACCCACTTGAATCTCATGCTTTTTAATAGATGTCAAAAATTCTCACAGATTCAGCCATATTGGTGACCACATAAAAGAAGCCTGGCATTAATGGTCATCTGTGTGCATCAGCTTCCTTTGAAATAGCTTCAATGTGGACCAGAATTTCTCTGTGTGAACCTACATAATAGGGTATAACAGAAATACAAGTAATTATTTGAAGAGACCATTTCTCCCAGAGTAACATGAACCTTACCTTGAAAACTGTATCCAATTTGCTAAACTTTTCATGGGAAGCAGATTTGGGAACATAGGTAATGTTTGGGAACATGGGTAATATTTTACTTTGGCATGTATATGATAGTGTTAGTTTGTAACAGTGGCTAGTGTGCATCCTTTTTTAAACTAAAAAGCTAAGTGCTAAGTCTTAAAAAAAAAGTCCAGTGTAGATAAAGTATTTAGAGAGATGATTTAACTCACTGACTTCATTCAGGACGTGAAGGCACGTAACTGCTCAGAGAAGCAGCTCCAGGAGTCAAATCTAAGTCACTGCTGCAACAGTGCAACAGGGAAAATAATTTTTCAGGAGAGTAAAACTTTAAAGGCAGTAAAAGGACTCAGAAATATGAATCTCACTGTCTGTCAGTGACACAGGTTCTGAAACACTTGATGACCCAATTTGCAGAAGTGTTTGGAAATCTAAAATTTAGATAAGCACCTCCTGCCATTTCAAAAAGCATCCGTTCTACTGCCACTGAAATCTGCATCTTTAAGTGAAGAATTACCTTTGAAAACATGTCTGAAGTTACTTTAGAAAGGATTACACTCTTGCCAGTTAGACATTTGAAAACTTTATGTGATTTTGTATCCTGAAAGCCAGGGAAGCAAGCTTCCCAATTCCTACCCAGCTCCTCCCAAAAACTAAAGGAAAATCAAACATTATTCCCTAAGCTCTTTAAATTTACTAATGAAAAGCACACTGCATTCAGATTAAGTTTAAATGTGACTTTTAAAAATTGACAGTGTCTTTTCAAGGTAAGTACTTTCAAATGGAACAACTGTCAATATATGGAAATTTTAATGCTTAACAACCTTGACAGTGTCTCTTTGTTTAGTCTGTAAAAATGTAGTTGCTTTTGATAGGAAAGTTCATTCACTTATTTAAAGTCTTTACATATTATCCTGGACAATCTGAATATCAGCATTCCGTCATCAGAAAAATTTGGCGATACATGCAATTTCACACCAAAATTTAACTATGCGAAACAAATATCTAAGTTGTCTTCTTTCTTAGACTGTTCTAAAATATGCTTAGATCCAAGTAAGGATTTTTTTTTTTTTTTTTTTTTTTGTGCTGGACACAGCAAAAATTAAATAGAAAAATAAATGTCATGTTCAGATTGAATCACACATGATGACCTCTTGCAAGAAGAGAAGGATTAGCAATTTTCCTCTTCACATCTTTATAAAGCATAAACGTTTTAACCTTTGATTTTGGAGAGAAGAGTAAGAATCTAGTAACATTGTCTTAAGTATTATTCTGAATTCAGATTTGCTTCATCTTAAGCCTGGAAAGAACAGACAACATTCTTACTACAATTAAGACTGTGTCTGCGTTTTAATGAAAATCTGAAAGTGTCATTACTGGGTAGCAAGGCTTGGAATATTAGGTGCGTGTCAGGAAGACTTGAAAGTATGCAGAAATAGGTGAAGTAATGACCAGTTGAGGGCAACTGATACAATCACCTGAAAGGAGGTTGCAGTGAGGTGAGTGTCGGTCTCTTCTCCCAAGTAATAAGTGACAGGACAGGAAGAAATGGCTCCAAGTTGTAATAGGGGAGCTTTAGATTGGGTACTAGGAAAAAAATTCTTCACTGAAAGGGTTGTCAAGTGTTGGAACAGGCTGCCCAGGGAAGTGGTGGAGTCACCATCCCTGGAGGTATTTAAAAGCCGTGTAGATGTGGTGGTTAGGGACATGGTCTAGTAGTGGACTTGGCAATGCTAGGTTAATGGGTGGACTCAATGATCTTACGAGTCTTTTCTAACCTAAATGATTCTATGATTCAATTGGCTTAAGGACATAAGAGTAATTTTATTATTTCAGAATCATGTGTTTCATTAGTTCTCGTAACTCTAGCCAAAATTAGCCAGGTGAGAAAGTTACTGCTTATAAAACATCATATGTAGTCTGCCATAATTTAGTCAAAATAAATGAACTGTAATTATAAATGGAGGATAGAAGAGTGGGATAAGCTGTTAAGATCATATCTCTTTAACAAGTAAAGAGGTGGTGGTGGATACAAAGACATGATGTCTGATGCTAAAATAAGTCCAATGACCATGCTTTGCTTTCACTGAAGTCTTTTTTTCCCCCCACGGTTACATTTAATGCCTAAAATGTGATCTTTCTGTTGGCTTGGCTGCACAGGAGCTACCTTAGGGAAATTATGACCTTGTCAGGACCAGGGAAGTGAATGCTGAGTGACCGAGAGAAAACAGGATTTTTAGTCTGACATTTGGGGGTTTGGCTTGCTGCTTCTTTACTGACTTCATTGATGAAATAGTTGCCTCACTTAAGTAAGTGATAGCAGTTTGCAGGCAGGGCTCAAGCCTGTAAAAAGAGTATAATGGAATGTTATAGAAGCATGTCTGGGACTGACACCATAAGGGTATTTCCTTCTGCTCTTAGACCTCTTACACTTCTCCCCTCACTACCTTATTTTTTAAAAAACAAAATCAGAGCTTTGAGCAGAGTTTCAGCACCTTTAAAGAGAGGAGATGTTATTTCCCTGAAGCATGAAGGGCTTTGACAAAGCTACTACTCTTCGTGTGTATTAGGATGAAACTCTCACATCTGTTCCTGTTAACCCAGCATCTTCTAGCAGCCTTCCAGTGCCTAAAGAGGGCCTACAAGAGAGCTGGAGAGGGGCTTTTTACAAGGGCGTGTAGTGATAGGACAAGGGGCAATGGATTTAAACTGAAAGAGAGTAGATTTATGTTAGATAAAAGGAAGAAATTTTTTACAATGAGGGTGGTGAGGCACTGGAACAGGTTGTCCAGAGAAGTTGTGACTGTCCCATCCCTGGAAGTGTTCAAGGCCAGGTTGGATGAGGCTTTGGGCAACCTGATGTAGTGGAAGGTGTCCCTGCCCATGGCAGCGGGGTTGGAAATAGATGATCTTTAAGGTCCCTTCCAACCCTAGCCATTCTATGATTCTAAGAAAACTGAAAATGCATAATTTAAAATACAAGAAAAGAAGTTTCCTTAGGAAAGGTTTTTAAGGGAAGCATTGAGATTATCAAGTCTACGGGGTCCTTTTCAAAAAAATTCTGAATGAAGGAAAACAACGAAATATATTAGAGGTCTGACTGAAACATTAAGTATAATTTTTTTTTCTGTGAAAACTATTAAATGAAACTATGCTCTTATCTGCCTAGAATAAATAGCTCTTTTCTGAATAACATTTTCATAGGGAATAAAAGTAGCAACAGTCACAGTGCAAATTCAGCCTCACATCTTAAAAAAGTGCCTTATGATTGCAGCCATTTAAAATAGGGATTTTACGCTGGGCAAAATAAAGCATATTTAACTTTTTAATGGCTATGTACTATTTAATTTGGATTAAAAGAAGCTAAAGTGAGAATATAAAAAACTTCTTAAGTCTCCTATCAAGGCAACTGGAATTTCAAACTGAAACAAGTCATTAAAAAGAAAGATGAAAATAATGGTCCACATGTAAAGCCCTAGTGAAGAGAGTTAACTGTGCATTCAGCTGAGCACGTTTATCCTACTCTGCTGAGACAGACTGGTAGGGTAAAAGATTTTCAGCATTTGTTCATTTAAAGATAAGGATAACTCTGTGCAAAGAACACTGCAAGCAGAATGCAAAGAGACTCCCTTCAAAGTCTGCTCAAGTCAGTAAACAGACTTCTTCAGCTTTATAAGAATTCTAGCCCACCCTCTTGTAATTCCACAGGCAAACTCTGCCAAGGCAGCTACTTCTAATTTCTGTTAAATGAATGATGTCTTATTCAACTCAGACTGATAAATAATTCTCTCAACTATGGGTCTGAACTTGCTATCTCACAGAGACTCTGATGCATTTGGTATAAGAATCAACATTAAGACTCATCCGAATTATGTTAAAGCAAAAACCTCATTTGGTTGATACAGATTTTTTACTATCAAAATGAAGCACAAAGCAGCTCTTCTCCTGATTTCTCTCTCCCTCTGTCACTCATTTTCTTGTGTACATTTTTAATACAGTTACTGATTTTCCGAGAATGATATGTTTTCCTAGGGCTCAAAAAGTAACAGATGACCTTACTTGTCTTTCATTATTTCCTTTACAGAATTTTTTATTCAAATATTGTTTCAAAACATGTACTCACAAAATAAACATACCAATATCAATACTTACCATTAAGGCAATCATTTCAGTTGGAAGGAAAATCAGGTTTAGGATCTGAGAAAACAAAGTGGTATATATTCTTTTTGCCTGTAGCTTTGGAAGCTTGGAAAGTCCTATTATCCTAAAAATTAAATTGGCTTACTCTAATGCATACAGATGGCAATGCCTTGTGCTAGGTACAGCTGCCATTTTTTTTTTGTCCTCAAAGGAGAAAGGGAAAAGTCTAGACTGTCCACCTGCAACAAACAATGAGTTTTTGTAACATAAAGGTGAGTTCGAGAGTTTATCCTACACAGTGCCATCTGCATGTTTCGAGACATCTTTTTTGTGCATTTAATAATATTTTCAACAAAGTTATTCTGGAAGTGACATTTCTTGGAAGGAAAACAGAATTAAAATGTGGAAATTCTTCAGTACGAGGGTGGTAAGACTTTGGAATAAATTGCCCAGAGAAGCTGTGGATGCCCCCTCCCTGGAGGTGTTCAAGGCCAGGTTGGACGGAGCCTTGAGTAGCCTGATCTAGTTGAGAGGCGACCCTGCCCATGACAGGGAGGTTGGATTAGATGATCTCTGAGGTCCCTTCCAGCCTATGCCATTCTGTGATTCTATGATTCTATGATTCTATGATTCTATGATTCTATGTCTACTGAAATGTTAAGGAGGTAGCTTCTGAAGCCTGTGGTCAGCAAATAATGTTTGCCAATAAGTTTTTCTGAACACATCTATTCATAATATAAAAAGAGAATCCTTATAATTCTCATTAGGCAATCTTTGAGAAGCCTAATCATAGAATCATGAGGATGCAGTATTCGAGGTGGGGTCTCAAAAGAGCAGAGTAAAGGGGGAGAATCACCTTTCTTGACCTGCTGACCACGCTTCTCTTGATACATCCCAGGATGCGGTTGGCCTTCTGGGCCGCATGAGTGCACTGCCAGCTCATGTTGAGCTTCTCATCTATAAATACCCCCAAATCCTTCTCTTCAGGGCTACTCTCAACCCACTCTGTGCCCAGTTTGTGTTTGTGCCTAGGATTGGCCCAACCCAGGTGAAGGACCTCGCATTTTGACTTGTTGAAGCTCATGCAGTTTGCACTGGCCTATTTCTCAAGCCTGTCGAGGTCCCCCTGGATGGCATCTCTTCCCTCAAGTGAGTCCACGGCACCACACAACTTGGTGTCATCGGCAAACTTACTGAGGGTGCACTCAATGCCGTCACCCATGTCGCTGACAAAATGTTGAAGAGCACTGGACCCAGAACAGACCCCTGAGGGACACCACTAATACATCAAAAGAGGAATTTTCCTTTCAGTTCATTGACTGTTCAGGCAAATACATTTCTAACTTGTTTTTTTTTGTGCATGTCAGTCGGTGATTTTGCTTAAATCGCTATTTTCCACTCTCAAGGTAAACTCAGCATCATTTTTAGGCTCGACATTGACTACGAAAACTGCTTATGAATAAAAAATTCAGGCTTTCAAGTCTGATACTCACAGCCTTTGTTTCCAGTGAAAATGTGTAGGCTAAAGTAAATGCTCACAAAGATGCTCATAGAAAGCAGAAGTTTCACAATACCTGTGTATAGCTGCTGACAAAACTGCACAGCCAAATGAAATTCCTGTGATGTCTCTCTCAATTTTGATAATATAAACAATTGTCATCCAGTTAGGAGAATCTGTGAGTGTGACTGAGGTGAAGGTGCTTATTCCTAGAAAATATAAGTGACGTAAGTAGGTCAGAAACTACAGTAAGGTCACATAAAATATCAAACTGTTCCAAATATAAACAGGCTTTATAATATGTATATATATTTCCTAATTTACATAAAACTTATACAACCCTTACTGTATAAGGGAATGACCTTATCCTGGCTCCATTCGTGTAGAATAAACATGGATAACTGTTTCTTCTTCAGAAAACTTTGGAGTAATTCAATACATATGATTCACTGAAGAAAAACAACCTAAACAGAAATAGTAAAGACTTTACTAAAAAAAAAAAAAATCTAAATCTTTGCATGTTAAATAAGGACAGATACCATTTTCTTTAAACTGTAATGAATGCTAAAATGAGCCCCAAATCATGAATTTTCTGAGCTGTGGGGTTTGCAGTTTTTCTGTCTGGGTAAAGTTTAGTCAAAGTCCAATACTCAGAGAAAGGATTTTGGGAGACCAAATGGAAGAGGAACATTTTATTGACATTGGACCCAGGGAAAACAGGAGTCCTGAAGATTGTATTTCTTAGGATTGTAAGAGACCTCTTTCAACAATCTGTTGCCAGCCAGATTTGAAAACAACTTTGTGTATTTTTTCCTGCCTTTTTAAGCACATACTCATACTTCCTGCATGTTGTGAATGAATAAACCAACCCCCAAACAAAGGTTACCCTCTGCTCTTAAATCCCTCTGGTCCCTTGACATTTCTGACTGATGGAAATTGAATGTAGAGGCAAGGCAAACTACTCTGGCTAAATGCTTCTGAATAGGATGACGATCTGCTGCTACATAAATCCTGTGTGCTGTCAGATCCCTGGAGCATTCTTTGTTCTGGCCTTGGAGAGATTTCTTGTCAGCCCACCAGACAGTAAGAAGAAAACTGCAGTTGATTCTGTCAGAACATCACACTAAAGGAATAAAATGATGATTCTCCCTACGTGTACATTCAAACTTCTTTTTAAGAGCTCCCTCTGGTTCTAGCTCAGTTAGAACAGGCTCCAGAACAAAAGGAAGTCACCTTTCAATTGTCCAAATGTTCTTTTTGGAGAACAGCTATCAGTGTAATTTCCTTGAATGACATACAATTTTTCCCTGCAGAGTATTGCAACCAGGGAGAACGTAGGACAGATGGGGAAGAGGTGATAAAAGGAATAGAAATATTGTACAATAATTCTTCTAAATCTTTCCTCCCTGATATACTGTGTTGTAATTGTACACAACTCATGCCACTTAACACTTGAAACTGCAAGAAGCAGAGATTAAACAATAAGCAGTTATTGAGGAAGTAAAGAGTGGGGTGATAAAACTTGCTGATGGGACTGTTATTCAGGGTAGTAGAAATGACAGCCAACATGAATAAAGTGTTGTAGAAGGACCTTATGATACTGAATGATTAGACAGTAAATGGCACATGAATTCAATATAGTTAATGTAAAGCGATGCTCACAGGAAAAAAATTCTAACTTCACCTATAAAATGATGAGCTCTGAGGTGATGAGGAATTTAGGAATGAAATTGTGGGGTTATAACACAGTCCTGTGAAAACATCAGCTCACTGTTCATTAGTAGCCAAAAAACGAATTAAGTGTTAAGAAATGCTAGGAAAAAGACAGAAAATAAACCCCAAAATATTACATTACTGTATAAATTCAGTTTTTATTTGTGTCTTGAATAATATGGTCAATCCCAGCTCCCTCATTTAAATTTTAACTAAGTATCCAGTCCAAATAATGCTTTAAACTGGAATAAAGCCACCTGAGATAGACTATGACAAATGTGTATAAAATCATGAGAGGCATAGAGAAGGTGAACGTGGATCTCTTGCAGCAGGACTAGGAGACCAGCTATACCTACAAGCTAGTAGTTGAAAAGTTCAATGTAAGAGAGGAGAAGGTCCCCACGGCATGTAAGTTGTGGAATTTCTTGCCACAGGATATTGTAGATGCTAAAAGTTTATGGAGTTCGAAAAGCAACTACAAAAATATATAGTGTGAGGGTTAATAAGTTCAAAGACATCACCCTTAGCTAAGGAAGCTGTGTGTTGCAAATCGCTGGATTGTATTTTTGGGCAAGTATCACTTAGTGCTTGCCTTGTTGTTACACTGCTAGAGAAAAGACGCTGAGCTAGATGCACCAGTGGTCTGCTCCAGCACAGGTGTTTTTATATTCTCTTATGACAAATGAAGGATTTCCAAAGAGGAAAGGATGAAACCCCAGCTCAACTGAAACAAAAAATCTCCAGTCTTCAGCAGAGTGTGAAACAAATGTAGTTCAAAGGCTATTTTTCCAAAAAGATCTCATTCAAATATCCATATATTTGTGATTGAAGTGTACACATGGTGGTAAATACAGATTTACATACAGATTTCAGCTCTCCCAAAGAGAGTTGGATTGATTCATCACATTATAGAAATGGAGGGGAAGTGTGCAAAGTCAGACATAGAGGTGTTTTTCTTCAGTGGCTTGAACTCAGGATGGTGACTTAACAACAGCTTTGTTTCTATTTTTGGTGGAGCCAGGACCATTGTGTGAGACATGTTCAGGTCAGGTCACTTGAAATATTTGCTATTGAAGCTGGAATATTGATTCGATTTGCCTGAGAAGAAAGGCATCTGTGGGCATTCATATCTGTAACTACAGTTTATCATTTCCCTTTTGTCCAATAGGATGCTCTCTGCTTTATATCTTGACATCAATTTACTGAACCTCGGTGAGTGTAAAATAGGAGTTTTTTTCTGACATTTTAGCAAGTCAAATGTGATTCTGAGAACTCCGAGAAAAATCATGACCTAACCTTTCCCAGCATAATGATAATAATGATACCATTTACAGGAAAAATTGCTTTAAATTGGTTAGAAAACACTTACGTGAAAAGACACCTTACCAATGTGAGGGAAGAAAACTGAGAGTGCATTTTCATAGTTAATTTTGGTTAAATAGGCTAATGAATGTTTTCCGCATGGCAGCCAAGATTGCCATGTGGCTGCAATCGCTGCTGGGAGCAAACACTGCTTGTTTTTCCTTTCCAGTTTGTTCTTGGATTCTGTGCCTGGCTTTATATGGATCCTGTGCATGGAGTCAACAAATTCAAAAATTACTTGTCTGATGCCTAAGAAATAGTCTCCTAATATGGTGCCACATGTCTGGCCTATTCAGAAGGTAGATTTGCATTTACTTCACAGATTTTTGCATGCCATTTTCTGTGCTTGAGCAGACAGTTAGAGCACAATATGCCCATAATCCATCTCAGCAGATACTGGATTCTGAAGAGCAAAGATCTGGGGTGACATTAGAACCCGGTAGCACACCAAAGTACCCAGCCCTGCCTCAAGCTGGTTACTGTGCAGAAGTCAAGCTGGGAGCAGGTTGAGAGGTGCATGCATCTGCCATGATTGTACCAGTATCTGTTTTCAACACTAAAGAAGTGACCCTCCCTGCTCTTAAACTTTTAGACATGAGATTTATACTTTGCTTCATTCCTTGTAGGTGTCTGTTTACAGTCCAAAGTCCTTCCAAAATCTTGAGTTTTGCTTAGAACAAGATTGTCAGAGAAATAACTGCTTGACTCTTTTCCCTTTCCCCCTTCTTGAAGCTCTGCAGGAACACTTCAGTCATGTTTTCATGACTTTTCTCTGTAATTGCCAGTGATAATAATTTTTTTTTAAGAAAAAAGGAATCTGGTCTTCATAATCAACTGACAGCAGGAGCTGGGCTTTCCAAAAAAGCATCAGAGACAGTGAGATTCATGATAAAAATCTGCCTCAGGAGAGCTGCTTTCATCTTTTACTCATTCCGTCTTTTTGCTTGCTTACAGGTTGCAGCAGTGGAGCCCAGAATAAGCCTCAAATAATATTATTTTTTAAAAAAAGACTTTGAATCTGACCCATCATCACTGCAATAAATACTATTGGGGTGACAGCAGTTTGCCTATTCTTGCTGCAGAGCTTTCAGATTTGAGCTGTCCTGCAATAGAAGCTACACATGGTGTGAAGCAGACTTTGGTCTGAAACCAAAGAGCCTGTTGTTTGATTACAGGAGCTGTAATCAAACTTAATTGAAACCATGTCTGTGAGACAGAGGGACAAATGTCTTTAGGAGCATCACCACAGCTACATCTCTTCTGAGTAAAGACAGCACTAGCAAGGGGAAAATAAAACCCAATACCTGATACCATGGGTAAGCTAATGCTGTGTAATGCCCCAAATTGTACTGCAGGAAGAATTTATGGTAGAACTATAAAGCTATTGGGGTCTTTGTAAGTATAAAAAGCTATAAAGATGAATAGTAGTTTTAAATATATTTATTTCCTTGCTGTTGGTTCTTCACAGGTTGTTTCACTATATTTTTATTGCTTACGTCTGGCCACAGGGAGAAGCTGATTAAGTGGTCTAATTTTTTCCTTATCTCTTATCTTCACTGCTTGACCTTCCTGTTCGAGTGTATTGGGTGTTTCCAACCATGTTTTTATTACGAAATCCAGATTGTCTTCTGGAAGTACGTTGTTTTTGATGAACTACAAGAGAAACACAGGTGGGTTTCTGATAGCAACATGCCTGAGTTCCTGCCAGCTCATTTTATGGGCTGCTAGGGGCTTCAAAGCAACCCTGTTATGCAGAATCTGCCATTTTGAGAAACTCTGTCATTCCAGTGCCCCGAGGCTAGATCTCCTGCCAGTCTGCAGACTCTCTGCCATACATACATGAACCACAGGAGCATTGGATAAGTTTTGCAGATGGGATCTGAAGTTTTTAGGCTCATTATCCTTTTCAGTTGAGGGTCTGCAGTGGCTCCTGACACGTAGCAGGGATCCTAGGAGCCCCACCTTGTCATCAGTGGTGCTATCCCATGCTAGAGTGACCATCAACAACCAAGCTCAGAGCCATTGTCTTGCCCACTGGACCTTTTGATATTGTTGCAGCCAGAAGGAAAAGATGAAACGGGGTAACAAGGAGGCTCTAGCACACTGTGCAGCTTTGTTTTGATGAGCCATGGAAAGGCAAACCTCACTGCTTCAGTCTCCTGCTTCTGCAGCAAGGAGCCTGCAAGCCCTGAGGACTTCAGCTCTAATTCTCAGCTCCTGGCTCTGCACCATGGTGTCTGGCAGCCTCAGAGGTCCTCCTCCCAAACTGGTGATCTTATGGCTTCAGACCCATTGCTGTAGGAGAGCAGGGAGCAATTTTCCAAACTCAGCTGTAAATGTCAGCACTCCAAACCTCCTGCAGTCAAAGGATCTGTGCCAGGTACCTCACAGCTTGTGCTCCTCCCAAATGGTATCAGGGTGTCTCAGATGGTACCGGGCACATATGGTTGTGCTACAGAATTTCACCCCAATTCTTCACAACAAAATGTTTCGATTCTTTCAAGTAGAATGTTACTACAACTCATTTTCAAGGGAAGTTTCTGCTTTCCCTTTAGCGTTTCATTCTGAAATGAAAGGCCATTCTTCTCAGAATTTCAGAATTCTCTCTAAAATGGAAATGCTTTTTTTAGACCAGGTCAGCATTGGCTTTTGAACTGCAGAGGCCTGGATCCCTTCTGACTCCTGCAAACTTCTGCTGCTAGAAGCTCCTCCTTGGCTTCTCCCAGAGTGTCCCTCAGAATACTGATGCTCACATACACTGTTTCATACTCAGTTAATCTAGTTCCTTGTCTAAGACAGTTCACAAATTATTGTAATATTGCCATTTTCATTCAGAAATATTATATCGAATTATACTAACTCTGCAGCATTGGTTACACTGAAGAGATCAGCTTCTATCTGATCCATTTTAATTCTTTTCCTTTAAATACCATCTCAGGCTGAACTCTTACCAGACCAGTCTTCTCTTAGTTGTCTCATTGCCAATCACTTCCACCCTGTTGTTGCTCACTCTTATTGTTTATCAGCTTTTCTTGTAATTATCCTGTAATGCACATTTATAAAATGCACATAAGGTCTTCAGTTTGTAAATATTTGGTTTATTTCAATGCAAGTTATAACTACTGCCTTTTCCTTCTTCCTATTTGTTTTTGTCATGCTTGTGTTACTTCTAGGAGTAATTAGACTCCGAGTTTCTCAGGACAGGGAACACATTTTCTGGGTTGGTTCAGTGGGTCCCAAAATTGATGAAGACCAGGAGGCATTGCTATAACATAAATAAATAACAACATCTCTAAAAATCTTTTCATCACCTTAATGGCTACGTGATCTCTGCGTTTTTGTGATTGCAGTAAGTAGCTGTAGAAAGCATGGTGATAACGTCAATAGAAGCATGGTATAGTAATGTAAAATTAATGAGTTAGATAGTAATCTTTTTAGGCAAATCGTGTTCTGTAATACAGCACACCCTCTCAATTAGTCTGTTCTCAGGAGCCAAGGAATCAGTGTATTGTGTGTGAAGCACACAGTAAAATTGATTGTGTTAAGAATATCAGCATAGCTGATAGTCCATGTGCAATAACTTTATATGCAACATGGTCTTACAGTGAAGAGCATTGTAGGGGCAATTCATGGTACTTTCATGTTTATGTTATTAACATCCCACAGGTATTTGTTAATAAAGGGATGGAGACTTCGGTGACTTTTGTTATGAAACCCAAAATAAGGAAGCTGGGCTGATGTTTTTCGAAAGCCTGCACTCTGCCAAAGCACTGATCAATTATTGCTGAATGTTATGACTAGCAGAGGGTACAAAGATTTGTTTCTTACTCTCCATGCCAATTACCTTTCAAATCACCAAGGCTAAGATTCAGACTTTCTCACCTAGTGCAATTGATATCTGAATCACTCCATAATAAACACTATGAGGCACAATATCAAGTGCAAAAGGGATGTGATGTGCAGTCATGGCAACTGACCTCCCACTAGACTCTTTCAGCACAAAAGCGCTGGAGACAAAGGTTCATTTGTGGAGGGAAACCTGGGGGTTGTGCAATGCTGACAAGGAGTAAAATGATACTGCCTTATTTGATGCTTGTTGAACACCAAGCAGAGTTTCTTTCAGTTTTACCTCTGTTGTCATTTTTGCCTGTGCATGGTATGGTCTGAACAACATGGCCACGCATACATGTATCATCAGCACAGAGGAGCTACAAGCTGATATAGAAAGCTCACGGTAGAAGCAGCAATACAAAGAATATATCTGATTCTGCAGTTCGCTCAGAGAAACTTCAACTTCTTTAATGAGCTCCATGAGAATTTGATTAAAGATTGTCAGATTGGGTTCGTTATTTCTGATGAAGGGATAGGGAAGAAATTAATTAATGGAACAGTTTCTAGAGGCTAGGACTTAAATCTGGTTTACATCATGAGAGAGATTCATTTGGTCTCAAACTATAGCTCAAGGACATTAATCTATATTACAACTCTGCAGCCAGTGAAAGTAGCGAGTCATGTTTGGGATTAGAAGACTGTTGTGGGTCAAACAAGAATTAGTACAAAATTTTTCAATTTTCAGAAAATTTTGACCAGATGTTCATTTCCTGAAGTTTTCAACTCCAGTTTGGAAAGAAGGTGGATTGTCTTGTCTTTTATTTTATAAACTAGCTTTAAATATGTC
The DNA here is from genome assembly GCF_009769465.1 of Tauraco erythrolophus. Taxonomy (NCBI): domain Eukaryota; kingdom Metazoa; phylum Chordata; class Aves; order Musophagiformes; family Musophagidae; genus Tauraco; species Tauraco erythrolophus. The sequence goes on from NC_141471.1 coordinate 15,954,318, forward strand.
CTCATTGATTGGAATGCTTGGGGAGAGACACTCTAAGTTACAGAAAGACTGATGTTGGCTGTAAAAGACGATGAAGTTTATCCACTGCATGCTAAGATCTCATTCTAACTCTCACAGAAGCAGCATCTCCACAAGGTCAAAATATTAATCACAGTAGAACAATGTTAAAGACATTTCAACCTGTATTTTTCATTCCGTGTTCCCAAACTGTTAAAAGAAAAAATACATGTTCTGCTTGAAAATTGCTACAGAGGCCAAAATAACATTTTATGTTTTCCCTCCTGTTATTTTACAATTTTTTTGTTCTGTTTTCTCTTGCATCAAATGATTAACTCAAAACCTTGTGTTTCTACACTGATGAAATGCAATTTACTGCAGAGATATTACTTGGAGAATATCCAGTACTGGTCATTCAGAAATGCTTTCATTCATTTTAAATAGCATGCATCCCTTTACGTCATAAGCAATTGTAGTCTACAGTGTAATGGTTTCTGCATTAATAACGTTCGCTTTATGAAAAAGCTACTGGACTATGATTTATTTTATTTATTTACAGTTTTATGGAGTCTATTTTCATTCAGGTCTTCAGCAGTGGATAAACAAAGGAGCTATTGATTATATACAGAAAAGTTTCTGACAGCTTCAATTAGAAAAATCCTCCTTTGTTCAAATGGCAAATCATAGTCCTGGAAAATTTCCTACCTCTTTGGGTTTTGTCTGAAAGTTAATCTATCAGCTGGCATACCACTGGGTCCAAACCTGCTTTTACTGAAGTAAGTGGGAATTTTGCCATTGGCTTCAACAGGAGCAGGTGCACACCCCTAATGAGGTGTGTAATGGAAACAGTGTACACACAAAAAACCTGGACACAGTCATCACGAGAAACACTGGAGAAGAAGAAGGATTTCTCAGAATCCCAGAGCATGTGAACGATGTGTTGTGGTGACATTTAAACACTGACAAGAAAAGTGAAGACATCAAGTGGAAGAATAAAACTAGACAAGAAGATATTGTCACAGTGGAACAATACACCTTGTGCTTGGAAAAGTTTATAAAAACCTTGAATAGGGAGGAAAAGGGCATCATGATAAATGAGAGCACCTAAGTCACATTTGATCAGCTGGTAACATAGTCACCTTTGCCAAAATCCCTGAAAATCTTGAAGTACTGATGAGAGAATTAATCATTAAGAGTATGGCTTGAGCAATTAGGATAGGAAGAGCTGAGTTGTCCCCAGTGAAACTTGACCCCTAGCCTTCACCCTGCATTGAAATGGAGTATGACCCAAACCTTTGCAGAAGTATGAAAAAAAGGCAAATGGAGTTCTTTCACCTCATTATTTTTCATTTTCTTTCACCATATCCAGTATAGTGTGCTGTGGGTAATCTCAGACTGGTATCAACTAAAGTAGCATGAGAAGAGCCAGATGCTGTGACTTTATCAGTCAGTATTGCATCCACGGTAGTTAGCCCGACTTCTCAGGGGTGAGGAAGGGCATGTTAATGAGGCCGAGCACAGTGTTGTGCTAATCCTGTGGAACTGATTCTGTGAAACAAGCGGGGCACTTGCTTTGTGCTGGTCTGCTCTGTGGAGAAGTGTCAGATCCCATGGTGTTAGCTGGGGTGTCCCCAGCACAGTGAAGTCTGGCACACAGTAAGGCTGATGCACGCGTACCATGGGCAGCGCATGTGCCAGGATGCTGCAGGAGAGGTTGTGCTTGAAGGAGTTCCGTGGTATCTCATGCAGAGGAGAAGTGGGGACAAGGTAGAGGGAGGAAGACTGTGTGGCTTCATGCTGCAATCTTACTGCGAATTATGTGTTTCAGGCTCAGGTGAGATATCTTAAGCACAAGACATGGGAAACATAAGAGGTGTAGAGGCTGGTGGGTACTCTACTCTTTCTCCTGTTGACCAGCACAAAGTTTATTTCCCAGTTGTGATGAAGGACCAGGCTTGTTTCTCCAGAAGGTGCTAACAAATTGTGCAATGAGTGCAAGGAGTACTCACGTCCTGAGTTCCTGGCTGGATGAGGGAAGAGTGGGCGTTTGTGCTCCCAGAGCCAGGTCCTGTCTTGTGCAAAAAAACAGAGGCATTCTGTGGTCTGGACTTGGAAGTACTTTTTGTGTATTTGATAGTGTTGGTTGGGTTTTTTTTTGCCAAACGCAGCTCTGATTCTGGAAGAAATCCTAGAGGGGCATCTTTGTTGGACATAACTACTGCTTTCCTATCCACTTTGGGTGATTTAGCTTGGCCACAAACCGAAGCACAAGTAATGAGGAAAGGAACATCACTCATTATTTGTCCTCCGTATTGACTGAGTTGCATGGTGAAGGCAGATGTGCATCTCTTGGGATGTTGCAGCTATCGTGGCAGGAAATTTTTCCAGTCAGATATTCGAATGAGATCTGGGAAATGAATGTAATTTGTCTCTAGTTTTATTTTTAGTGATTTCACTTTTCTGGCTTAAGTATTTCATTCCCTTTTGTTGTCAATATTTATTACCAGTGCTGTTGTGAAGTGTAGCCAGTTCCAGCCCTCCAACTTCTTCTTCCTAAACTTAATTTTTGTGAATGGAATAGTTTCCTGTAAATTGTCTAATTGTTGGCTTACTGGCAGATAACATCCAAGAGCTTTTTGGCTAAGGCCAGGACCAATTAAGTGGCTGGTGCCAAGTCCCTTAGTTGCTGACGGAATAAATGAGAATTTCAGTTGTTTCAGAGCTGACTGCATTTTTGGACAGTGAAAACTTAAGAACATTAAGTTCCTAGCTCCTGGCTACAGTTTTGGTATTTGTGTTTCTACAGCTCCATCCTTTTACATCTTTTTTAGCCTAGAGAAGAGGAGGGTGAGGGGAGACCTGATTACAGCCTACAAATACTTGAGAAGGGATGGCGGGGAGGTAGGGGAAGGGCTCTTTACATTAGTGATGGGCGATAGAACAAGAGGAAATGGGTATAAGCTTAGTCAGGGGAGGTACAGGTTGGATGTTAGAAAGTATTTCTTCTCTGAAAGGGTTGTCAGCCACTGGAATAGGCTGCCCAGGGAGGTGGTTGAGTCCCCATCCCTGAATGTGTTTAAGAAAAGGGTGGATGAACTACTTAGGGATATGGTTTAATGGGGATTAGGGACTGTTGGACTGGATGATCTCTAAGGTCTTTTCCAACGTAGAAATCTATGAAATCTATGAAATCTTTAATACATTTATTGACACAACCTTCCTGTTGAGTAGGAAATACCGTTATCATTGTTTTTCAAGTGGGAGACCACAACCCCAAGAAATTACAGCTTTTTGTGATGAACCTTTTATTGGGTCTACCGAGAGATAGGCTAGACTGAAAAAAGGGCAGTCCATGCTGTATTTTTGCATCTATACCAGGAGAATTTGTTCATAACAAATCCTTGGAGGAAATCATACTTCTGACTCTCTAGCCAAAATGGTTTACCCAGGCCATGGTATCTGGGATGGAGAATGAGACAGGTCTGAAGTGAGAATCCTGGAGGTGAATCCTTTCCCCCATAGTCCTACTGAACTAGGACTTTCCTTATTGCAGGCAAAAAAGTCTGCAAAAACAATTACTACAAGCTTATTTTTTTTTAAAGCAGTGACTTCCACTGGTTAATATTTGAGTCCAAAATACTGAGAGGATCATTTTTTGTCTTCCTCTTGACAAGGATAACATTTCCAGGACCTCTATATTTGGATTTCTACTTGCTGGCATGTGCTCCTTCTGTACATATTCTTTGAAAGTAGGAAATGCACCACACCGTGATTAAGAGTAGGCTGTGATGGACATCTTAGCTCCAGACACACAAGAGTTTCTCTGTAATGGACAAAAAAGTTACACTTCTTAAACTATACCTTAGGGGGAGGTTCAGCTCCTCACCTAAAATTTATTGCTCAAACTTGCATTTAACCTGAACTTCAAATTATTCTCTACCCTAACGGAAAGAAATAAAGACTAAAAAAACAGGGCAAAACACATGGATTTACTTTAGTTGTGAGTTGTGTCAAAATCTAACTTTTTTTTGTTTATTTTCTTTGTTTATGTACAAAATGTCATCCAATTCTTTGATGAAAGCTAATTTGAAGTATTTATTTTCCTTTAGATTTATTCTCCCCCCTCCAAAATACAAATAAAATGGTTAAGAAGTGAAGTTTGACTTCTGTGTTCCTGAGTTTTCTTTAAAAGTAGTGATAGAGCTGCCAGGATGATGAGTTATTGGTTATCAATAAAGTAACTATTGATCATAATCTTCCAAAATTCATCCTTCATGTGTGTGTAAAAACTGAATATGTTGTGAACTGCAGAACAGAATGAATTACTTTGTCCCCAAGGGAAGAGCAGATAATTACCAAATAACATTTCTATCAAAGCTGTACCTAAGTCCTGAGTGTTACGTGAGGCAAATTCCACACTCCTACAAAATGAATAAACTTGTCAGTACTTTCACACAAATTAAACCTTGCAACATTTCAGTAAAAATCCTATTAGGAATGTCCTCATTTTTATAATTAATTTGATTTTCTTTAAGGGCAAAAGAAAAAAAGAAATTGGAAAGAGTAAGCACATATTCAGAAATCTTGTGCTCTGCTGTGGATATTTTTAACAGATTGGTTTTATGCTGTTAAGGATTCTTTTATCACTTGTTGATCAATAGAGTTTTAAAGAATTTCATATTGCTGAGGTCTGTACTAGGTTGGTTGAAATATATATTTTGGAAAGCAGTATTGTAGTGAAAGGATAATTCATGCTTTGCACTAATTCCCTCCTATCTATTGACATAAATTACAGCTTTGGGAGAAGGAGATGTGTGAAGCTCTCATTATTTTATGCACCAGCCTATGCTCAAAGAACGGGAGATTTTGCAGCTAACGTTTTGCAGGACATCTGGGCTATTTTAGTGAAACTTATGCTACCCTCCAGAATTCAATGGAGATGACTTTTGCCAGTGAACAAATACTGCACTGGGAATCATTTGTGCAAAGCCAATTCCTTGTTCTAGAATGAAGATCTTTCTAATAGAAGAGGTTGAATCATTTATTGGAAATAAACTCCCCAGCAAATGTAGCTTTTTTGCCTTGTTTGCAAGTTGAGATATGATTCTGGATTCCATGAACATATTTGTTATTCAGAAGTCTTTTCCAATGAAATGAAATATTCTACTGTGCAAACCGTCTACTGGCTGTTTGTGGTACAGGACTGGTCACCTCCGTCGCGCATGGCAAAATTATTGCTGGGCTATAACTTACTGAACACGGGTATAAATGCACTTCCCAATCCACCTGTCTCAATGTGTCTAAATTATAGGAAGTCAGACCCCTTGTCAAGAAAAGAAAACTTCACTCGCAACTTCACAGTATGACCTTTCCTTTAAGTGCTTTAATGAGCAGTGAAATCGCCGGCAAAGCAAATGTCTGAAGTGGTATTCACTTGGCATTTGAATGACCACCCTCAGTGCTAGGTTATAAGGACACTTCTTTTGTCTTAGCTAATGTAAACTTCTTCAGCTACAGCTTCCCACTGCCTCAGCTGGTGAGGCTTGGTGGTGAATGGACTGAAAATGTATCTAGAGGGGAAGATAAGGAGACAACTGAGCTGCCCTAGTTCCTGCTTCCTGGTGCAAGAGGGAGATGTTATTTCCCTCCCTTCCTCCCAGTTCTCCCTGCTTCTGGCTCCTGAGCATCCTGATTCTGAGCTGCCTCACCTATGCCCTGTGCATTCCTTCCTTCCTCCCTCCTCCCCAGCTTGCACCAACTCTGGCATCCATTGGGCTCTTCACTGAGGCGATTTAACTCACAAAACCAGCACAAAAATATTGGCTTTATTTCGCCAACTTATTTTTGCTGCTTAGTTACTGAATTCCATCAGTGCTTACGAGAGTCTATTGAGTGCTAGTGCTGGTGCAGAGTGAGAAGGGCATGACCTCCTCTTTAGGCAGCAGTGAGCTCCCTAATACGAGAGTTCACTTAACATACTAGTCTAAATAGTGAACTTAAATGTGTGTGCAATGACTCTTCCATCACACACCTAGCAAGGAAGATCACTAAAGAAATGATTTCCCATGGATGTGGCACCTTCAAAAAAGGAGACTATATCAGAAATAATATTCATAGAGAAAAGTGGCCGTACTCATTAGCAGACCACAAAGAGTAAAGGCTTAATTCCTTGGAGGAAAGGCTTAATTATTGGAGCCTTCCTGCTTCCTGAACCAGAGGACTCTAAGCCCCTTGCAATCTCTAGGCCATGAAAATGGTGGTGTGTAGCAGTCCAGAAAGGGGCCTGGGGGCGATAAAATATGAGGGGACCAAGCACACTAGCAGTGTGATGCTATTGCATTAACAGCTAAAGGAAACGGATCTGAAAAGGAGAGGAATGTTCACAGACACAGTTAAAGGTGTAGGAACCTCAGGCTCCTGGGATAGATAGACATTATGGACGTGGCAGACTTCTAAATAAAGCCTACAGTTTCTTAAGGTCATTTGTGGCTTTGCTTTAAAAGGAAAGAAGAAAGCGGAAGGAGAACATCAAGGCTCTGCTCATTTATCCAAAATAAATGTATTTTATTTGTTATATATTGCCTAGAGCAAGGAAATGCAGAAAAGTCTTTGGAATTTCACAAGCCCATTTACAGTGATATTGGTTTGTACAATATCTGGGAAAAATACTGGAGCTGGAATCAGGGTCTCAGGAGTTGGGAGGTTTCCCACTCAAGAGTTATGAAACTGTCAGGAGAAAAACACAGCCTGAGGAAAACAGAGCATGGGAGAGTAAGTAGATCAGAAGGCTATTTCCAGAATATCTTTTGCAGGTCTGTGGGAACAAGCTCTGCTTTTGCTCCAAGACAACTGTAAACTTTGAGGATGTGGCTAGTCCAGTGCTGAAGCCAAGCAAATACATTCTGCTATAAAAAAGACAGTAGCAGCAGCAGCAGCTGTCTTGGAGTGCAGACAGTGTGAGCTCATATCTGATCTCAAAAGACTGCAGAACAGGATGGTGGGAGCAGTAACAGTGTCGCTATGGTGTAAGCACAGACTTAGACCAGAATGTGCTTTCCTGTGCGTGTACTAGAAAGGTGAACTCTCATGTTAGAAGGGAGAAAGAGGATCTAGTTGATGAAGGTTGATTCAGTATTTTGTGAGCTTACAGAAGCTCGAGGAAGAGAACATCTTTTTGGTCCTCTGGACTTGACTCCTACCCTAGAGTAGAATTATTTTTCTGTACATGCAGCCTTGGTGCAGAGGGCTCCAGAGAAATGAGAAAGGTTTAGCAGCTGTTTCTATTACCTGGATGAGAAGCAGAGATGTGCTGTTAAAATAAAAATGGTGGGTTCTGGGATGGGTATGGAGAAGGGAAGGAGCCAGCAAAGGTTGCTCTCTCTCTTTCATTCTTGTCCTCTGGGTGCAAGCCTGAGCAAACAAGAAAACCTCTGCCTGCCCAGCTGAACATGGATGGTTCCTGGGAGAAAAAAGGGCAGAGGTTGCAAGAGTTTGCTGGAGGCAATTTTCACAGTCAGTTCAGGAACTGAACTGCCTTCAGCACAGCTCTGCAGCGAGCTTGTGTTGTGCAGCCACTCTAAAGTGACAGAATACAAGAAAAGAGCTGTTTCTAGAAAAGTATTCTTTTCCTATGGACAGCGTGGCAGCTATTTCTTCTGGGCATTAGTAATTGTTTAGCCATAATATGTGGTAGAGTAACATAACCTAACCTAAGGATATTGAGTTTTGTGACACTAGGTATATTTAAGACATATCCATCTTAGAGGGATTTGAGAAGGGAAACATGTAATCAAACAGACATGTCCTCTGGAAACTGCAGCATTAGTCAGATGTTGTAGAGTGCAGTGTTGGAGTTCTCAGGCCACTGTCTGGTCCCAGTTCAATCAAGAGTATATGGGACAGTTGCTTTTGGCTGGGAATTTTGGCAGAGAGGTATTTGTTTACTCAGTAGTGCAGCTACAGCTAGGTAGATTAAAAGCATCTTTAGGCAACAAAACATACCGTTTATGAATTTTATGTGTCCCAGATGGAACAGTAGATATTGAGCAAGCAGATCCTGGTGGCCTGTCTCTGTTATCTCTCAGGATATTTGTGTACAGCAGACTACAGTCAAATATATATGAGAGATCTTTCTAGGCAGGATCTGCAAGCCAGGATGTGTGAATGTGAGGGTCTTCAAGGGCACAAGGAAGGAAATAATTCCATGTCGAAGGAGAAGATTGAGAATCAGACGAACGTACAGAAAACTTGAAGACCGAAACAAGGGCATTATTCTCTTCTGTATCTGAAGGGTGTAATGGAAAGCACTATTGAGGGGATATTGAAGAGCACACCATTTTATGAAACACACTAGGCCAGAGGGACCAAGCCACTGAGCTTCAAAAGCAGGAAAGAAGGTGAAGAACCTGGGCTTTAGCTAAACATAGACAATTTCCCTCTTCTTAGAGCTCTGATCAATATTGCCATTCCACTGACAGGATCATTGGTCTGGCTGATCTGCAAAGACTGTGCTGGCATGCTGAGGACTTTTTAGGAATATTACAGCTATGTGTTTTAGGAATAAACCAACTCAACTTTCTGAAACCTTTTCTTGCAGTACCAGAGAACGGACAGAGAGGGTCAGGACTCCTGTGCGTGACTGATGGAGGTTCCTGCAGTTGTGTCATTGGTGAAGGACGCAACTTCCCTTGAGGCAAACAGTTGACAGCAGAATTACATTTTCAGGTTTCTTAAGCGCCTCTATATGGTTTTCAATTACGTCTTCAGTAGTGGCATTGTACCTTAAGTTTCTATTGCAATATAATAACAGTTGATGTGACTTAGAACTACTTTTTTGCTTTGCTTTTACTCATAAAGAATGAGATTTTCATGGACTCAGACAGAATGAGACTTTATTTGCAGATCTGACTAGAAAATATTGTAAAGCTCAGTGAGAACAAACACAATTATTCATACTCTGTTTCAACGGTCATTTGGAAAATCTCTACCTTATTCTTAACTAATAAATTAGTTGAACAAAATTATTCTTTTCATTGGCCAGTTTGCAAAAAGGAAATATGAATGTTCTCACTATCTAAAGTTTTGGCCATACAGTGGAGAGCAAACAAATGCCATCAGCCTCAGGTGATCAGTCCTACTGTATAAATAGTATTATTATGATAAATTCACTGTGTTATCTCTAATGAATAATTCAGCCAGTTGCAGCTATCATGAAGAATGTAGTGGAAACTCATATACTGAACATGTATTTTGGGGTGTCTATTACAACACCCTAGGCAAAATTTTACCAATCAGGTTTTATTCCTTAGGGCTTCCTTTCAAGTCATGGAATCTTCAGCATTTATTTATATGAGGAAGATGGAAATGGGATTGGTTGATTCTTTTTTTGCCCAATGTACATTACTCTACTTCATTTACTTTGACAGTTCAGCACTGTGAAGAATGATACACTTGAAATATTAAACAGTTTGCTAGATGCCTGATCAGTCCCTCTCTGTGCTGAACTAATTCACTTTGATGTCCATGTGATTTTTGCACACAAAATAATTACATGATCAGGGCCTAAATTTTTAACAATTTGTTATGCCAATAACAGAAAAACCACACTGAGAAAATTGACATTGACTTCTCATACGTGCACTCCTCTTTATCTTACCATGTGTAACATTCAAGATGGTTAAATCTATTCCTTTGCAATAGCAAAAAGGAGGACTGATGCTTGAGTGGATCCTGGAAGAAAAGTGATTGCAGCACCAAATATGAGCTGTAACTCAATTGATAACATACAACCTATGATAAGAAAGGCATGCTTGTCTTATTAATTATTTATATTTGGAATGTACTTGTAATATTCTAGCAGAGGCAAGGTTTGCAGGGAGATATAATTGGGAATCAGTTGGGCTAATAAATAACATACCAAAATTAATTTTAATTAGAATAGAAAAACATTCCACAGAAGTTATTGTAAAAGAGAGGAAAATTAATAAACACATAATATCTCAACTGTTCTTTTTCACAACATTAGATTGATAACAGAGACTAAGTAGCTATTAGTATCTGCATAGTAGATTGCTTCTTCTGCACAAAGGTAAGCTGTAATGCAAATTAGAATCACAGGTTATGTCGGGAGTGTCCAATAGTTGCAGAAAAAAAGAATCTATGCTGAAAAATGAAGGAGAGGAAAAAAATGAAAGTTGATTTTTTTTTACTAGTACCATGGAAAGGTTGCAAAGTCCACTCCTGTTCATAATGACATTCCAAAGCAATGTAGAAAATGTGTACTGGCTTCGGCTGTCAATCAATGTTTAGAAATGTCACCAATAATTTGTACTCTGGAAGTGCTCCATGTGCAGACCCCTGGCTCTAATTGGATCCACTGATTTCAGCTAAATCTCATCCTGTCAGCAGCTCAGCTATAGGTAGGATATTGAAGCTCTAATGAATCTAGTAATAACTCTAAATCACCCACCTGGATTAGTTTAATTTTTTTGTTGGTGGTGAAAATAGTTATACTTTCCTGGGGAAAAATATCTTGAACTAGTTCTTAAATAACTATTCCTGGGCTGTATCAAGAGGAGCGTGGCCAGCAGGTCGAGAGAGGTGATTCTCCCCCTCTACTCTGCCCTCGTGAGACCTTACCTGGAGTACTGCGTCCAGTTCTGGAGCCCCCAACATAAGAAGGACATGGACCAGTTGGAGAGGGTCCAGAGGAGGGCCACAAAGATGATAAGAGGGCTGGAGCACCTTTCTTATGAGGACAGGCTGAAAGAGTTGGGGCTGTTCAGCCTGGAGAAGAGGAGGCTCCGGGGTGACCTTATAGCGGTCTTCCAGTACCTCAAGGGGGCCTACAGGAAAGATGGGGAGAGGCTGTTCAGGAGGGCCTGTTGTGATAGGACAAGGGGTAATGGTTTTAAAATAGAGGGAGGTAGATTCAGGTTGGATATTAGGAAAAAATTTTTTACCATGAGAGTTGTGGAACACTGGAACAGGTTGCCCAGAGAGGTGGTGGATGCTCCATCCCTGGAGACGTTCAAGGCCAGGTTGCACGAGGCCCTGAGCAACCTGATCTTGTTGGAGATATCCCTGTTCCTTGCAAGGGGGTTGGACTAGATGACCTTTGAAGGTCCCTTCCAGCCCTAACCATTCTATGATTCTATGATTCTATTCTAAATTACTGACCAAGCAAGCGGGACATATGCATTTTACATATGTGTGTGTGCGTATCTGTATAGTACCTTCAGTAGAGAAAAAGAAAATTAGGAGAGAATGATGTCCAAATAAGTCAGATTAGAGGAATATTATTTCATACTTTGGTCTAGCAAGCATAGAAATAATTATGGAAGAAAACCTTTTTTCTAAGAAATAGGGATGAGGAAGCCAGAAATCTGTACAGTAACCTCTTCTATCATTTCAGTACCTGCTTTTGTGAGGCAGGGGCAGTGCTCCTGTTTCAATTCCAGAGTTGTTACCCTGATTGTCTAAGGAAGTGAGACATACCCAACAGTGCTACTCGTCTGTGTCCTCAGGTGCCTGTCACCTCATGTCTTCTCCCAGGAATTTTAAAAGCTGTTGTCGTGGGTTAGGCTGCTCCGGCAACCAAACCCCCCCCCAAACCGTGTCCCCCCCTCCCCCCCCGAGTCATTCACTCACCCTCCCCTAGTCCCAGGGATGAGGGAGAGAATTAAAGGATAAATGGGATACCCGTGGGTTGAGATAAGAATAATTTAATACAGATGATTTAATACACAGTGTAGGTGCTCACCACCCCCTCGTATGCGAAGCCCGTCTCGTCCCGAATCTGCAATCCCGGACGAACGTGAGGCCCCGAAATAGAGAGGGGCAGAGAGAGAGAGAGTACTCCGAGAGTGGGAGTACTGGGAGAGAGAGAGAAAGAAAGAAAAAAACAATAGAGCAAAAGCGCAGCAAGCGCAAAAGAGCAAAAGCGGCGAAAGAGCCAAAGCGCAAAAGCCCTTCTGTCCGGCTGACCCTCACTTTTATACTGGGCATGACGCTGCATGATTTGGAATACTAATTGGCCAGTTTGGCCCTCAACCTTAAGTTCCACCACAAATCACAAGGGGAATCGTGGCCCCCTTACCCCGGCTATGCTCCCCCCTTATCCCGCCGTGCTTCTGCACTCCGGCACACTGAAAAGTCCTTGGAGCCTCACTTCCAACCGCAAACACGAGCTTGCTATCAGCATTCTTCTCAGAGCGAGCCTCTGAGTGAAACCAAAACACGGAGCTTTTCTAGCTGCTAAAAAGAAGAGCTAACTCTGTCCCAGCTAAAACCAGGACAGCTGTGATGAAAGTTTAGGAAATTTGATGGACTAAATGTCTCACAGATACCAAACGCATAGACATTTTATGTTTACCAATGTAGAATGATCCTATTCAGGAGAAAGAGATCAGTCCCCACTGACCCGATCAGCCTGCTCACAGCTGCACCATGGCAACCAGAAAGCCATCCTGCAGCTCTGGGGCTCCTGGCCACAGAGATCGTGACAATGAACGAGTATGAAGCCCTGCACTATCAATCCCTCCATCTCCTGCTTGGTGGCAAGGTCTGGCAAAGACCCCTTAGTGATAGGAGGAAATATCTCAGGCTGTTGTAGAGGGGATGACAAAGGCAAATCTCCACTTTGTGAGGAAAGGATGGAAAGATCCAGCAACATTATAGGGGGCAGAGAGGATGAGGAAAGCTTCTGGAGGCACTAGGGAGCTCAGCAGGTGCTGGGACATGGAAGGCAGCTACAGCTAATGAGGGGACATGGTAAGGAAGTATTGGGAGATACTACACTAGTGGTTTGGGCTGGCACGTGTGGGAAGATTTAGGCACGTGCAGGTGGGACATTAGGAAGAAATGCAAGGTTGTTGGTGATGCTGGAGAACATAGGATACAAATCCAAACACAGCAAGCCTTCACTAGCTCTGCAACACTTGGAACATTTGGGTTTGGTTTGTGTTTTTTTCAGATCTGACTCATTTCTTCTTTGATGTGTCTACGCTGAAATGGCGCTGCCTTAATATTTTTTTCATGAGATACTCTTTTCCTTTAGTCTAGCCCCAGCTATACCTTCGTTTACTGCTTTCAATATTTGTTCTCCCTTCTGAATGCTTGCTATATTCAAATGTCAATACACATCATTTTGTTCTGGTCTGAAATAGTCTGAATTTGGTCACCTCTGGCCATGTTGAAGCAGACCTTTTTGACAGGATTTAAAAAAAGAGATAAGCATGTGTTTCATAGGCACTGGAGAAGCAGAAGGAAGGCTTTGTATGTGCTTGGCTGACAGAGCTCTCCCAAACAGATTGTTTGAATACATCTGTGATTCAGTTGTACTGCTAATAACGTACTAAGACACTGAGAGCCCAGGATTATTACTTCATGCCAAATACAGGAATATTGGACAGATATCACATTTCCCTATGTCATAATTTACCCAGATTTTAATGTGACTTCATTCAGACTCTCAATTCCTTCAGCTTGTTTTCTCTCAGTTCCCTTTGATTTGCCCACATCCTCCTGATGCTGAAGTATCCAAAAGAGAGGAGAGGAAAGCGATTGCAGAAGCAAGATAAACTTGGAACATAGGAAGCTGCGGTTGAATTATTTTATGTGTAAGCTGGGTTGGAAACTGCAAGCACAGTACAGAAAGAATATATTCAGATTTTGGCTTGCAAGAAAAGGAAGCAACTCATATGAAAAATGACCACAAAAGGAAATGGGTAGCTGAAGAACAGGAGGACGTAAGCCTGCCACCTGCCTTCTTTGGAACGAAGTAGCTGGTGTATGCATGTTTTGCTTGGATTCGTTTCAGTCCAGCTTTCTAAACTTCTGCTTTCCTTAATCTTGGCTCCTTTCATGGTGGGATCTCCCCAAAGATCTGTTATTATTTTGCTTCAGGTAAGTTACTTTATACTGCTGCATCAGCCAGTGCTGCACTTCTGTGAGCAAATATTGCATAAATTATGAAGAGGGGAAAAGAGAAGGGGAAAAAAAATATCCATTAGCAACACTTAAGATTGTAACTGTCTGATAACTTTTTTAATAACCATACATTTGTCTGAAGGATCAAAGACTCCAAAGGCAAGTATGCGGATTTTCAGCTTGTTTTCATTGCTTTGTGTATCTGCAGGTTGAGGAACAAAAATAAACATAGATAACACCAAATGAAATGAGTGACTGGAAAGCTAAACTCCTTAGGCCCTTTGAAGTATTTTATCCAGCTAGCAAAGTTTTGCCAGAGATACGCACTAAATGGTAAAGAAGCAGTATTATTTAATTAGCTAATATTTGTAATGTAAATGTCGATAAATTAGTTAAGGGGCTGGATTCCTTCCCTGCAGGGGGCTTCTTAAAGGGACAGTCTTTGGGGGAAAGCAGAGATTACAGCACAAGTTGCTTTCAGTTTCCCTTGTGCCTTTGCTGGAGATATGGAGGACAGCATGTTAGCTGACTGCGGGAAGAACAAACAAGGAACAGTCTTATCTGGTGCTGTGCTCTACCACTGCTGTCAGTCTTCCCATTGACTTACCCTAGTAGGAAATTCAAGGAAAATGGGAAGAGAAAGTGGAGCGAAAGCTTCCTTGAGGTGTGCACGAGACATATGCACGTAGCGTCTCACTGAGAGTGTGTCAGGATCTGGGAGGAGCAAAAAGTAAGTCAAGAATTGGATGCTCTGAGTGTATGATAAGGTTCTTCAAATCAGAGAGGTCTGAACAGAAAACGCTCCCCTAGCCATAGTCGTGGACTTGACTGGGAACCTTGCTAGCTGGGGAACTGGGACAGAGAGGTAAGGCTAAAGGCAGAAAACTCTGGCAGAAAACCAAACCAAAACAGCAGCTAGGACTATGTGAATGATGACTCCTATATCTGTAGTCTGAATGGCTGTCTGTATTTGGGGATCGTAAAAATGTCTGAGTTGATTTCTTCTGCTGTCATATAGCAAAAGTTCCATTTTAGAGTAAAATGTACTTCTGTAGGTGTCTCATCCAGAACGCAAGCGTTAAAACAGAAAAACTGGGCCAACACTGCAGCAGAGGAATGTTTCGGAAATATTAACTGGAACATTCATTACGAATTTGTCTAGCATCAGATTTTCATGAATGAGTTCTCTTCTTGCAGATGAAATTTCATGACTGTAAATAATTACAAACGGAAATTCTACAGGAGTAGTGAAGCTGCTCTTGCTTTCCCTCCTTGCCTTGCTGCTTTAACTAGGACTTTTCTCTGTCCTCCCATCAGTCACTTTTACCCATGGACAGCAAGCGGTTCTCCACCTCTGCAGCATTCCCTTGCTGCTTCTCGAGTTTGCAAATGACTCCTCAAGCCCTGGAAAAACCCAAAGTGGCTGCTGAGTTTTAATTCAAATGTTCACAGGTATCTGGCAATTAGCAATAACCTGCCTATCCCTGCCTGTACAAAGACAATGCGAACTAGTGCTCCTCCAGCTTGATTATGATTGCTAGGAAAGGCTGGCTAAAAAGTATCCGAGCTGTTACCTCCCTCTCCCTCACCCAGCTGGCTCTATAATCATCGGCCCTTTCCACTCAGCCTGTAAAGTAGCAGTTAGCTGACCAGCAGGGGTTGAAAAATGCCAGTCACTTTCATAACCATATGGTGTCCACATTCATCGGGTAGCTGTGAAGGGCTGTGATGTTGCCGCACGTCTGTAATTTTTCTGGTTATAATGTAGGCAAGCCCAGGTACAAATATAGCTTCAGCCATAAGCAGGTTTGAGCATTTCCTCTGTCCCAGGTCCCACTGTGCAGTAGGAAAAGGCAGATGTATTCCTGCACGTAGAACAGCATTGTGAGTCCCTGCAGAAAGGAGATGAGACTGATCTAAGAAAAGATTCTGATATTCGAGGTGTAGACGGAGCCATCACAAAAGTTTTCATTTTTACTGTCTGTTTACTTTTAAGTATATGCAATATATCATATACAGCAAGGAAAACAATGCATATAACGAGGCCTGAAAGGAAAGGCTTCCTTCACCTCCCTCCCCCCGGACCTGCTCCTGCTCCTTGCCTCTTGTTGACACTACCACCCTGTGTGGTGGCAAGGTGAGTTGGATCAACTCACTGAGCCAGGAGACAAATAATCCTGCAAACAAACGTTAGTTTTTGGGATAGGTACACGCTTGTGCAGATGGGTGCCTGGGATGGGTCAGGAATACCTGGGACAAGGGACAAGCACTTGGACCATGCCCTGGCCTCTCATGCTGAACATCAGACATGAGAACCAGGCACTCTGCTGAGAGTCACGGTATTTTTTAAGTCACCTTCTGTACTCAGTGACCTTGCAGTCGTCAATTAGTTATCATGCAGCTGACACGTTTCAGAAGAGATATTTTTCGGAAGAGGATATTTACCCTTATGTGGGCATTTAAGGCTAGTGTAATTAGAGAACAAAATGTTTACTTGACTTGAGCAGAAGCAGTAGGCTGAATGTAGTGTTGTTTTTTTTAAAAAAAGTATGAGTCCAGTTCTGTTTAACATCTTTATCAATGACCTGGATGAGGGGATTGAATGTACCCTCAGTAAATTTGCGGACGACACCAAGCTGGGAGGCTGTGTCGATCTGCTCGAGGGTAGGGAGGCCCTTCAGAGGGATTTGAACAGACTGGATCGTTGGGCTGAGTCCAATGGCATAAGCTTTAATAAGGCCAAGTGCAGAGTCCTTCACTTGGGGTATAAAAACCCCAAGCATCGCTATAGGCTTGGGGAAGAGTGGCTGGAAAGCTGCCTGGCGGAGAAGGACCTGGGTGTCTTGGTTGACTACTGGCTTGATATGAGCCAGCAGTGTGCCCAGGTGGCCAAAAAGGCCAATGGGATACTGGCGTGTATCAAGAATAGTGTGACCAGCAGGAGCAGGGAAGTGATCCTGCCACTGTACTCGGTACTGGTGAGGCCGCACCTGGAATATTGTGTCCAGTTTTGGGCCCCTCGCTTTAAGAGAGATATTGAGCTCCTGGAGCGAGTCCAAAGAAGGGCGACTAAACTGGTGAAGGGGCTGGAAAATAAAACTTATGAGGAGCGGCTGAGGGAGTTGGGGCTGTTTAGCCTGGAGAAGAGGAGGCTGAGGGGAGACCTGATTACGGCCTATAAATACTTGAGAAAAGATGGTGGGGAGGTAGGGGAAGGGCTCTTTACATTAGTGATGGGTGACAGAACAAGAGGAAATGGATATAAGCTTAGTCAGGGGAGATTCAGGTTGGATGTTAGGAAGTATTTCTTCTCTGAAAGGGTTGTCAGCCACTGGAATAGGCTGCCCAGGGAGGTGGTTGAGTCCCCATCCCTGGATGTGTTTAAGAATAGGGTGGATGATCTACTTAGGGATATGGTTTAATGGGGATTAGGGATGGTTGGACTCGATGATCTCTAAGGTCTTTTCCAACGTAGAAATCTATGAAATCTATGAAATCTATGAATGATCTACTTTGCAGTAGAGAATTCTATTGTTGCTGTGGTTAAACCATTCACGCTCGTGACTAGAGGAAGAAAAAACGCTTGCCTATCCCTCAGCCTGAACTAAACACTTGAGGTTTTGGCTGGAAGCACAGAGATACACATGCAGAGATTCTCACGCTGATCTGTGCAGCATACGTGGTTTGAGAGGTTTCAAGGAAAAAAAAAGTTTCAAAATTCTTTCTGGTGAAACATGACTAACAATGAGGTAATGGTGGCTCAGAAACACGTTGTAGTTAAGGTTGCACTCTAGAGACTGTGGTTAGCTTCCCAGGCTCTGCAATTGGGCCAAGAAAAGTAATTACAATGATTAATAATAATGTTTGATTTGCCAGTCACACAGTCCATTCCTCAGAGCCAGTTGGTCTGGGGAGGGGAAGGTAAATTGTAGGAAGGAGATTAGAGCAACAAAGTACAGTTCTTGCAATGTGTAATCCAAACACTGCTGGAGCCAGCTCAGCCTGGCATCAGCTATTTTTATACAGCTGTATGCTACAGCTATGGTTTTGTGCTGTACAGCAGGAGTTAATTTATGTATCTGCATATTACTGCTAGGGGTGTGCGCAGTACAGTATGGGATAATTCACGTCCTGTACACTACAGCTGTCGTATTGTGCTGTACAGAAGAGGCTGCTTCGTGAAACTGAACACCACACGGATGACGCTGTGCTTTGTAGACGACCTATTTTGTAGGTTTGGACACTACAGCAAAGACAACATTTTGAATTTCTGAAGATGAACATCTATGAGTACCTCACCTTTCCTATGGGATTTACTAGGGACACGGCAGTGGCCGGTGATGTATAGCAGGGCTCGGAAAGGGAGCTTCGGCTGTAGCAATAATCACAAAACCTTAATGATGTTCTGTCATGTGCTTCCTGCCATTGCCTTTGGGTGTGAGGGTGGGGAAGGTGGGGTGGGCAGGGGAAGGTGGTGCCGCCAGGGTCTGCTGCGGCAGAGCTGGGGGGAAAAGGCAAAGTTGGGCTTCCTGATTACAGGAGTCCTTGGTGGCACAACAATGAAGAGGAGTTGCCATGGAAACCATTGCAAAAGATTAAGCATATCAAGGAAACCTGATTGTGAGAGAATGGGTGGAAATAAGAGAATTAAATTAATGTAGAAAGATGTTTTTGTTTCATTCCACAAGTCATGGTAGAAACCTTTACATTCACAAACATCCAATTAAGAAAGAAGTTATAGTGAAATCTACAAGCCCTCTTTCAGAGGAGCACGATTGCTCTATAATTAAAGGAAAATAAATAGCATTTTAGTGTCCAAAAGGAGAATCCAGTGGTGCACACTCTGTTATTCTTCACTTTCCCACTGTAGAATCTGCCGAGTTTTCTTGACATTTTGAGGCAGACAGGCCACAGTGACCCCCTGGGATGTCCTCACAGGTGCAGTGGCTTCCAGCCATGGAGTGGCCAAATGAATTTCAGATATTTGTAAGAGGAAGGGAACACTTAACTCCTCATTCCCTTTTGTCACATGCTGGCCAGGCTCCTGGACCAGCTAAGCTGTGCTCATTTGCAAGTTATGAGAACAGAATGGCAAAGGTCAGCAGTTTGTTCTGCCTGTGCTGGGCGCTGCCTACGCCAGCCCTTGGCATAAAGCAAAAGAGGCGTTAGACTGTTTTGTAGTGCTAAGAAATAATTAGCACAGCTGGCTTAGGCAACTGGGAAGAAGATGGACATGGAGGTCATGACCACTCCTCCCACTCCTGGTAACACCCCAGGGACAGTCAAGGCCTTGGTATCTGGACCCTACAAGGGGGACTAAAACTGAGCAACCAGTCAAAGCTTTCAAGCCGTGCCACAACACAGAGCAGCACGATGAACTGGAGAATCCAACCCACTAAATCCTGTCCTTGCACCAGCATTTCGATGTGTCACCATCAGCAAGAGATTCACCTCTTAAAGATAAATTTCTGGCATCGTATGAAACTAATTACACTGGTTTCACCCTGCTGCTATGGGAACATTTCTGGGAAAAGTGGAGATTATGCTTCATTAGTGTAAGCACCAAATTCTGTGTCAAGAAAAAGGAATGAAGTGTTTTACAATAACACAAGACACCTGAAGAATGACAGAGTAAGTGTGTGCAGAGATTCTTTCTTGATTTGGAATAGACGGCTTGGAGAGGCTATGTCATTAGGGCTGTCCTGCTCAGCTCAGAGTCTCTAAAATACGGACACTGGAACATCTGAAAAACACATCTTCTCTTCTCATCTTCTCCTTGGACTGAGTTGTAACCATGCATATGTACAGCTGGCCAAAGCCGGGGGAGCCGAGGTTTTCTCCAATTCACTTTAAGCACCTGTCCATTGATTAGTCACAATCCAGTCTTATGTAAATATAGTTCCAATTGTTGAAACAGTGCTACTTTTAAATGAAGATACCTAGAAGAATAGCAGAACCGTTAAGTTGTCTCACCATCAATCAGGAAATACACAGCTGCTCTGTTTTTTATATAGGACCTATGTTATGACCAATGCCCGCCTTTTCCATTTGCTTAAGGCACTGCCTGAGGCGACAGAAACTCACACCAGAGAAGACTAACACAGTCCTTCCCAATCCGTTTTTATTACTGAACCCCAAAAGCCCAGAATGTCCTGCACTGCACTGCACTAACCCCTGCGTCTTCACGAAGAAGGGCCAAAGTCACTGCCACAAAGCGTTGATGGTATCAATACCATATCAGCAGGTGTTAAGTGATTAAATTGCATGAGTGTATCACTGAGTGACAAAAGAGCGTTGCTTGTTCCACATCAGGTCCAAAGGGTCGTGTGCTGAAGGTGGCTTCAACGCCGCAGTTGGCTTCTTTTCATTTACAACTGTCACACAAAAACTGACACTGGGCAATATGTGTCTTGATTTTGCGAGATCCCAGACCTGGTTACTGCCTGGTGCTGTCTCCAAGATACCTCTGAGGGCCCTTTGGAAGCTTGAGCTGGTGCAGATGATTGTTTTAGATGCTATGAGTGGAAATGCCCTGATACTGAGGTGATGAATGTGGAATAAAACCCCAGATAAAGAAAATAATTACACCAGCAGACACAAATAGCTGTACTGGTTTCCTGTTTGCATCTGGCTTCAAGTCAAGCTGCTGAGATAGCTCTCTAAAGTCCTGCATGGCTGGAGTCCTGCTCTGCTGTGACTGCCTCAGCCTCGTACTAACAAGATATTAACGTGATACTAAAAGCCAGCTGAGATATCCGTGCTGGGGGCAGCCAGGCAGGGTGGAGATCTTGTGGTCTTGTCTTCTGTGCTCAACAAGAACAAACAAGATGTTTTCAGGGTCTGGCATCCAATTCAGCTTTCCTCTCAGGCTTTGTCAGAAGGGGCTTGGCATTTAGTTTGTTGTCTTGGTGGGTTTATATGCTGGCACTGATCAATAGCATGACATGTAGTGTTTGTCACTACTGCACATGGATTTTGAGTCTTGAACCGATCAGGAAATAAATAAAGTACAACGGAGTGAATCTATAAAAATGTCTTTTCTTTTTAATTCTAGCAGACAAGGGAAATGTATGGAAAATAAGAGAAAACACTTTCAGCTCTTGTAATTATTTAAGGTTACATCTCAATGTGAATCTCTGTTAAGAACATAGAGTGCTGTAGTTTTTTCTTTCTTCTGCCTTTTCCCACACTGTTGTGCTGTACACTTTACTTTTGCTGCCACAATCTGCTCTCTGTCCAATATGATTGCTATTCCCAAAGGTTTATTCTACATAGCAAACATCCTGTAATAGTGACCTACTCTAATAACAGGAAATTTATTTTTAAACTGCATAATGCCTGCTCCATATTAATCTCTTTCTTTTCAAAAAAAATGTTTGACATGAAAATCTACTAATATTCACCAATGCCTGATTGGTTTCCACAAAACTTCATATCCTCTGAAGTTCACAGTGTTCACTAATTTGAGATAACAACCAGGCAATTTTTTTTCCTCTTCTGGTCAATAAACGCTAAATAATAAATATCAGCAAACAATATCAAATCAGTCAAACATCAAAGGTCAATGCTCATCAGTCAGTCTTTTCGGAAGCAACTTTATTCTCTTCATTTCAACCAGTAGCTGCAGAAAGAAGTTAACCCTTGATGTACACAGATCATGATCTAAAATGGCTCATGACTCTTGTCGTTCTGGAGTTCTAGAATGGGTTAAGTTTTTTCTAACTGCATGCCTCATTCCTCCTTCTTTACCTAACCCTTCGTCTGTGATATCACTTTGAGGACAATGGCACTGTTTTCCAGTGGCTGTTAAGACATCAGTGTTGATTCTTCTGTCTGTAAGCGATTTTCTTGGGAAGCAAGAAAACTCATGATGTCAGATGCACCTTCAAAGGACCCAGTAAGTTTGCATTTATTACATCTGCTGGAATTTCTAATGACTAGATCTAAGCCTTTTGGGTTTGCTAACACAGAGAACTAATACATATTAGACCATATTTTAATACCCCTAAGCCTGAAGGGTCACATTATCAAATCTCTGGTCTATCAAAGCATTTTCAATTCTATCTTTTTTTTTTTGACTCCCTTTACATGGCTTGACAGTACTTCTTCCAGATATATTTTATGTTCTGTATTGGCTACCTCAAGGATATCATAAGCATCTCTATCTTAATGAGGTTGAATTCTCTATCTACTACTATGCTATTTTCTCCCAGATAAATTGTCATGTCTGCTTCTGCCAGTGCATCTAAAGTAATGCACAGATGAGAACACCAGATGATTTCCACCAGTCTGTCTCTCTTCCCCCTGTGTCACGGCACTCTGTGCTGCACAACTAGCTCTGAGTTCTTCCCCCATCACCACTCTGACACTTATCACCTTTATGCTTCATGGTTCTCCCTTTTGGATCTTTAGTGAGACCTCATGCACTCAGACTGGTTTGAAGGAAGGAAAACTTACTTTATGTGTCAGACCCTCTGAGAATTCAAACAAGAAGTAAAACAAAATTTAGCAAAACTTGAACAAATCTTTCCTTCCAAGCTTGGCTAAATCCTTCTTCAGATAAAATGCTCACAAAGCTGTCATTGATTCTGACAGGAAGGATGTGCTTAACGCTTCACATTGGTGCTTTCCCATGTTAGCATTTGACTTAGACAGCACTTAATAAAAGCCAAACTAGTCATGTCTCAATACTAGAACCGAGACAGAGTAGAGTGCAAAGCCATTATTTTTTGTATCTGGTGACAAAATATCCTGGGAATGAGCACATTGCTACCAGTTATATTTGCTAAAATGTGTAGGCTGTCCACTGTCTGGTGGGCCACTGTACTCTTTTGAAGTGTTTTGAGTCATTAAAATAAAATAGTTACAAGATGTATGGTTGGCTGTGCTTCCAAATCTCTAGATGGATAGTGACTTTATTTGATTTATGCCTAATTAAACTTCTAGATAGATGACAAATGTCTCTTCCAATTCTTTGATGTATTTGTTTTTGAAATGCTAGTTGTGTTTATGGAATCCCTGTTGGGAAGCAGATATGGCTGAAGCTGCTCTGCCTGTGTAATGATGAGATGCAGCCTGTCCCTCCATGCTGTCAGAGTGACAACTGGAAACCAGTGCACCAAATCCTCCACACTTCCATGGACACAAGTGATATTGCTAGGCAAACTGATCTTTATGTAAGCTTGCATCACTATTTTTCTCTTTTCCTTCTCTCTGGCTAGGCAGGATTAGAAATGTGTTAAAAGCAAAATACCAACCAACCTCCGTCTGTTCCCCAAAAGCATGGCTAGTTTCTTTGCTGTAAAATACCTTCCTTTTTACTTCTGTTTCATATTTCAACATTTCTACTATGTGTAATAAAAATAAAAGATACAAGCATATCAGAACACTGTGGATTTTTATCCATGTCAACATACACACTTGCTCACCCAAAAGGAGAATTTCTGTGTACATGAAGACCTTGCAAATGACATAAAAAAAAAAAAGTATAAAATGAAAAATTTCACAGACTTCTGTAAATAGTTGGAAACTGTACAAGTCCTGCCATGTGGACTGCTGTAGCAACATCTCATTCGATTTCCTTAGAATTACTTTCCAGATATACAAACTCTCTGATATTTTGTTAAAAAAAAAAAGAAAAAAATTACACCAGTTCAACACACTTTTGCAATGAAAGAGCAATTGGTTGACTGCTAGAGAAAAGCCTCTCCTGCTGGAGTCACCACAATATTTATGTAAAGGTAAAGATTGCACCTGTTATGATCACTAGTTTACATCCTTTTTAAATAACACAGCAATTTTCCTCTCAGATCTGGTTCCAGCATTCAAAATCTTTACAAAGACAACTGAATACTGGGGTCAGATGCAGTGAGGTGGAGCTTCCCACTTGCTGGCATGAAAGTGTTTCTGCATTTTTATAATGAGCAAGCCAAACTTTGTAAAAGTGATTTATGAACTTGGACAGGAATCTGCGCTTGAAAGAAAACAGTTGGTGTGATTATGGACAAGAATGAAGAAGGTGGTGGGATGCCCTTGAGTTTCCACCAAAAACATGTAATAGATGAATAGAAAACAGAACTTGAAAGGGAACTTTCCTTGCCATTTGCATTGTCAAATTGTTCTGACTTTTACTTGGCACATCCAGCACCTTTGCCTAGACCTGCATCTGGGGAACATTTTGCTAATGAGGATGACTTAGTCTTAAAAGTAACTATGCTCATAACTTTCTCTTGTAAAAAATTTCAGAAAAATGTATCTGACAAAGAACTATGGATTCCAAAGAAAAAAGAACGTATTGTAAGAAAAGCAGCAATAAAGAGGTGGAGTAAATGAAAGCAACAACACTGAATTAGGATCACAGAAGAGTATGGGTTGAAAGGGAGCTCTGGAGGTCATCTTGCCCACCTTCCCACTGAAAGCAGATAGCAGAGTACAGCTACAGTGTAAGCAGGCTGAAGTTCACTTGTAAAACAAAAATTTGAAGAGAAAGTATTTTTGTACAGTAAGCTGCTCAGTTTCTCTTTATCTGAGACATAATGAGGTACACAAGGTGCAAGTAAACCCCTCTGTGATACCATTCAATGCCCAGAACGCATTAAACAACCATCTATATCAACTACTTTTACTTTCAATTGCCGTTTCCCATCCCAGCTCCTGCTCTCTGAAAAAAATGACCAACCGATTCTGCTGAAGTCACTTAAGCACTGATAGTACCCAGAATTTGGCCTGCACTTTATCAGCAGCCCTCAAATCTCATTACCAGGTAGGCAGACATCATTATCTCTTTATCCCGTTGGGAATAACAGTGTGCAGAGAAGTTTCTTGCTGAAGGTCATACAGCATGTCACTAGAAGAGTCCGAAAGTAGAGTTGAGGTCAGTTGTATCCTCATCAGAGACACTCACATGTTGATAAACCTGCTGGTATTGCACCCATGCAGTTATCAGGACCATTAACTGAATCTCCTTGTAGTGAGGATGGGAGAGCTAGTGACTAACAACTGTCGAATGTACCTGTCTACAAAGATGCTCTTTGTCCTGAAAGATAAGAACCAAGCTAATGTTTACTTTATGCTTAAAATACAAGCTTTTCTAGTGTTTCATGTTGATGTCACATTTTACTTTTTGTTGTGTAATGGGTCCCCACAAAATATTTCTTCTCCCTTAGGAAAATCAAAAGAGTACAAGGCATCTAAAACTGGAAGTGTTGCTAAAGCCAGTACATATATTCTGAACTAAAATAAGCGTTTCGTGTGTATCCACTGTGGAAGACTCATGGTGACAGTAGGAGGGACTACTGAGGCTTACCTCTGCTATGATGTTCTGCCAGTGATCTAGCAAAATCTGGTAATGTTTTGCTACTGTTTCCATTGGTGAGTTTTGTTTCTTTTTTTTTTTTTTTTTCATCTCTTTGTAGGATCAGGTAGATCTTTATGTTTAGCTATGCAATTACTTTATTCATTGACTCTTTCTTTTCCTTATTTCTTTCCCAGGGGACATCTATATTCATTAGATCTCTAAGTCTTTTCTTTAAGTTTTCTAGCTATGAAATACAAGATATAATCCCTCAATTCATTCCAGTTTAGGAAAGAAAATCAACAGAAGACAGGCTCAGGGTATGTCATAAGATTTATTTCCACTTTAGTATTTGAGACATCAGATGATTCATTTGTAAAGCAGTGATCTGTGTCCAAGACTTGGCTTTCCTGACAAATGGACGTACAAGGCAAAGCTACACATTCTAAGTATAATTTCTGATTACCTGTGACAGGTACCTGAGGGTGTCTGTCTCTTTCGTAGTTTGAGAATCTTTGTATGGCTCTTTATGTCAAAAGTAAAGTCCTGCTGAATTGAACTGAACCGATAAACTTCAGGGATGAAATGAGCTACTGATTGTTGCCAAGAAAAATGGTATGATGCTTGGTTATGTTATTAATCTTGAGAAAATGCTTCAGGATAGAGAATTATTATTTCAAATATATGCGAGCACTTTTGAAAAAAAGTAGAAGAGTTGAGAGTAGTAGAAGAGAGGCAACTTGAAAAAGAACAGAGGAAATTTTTATTTTAATTCAAGCTGCTTAAAATAAATTTAAATGTCTGTTCCTAATGTAGTGTCTCAGATAAGCTACAGATATCCACTGTTGCCAAGAAGGTGAAGGTGCGGTGAAAACACCACTGGGGGAATTAATTTCAACTTGTTATTCTTCAGCGTGTATATTGTTCACAATAGAATTCTGTTACCAGTTACTATACTGAAAGGAAGCAGGCAGAGCCAATTGGAGTGTGGAGATCTTGAATTGATGCTCACGATAGCACATTAATTTTCAGCCACTATGCAATATGCAAATGTATCTACTGTGATTTGTAATTGACCTTAAAACTTACCATCTACATGCCACAATTCCCGTGTGGTGAGTACTGTTCTCAGTTTTCCTACCAGTTTGACAATAAAGCATCTCATTACAAAAGTTTCACAAATATAGATTTCAGTCAGCAGTATCTTGAGTAGCTTTTTCCTTTCAATTTCAGAATTACCCCTTTTTCAGACTACTCAGCTCAGGATATAGCAATGACTCAGTAAATAGAAACACTCCTTTTTTATGGTTTATAGAAGAAGAGCTATTTGAGTTGACAAACGTGATTCCTCTGATGCACATCTGATGTACATAGTATTTGGTCATAGTGAGGCAGAAGCAAACAGAACTCTATTTCAGGGGTTCTTCAGGTTCTGATGAGATGCAGAAAGGGACAGAGACAGAGAAATCTGTTGCCATAGGCCATGGAGTCATAGCAGAGTTAGTGTCTGAAACAGTCAGCATTGGATGTGAATACTTCGGAGGAGTGGTAACAGACTAACTGCCCTGATTTAACCAGGGAGGTTGTTCAGGTGCATGGCCATTATACAGTCCTCTGCAGAAGCACAGACTATGTTTATCAGTTCTACAGGACAGGGCTACACCTCTTTACCTCTGGCCTTCTGTGTGTATGACTAGAGTAGTAGGAACATCATGATGGATTTCCTGCTCTGATACTCCTTCCTGTCTTGTCCCTAAAATAAATTTGCTTCAACCCAACAGTGTTAAGAGTAGGAGAGAAGATGAAAATGTCACCAAGCCATGCAGCCAAGACATTCTCGGACCATGGTGAAAGCTGGAGATGGGATCATCTTGATCATGCATCTGCTGAGTATTGTCATCCTCTGCCTCTTTCCCTTATCACTGAGTGGAAAGAGTTACTGAAGAAACCTGGGGCAATGGATAGAAGGCACCTTTCACAGAATGTGAGCATTTCACCGTTTTCTGGAGTCTGACAGTCTGGAGATGTTTCTGCTCATTTAATTCAAGAAGTGTTTTTCCAGTCTTTCCTTCACATTTTGGATTTTTATTCTGAGAAGTTCTACTTGACACAGAGAACTTCTTAATGGCCAAGATAAATACTGTTCTATTAAGCAAAACTATTCTGTGGAACTATGAAACCTACTCAGCTTACCAGGAGGCTCAGTAAGGGATAATAAGAATGGAGATTTAAATTAACTAAGACATTCGTAAGCTAAGACCTAGCCAACATTTCTGGAAAATTAGAAATCAAGAAAATAAGACCAGCTATCCAAATATT
This sequence comes from Tauraco erythrolophus, assembly GCF_009769465.1. Lineage (NCBI taxonomy): Eukaryota > Metazoa > Chordata > Aves > Musophagiformes > Musophagidae > Tauraco > Tauraco erythrolophus. The sequence continues at coordinate 15,981,856 of NC_141471.1, forward strand.
CTTATCCCAGCTATTTAATTTGCTAAGCATACTGGCATTGTGTTTATATTGTATGGTATATTGTATTTTACAAGGGCTTAGAATATTGTCTTTTGGTAGAAAGGAAGTTGTTAAACAATTGTCCTTTTACATCTGTCAGCTCAAGGCCATTCAGATTTATTCTAGTGGAAGCTGAACCCTTCAACTATTTCCTCACATTCATCTGTCTTATCCCTCCCACAACAGACAGAGTCCTCCAAAACAAATCTAGAACTTTCGTGAATGACAGGTTACTATGTGCAATTGTGAACTCCCCACATCGTACCCAATATAAATAAATAGATCAGATATTCTATGATTATAAGAAACCTTGTCAGAAAAATGTTGTTACACATTTGTCTCATTCTAGATACTCATTTATTACTCATGGTAATATATTACACATTTTGAATAGATTTAGTTCATGCCTAATGTAGAACTCGCTAGAACACTGTCGTTTTGAAACTTTGATTCATGCTGATAATGAATGACTTCGTATTCCACTAATAAGAGATTGTGGGAAAGGGGAAGAGAACAAAGAAGACACAAGCTAACAAAGAGTGAAAATACAGAGACTGAAAAATGAAGGGAAACAGGTTCATCCATCCTTGTTACTTACACAAAAGTTAAAACAGGATAGGAGTAACTGTTGAAATGTAGACCAAAAAAAATGGGTTTCTGACATCCCTCAGTTCTGCAGAAACAGTCCTGATAATCTGTACTTCACACAGGAAATCATAGCCACATATATCATTTTGAGAAATTCAGACTTCTGAGATTTGAAAGGTTCCTCTATTTTTCCAGCACAATGTTTTAAATTTTAAGTGAGTAAATCAAGAATAAAAGACACGACTTTGGTGGAGTTTATCTGGATTTACATTCTTGTACTTGAAACCCTTGTTGGTGAAAATCCATTAGATGTTACATATACTTGTTCCAAAACGCAGGAGGGCTGATTGGTCATCTCCACAACCTGAGTAATGAGACCATTTCTTGCATTTTTCAGGGAACAAATAAGTTGTATGAGTTTTTCTTTCATTTATTTCAAGCAACAATGAACAAGCACTCTGAAAATGGCAGGAAGGAGAAACAGCAGCAGGGCTCTGGGAAAGGCAACACATTTAGTGGCTCTATTAATAAACTAATCACGACCAAAGCACGGGCGCAGGCACCGGCCTAAGCCAGTGTGGCCCCTTCCCATCTTGGCGTGCTCTGCCAGTCACGGCATGGGCCAGGGCCAGATCCTGACACCCAGCAGAGGTCAAGTTCAACCTGCTATGTGGGGTAAGAGAATTTAGCTGTGTGGCTTTAGCTGGGTCATGCTACCTGCTGTGAAGCTCAGACAACCACAACAACCACAGCTTGTTTCATTTAACATTATAGAAGTGGTTGGTGAAGTTACTTGGGGTCATGGGAGGGAAATGACTTGCAGTCGCTTTGGGAAGGGAGCAGTGGCTGACAACAACTCTTTCTCCATATCAGTAAACACCTGGAAACCAATCGATGAGGGAATAAGGAAGTTTCAGGCCAGTTGTCACTTTCATTAATTGTTGGGATTTTGGTGTGGGTTTTTTTCCCTCCTCTCTTTAGGTGTGAACATGACAGGCTAAGAGAAACCTCACTGTCACTGCAGTTTTCCTGGGGATAGATGTGAAGGCTAAACCAGACTTGCTGTGCCTCATGGCAGAAAAGCAGCAGCCCGAAATCCCATTCTACACCAGAAGGAGGTTGACCGGGCATTTCTGCACTGATCCAAGAGTTGGTAAAATGCAACTTTATGGGGCAAACACTTCCCACAGACCTCTTACGCACCCAGATCTAAGGAGCGGACATATCTGCCACACACACTGGGATGCTGCTAACACCCGCATGGCCTGGGAGAAAAATGCAAAGGAAATCTGGAAATGCTGCCCTTGACTCCCTTCCTCACGGTGCCTCCCCATACCGGCCCTGCTGTGGCTTTCTGCCTTGCTCCCTCTTCAGCCCCCTCAGCCTAACTCCACTGACCGAGAAACAAAAACCCATGGGAGGCTGCAATGTCCTGGGCTGTTGGCTCTGCCCACAAGCACCCTCCTGCTGTCCTTGCCTCCCCTTCTGCTTCCATGGGGTTTGTTCAGTTTGTAAACTCTTTGGGACAGCAATTGCTCATCTGCATACAGCGCTAATGGACACTGTTCTTGGCCAGCCCCAAGGCACAGTCAGAATAAATGTGAATAACAACAATAGTGACAAACAACATCAACATTAGTAATGACAATAATAATTATTATTGTTATTATTATACAATCTACCAGAATGACTTGGTAATTATTTGCATAATTTGTATATATAATTTGCATAAGCAGAATAAAAGACTGTTCCCATATCCAGAGAAGATCTCAACCATTACGTTTTGTTCCCTGTATGTGCCAAGGATTCCCACTGGTGTCAGTGGGAGATTTTTTTCCTTACTTATTCTCAAAACCAATTGCTCTGATGACAGAAATCAGTGGGAGTCCCAATAACATGTGGCTTCATCCAGTGGGGTGCTGAGGGTGCTTTGCTACCTTTATCTCCAATTAAGTTCTTTACAGATGAAGGTACTCAGCACTTTTCAGAAGCTTCTCATGACGTGCAGGATTGAGCCCTTCAAGACAGCTGTCTTTGGGCTCTGACTATGCAAAGCTGAGCAGAGATATTTTTTTCTTCTTCATTTTAATTGTCTATTTACAAAACAGATTCCAGCAGCTCAAGAGCATTTATGGCCTAATGAAGAAAGCCGCAGTGGGTGGCTTTTTGGCTCTCAAAGAGCGAGAGCCTCGTCAGTGGCGGAGGGAAGAAACTACAGAATGTGCACTCAAGGCAGAGTGAGGAGCATGGGAGAAGCAGAGGAGACTTACAGAGGTGTTTGCAGAGCGCTCTTCCAAAGAGCCTGGCACTGCCTCCAAGCTGCCAGACTCAGGAGGACAAACACTCTATTTCAATTTTGTGCAGAGAATAGACTCTGTGAGGCACCAAATGTCTGTGGCAGTGTGTGCTGTCATTCCAAGGGTGCAGTTTCTTGGGCTTCATGCACAGATGTCTAGCTCAGAGGCTCTTGCAGGCTGTGCCTGGGTCTCTGTGCGAGGGGTGAAGCCCCTGGCATGTGACACTGGGGCACTTTGCTCCAAAGGCAGCGTGACAATTAAGTTAGAAAGATTTTAAGGAAAGGGCTGCAATATGAAAAGCTGACATTATCTGGGATGGCAGGGCAGAAACTTCAAGTTGCCACTGAAGGGCCCTTCCAGGCTTAGGATTTGTGGTTTAATGCTGTGCTAAATTCTCTAACGTTGAGATAGTTTGACTTTTCTTGCAGACAAACAAGAGTCAACCGGAGAGCTTAAAGGTCATAATGGAAACTCTCCAATGCTCAGAAAGCTCTGGGCCCGTCTCCGCTCCTCCCTCATCCCTCCCCAGGCTGGGAGCAGGGCCCTGCGGCTCCGTGTTACCGTCCGCCTGCCAGGGAGCCCGGCAGAGCCAGACGAACACGTTGTGTACACCCTCTGCATCTGTCTCAATACCAGCCGGGATGGATTATACTGCAGGCAAAGGCATGTTCTCAGTGTTTACTTTCTTGTCGAGTAGTCAGCGCTCCTTTTTGCTCCTGCTATCCAAACACCTTATTAAATATGGGCACGACAGATCTCTCACATCTGGTCTTCCTGCACTTGTTTGAGTGAGCGCTGAGCGAGTCGGAGCTCGCTTCCACTCCACGTGAATGCGTCTGCACCGAGGTGGGAATTTCGCTGCTTAAGTCTGAAAACTGACAGAAAAGATAATTTGTTGTGTGATACTAATTTGTCTTTTGTCTCTCTAAAACGGGCTTTCTTTGGTTGTGAGAACCTTTCACAGACTCTCAGAAAAGTTACTTCAAATTACCGATCTGTGACGATGAATAAAAACAGAGTGATCTTTTTGACCATAAACCCAGATCTACTCACAGCACCTGTATTTTGTATTTATTTTACGGCCACAATAAGAATGATTTTGGGTCAGGTTTTTTTCATGGTGGCAAATCTTTTAACTCAGCTATGCAGCAATCTCAGTAATCTCTTTTCTTAACTACAATCCTTCATAAACCAGCAACCCTACACACTGTCATGTGTCACATGACCCTACAGGGTCAGGTTGATTTTCAGAAAGGCCACATTGCTACCCCTGTCCTCACAACTCCTTCCCTTGGGGAACATCCGGCTGTGTACCTTGAATTATTTGTTCTACCTGAGATTTTAGTTTTGAATATTGACAGATGATCTGGAAGGGAAGATGTTTCTGAATCATCATTCATCACCTTTAGATAACAGTGTATGCCCACGAGAAGAAGATTTTTCTCTTTCTTGTTAAGTTCAAAATGCCTTAGTGGAAGACAAAGGTAAGTAACCTGTACACTAACTATGGGAAAACAAGAAATCCTTATAGATTGTTCTCCATTTCTCATGTTATGTATGTTCTCATATACACAGAGGTTATTCCCAAAGCCATATCTTTTTCTTTTCTTGTAACTGAAAAGATAGTCTAGTACCTCTAAGTCAGAAAACAATCTGTTCCCCAAGTTTTCTTCCAATTTTCCTAGAAGTATATCTCCACTTTTCTGCTTTTCTTCTGGTAGCAGCTTCACCTTCCAGTTAATTTTCTCTGCACTGTATTGTTATCTCCAGATTACCAAAACTAATGACAAAACTGGCTCATAATGAAGGCCCACACAACATTGGTTTTGCATTATACATCATAGCGGTTGGGATGTGATTACATTGTTAGATTTTATATGTGAAAGAAGCATCTGTATTTAAGGAATCCGTTTGGAAGAGCCAGGAAAGCAGCCTTTGTGTCTTATAAAGGACTATGAAATACTAATCCTTAGGGCTTGATTTTGTGAGTAACCTTGGGTTTTTTTGCACCTGCATGAAACTAAAGGCATTTACATGTCTAGCTATTATACCTGATTGCTAGCTAATTATTCTTGTAAGAAGGGAGATGGGGGAGGGAGCAAAAGAGATCTAAAAATATTTTTTCCTTGGTATTTTAGATACACTGAGATATTTCCCGTATAAAAACCTTTACAGTAAGAGACTTTTGGCACGGAAGTGAGAGGTATGGCATATGAATACCATTACAAATACCATTTTCTAGCCATGGCATCTGAACATAAGTGAAAACATGTTAAATATTCTCCCAGCCAAATATCAAAGGCAATTAGTCTTGATTTTTTTTCTTCAAACATTCGTTAAGGACTGGAAAAGAAAACACATACATGTTTCAATACCAAAGGTATAGCAGGTTATTTTGGTCGTGGCTTTGTCAAGCAAAACTATTTTCTCCAGGACTGCGCTGTTCCAGAACTCCTTGTCCTCACTTGAAACAACAGTGTGAGGAGTACAGACGATTTGCCGTCCTCAACACTGTAAATCACAGCTGCCTCAAAGACACTTACTAGAGGGAGAGGAAGAGGGAAGATGTAAGAGAAAAGATTCTATTAGGGCTCCTGTATTTTTCTTACTCTGGGGAGAATAAGAAACAGGAAGACATGAGAAAGAAGCTTTGTGTTCATTTAGTAATGGAGTACACATCCATGATAGCTGACCAAATGCTCCTAAATATGCTTATTTTGTCTCGCATTATGTAGAAGACATTTTCAGGGGTGCCAGGTTACTAAGTCCTCAAATCCATTTACTGTGGCCTGGAACAGTTGTTGATTTCCATTTCAATAGTTATTAGGGTTTTTTCTTTAGTCATCAGCGAAGCTTGAAATAAATACATTTTATTAGAGTTGGGAAGTCTGAGAACAGATGTGAGATCTCTCATAATCTAAAGACAGGGAACTCATGGGACAGCAGTGTTCAGAATGAGGGCTGTTTTCTTCCAGAAAGCATTGGCTGTGGAAATTCTCAAAGCGTGTGAGGTCTGTACACATTTCAGATATGCAAAACGAGAATGGAAAGGTATTTTACCTAGTTTGGGTGCTTGTTGTTTTATTTTGGTAATACATGGTGAGCTAAAATACATTCAAATCAGATATATTTATTTGAAATTGTTTGTGACAACCAGCCCAGATTGCACAGACATTTTACAGTATTAGACCTCAAAACGCAGACCCATAAATTGCAGAGAACATCTGTTATTCCCTTGTGGGAAGGGTCTTAAAAGAGTGTCTTCTGAGCATGTCTGTTGTATGTCATTTATTACAAGTGGGCCCTCAGTCTGGAACAAAAGAGACCTCCTACATCCTCTTCCCCAGGCAGCAATTAACTGACCTCATCTTCCCGCCCCCTTCATCAGCCCCCACAATCAATTATCCCAATCAGCCCTTCTGAAGAAGAAAACTGGGCAAACAGGTAGACCATTATTCTAAATAGTTTTGGGCACTCAGAAAAAAAGTTCAATACAACAGAGTACTTATGGAACAGTGGCTGCAATTGTAGAGAAACTGATCTGAGAAGGGGTATATGATTGCAAAGATCATTACGATATTGTCTATGATTTTTTTTTTCTTGAATACATACTTGCATACATGTGCCTGTGTGTGAAATAAAATTTCATAGATCTTTTGAGGTCTTTTGAATATACTGGATAGAGCTTATCCCAGCAGTAGTAATTCTATATACCTGTTGCTGGCCTCTCACCAAAAAATCTCTTGGTAGGATCATATAGCTCCTAATTATTGTCAGAATAAGAATGTGTGCATAAAGGCTGACTTCAGCCCACGGGGCTAAATATTAATATGGCAGAGGGCAGCAGAATATGGTTAAGTGCAGCAGAGTGCTTTCGATCCCTGAACAGTCATGGGCCACAGTGATGAGTATGTAAACTCTCTGTCTTTCAGGTGGGAGAAGTAATTAAGCTCCTCCCTGGAAGAAGACAGCTGAAACAATAGATGCTACTGTCCAAATCACTGTCCTTGGGGCAGGTCTTGACTGAAGGAGAAGAAGGGGAGATTTCCTGAATAAGGAAATAAACATTGCTTTGAATATGTGAGTACAGAAGGAGAAGACTATCAGAAAGTAACCTAGAGAAAACAGGAAGATCACCAATCATATGGTCTTGGGAGAAAACAATAAGAGAAATAAGGTGCTTTGGACACATAATTGGCAGTAGCTAGGTTTGAACTTCTGGACAAGAGAGCATTTTTTGGGGGGCTTAGGAAAAATGAAAATAGAAAAAAGAATATACAAAAGTGAAAAAAGTTGATTCCTTTTATCAGTGGTATCACAACAAAAGTATTACTGAGGTCCAAAGTATTAAGAAAAATAGATGATAGATGCATGAATGGAAATGTTAAAGCGTATTCTCCAGATATTAATTAGAGAAACTACTCCCGTATATTTTATGTATTTCCTTTCTCTTTTCTGTGCAGAGGTTATCTTACTCTTAATTTAAACCATATGAAGCTCTCCTGTATTAATGGAGCTGCATATGGGTATAAAAACTTGTGTGCATGTGATAAACAGAAAACTAGTACCACACTGAGTATAGTGTGCACATAAACACCTTTGATTCATACCATGGATTCTGCCTCAGATCTATGAGAATTAATACAAAAATAATAAGTGTCCAGCTTTGTAGCATTTTCCAGACAGTCAATCTTTTAGTAAAGTCACAAGTTTACTGACTGCATTCTTCTTGGCTGGCTTAAATGACTTCAATATTCAAAATGTCCTTTCTCAGCTTCCACTGTGAAATATGGGTAATCAGAAAAGTAGCTGTTTCTAATTCAATTGTTTGAAAGTCCGTTCTGAAATCTGTATCCTGCCGAATCAATGGCAAAACTCCAACAGACTTAAGAGGAGACAAGATTTTATCGATGATCTGAAATATAGGAGTGATTTTTCCAGGCTTTCACAATAAGTATTTTAATCTGCAGCTTGTTTATGCACTACAAAAAAAAATTTAGAGATCTTGGCCTTCTTTTATAGGTAGTATTTTGCCACCATACTTAGTATTCTGCCAGTTGACTAGAGATGAGCCCCAAAAATACATCAAAATGTCAGGCCTGATACTGACAGAGCCTGCAAAACATACTCTGACTAAGGAAGATGTCGCTCTCTTTGTAACTAAAGTCTCAATGTACTGGAACAGTTTTACTATGAACAAGCCTATCTTTGTGCTTTATTTGAGCTAAGAATCTGATGAAAATAGGACCCCAAAATTAGAAGTTGTCACTGCAATTACATGGTTACATTGTACAGTCGGTGTTTTGAGTTGATGCACTGAAGCTTGCTTAAATATTTTCTACTGCATTTGTTAAGTTGCATTATTATTACTCATGCTGTTAGCAATATCAAGTGATCTCCACTTTGCAGAAAACACCCAGCTCTTATTTCCAAAGCACTCAATTACACAGCAGATAAGTATTGTTACCCCATTTTATAGACATGGAAACAAGAGGGTCAAAGCATCTTTCTTCCAGGACAAGAGTTCATGTGTTTTGTGTCTTAGACTAGTCTGCTATGCAGTAGGCCATGCAACTTCCAGCTGGGTGCTGGTGATTAGGTGTTTTTATAGCAAGCTCTTTGTAATTCTGACTTTTTCCTAAGGTAAAGGATTGGTGAATGACTGTAATGTCTATAAAATGCTAAAGCTGTTAAAACACAGTTTTTGTTGTATGTCATCCAATTTGCAGTTGGGAAACGGTAAAATTTGCTTAAATTGAAAACATATGTTGTGCTGGAAAGTAGGTAATGGAATTGCCACCTTTGCATGTTTGAGTCCCATGCCTTTTCTGCAATTTACACAATTATAAACCTAACTAACAAAGCTATTTTAGCCATTACAGATCATTTTATTTGGTGATATAAGAGTCTTCGTGCTAGAACTGGACAGGAAACATTTTTCATGTCTTGTAAAAGCTTTCATGATTTCAAAGCTCTTCCTGTTCAAAATCAGGTGAACCTAGAGTCTACTAAAAATGTAGTGCAAAAGAAGCTCCTCACCCATCTCAGCATGGCATAAGCAAAAGACCAGGTACTCCTTCAGGACATGGGATGCAGGGCTTAGAGCAGATGGTATTTTCTGATTTTCAACAGAAGTTCCATACTTTATAACTGGTATAAACATTTTAAGGGAATTTTTTTTTTTCAATGTATTGGTTTTCCTTGATTAAAAAAATATGTTTGAAAATTTCTGTTCAAACACCGCTTTATATTTTCAACAAACATACTGTGGCTGAGATATGTCTCCTAAGAGACTTTGGGCTGAGAGATTTTCTTGCTCTCTCCACTCAGAGATGGACATATTTTTTGATTTTTTTTTAATGAATTGCAACCAGCCACCTTTAAAGCATGGATTCAAAATGTGCTGTGAGAAAAGTCTGTGACAGTGTAACACAATTTCTCCATTGCTGTCCTTCCTTTTTCTTCTTTCTCTGTCACTGTCTCACGGTACTTGTTAAATGCCTTTAAAGTGAAGGTTTTGCATTTACATTCAAACCAATGTGTCTTAGGTATTTTATTTTGCTTGGCTGTGTTTTAAACTTTTCTTTTAAACCTTCACTCTTACCTTCCAGAATTTCTTCCTGTTTTACGTGATTGTTTTCTTCCTGTCATCTTTTCCTCTTTCTTACTATCTTTGATTGTCATTCCCTTTAGGATGGGAAATGGCTGCAGGCCAAAAGTCAGAGAGCAATCATAAAAAGCTATCAAAGGATGAGTAAAAGATGAGAGTAAATATGATAGTGTTGTCTTCTGAAAGCATAATGACAGCATCTACCTGCCTTGCCTAGCTGTAGACAAGGATACCTTTGGGAATGTTAGAAGGACAAAATTGTGTACTCTATTCAGTCAGACACATGACTAATTCTGAGTGACCACTAATTAAATTGCGTCTGATAAATGCAATAATATTCTCTGAAATTTTATAGAGATAAAACCACTATTACCATCACTGAAGGCAAGATCTGATGTAGATTTTACTTTGACTGTGAAATAAGGGCAGGAAGAAGAAATGAATTTACATTTTCCCCCGATCTACTTAACATCAACAAAGGTGGTGACATACCCTCTGCTGATGTGACGAGCTAGCAAAATTAGTGCAGCATCTATCCCCTGAAATTCCCTTGCTACTTCAACTTCTAGTTGCATCTTGCTTTGTATTCTCTATGCTTTCTACAGGAAAGCATCACTTGATCATAAATAAAATAAAATCAAATAATATTCTCATAATCCATAAGTAATGATCACATATTAATTTCCTTGAAGTTGTCTTGATGTTTATTGTCTAATTTTCTGCTCCATTTCTGCTAGACAGTACAATCTGGCATTTCTTATGTCAAAGAACATAACTTTAATAAAAACCTCATATTGAACCTTTGTCCTTTCTCATTATTTGAGCTGCTTTCCAAATGCTGTTGTTTACCAGGAAGGATGGGTCAAACACCAGCCACATGAAGGAAAATTCTATAAACTTTGATGCATACCCATAATTCTTGGTTCTCCAGCTGAGGGAGAACAAGAGCTGATGAGACCTGACAGGTGTAAAGGCATGGATGAGCTTATAGAAATTTATTTTTTCACAAAATAGTTCTTCACCTGTAATGCTAGAAACTTTACATTATTGAACAAATATGACGACAGGAAACATTTGAAGCACACTAGTAGTCGCCTTCTCTCACTGCCCAAGAGTTTAAACAAGTCTCTTTTAAAGTGAACCCATTCACTGAACAAAATTACTTCTTTATATTTTTCTGCATTATTCTCATTTTATTGTTATCACAGTCATTGCCATTATAATTAGTCCCATTGCTTCTGCTGTTGTACCACAGTCATGATAAAAGTCAGATGCTCTTTAAGAATTCCAGTTGTAAGAAGAAAACTCTTGCAATTCAACCTCAGAAGGGTTCCCTTTCTCCTTCTGCTAAGCTTTTTCTCCCATATATATTTCAGATCCATATCTTAAGAACACCCCTGACCTTTTACAGCCAAATGTCACAGTCTTAGCAAGTAAGGTTAAAATTGATAGATCACACTGGAGAAGAATATTAGTGTATCATGCATCATTGTATCATATATCTTCAAGTAAAATACTATTGATGCTTATGCCATTCCATCTTCCTTGTTATGTATTTGTGCATTGCCTAAACCACTGGATTTCTAATCAATGGTTAAGATGTCTGGATGACAACATCACCACAATAACATTCTTACACCATCTTTTATGTTCAAATGCCAGACATATTCCTTTTAAAGCTACCAAGCAGTATATTAAAATTTGTTTCAGCATCTGCTAGAGTGGGAAGTGCATGGCTGATTTACTTTACTAGAAAAATATTGCACTGTGGATCTACCTCTTTCAGATACAACTCATTACAATTTGCTTTCCCTTTCAGGATCTGGTGAGGCAGAAATAACTGTGTAAGAATATTACCCTCTAACAATGTCTGTGGAACAAACCAGTATCTTAATACACTCATTCTTGCCTTAAGAGGCCAATGTATCTAGTAGTGTTGTGTTATGAGCTTAACAGAGCTAGTCTTTTCATAAACTTACATCAGAACTGTATTCACCATGTTGGGGAACATTTTGACATGACCTCACGCTGGAAGCAGCTGCTTGATTAGAGTGATTTCTGGAAGAAGTTTGTCTGTGTTCTGCTTCAATACATTCCTTTTCCGCGCCCCCACCCCCATCATTATGCTAGAGGTGTGCTTCAGCTGCAAAGACCAGATCTGTATTCAAACTTCTTCAAAGTTGGGGAGCGTTTGATGTCCAAGGGTAAATGAAGGTTCTGCACAAAATAAGGTTGCAGGCGAAGGCACGTAGCAATTTCTGAGATGCAGGATGAGAATTCCTTGACAAACATTGATGCTCTTGTTCTTTACTTTGTTTCTGGCTCTAGGGATGAGTTTCAAGAGGCAAAAGAGTGGAAATAGGCCAGGATATGTCTCTGTTGGGCAGTCTGCTGTCCCAGATGTTCTTCCAGAGCTCTTTGTTTATATATGCCCACGTCTGATTTCCTGCCACAGTAAAAAAAATATTCCCAGAGAAAGCAAATATTCTCATAGTCTCTGGAGGAAAAATCAGTGCAGTGCATCAGACTGTGGCTTTGAAGTCCCAGCACAGGCTGGAGAATGAGCTTGAAGCAGAATTGATACAGAGACTGGATGAGAGGTCAAACATCCATGAATCCTGCTGGCTGCAGCTCTTGTTGCTGACACTGAAGGAGAGTGACAGTTTCACAGCAAGATGTGGTGGCACTGACTGGAAAGGGCATGAGGAGGCTGTGCAGAGCCCTTCGCAGCTGGAAGGAGCCCTGGGGAAGAGGAAGACATTCTACAGGGAATACTGAGACAGGCATGAACAAGATAATAAAGGATACAGGATACTCTACACTACTAGATAAATCTCACTGTGATTCTGGCTTCATCTGTCTGTTAATTATCATCCCTGGCATGTGCAAACTTACCTGCTTTTGCTTGGTTTCATATTAGCAATGTAAGGAACCTGGGAAGCTCTGCCTCTTTTTCCCTCATTAGTGCTATACTTAAACAGTTGTTACCAAAGAAAGGTTGAGATTGGAAAGGACCTCTGGAAGTCATCTAGACCAATCTCTCTGCTCAAGAAGGGCCACCTATAGCCAGTTGCCACAGACCATGTCCAGATGGCTTTTGAGATCTCCAAGGATGGAGACTCCACAACCTCTCTGGGCAACACGTGCCAGTGCTCGATCACCCTCACAGTAAAACAGTGTTTCCTAATGTTCAGAGAGAACCTCTTGTGTTTCAGTTTGTGCTCATTGCTTCTGGTCCTGTCAATGGGCATCACTGAAAAGAACCTGGCTCTGCCTTCTTTGCAGCCTCCCTTTTGATATTTATATACATTAATAAGATACACCCTGAGCCTTGTCTTCTCCAGGCTAAGCAGTCCTAGCTCCCTCAGCCTTTCCTCATAGTAAATTCCAGTCCCTTAACCATCTTAGTGGCTTTTCTTTCTCTCCAATACGTCCATGCCTCTCTTGTACTGGGGAGCCCAGAACAGGACACAATACTGCATCTACTTTCTCACCAGTACTGAATAAAAAGGAAGGATCACCTTCCTCAACCTACTGGCCATACTTTGTTCAATACAGCCCAGGACACCATCAGCCTTCTTTGCTGCAAGGGCACATTTCTCTCTTGCTGGTTGTTGTGCTAAAGATTCTTTTCAGACGTAAGCTTCATTGCTGGCTTCTTAAGAGCCACCAGCTAGATCACATCACCAGGCATTGCTGCCTGATTGCTCAGGAGAAGCTCTGTTCCCCAGAAAGTTCCCCTGACGTTTTGGAAAACATGCTCAGCTCTGCCACACTGACAGGCATGGCAGAAAGTGCTGCCTTTGTCAGGATTTGAGCTCAGGGATGAGCCTGTGCTTCCCAATGCCACTCTCTGGACCTCCTCGCTTGTGCACAAAGGCAGAGAGCTCCGCTTTGAGCTGTCATCTTACCTGCCCCCAGCTGTGGTGGAGCAGAAGAGCTTACTCTGCTTATGGCAGGGAGGCTTGCAAAGATCCCCATTTTCTGCACAAGCTAGCTCGCAGACTTTGTGTATGCTTTGCACATTGGTCATGCTCTTTCGGTACAGGTACCTGAGAATGGGATTAGCTGCAGTCCCTATCCAAAGCACTGATCTCTAAAATAGTTCCACATGGCACAACGTAGCCCCGAGTGACAAAGCATGCATTATTTTCCTCTCCCAGAGAGTCTGGAACAAGCCATACTGAATGATGTGTCACATATGAACAGCAACTTTATTTTTATCCCGATGGAATTCCAGGAAGCTAACTCCATTGCCCTCACACTGACTGAAATCGCGTGACATGTCCTAATAGCTACAGGCAGGACCAGGCAAGTATGTAAAAGGGACGTCTAATTAGTGGATCCACAAGGAGCTGAAGTGTTGTTACATAAATGGCGTGTTTTTGACAGGCTTGAAGGTACAAAATGATTTATAATACTAGAAGAATTTTCATAAATTCAGTCTAGAAAGGCTGTGAAGTTTATTAGACAGATCATTTTAAGTTTCTTTAGTGAGGCTTATTGGAATTTAAACTAAATTCAAGAGAAGATCATATTACAGATCATCTTAGCCTTTCAACAAGCTCCTACTGTTGGAGTAGGACAATATCTCCAAGTTCAAATTGCTTTGATTGCATCTTTGAGTCCTGCAAAAAAAGAGGAGATCAACGTCTTAAATACGATAGTATGGTTGTTCCAATTCATGTTTTAGAATAATTGCAATTTATTATCTGTATGCAGCACAACATCTATGCAAGCTTACTCAGTGAGCAGGGATCCATTATTCTCAGCATGCTACAGTCAGATCTTTTTCAGTCTGCACGCCTCAGACAAAATGTGTTTGCATTTGAGCAATTTACACAGTGTATTAAGGTGAAGGTGAAGATACATCATTCTGATCACCAGCTTTTGGAACCGTCTTACCGAAATCCACTGTTGTGCTTCTTAGATTTCCAGCTACATGTATTTACTACAAGTCTTTCTTGAAATACAGGATTTCTAATTGTGCCTAGCAGCCCAATTTGAGTGCCAATCAGATCCTTAAAACCTGTGACTCAGGAGAGATTTTTCCCAGTGCACCAGAAGTGTCGGATATTCCTGGGGTGGGGAGGGGAACTGAGAGGGAACCAGGAAAAGCAGAGTTTGGAAATGAAACTCAACCCAGTGGCCAAAAGCTTTTTCCAGACTCCTTAAATCATTTATTCTGGAAAGCTGCTCCGGCCAGATGAATAAGATGTTATACCACACTATTTTCTTGTCTTTTTGAAGCTGCTAATAGAAACAGTTAGGGTTCTTAAAACAAAATTTAGGTATGCAAATTTTCATACAGAGGGAGGCATCTTAGGTGTTGTGATACAAAACAGTGTAATTACACCAAAACATTTCAGATATTTAAATGTCAGGAGTAGGAGGTGCTAAACGCAGTAAATAATACAATAATGTTTTCTGAAGGGAAGAAAAAAGGTAAAAGAAAAAATAATTCATTAACATAATAATAAGGCTTAGCTTTTAGCAGCTGCTTTACATCTTCAAACCATTGCTAAATTATTACCTAGTTAATACCAGATCCTCCCCACTCTAGCCCAGTGCAGTTGTGGGGAGGATGCCAGCAGAGTGCTGTTGTTGGCTTGGTAGGTAGATGAATGTTGCAATGTGAGTGGTAAGAAGTAGTAGTATTACCATATACAGCGTGGTACCGGGTCCTCTGAGTACTGGTTCTAGCAGTAGTAACCTTGCCTTCGAAAGGATATAATTGCTCTTATGGGGTTGCCTTACATGGAAACCGAAATGATATCAAGCTTTAATAATTAAATTATGCAGCAAGCCAATGGAGGATGGATTTGTTCTCTATAGAACACAAGAGACTACTTGCTTTGGTGACCTAATTGCTGCAGTTTTAAAAAAAAAAATTATTATGATAGCTGATTAAAAGGAGCCAGGGAGCTTATTCACATTTGCCAAGAGCACACAGCAAATCAAGCTTTATGACTTGAAATGAACTCAGTGCTTTGTCCAGATTAAATTAAGAAAGGAGGTCACCGAAGTGAGGAGTTCAGAAGAACACTTGGGACTGGAAGTATGAGAAATGAACAGCGGAACTGAAATGAGAAAGGTATAACGGAGACAGAAGCCATTTTCTGCTCCTACCATTTGTTTTCTTCAGAGGTTAGTGAGCAGAGTGAGAGAGGGGTAACTTATTCAGGAGCAAGAAACCACAACAACTCATCCTATAAAACTGCATTAAAAATATAGTCGTGAGAGTGAGTGGGCAGTAACGGGAAATCTTTGGCACACGTCTAACTGGTACTACGTAGGACTGCTGTGCGTGGAGACGCTGTCAGGGAGCTCATTTTGCTGTCTGCTTGAAGGAAACATGCCACAAAACCTAAAACAAAATTAGAGGATTCTGGCACTACAGGCAAACAGCAGTTTCTCTATAACACACATAGGCTATGGAGGCCTGACGGTATGTTCTGTGTTTATGATGAAAAGGTGGCAAAAAACATTAACGGTGAAGTCCACAAAGGAGATTACAGTGCAACATTGCAGGCTGTTACATTCTGACAGCCTCAACCTTCTTCCCACTGCACAAGCAGGGTCTCCTTGTGTGAAATAGGGGGGATTTAGGCAGGTGAGGGTTGGATTCCTTTGTCTGAGGTCCAAGCCTGCACGAGGCACTCTTATTTCCTCAGCTGCCAAGAGAACAAATTCCTCTGACCTCTCTTAGGTGTACCCTTGAGGAGATGACTTATAAGGTCCCTTCCAACCCGAATCATTCTATGAATTGCTGTCTAGATGTACTTCCTCCCTGTTCACTGTGGGTGAGTTTAGGGTGACTGAAAAAATGGACCGCTCATTCTCAATTCAGGTTAGGGCATGTGGCTTACAAGAAGTGGCATCACCAAGCTGTTATACAGAGCTGGGAGTCTCTTACAATTAGAAAAGAGGGGAGAGAAAAGCAGGTGAAAGCTCTTACCCTTCAATGTGATCAGCACGTGGCTAGCCTAAGGATTCCTGACAAGAAATCTTCCCTTGGCATTGGAGTCCTACATCTCTTTGGTGCTCTGCCCACCTGGGTGTCAGCTGAGGGCACACCGTGGGGCGGAGGAAGCCCCTGCTCACCGTGGAGCTGTGGAGAGGCAACCAACTAGGAGACAGGAGAGGTGGGCAGGTAAGAAGATGTTGTTCCACCTCTTCCCAAATAGTTTACGGTCTCCTGGCACAGTAAACTACAGTATTTCAGGTTACCTTTCCAGGACCAGTGAGGGGACAGAGGATTTAGCTCAGAGCACATTGTGTCCTGCTCCAATTGACCCACAGGATGGATGCTAAAAATCTCTTCCAGTTATATATGTATGCCACTGGCAGGATGTTTGCCAATTGCCATTAAATAGCTTTGCTATGATTCCTGCTATGTGGAGAATGTCTCAAAAGGAGATTTAATGGCATGTAATTAACAGCTGGCCAGGTTAACCTTCCTCAGTGCAAGAATACATTTGGAAACATGAGTGTATCAGCTCTGGGTATTGGGAGAGTGAAGCAGCACATGAAGCTCCTTACAGACTCCTCAACATCTTCACACTTAACGGGCCATGAATGTGGTTGTGGTGCTCTGCAATGAAGGTTTATTCTGAAGTACAGTCTGGTGAAACATTTTTCATGGACCTTTCCTGAATGTGGCCTGAGTTTTTGTTGTGGGTTACGTGTCTATGGGAGTTAACTGTTTCCCAAAAATGTGTAGAAGTTGCTCTTTGTACTTTTGAAAGTCCCTATATGGACAATTCACGGCAGCTGCGTAAAAAGGCTATTGGAATTTAATCAAATAGGCGACTTGCTATGTTAAAAAATACATAAAGGAACCAAGACATTTTTAATGAGGCTTTTCCATTGGTTTGTATGACTTCTGCTATTTTGTGAAATATGTCCTCTCCATTACAAATTCTTTTATTGAGAGTGGGAATCTTGGCCAGGGCTCCAAGGTTATTACTCACCATATTCAAAGGGTACTTGGGGGATCTTTAATTTCCAACTGGAGAGCTGGCAGAAGGACAGTAGATTTAACATTTCCTCTGAAGGATGACACCTCTAAAAGTGCCACACGCTGCTTATCACTGCAGTACACTGGATGGGAGCCAAAGTCCCAGTATGGGACTTGAAGCCACAAGTAGTTGGCTGTGAGACAGACATGCTACCCACAGAGTCACAATGACACCTAGTAGCATCTTAATTTAATAGACCACTTTTTTCAATGGCAGTCTCTTGTCTTACATTTTTATGGTCTGAATCACTGAAAGTTTATTTTTCCCTTCAGCATGCGTTTATGGAGAATGGCACTCTGCTTTCCTTTCCTGTGTTGCTGTTGGCAACTACGAACAATATACTTTTCAATAGTCATGTCCATTTAAAAGTAAACAAAAATTGAACATTTTATCACTAGTTCCTCTAAGCTACTTTAAAAGTTATGGCAAGAAATAACTAAATTGTTTTAAAAATAAGCTGGAGAAACATCTGATCCACAGAAGGCCACTGCAGCCACAGTCAGTCATACCTTTTTCAGATGTTTTCATAGATGTGAAAATGGAAGACATCCAGCCTTAAACACTTAAGCCAAAATTTTCAAAAGATTCTGTTTACTCTTGCATTTGAATGTTGTGTATAAATATGTCATTAGCACTTTCGGAAAATCAGGTCTCTTTAAGGTACCTCAAGCTGATCCCACAATAACAGGAACCAAAACCACCAGTGACTTTCTGGCATTTAAATCAAGGAACGTAAGTCCTGCTGTTGTGTATCTCAGGGTTTAAATTTACAGCAACCAGGTGATGGACCTGCAAAAATGGAGGCAAGAAAAGTGGAGACATGAACTGGGGCACTACCGTACAACCCTCAGGCTGCTGCAGCCCTTGCACGAACACTGACCATATGTTCCTCCACACCATTCATTACTGGTTAATGAAACCTCCTTCTGAAGCCCAGCAAGTTTTTCAAGTCAGGCACTTGTTATTTATTTCTGGAAGTACTGTAATTCGGGTCCCCAGACATCTTTGTGGCTACTTGCGAAGAGCAGTGTCGAAAACTGCCATTCTGGCTGGAAAACACTTGGCCTGGGGTGAGGCAGGAGACAGTGGGGTGCAGAGGGGAAGATGAGGAGGGGTCTGAGCTGGGGGAGTGAACGCATCCGACGGAAGACAAAGATGGGCAACACGAAATATTCAGGGCAGAGTTCTCTCATTCTGGCACAAAAACCTGGTGCTTCTGCCCGCAATGGTACCGGTGCTGCTGACGGGCTGTTTGTGTGTTTTATTTTCTTGGCCCTTGGTCTGCAAAACGCTGGGCACCCCTCTCCTAGGGTCAAATCCAGATTTGCAAGTGCCTGAGAACGGAGCTGCAGGAGCGCTGCGCCAAGCCCTCCCAGGCCTGCTGCTCCTTTCACTGAAATGAGCTTCCCCGCATTCGAGTGTTTGCATAATCCAGGATTAAACTGTGAGAGCTTTACAATGTGTTTGCCCTCCAGATCTGAAAGTTTATTTTTGACCATAGCTAATAAATAGTTAATACTCACATTTGATTAAAAGAAACCTTTACTAAGAAAAAAACAAACCCAAAGCAAAACTCATAAACTCCTTAAATATCAGACATATAAAAAAATAAATATATATAAATTAAACATTAGTGCACTGAAGGGAAAATAATATCATTTTGATCCCAGTTAGAAAATATATTTGTCAGCATTTAAAGAAAAATATAAGCAGTTCTGTCAGGTAACTAACAGTATTTTTATGATTGGTGAAGATGATACCACTTCAAAAGCACTGCCACTAATTTATCTGATCATTTGAATGCACCAGTGTGAACACGGCACATTCCTCACTGCAAGATGAGATTGGTGGGATTTTTAGAAAGCAGGAATTCCTTCATGGAGCTTACAGGCCCTGCTTGGACACAGGTTCTCCCAACAGCTAATGCACAAATTAACCTTCTAGTGGCATCAGAGAGTCTCCAGCCTCGAGGGCATCCGTGTGGCCTCTGAAGCTCTAGGAAGGCATGGAGCTCTTCTTTGTAGCTCCAGCTGGGATCTTGGGTTGTTTTTCCTAATGTAGGCATCACAGATTAATGCAATCATCCATAGATGCCTTTCATAACTAAGGGTGAGAAAAGGCACCTCAGGAGGGAGATTCATGTCATTCCTGGATCCTCAAGATCTGAGGTGTCCTAGACACCAAAGCCAAGTCCAATGAATCGCTGTCTGATGGTGCCTACTTTTCTCCAGTGGCTATAAAGATGGCACTAGATCACTAACACTGACCTGGATAGCTAATTTTTTGATATTCGAAATTAGATGATCTAGTCTACAGTCAGTATGAGGTAACTGAAAGATGCATGCTTCCTTGGCAAACCACATTTCTGAGAAGAGCAGCCTTATCTTTTAAAATAAAATTTATACTTCTCTATCTTTTTTGACTTACTCTTGGCATTAAAAGCTGTTGCAACAACAATGTCATCAAGGAGAATCTACAAATAAAAAACAGAGGAGGAAATATATTTTGAGATGAAAAACCATGTGTGGTGTTCTATGTCTTCTGGTTGTTTTGTGGTTGAAATCTGGTCTGCGCTATTGACAGACTCGTTAATTACTACAAATAATTAATAAATATTTTCAGAAGTCTAATTCTCTCGTTCTTCCCATAACAGTTTTGAGAATCCATCACAACTTTGCATATGCTCAGCTGCATCATGGGGTCCCTATCCGACATGTGATCACTATGTCTATCTCAGACATCTAATTAAGAAGCAAATTTGCCAGCAAATTTCATTATTGAGAAGTCACTCAGAGATTCATATAACTGTTACAAGTAAAAAAAGAAAAGTAATCAAGGAATTAACTGTTGGACAAACATTTACCTATGAGTCTACTATTTAGTTAACCAGCAGTTCAAAAGCGATTCTCACAGCTTTAATAGGGAAGCGATTGAATGGCAATGTGTCTAATGTAATCCTATTTTGAAGGGCTTATGATACTTCCAATTCCCAGAAGCTCCATTGATTTAATATTTTTTGGAAAATCTTAGTTTGGGATTAGACGAGAATTTAATTTCTAATTTAGAAAACAACAGTAAGAGTGAAAAAGCAAGTAGTAAAACCAGGAGTATTATCCCAAGAATTCTAAATTATAGAAGTTAAATAAAATGATCACAAATGCTATTTTTAGTCTAATAGTTTATAAGCAGTATCTGAAATATGAAGGATGATCTGGTAACCTGAATAGTTTCGGGCACCTAAGACTGTCAGTTCTTCAAAGAGAAATAAAAAGTAATGAACGAGAGGGGTGTATTTAACAGGGACAAGCTGCTCTACAGAAATATGCAGGTAAGGTGTCTGTAGTAAATGTGGCTCATTGCCACTGACATTTGCAGTTACAGAGTTAAATGGCTTTGAGAACCTGCTCCTCAGTTCCGAGGCACACATTGCAAGACGTAGAAAAAAGAAATACTTCTTATAGATCACAGTGTCATGAAAAGTGCAAAAATTACCGTATTTTAGGCTACAGTGAGAAAACTATAGTTAATGCATTAAGTATGAGATCTGTTAAGTTCAGAATTTTTCATTTCAACAGCTCTCAGGACATGTGAGGTTTTCCAGTTCATCGTTAGAGAGACAAAACCTCTATGAACCTAGATTATTAACTCAGAAATTTTCACTACCATTCCTTTAACATGGTGTTCAGGTTTGTAGATTATATAATTATTTTCATTGGAAAGCACATTCTAACATCTGGGAGTCATTTGAAAGAATGTAATCAACTTTGTCCTTTTTTTCAGAGAGTATCTTCTGTTAATATTTAACCCATAACTGATTGCACGATTTACCAATTTAACCCTGACCAACTTGTGAAATTTATCATCTTTGGCTGTTACTACACAAATCTATCATGATAATAGAACTTTTTTCCAGTTCTGTCTGTATACAATGCTGTTCTTGTCTGTGGCGGGCCACTCTGTTCATGCTGCTCTACTGCGTTAGCGGGGCTAACACTGAGAACAGGAATTTTCTAAATGTGGTGAAACCTCTTCAGGGTGAAGATTATTTTTTGATTGTAAAAATCCCTTCCCTTTCAACAGTGGGCCAAATTCTGACATCCATCCTTACTTTCCACATCAAGTCTTGTTTTCAGTCTTTACTCAATCTAATACACCATATTATATAGTATAACATAACTCAGAAAAAACTTTAAAGTTGATCAGATAATATCAAAGAGTGCAAAGGTGATTATAAACACGCACACCGCAAGACTCCTGGAGTATGATGCCAGGACTTTGTGGCCTCTCACAGTTTCCTAGATTTTGTAGGACTGATGCCCAAACAACTTTCAGCTATTTTTCAAGACTGTGGTTGGCCAAAATCAAGTCTCACGGAAATCAGTGTCAGCTTCATCTTGCTCATAGCTGAGTGAACGATGAGGTCGAAGAGAGGCTGGGGAAAAAGGCCAGAAAGAACAATAAAGCAATGGAAAGGGCAATATATGTCTTTTAAATAAGGTCTAGGAAAGGTCAAATAGTAAAGAGGTGAGGAAAAAAAATAACAAAATATAAGGGCAGGTGCAAGTGAGAGAGCTATTAAATCAGAGATGAAATCAAATTGGGGAATAAATCAAACGATAGAGTCTAGACAGAAGAAAAGGTTGCGGGCCTTAAAAGTGCTGGGAAAGAGAATTTGTCAGTGAAGACAAGACAAATCAGGATTTGTACACTCCTAGTGAAAGAGTGCCCAGCAAAGCACATCTTATAGGGAAGGGAGATGCAGGTGGGAAATTTATCTTCTGTGTGTAGAGTGAGTGTGCAGAAATAAGGTCAAAATCAGTTTGTTGCTTGATTCAGAAGGACCAGCTCTGATTGCTTAAATATTGAGTCTCCTCATGAAGGAGGAGAGCAGCATCCTCCACCCAGGCAGAGACCTGGTACTGATAATAATACCAAATGTTCGTGCCCGAATGGAGAAGGGGGGCGTTGAGGGAGTTTCCCAGGCATAAATCATCCCATAGTTAAGTAGGAATTGAGTCTCCCTTCCTGCCACACTAATACCACAGGCGCTCTGGGGTATGATTTAATCTGGTTTGACCCCAAACTTTTGTGAAGATAAATTTCTGCACATTTTTTGAGAGATCTCCTTCACTTGAAGGTAAGAGCCACGGTGGTTGCACCCATGGAAGATGGATGGTTTCACTGTTGTCTGATCCGCAGAGCGGTTACGCTGTAACCATGCATATTATTGCCCCTGTAATTGCATCTATCATACCTCCTGTAAAAACAAACAAATGGACTCCCAAACTCACTTAAAACTAGATAAACAACTGTTCTTTGGCAATGTGACAGATACTTATTGCCTGCGAGTAGCCCATAACAGATAGGAAGGACAAGGATTACGGTGGATTTGTAAACCATAAATTGTAGAAATCCACTCAGAGTCTCCAAGCCAGACTCTTCCCTTAACTTTGCTTGAGTTATGCCAGGGATAAATCTGTCCTTCTGTCGAAACTCAGTGAAAGTTTGTGCAGTCTCGTTTTCCTGTGTCAGTCATTTATGTATTATAAAAGCTAGAGCTTCAGCAAATCTAAGTTAGTCTGGTAAGTTTTCCTCCCAATTTGTAGAAGGATGAAATGTTTCATTTTCTGCAGCTCGGCTTTGCTGAATAAAAATGTACTATATGCAATTCACTAGAAATAAGTGAAAATGTTGCAGAAACGTGATTTTATCCATGTTGGTTCTGAAGGAGCTGAAAGAAAAATTACCTTTTCTAAAATATGTATATAGATAAATAAAAAGTATTCAAACTCAAATTCCCAGAGGATTTGCTAATGCTTTAAACACTAAATTACTGCATGGTTACACTAATTAAACATTAGAACAGATGTGACATTATTCATCCTAATTCACTTGGTCCATGTGGATTTTGAACATGGTGCCTGGTGACCAGGGGCAGGCCAGCAGTTTGAGCGGTCCCTTGCTTTGGGGCTGTCCTGGCCACACATGCCTATCTGCTAACTCCAACTTGAGTGCGTGCAGGAACAGATGTGATGCTTGCTGCGGCATACCCGCAAGCTCGCAAGCTCTAATCGTGCCATCTTAGCATGTCACGGGTGTCCAGGTGGTACTCTGATCTTTCAGACTTCATCTGTGAATGAGAAAGTCCACACAGGAGTTGGAAGTGATTTAGGTCGCAGAGAAATGTTCATCTCAGGCAGCTCTGATGACTAAAGATGATCACTCTCTCAGCTCTTAGCTACCAGAGGAAAGGTCTGAGTGCACTTCTAAATTCAGTCCAAAGTCACTCAGGCAGTTTCACCAGAGCTTTGCATCCTGCACAGCCTTGCAGTAAGCAGCCCAAAAGACTAAAAGCACTTTTTAAACTTGAAAACTAGGTTTTATTTGAGTAAAAGCTGAAGGAACAAACTTACCATGGAGACAGTCTAGAATGAAATGTAGTTAAGTGAGAGTTTGTAAATGAACTTCTTCCTGCACTGTGCCCTGGCAAGACAGAGGCATTCTGACAGAGCTGCTCTGAACTTCAGCAACTCAGCTATATTCTGAGTTGCATCAAAATTTACAGTCTGTTTTGGTTACTACTATTTTTTTTCTGTAACCTCTGTTGAACCTGTGTTCCCTGTACTTCTCAATGGTCTCTCAGTACTTCAGGCTCTCTCCTCCATTGTTGGGTCCTTCCTGCTCATCCTGTGCTCCAGAAATATGCCTTTTCCTATGCTCTACCATGCTCTGTTGTTTCTCCAGAGAGCAGGGCCTCTCTCTTCTTCAAAGATCCTTCTGACCTGGAGCTAAAAAAGCAAGGAGTCTACTGCTATACTCCTCTCTGAAAGAAACCTGGCATGCATTAACATAATATGGCTCCTGTGAAGAACAACAAAAGTCCTTACAGTAAGCTCACATCGTCAAGGGAGAAGTTGATAAGCTCATCCCACCAACTGTGTCCAGCGGCAGCTTGATTCAGCTCTAAGCCCCAATTACAATCCATCTTCAATACCTGTTGCCTTTCGGGAGCCCAACTCCTGTCTGTGCATCCAGCTCTTCTGAGAAGCTTCTGCTCCTCTCCACTTGTGTTCCTGCAGCCTGGGGATGCCTTTGCCCTCCAATTTAGGGTCAGGTGTGAAAACCCTTGATTTTGTGCTCCCTGAATCAGATGCTCTGGGCAGGATGACATGTTTCTGAAGGTGAGACAGCCATCTAGTCTGCGTTCAGATGGGTTGGACAACCTTCACATCACACTTTGCCTAGGCAGGATGGTTATTTTTGACCACCAGCTGAGACCCACTAGCATCTGTCCTGCTACCTTCAGAATTGGATCTCTGCGACTTTGATCAATCGGTATCAAATTTTCCTGCATGCCTCACTGTAAACAAGCATTCTTTTTGTTAATCTGTCTCTGATTTTCCTGTGTGCCTTTCAGTTTAAAAACATCCCTTGCAGTAATGAGCATAAAATATAGCAGAGGGAACACAACAGCATGATGACAGGAGCAGAAGAAAGCCACCTGGAAAATCTGACACATGCTCTGACCGCTGGTTCATGTTTTCCAACTTTAAAATGGGACAGGCGGGAGTATGTACTCTAATGGGACGAGAGAAGGCAGAGTCGAACTAATAAGATAAAGGCAGAAATGGAACAAATGATGAAGATGTCATACGGATAGGGCAGTGTGAGGGCACTAAGAGAAATAAAGGACTGGAAAGCACACTGTTCCTCCTCACACGCAAAGTGTTTGCAACCAAGAGCAGATTTAGTGACTAAATGGCCAGAAGCAACAGCATCTTCTCCCTTTTTTTCTACTTTTTCATAGTTTGTGTGACAATAGTTTATTCTTCTAAGTCACAGAAACTCAGGCTTACATCCGTTTCTGTTCCAGGAAGGCAAAACATAAAGGAATAATGATGCTTTCCAGAAGTAAGGTGTCAGTGCAGATCTAGTTCTGAAATGGATCCAGCTTCTTGGGGAAAATACTTAACAATTCACTTAGGTTTGAATCCTTGATGTTTCATTGTTTTGAGCTGATAGTTTAACAACTATAGTTACAGTTATTTCTATAAATAGAAACAACTATATTTCTATAAATATAAACAACTATAGGTAGTTATTTCTTCTTGTGGAAATGTTAGTGGGTACAGATCATTTCACACAAAGGGGTTACTCTCTTTTCCTTGTCTTTTCTTTCCTGTGAAACACTTAACGCTGTGTGGAAAAATCTCAGCTATATGCTGCATTTAAATGGAAGGAAGGAGTGTTATGACAGCTAGCTGGGGACATAGCAAGGTGCCTAGTGTGGTTGTTTTAGTATATATTGCTCCTTTTGATTCTTCTACAGAGTTCTGTACAGAGACAGCTGCTGCAGATTGAATAATGCATCTTGAGCATATTAAATGTATCCTGCATATTCAACACTGAAAATAAATATCAGATTCTCATACTACTGTGTATTGTTCAATAAATTTGGCCTGTTGTGTGCCATTTCCCTAGCATGGTTAGTCTTTTCCCTCTTTTGCCATTTAACATTGTATTTGCCTCTTTTCTTTCTTTTAAATTTTAAGATATTACATTCATCCCAGTATTGTTCAGATGGAAACAGCACTTCTCTCTTTACAAAGTCCCCATGTGAACTCTGAAATAAACGGAATATAGTTGCTGTTGTATGATATTTACTCAGATCTGAAACTTCATATCATTCACACTGTAACAGACTGTATTTTACAATCAGGAGGCCAAATCCATGGTTGGCACAACTCCACTGAACTCACTGGAGTTGAACTGCTTTATCAAGTTGCCTTGTGAACCTAGATATTGTAAGCGGATGTGTTGTAGTCCTTGGAGTGGAAATATCAATGTCTCTCAATATGGCACAACTTTAAATATAACCCCAAACTCCTTTAATTCCTCTACAGGCATCATGTTAGTTTTATTAATAAGAGGGGACAGTCTTTACTCCAATATGCTTTATTAGCCTATGCTGGTAGAGAACCTGTTCTTTGAGTCTATTTCAATTGTAAAATTGAAAGCGTGTCTATGACATAACCACTTTACGAGGGTATTTGAAACTGGAACTGTACTTCTGGGAACCAGATCACATCATAGGCATTGACCAGTGTGGTTATTTCATTGCTCAAAATACTCGGGGAAATCACTCCTGAGAATTACTTTATTATTTTAAATGTGTGTCTGCTCTGCATATCCCACCCACCTCCAAGTTCCAGCCTGGCCATCAGCTACGTGGACTCTCCTCCTTCCCCTCCACTCAGCCAACATTAGCTTTAGCTCATAGCTCTCTTTGATTTTCCAGCTCCCAAGCGAAAAGTGTTTCCCCATGGACCACCAAGGTCTCTCATTTCAGGTCTCAAATTAATGCTTATCTGTCACCAACGTCTCCCACCTCTCCCTGTTTTAGCCATGTCTACACCAGCGAATAAGGCTCATCCACAGTTGTTGATATTGTTTAATTACTAGGCTGCTTCTGCCATGCCAGCCACCACTCTTGCAGGTGTGGATTTAGGGAACGGTGTGGGACAGAGATGCCAGTAGGCAGCAAGCGTCAAACACAGTTTCAAGGAGGATTCATAGATTCATAGATTCATAGATTCATAGATTTCTAGGTTGGAAAAGACCTTATAGATCATCGAGTCCAACCATCCCTAATCCCCATTAAACCATATGCTCAAGTAGATCATCCACCCTATTCTTAAACACATCCAGGGATGGGGACTCAACCACCTCCCTGGGCAGCCTATTCCAGTGGCTGACAACCCTTTCAGGGAAGAAATACTTCCTAACATCCAACCTGAATCTCCCCTGACTAAGCTTATGCCCATTTCCTCTTGTTCTATCACCCATCACTAATGTAAAGAGCCCTTCCCCTACCTCCCCACCATCTTTTCTCAAGTATTTGTAGGCCATAATCAGGTCTCCCCTCAGCCTCCTCTTCTCCAGGCTAAACAGCCCCAACTCCCTCAGCCGCTCCTCATAAGTTTTATTTTCCAGCCCCTTCACCAGTTTAGTCGCCCTTCTTTGGACTCGCTCCAGGAGCTCTATATCTCTCTTAAAGCGAGGGGCCCAAAACTGGACACAATATTCCAGGTGCGGCCTCACCAGTGCCGAGTACAGGGGCAGGATCACTTCCCTGCTCCTGCTGGTCACACTATTCTTGATACACGCCAGTATCCCATTGGCCTTTTTGGCCACCTGGGCACACTGCTGGCTCATATCAAGCTGGTAGTCAACCAACACCCCCAGGTCCTTCTCCGCCAGGCAGCTCTCCAGCCACTCCTCCCCGAGCCTATAGCGATGCTTGGGGT
Source organism: Tauraco erythrolophus (assembly GCF_009769465.1). NCBI lineage: Eukaryota > Metazoa > Chordata > Aves > Musophagiformes > Musophagidae > Tauraco > Tauraco erythrolophus. The sequence goes on from NC_141471.1 coordinate 16,009,718, forward strand.
TTTTATACCCCAAGTGAAGGACTCCGCACTTGGCCTTATTAAAGCTCATGCCATTGGCCTCAGCCCAACGATCCAGTCTGTTCAAATCCCTCTGAAGGGCCTCCCTACCCTCGAGCAGATCGACACAGCCTCCCAGCTTGGTGTCGTCCGCAAATTTACTGAGGGTACATTCAATCCCCTCATCCAGGTCATTGATAAAGATGTTAAACAGAACTGGACCCAGCACTGAGCCCTGGGGAACCCCACTGGTGACCGGCCTCCAGCCGGATTTAGCCCCATTTACCACCACTCTTTGGGCCCGGCCATCCAGCCAGTTTTTAACCCAAAGGAGGGTGTACCTATCCAGGCCAGCAGTCACCAGTTTCTCCACCAGAACACTATGAGAAACTGTATCAAAGGCTTTACTGAGGTCCAGGAAAACTACATCCACAGCCCTTCCCTCGTCAACCAGGCGGGTCACCCTGTCATAGAAGGTGATCAGGTTTGATTGGCAAGACCTGCCTTTCATAAACCCATGTTGACTGGGCCTGATCACCCGGTTAACCTGTATGTGCTCATTAATAGCACTCAAGATAACCTGTTCCATGACTTTGCCCGTCACTGAGGTCAGACTGACAGGCCTGTAGTTCCCCGGATCCTCCTTCCGCCCTTTTTTGTAAATGGGGGTAACATCCGCCAGCCTCCAGTCCAGCGGAACTTCCCCAGTGAGCCAAGACTGCCCAAAGATAATGGACAGGGGTTTGGCAATGACATCCGCCAGCTCTCTCAGGACTCTCGGGTGGATACCATCAGGCCCCATTGTTATGGTTTGAAGTGGGGGGGGAGGTCCGGGTGGCAGAAGCTGCCCATCAGACCGGACTCCCGTCCCCCTCGGGGCTTGAGCCAATCGGCGCCTCTGCGAATTGCCCTATTTACGTCGGACAAAGGAACCGGAAAGGTGTGCCTGTGCCCAGGAGCGAGGAGAGGGGAGAGGGGGGCACGGCCCCCGCTCCCGGCTCCCGGCCGGGCCGGCGGCCTGTCCTGGTCCGGGCCGGGCCCGCTCCATGCCGGTGCCCGCTCCGTCGAGGATGGCGGCGGCAGAGCCACTTGGGGAACTCGGGGAGAGCCCCGCTGCCGGGGCGCCCACCGGGCCGAGTTCACCCAGACAGGACTGAAATCTAAGAGAAACGGCCACACAGCTAAGAGGTCAGTGAAGATGGAACGGAACAACGTGTGCCGCGGCTGAGTCCCCCTTGTGAGCGGCCCCTTCTAACAAACAGTCCTCGGTGGAGCAAGCAGAAAACCCACTCGCAACCGTGGATGACCCACGTTGGAAAGAGATGCCTAAGCCTGAGACTATTGTGAATCATGGGCACAGGTAGAGACACTTTTACGCATTTTACGCATTTTACGCATTCAGAGTCTGTACGGAGACGCATTTAAGGTCGACATGACGACCCACGCTGGAGCACATTTAAAGTTTGTTGATGACCCACGCCAGAGCGAGTGGCTACAGCTCCTTAAAAGCCCAGGACTGGTAAAGCCCGCACTTGGGGCAAATCTGATGGGGTAAGGATTTGCCCCCCAGCGGGCAGGATTCACGCTTTCGCCGTGAGTAGGGGATCCACTGGAGCAAGGGACAATGGTGTAAGGACTCCTTTTCCTTTAAGAGAAGCGGCAGTAACAACTTGGAATGAACTGACCTGCACTCCCCCATTCCCTGCCCCCCTGCGCCGCTGGGGGGGGGAGGTAGAGCCGGGAAGAAGAGGCAAAGGGGGGGGGAGTGGTGTTGTTTTTAAGACCTGGCCTTGTTTTCTCGTTATTCTCTTAAGTAACCGTTTTTGTGTGCTTTTCTCTTTCTAGGTAGCTGTTAATAAATAGTTTTGCATTAAGAAAAAGCCTCTTTTGCCCGGGACCGTGGTTGGTGGGTGCTCCTCTGTTCCTGTCTCGATCCTCAGCTCTTTTATTACATTTTTTCTCTCCTCTCCATTTTACTGGACTGGGAGAGCTGCGTGGGTTTGGTTGACGGACTCAGCCTAACCCACGACACCCATAGACTTGTGGGCATCCAGCCGAAGGAGCAGATCCTTGACCCGTTCCTCTTGGATCACAGGAGCTTCGATCTGCTCTCCCTCCCTGCACTCAGACACTGAAGGCCAGCTCACCTGGGAACTGCTGACCTTATTATTAAAGACTGAGGCAAAGAAGGCATTAAGGACCTCAGCCTTGTCTTCATCCCTAGTGACTAACGTACCCCCTGAGTCCAGTAGGGGCTGGAGGTGATCTTTAGCCCTCCTTTTGCTATTAATATATGTATAGAAAGACTTTTTGTTGTCCCTTACGGAGCTGGCTAGTCTAAGTTCCAATTGGGCTTTTGCCTCCCTGATTATCTCCCTACATGCCCTAACTTCCTCCCTGTATTGATTCCTGGATGCCTGCCCATTCTTCCAAGACTTGTAGACATCCCTTTTTCTTTTGAGATGTTCCCAAATCTCCTTTGTTATCCAAGCTGGTTTTCTACCCCGGCGGCTCGACTTCCGGCACACAGGGACAGCTCGCTCCTGTGCCTCCAGAATTTCCTTTTTGAATAGTAACCATCCCTCCTGCGCCCCCTTACCCTTGAGAGCTGTCTCCCATTGGACTTTGTTAACCAGACTTCTAAACAGCCCAAAGTCAGCTCGCCCAAAGTCCAGCTTGGCCGTTTTAGTGTTCCCCCTCCTAACTTCCCCTAGAATTGAGAATTCTATTATCTCGTGATCACTAAGCCCCAGGCGTCCTCCAACCTTCACATCTCCCACAAGACCTTCTCTGTTCACAAACAGCAGGTCTAGGGGAGCTCCTTCTCTAGTCGGTTCACTAACCAGTTGTGAGAGGAAGTTGTCCTCCACACTCTGCAGGAACCGCCTAGACTGTTTCCTGACTGCCATGTTATACTTCCAACAGACATCAGGCAGGTTAAAGTCACCCATAAGGACAAGGGCTAGTGAGCGCGAGACTTCCCCCAGTTGTTTAAAGAATAGCTCATCAGTCTCACTGTCCTGATAGGGTGGCCTGTAGCAGATACCCACTACAATATCCGCCTTCATAAGCCCCTCTTTGATTTTCACCCACAGACATTCTACTAAGTCGTCCCCAACATTTAACTCTAAACAGTTTAGATCTTCCCTTACATACAGGGCAACCCCACCACCCCTTCTACCTCTCCTATCCCTCCTGAAGAGCTTGTAGCCATCCATGGTAGCACTCCAGTTATACGAGTCATCCCACCATGTTTCAGTGATGGCAACTATGTCGTAGTTTCCCCGGATAGCAAGAGCTTCCAGTTCCTCTTGTTTATTGCCCATACTGCGTGCGTTCGTATAGAAGCACGTAAGTTGGGCTTTCGACCCCACAGCACCCCTAGGGGGGGAAGTTTTATTACCTGAGCTGTTATTTTTGGGATTCTCTTTAACCTCTAGGCAACTTGTGTGTTGCTCTTGACTACACATATCACCCCCTACTATCACTGAGGCAGCAGGCCGAAGGCACCTGCCTACACTCCTTTCATCAGACAATGGAGGGCCGTCCTCGGCTGTTAATCCTCTAAGTCTGACAATACCCCCCACCCCCTTCACATCTAGTTTAAAGCCCTGTTGATGATCCCAGCTAGTTCTGTAGCGAGCAGCCTTTTCCCCCGTGGAGACAAACCCGCCCCGTCACTAGATAGAAGATCTGGCATTAAGGTCAGCCCGTGGTTAAAGAAGCCTAGGTTGTTTTCCTCACACCACTTTTGTAGCCAATTATTTAAATCCTCGATCTTTGTTTTCCATCCTGTGTCATGTCCTAGAGTCGGTATGATAGAAGAGAATATTACTTGGGCCCCTGATCCCTTCAACATTCTTCCCAAAACCCTGAGATCTTTCTTAATAGTCCGGATGTTTCTTTTCCTAATGTCATCCATACCAACTTGGAAAATAAGAAGAGGGTAGTAATCAGTGGGCCTGACTATAGATGGGAGTTTTTTTGTTACATCCCTAATTGTTGCCCCAGGAAGGGAGCAGACCTCCCTGTGTAAAGGGTCAGGTCTACAAATCTGGCCCTCCACACCCCTCAAAAGGGAGTCTCCTAAAACAATCACTCCTAAAACAATCAATAGGATAGAGTTCTGCTATGTCCACACAAGCTGCCGTGTCCCCCTTGCTCTCTTGACCTGTTTGATATATTAGCAGGGATGTAGGTAATTTGTAAATTCTAGAAGGTTTGATTACAATTTTCCTTTTCTGACTGAGGAATTATGACTTGGTCTGGGACTACCCCATAAGTAACCGCTGTATATGCCAAGATGAGAACTGGGATCTCATTTCAGTTGTAGACTACACATGCTATAATGAAGGACTGTCTTTTTCCCTGCTTTTAGTACAATGTTAATCAAATGAGTGCCAATATAATACATGATAACAAATAATCTTATTTTCAAGTCTTAATTAAAATTACATTTCACTTTTGGAAAGAAAGGTTATATCTTGATGTTGCTTATTCTGGATTTCACACACGCTTACTGTATACTAAACTATAACTCCAGGTAATGAATATCCAGAGGTTGATGGATTTTAGAAAATAAGTTTTTCATTAAGAGAAAGAAATAACAGCTCAGTTTATAAAAATATTCTGAATATTTGTTGCTAGGAGTAGCTAAAGCCAAATCATAAATTGAGCTACAAAAGTTCCATTTGGATTATTCCATTTTTCAGAAAAATCTCTGCATTTTTCATATCTGTGCATCCAAATATCTGGATTTCTCTGCATGTATCCTAGGAATCAGACAGAGAAAGCATCTACACCGAAATAACAAGATAAATGAGTATTTAAAATTATGTAGCTTTTACATGTCTTGAACATATAGCTATAAACCTTGGTTAACATCAACATAGCTAAGAGCACCCATTCTTTAAACAAGCAGGAGTTCATTACACAGGAGCATGTGTCAGCACTGCCCTTACTCCCCGACTTGTACAGACTATAAGAGGGCTACTCCATGTGGAGGTCTAGCTAATTATAATAGAAACTATTCAGTTACTAATCTTTAAAAAGCACTCTTATCCTTGTGTAAGTTATTTGTTCATGTAGACTGCTAGCAGTTCTTTGTATGTATGTCTCTTGACGGTTTTGCTGCCATGTAAAGCAAATCTTACTCATTTATTCAACAATCTGTGCAAATGTAACATCATTTGGTTAATGATTTCCCTGCCAAATTCGGAGAGACAATTGTATTTAACTACAAACCTCATTTTAATATCCTATTTAAAAGTCTAATCGAACCATCACTATTTTGCCTTTGATTTGTTGTATCTTCGTGTGTTGTCTTGGAGATTCTGATGTTGCTTCCTTCCGGATCTACTGATATTTATAACATGGACGACATATTTCTAGAGGCATAAAAGGGTGGAGAAGTGCTCTCTGATGGAATACAGTTTGGGTTACAAAAGGTCTAAGGAGAACACTTCACATCTGTAAGATGGAGATGCTCAATTAATGGCAATGTTAAAAGAAGTCAAGCAGATAAAACTGGAGTACATGTTGTTGCAATCATGTTCATGGAATTGGCCATGGAACTTCAGGTTCAAAAAAAAGGAATATTAAACCCAAAGTCAGCTCTTTGAAGATTTTAGGAAAAATAAATATGTTAACATCTGCAAATAATCCCTTCTAGCAGTGAGAAAAATACATGGATAAATCATAAAAAATATTGAGTCCATATGCATTCTTAATAACAGTTTTTATGTAAAATATTGAAATGCCTCTTGTAAACCAGGTCTAGCCTTTGGTGGCTACTGGGATGGGGTACTGGTTGGCAAACAGCTGCTGTAAAAAGGCTGTAGGATACAGTGCAGGAGTTCCCAAATTCTAAAATCCAAGAGCATAACCATCTCACATACGATAGGCCCCATTTATAAACAAGATGGTTCTGGTGCTATCAAAAAATGCCAGGTTTTGCTCAGTCTAATCACAAAATGAGTACAGAAAACAGTGGTTTTTACAGTTTCATTCCTTTTCAGTGTTGTAGCAGTACTCATGGGGAAAGAAACTAGAAAGATGTAAGTAAATTGCTTCAGTAGGGCTGTATTCTCTTTATAGTTTATTAGTGGGATGGTCCAGCAGCTATGTTTTACCTCCGTAACAGGAGCAAGGCATTCATTTTCTCATGCACAGATTGAGTAATGGTGCTGCCATATTTTATTTCCAAATTAAAGGAAATGTCACTCAATGCTCATATTTAAAATGAGAAGGAAGAAAAGCATTCCCTTCCTGCAGCTTAAAGGAAAAAAAAAAAAGTTAAATCTGTTAAATATCCACTGACATTTGTATGAACTTAAAGCAAAGCATGCATCACATCTTGGATTACCACAGTTCATATATCATAGCAGGTAACATATATCGATTCTTAGACTGAAATATTTTGATTTTCTCTGTGGTACACAATTTCACTGGTCTGTTTATTATTCAGAAGACCCAGGGAAGGCTTCTGTAGCCAGGTAGCCAGGACCAAAAGATGTCTTCTGTGCAGCCCATAGGCCTAATGATCCATCTCACAGTAAGTACAAGGGCAGAGTAAGGTATTCTATATATATATGTGCATACCTGCAAACACAGAGGATTCAGCCTCCTATGAGAAGCTTGGAAATTATTTAGCCATCTGCTCTGCAGATCTCTTAGTCCAAATATATACAATTTAAAGGAGATTTCTCTTGTTTTCTCTCCCACACACATTCAAAACTAATCTTGAATTTGAGGTCATTCATTGAAAATTGTAGTCCAGGCTATAGTTCCTACTGGGAGCTGACATAAAACATTACCTATAAAAGAGATTGAAGTGTTGGTGTCTACATGTACTTCTGAGCAGCTGGTCTATATTTGATGTATATCTCCATTCCTGGCTCCACCATAGAAAAGGACAGTACCGAGTGAGCTAACTGGCAGAAATATCTGAGGATCTTCCTTTGAAATCAGCAGGGATTTTAGCAGAGTTTTCTTTCTTTTCTGCCTGCATGGAGAAAATCCTGGCGTGTTTGAACCTGCTGTGCGTGTGGCTGCTTTCGTCAGTGCTGGAATCTGCCAGGCATTTTGTAGGAGCTCAGGAGCATCCCAGGGAAACCAGGTTTCTCACCCTGCTGTTGTTGGTTGTCCTGGCAGTAACACCAGCTTCAGGTCCTTCAGAGCATTTAAGCTCTGTTTGATTTTTAGCAAAATATACTTGATTATCTTCTTGAAATCTTAACACTTCCCTTTCAAATATTTTTCCTATCAGCTGTTGTCTGATCCTGCAAAGTGCTGAACACTGTTGGCCGTCACAGGGCTTTAGCTGGACAACTGAGCCCTGCTCCTGCCGTGTGTCACCACTGGAGGTGGAGGCTGAGCAGCTCTGTCCAGATAGACTTATCCTTCCACAGTGAAGAAATAAAATTTCCACAGTACATTATGTTATCTGTCTGTCTGAGTTGCTTTAACACATCCAAAAAACTGCTCTATTTTTCACACAAGCAAGCAGCCTCCCTGAGTTTCATTACCTGTACCAATCTTAACACTATTTAAATAAAAATGAAAGGCTTTAAAATGTGAAAGAACAGCCTAGATATTTTCCCATGGGGCACCTCTGAGTACAATAGTATCTTCGCTTCAATATTTTTTCTGCATCTCTTTCAAGCTAACCACATCCAGACTGTGGACATGGCAGGAAATGCCAATCTGGGACTAATTTACTGGTACTGAAAATGTTATTTCCAGAACTGTCACTTTGCAAGGGAATTTGAGTATCCACAAGTATTTCAACTGTGAGGATCCATTTTCTGACATTTGGGATCCATCTGCACTCCAGTCCAGCTGGAACCGAACAGGCCCCATCTATCTGTAATCTCCTTGAAACTGTCCAGGACTGTCAAGGAAATTGCACTATGACCACACTGGAACCAGTGTTGGTGTTGGCTGGTACGGTTCAATGCTTTGTGTGGAAAGGGATTTAAATGAGATCATTTCACTACCCTTTTGGTAAATTCCGTTGGGAAACAGCTGGAGGCAATGATTTCATTGACTTATTATTAGTTGTATTATAGGACACAATAGAAGCAGAAAAGAATAGGGATTGTGTCAGAATTTTATGTAAAATTGTTCTCTCTTACCCAGGCATCAGCACTGGGTCAACATAATGCTGATCAGACCTCAATCCCATGGGTAGGCTAAAAATGGAAGGACGAATCAAACTGGACTCCACAGTGGCTGTTCTTGGCTTGGTATTTTCATTAACAGATGATGGAACAGAGATTATATAGATGATAGAAACCCAGAAAGGACTGTAAGAATATTTACTGCAGGGCAGCCCTTGAATGTGAAACAGTCTTGACAAGCTGGAGGCCAGCGTGTTATTTGTCTGGAGGAAGTACTGGGTGGTACATCCAGGCAGAGCTAATCATCTGCACAAATACATCACACAGACCACGCAGTGGTGATCAGCATGTGAACATAAATCAATAATTTCAATTTGTTGTCCCATGTTGTTCTTGTTTGCAGGGACGTACAAGCAAGCATAGCTGGAAAGACAGGTGACACTGACTTTCTGCTCTACAGAGCCCTATTTGGACTCAGCAGTGGACTTGCCAATCTGGGTCACTTTGAGAAGGATGATGAGCAAAGGGAGAGGCTCCAGAGGAAAGGAACTGAGGATGATCAGAGATCTAGAAAACCCAGCTGGTTGGGTTGACTGAGGAACAGATGATATCTAGTGTGAATGGGACATAATGGAGGGGAAAATGTAACAATCATGTAGGCATGTAAAATGCTAGTGCTGGGAGAAATTAATATAGTCTTGTCCTTTGGACATGAAGTAATATGTTGAATTGCTACAAGCTAAAAATGGGACTAGACATTTGGAAAAACTCCCGAATTGTACAGATAGAAAAGAAATAGGCAGTCTGCTGAGGCAATGAAATGTCCAGCTGTACTGACCTCTAGGAAAAAGGGTAACAAACAGCTTTCGGATAGGACACAGTTAAAACTGATCTTGCTTTGGGAGACTCCAGCTTTCTGATCCTTCCAAGTTGGGGTAACATGGCCATGGTCTCAGCTACATTCCCAAATAGCAGCTTTCCTGCAGTGAAACTGCAACCAGTTGGTGTGCTTCAGGTCTCGTCCAAAACCTGTTGAAAAGAAGCAAAGAATATCTGAAGTGAATTAAGATTTCACAAAGAGGATTATCTTCTAAGAACAAAGAAACTGTGATCGATGGAAGCTGTGGTTGTTATTTATTTAAGATGAGATTGTCTCTGGCACTGCAGAGGTAGAAGGGAAGAGTAGCATCTTCCTTTCTTACGCCTTATATTTCCGTACTTAATCGAAATCCAGATCTACCTCTTTTGCTGAGAAAATCCAATGACTTTCTGAGTCCATAAAAAATAGATGGGTTAGACACTTTCCAGTGCTGACTTCCTGTAAGAGATAATCTCTGCTAAGCCAAAACTCTCCTTTGCTGTACAAAGCTCACGGTAGATCAGTGCTTGTCTTGGTCTCAGTCTTATTTGGGATGGGTCAGCTGTGCATCCTCTGGAATGTGTTCTGGCCCTAAAGATTAGTCAAAGCACATCCTGTAAGGAAAATAACTTCCCTATCAAATGAGACAAAATAACCCAGTCAAAGAAACAAAAACTTCACAGCAATCTTCAAATAGCTTCCTCAGGGGAGAAAAGAATCCATAGATATATCTTTCTGCATGTTCCTGAAAGTCAACAGTTTTCCTTGGTCAGGCGAGGGTGTGTGATCTGTTAAGTCAGGTAAACTGGAGCTACATTGCCACGATAACATTTTGACCAGGTAACAGTACAAGTTGGTTTGGAGTGCACTGGGAACACCAGGTCTGCCTCCTTCAGAGTTGAAAGAAAAATTTCTATTGCCATGCAGAGATCCTTAGACAGGTTATTATTGGAGAAAGAATTAAGTGACACATTTTACCTTGGCCTGAAAGAGTCAGGAGGACCCTCCTCCCAAAAGAGGAAAATAATCCCAAATAAATAATTCATGTTTCTTATTAAACTGTAGGGCTAATGAATGACAGTAAGTGCCTTACAAAGGGGATCTGCAAGAGGAAATTATTCCTACAATTCACTGATGCTTCTACTTTGGAGGGTTGCTGTTTTGTTTAGATTTTCCATTTGCATATTTCCAGCCCCTCAGCTCTTCTGTGAATTGGTGCTTCTATCTCCTCTTTGCCCACAGCTGGCCACCCACTTCCCTCTAAGATGTGTGAAAAAAATTGCCCTCCCACAAGTACACTGTTTTGGTTTTTGTATAGGCAATGATAAGTGTTGAGTGTAAAAGACTCTTTGATAATTTCATTCACTTTGCTGAATTATGATTCTGCATGCACCATTAGTTCAATCACAAACCAGCTACAATAAGAATTAGGTCTGTTTTGCAACATGAAGCAGACAAGGCTGTTCAGTGAAGCAGTCAAGGGTGTTTAATGTTACATTTGTTGTTGACTTTGAAAACAAACACATGTGCACTGATGTACAGCAATCTGAAAGTCCCATGCAGATGTAACAGCAGTGGCATCTCAGGGATCCTGGGCTCGTGTTCAGAGATGGAAGTGACAGAGAGGCAGCGATGCTGAGCAAGAGCCTCACATGGTTGTACAAGTTGTACCAGGAAGGAGCTGTGGGGAGACAGGCTTTCCCTGACTCCTTAGGAAATCAAAGGATTCAAAAGAGAAAAATAGGAGCTTCCATCATGAGACAGTGATGTCTGAGGAGCAGTGGGCTTAGACAAAGTGTATGAGCAAGAGCACTTTAGGAGGGACGTCACTCATCTCAAGGCAGCCTTGAAAGTTTGTAAGAGGAAACTTCATGTCACTGGGTTACATTTAGCATTGAATTCTGATCAGCTTTCCCTTCTAATAATATTTGCCTTGACCTTAGCAGGGCAATTTATGTCAGAGAGGTAATCTCAACTTCTCCCTCATCACTTCTCCCTCATCACTCTTTCACCTCACATTTTAACACTTACTCATGAGAGGTTGGCTGGGAAACCAGAACCAAACACCACCTAACTGTGGCTGAGTGCCAGCCTACAGCTACAATCCAGTGCATATATTGCTTAAGAACCTCTCCAGTACTTTGGAGAGCATTATCCCGATGTTTTCAAAATCAAGTAGTAAACTATTTAGCATACTCTCTTCTACTTTCCTCTTGGAGCCAGAATTTTCAAAAGGAAGTCCCCAGTCAGAAAAGTGTTCTTGGCAGGGAAGTCACTTTTAACCCCTAATATGTTGCTCCCTTATGCTATAAAGGCCCAGGCTGGTGAAGGAGGAACATCAACAGCTTTATCCTTGAACAACACTGCATGACACGGAGAGGGGTGAAAATTCAGTGATGACAGCCCAGAGTTATCTCTGCACTTCCCTTATCACAGAAATGGTGCAAAGCCATTTTGACCTGTAGGAAAAGGTAAAGGTACCTCTCTTGGTAACCTATGACAACACTACAAAATGAAAATTTTTGCAATTTACGTATGACTGGGGACAGTAAAAGTATTTTTTGGCAGTAAATTTTACATCTTTTTTGTTTTGCCTATTAATGGTAAAGCAGACCTAGCATATTGCTTTTTGGATGCACATATTTAGAAGCAAGAATTTAATTCATTGCTTGACATACCTTTTCTTAAATTAAATAAGAAAATATCTCACTACTTTAAGGTCTAGTGAGCTGTTGATCCTTGTGCTTTCCTGCCTTTCCTGTGGAGCAACCTATCGACTTTGCTGCTTCATTCACCACATTTGCCATCTGCCATGTTTGAGGACCTGCTCCAAAATTAATCAAAACACATAGAAGATTAAACAAATATTAATAGAACATATTTTTGTTATTCAAGATAATGACCTATTTTCTGTCACAGACAGTTTTAACTTTCAGATCTCTCATCGTTATTTTCTAATATTTAGATAACAGTGGCAGCTCAAGGTTCCAACCAGATGACTGCTGCCTGGTTCTAGCCTCTGCCCGCACATGCACCCCAAAAAGACAGTCCCTGCCCCAAAGAGCTTATTACCAATACCATTATCACAGAAGTTTCTTATTGGCGTGTTTTTATAGTGTAAGCTTCCATTACACTAAGGCAGCAATAAACCTATGATCCCCATACTATTTATGGATTGGTTCATTACATTTCTTTTAAAAAGCAATATAAATGTCTAAACGCCTATAAATACATCAGCGTTGCTGCTTATCTTGCTTGTTAAACTGGCAGTTTTGTAACCTCAAGACACTGCAGCTGTGTAATCTCTCACATCTATCTGGCACAAGAACCGTGTTTTTTTTCCTCTCCCTCGTTTCCATGTATGAAAAAGGTGTTTTGATACACTGCTTGTAAACAAACTACAACTGCTAGTGATTGCAAATATATTGGCTTATCCATAGAAATTCTGGGCTGTAGGGCAAGATAGGAATTTCTATATTCATCTGGTATTCTGATCTTCAATCAAAACTAGCCATATAACAACAACCAAAAAATTCCTGTTTTCATCCATGAATCAAAATCTCTGTCATGCTGGAACTCCATTGGTAAATCTTTGAGAACGAGATACTTTAAAATATTCAAAAAGAGTTTTCAAGCATTGATGCATCCAAAGAAAAATGTCTGATCCACGTATACTGTGATGTTGCTGCGTTTGTTATTTCTCAGAAAACAAGACAGTGGAGTTCCTATTCTGAATGAAGATGTCTATGATTTCTGTTATCTTTTGCAGGGATACACTTGCTTTTTTGAGCTGGACTTATGCTGTGTGGCTGTGGTTCTGAACAGCTACAGTGAGACTGGTGGCAGAAGTATTAAGAGCTCATTTTTACAACTCAGTAGTTGTTTATTTTTTCTCTTCAGAAGTTTAGTTTTCACTTAAAATAACAAAAGCAAATCCCAGTTCCTCTTAGTTCAAGCAACTTTATGAGCTGCATGTCAGGAAAGAACCGTTATACTGGGCTGAAGAAGCAGGGAGTCACTCGAGAAAAGCCATCAAACTCACACTGTCATGAGGGCAACACACTTGAGATAGGAGTCCAGCCCATGGAGTGCTCAGTACCTGGGGAGATCCGTCAAGTTGGCCTGAAAAGCTGCCCCTCAGGAGAACCTAGGCTACAAATTACTAATGACTCCTCCAAAATTTAAGAAGCTGCAATCCTCTGTACAAGCACAGCTTTCTGTCAAAATCATATCAATCTCATCAGAATGGATGTCTGCTAAACCAATGTTGAAGTACAGGGCTGTTGGCTACAAACCATTGATAACTGACCTCTTGGAAACAGAAGGCAGAGCCTTGCACGTGCACAGATCCTGTCCCAGTTGCACAAGTCAAATCTTGTGGGTGTCCCTCAAGGGGCAGGGAGGTATAAGGGAAGGAGATGGTAAAGAAAGAAGAATTTAATTCTGTAACGTTTTCCAGAGTTGACACTGGTTCTCATTATCTGCAGTGTTTCATGCCTGGCTTTCCTTCTGAGACGTTTGATTTGCATCATCACAGTTAATTCTGTAGGCCACAGTATGCTCTGGCATCTTCGCTGGTTTAAGAGCCCAAACAGTGCATTCTTCTTCTGTCTGCTTTTAACAAGAAAAATCTCTCATTTTCTACAAAATCTGTACTTCGTAAGTAATAAAAAACAACACTTTTGCTAAAGTTTAGTTTGTTTGGCACTTTGTGTGAAACTTAAAGCCCTATATTTTTTTTTCTGTAAATTCATTAAATGGCCTCACCTTACTGCCTTACCTTAAAGTGAATTACATCCACTGGTCACTTCATCCTACTGCCCACCTTGCAGGGAGCTGGGAGAAAGCTTTGAAACATGTCATGTGTTCGTTCTGTAAGGAAGACTGTACAGGACATCTGGGTGTTTGTGTACTAAGCAGACAGAGGGTCACTGTGCTGGTGGACACTGTGCTGATCTCCAGGAGTCAGAGGTCAACCCTGGCCCAGGTAGCAACAGCTTTTCTGTTTCACACAGGGAGGGAGAAGGACGAAGGGGGCAGATGATGTCCGGGTCTTGCCTGGGGATGAATTTATGCTGCAGGGAGGATGTGACTCTGAGCTCAGGAGTGCACCTGGACACTGAAATTTGGTAATAACTCCAGGATTAATGTCCTTTTCTCTTCATACCATGACATGTTGTTGTCTTTCTTTTGCTGAAATAACCTGCCTGTGCTCACTCTGTGTTGGACCCCCTGTCCTTGGGAAGGCTAATCCATACATTGATGACTCTCTGCATTAAGAATCCCTCTTGAAAATGAAAAGAGGAAAAGTTTACCATGGCTAACTTGGATCTTGGAATAGCAGGTGGCAATTTAATTGGAAGATGTAAGCTGCTTACTACTCATTTGCATGATTATAAGATTTTGTAATTGCCCTGTAAAAGTTAATTTGGCATCGGGTTCAGTGAAACTCAACTATGTTAGTATGATATTGATGTGTGTATGAGATTCGCTGTTGCTGTTTGATATGTTCCCTGCTGAAAGACCAAAGGAGACATTTGAGGGTGTTATTTTTAAATATATACACGCACACACACAGAGGTGAATCTCATTGTAATGTCCCCTGTGGGGCCTGGATAAATGCATATTGTATCAAGGAGTTCACTGCAGCAGGAGTTGGCAATTTGTTCCTTCAAAATAATGAGGAAATATCTGGTTTGAACTGAACATCGATACCTAGTAATTTTTATGAAGATTACCTCATTGATTAACATTTAACCCGCATTTTAAAAAGAAAAATGTTTAAGAAATGAAAATATACACTTACAGGCTAAATATATCTTGCACTGAGGACAGTGAGAAAAAATACGATTTTGTATTTAGGTCAACCTTGTATTAGTGTTTGCTCTAATACAGCTAATTAGGAAGGAAAAATTGCTTTTGTTATTGGTCATGCATAAAGGTGAGTCTGAAGCGGAGCTTATCCTAGTGCTGTTTGACTTTGTGTATATGTGTGTGTGTGTGTATTCTCCGCCTGCCTTCTTCCCGCATGGTATAGACATGTCTTGCAGGCTGCAACGGATAAAAGGTTTCTTCTGTGTGGTGCAGGTCCCTGACAGAGATTTCAGGACAAGAAGGCATGAACAAGGAGCTGTGCTGCACTCTGGAGAGGGATTAGCTTGAGCGTCTGGTGGGACATGGGACCACAGGCCAGCGGATGGGTGTCAGGGTGCCTGCCGGGTCCGGAGCCGGGCCACCATGTCTGCCGCTCCATGGGGAGCCTGAGGAGTGAGGATACTGCTAAGGCAAACCAAAGCACCCTCGAAAAGCTGAGAGAAATGCCAGATTGGCCACCTTCTTCCTTTTGCCCTTCCCGTGTACGCTGGCAGCCCAGAGCGGTGAGGAGGGGTGTCAAGGACAGAGGTAAAGTGAGAGAGGGAAGGTGTAGCAAGGGTTGTGCTAAAATGCCTGATTCCCGTCGTGTATCTACACCAGCAGAGAGCAAACTATGCTTGACCGAGTTGGTAAGGTACACAAGCACGTACTCACTAAAAGCGGAGTAATGGAGTTGCTGATCTTACATATTTAAATTAGGAACATGCTGATGTGCCTCAGCGGGCTGGGACTGAGTGTCGCTGAACACAAACACACACACATCCATGTTGGTTTTTAGCAAGCACAATTTGATTTCTGAATTCTTTTTTTTGTCTCCGTCTTTTCTCTCCCTCCCTTCTGTGTTCCACCATGTCTAGGGGAAAGAAATAAGGGGAAGGTTGCACGTGATGTTTGTAAATACGATATCCAAGTTAGCTTTACTGAGCATGGCACAGATGAGTCTGCAGGGCATGAAGGAGGCACCTAAAGACAAGAGGAAGAGTGGTGTTTCATCTGCTCTCCGGCAGCGGGCTAAGGCCCTGCCAAAAGGGTGGCAGATCAGGATGACAGGCCTGGAAAGCTGCCCTTGCAATTGTGTTTTGTATGTGTTAGTGGGAATGAAAGTGGAAGATTCAGAATAAATTACTACTGTGAGTGAAAGCACAGGGAAATGTATGACAAAGATTTAAATATTGCATTATAGTCCTTAGACAAATTCTTTTAAGTTGAGAGCATGGGAATGTTTTACTAATGGGATGCTGAAAGATGTGTAGATAAAGAAACAATTAGAAAGGAAATTGGAAATCTGGAGATCTGAACCTATCTTTTACTCAAATGCTTTAAAGTCATTCAGGTGTTCACAACTATTTAAATCCTTCACTTGTTTTATGTGCCTCAAACAAAGCAGTGAAGCAGTGCCGTCATAAAAAGCCCGGCCTTGCTCCAGCTGAAATTAGTCTGACATAAAACAAAACAAAACCCCCAGAAGCCCAACGATGCCATTTCGTGTGCAACATTATATCTACTGAATGAGAGGAAATGTAGGCATGCATCAGAGTAAAGTACTCTTAAAAGCTCATTTGGATGGTATGTTTTTTACCTAGAGGGGAAACTAGTGTATATGCAAAACTCAGATGAATATTTACAATATCCAGGAATAGGTACCAGAGGAGGGGGGGAAAAACATGCCACAAACATAATCATCTTCCGAAAGGTCCAAAAACAAATTGTTCTCGGTGCTGTTGCTGAGCAACAGTCCCACGATGGGATTCAGCCTGTGCAAATGTGCGGTGGGAGAGTCCAATCTATCCAGAGAGTGAGAAATCGGAGTAGCGGGAGAGGCAGTGGAGGGGCCCTGGCATGGCTGAGCTCCACTTCCCAGTAGTTGTGACCCCCTTAAGTACATATTTTCACCATTCTCTTGACCTTTCGCTGCCTCCCCACACTCATAACAGGCTTAAAATAAATAGCGAAGCAAGACCGGTACCAGAGAGCAATGGGACTCCGGCTGTTGTTGTAGCAGGCCAGTTTGTATCTCGGACATTTTCTGTGAAGTAAAGCATTAGCACTTCTTCTGAGGTGTTCAAAGGCTATGAAACTCTGGGGAGGGAAAGGGAAAAGCAAATAACAAGTCTACCAGACAATTCATGGGATTTAAAAGCAGTGCCCCTCTGTGACTTCAGCTCAGAAGACCACATGTGCTCTCATTAGGTGGTAACACAGTAAAAATCCACTGTCTAAAGGGACAATAATCCACTATATTTTGACATAAAAATTCTGGAATGCTTAATCATCTGACACAGTATGATGTCAGTTTTCATTCACTTCCTTCAGCGGGTTATTCTTTAAACAATTTAGAGACACGGAAAGGAAGAGGAAACCACAAAAAATGCATGTTCAAATAACGCTAATGGATTGTTCTGAAGTAAAAAAAAATATACTAAAATTAAAAACAACTAAAAAGTGATTTGTAGCTGATGGGATGACTTGCAAGAGCTCACTATACCAAGGTGTGGAAAATGGTACATTGGAATAGAGATATTTCAAACACTTGTATGACAGACCTGGTAATTTAGTACTTGGTTGATTTTGCTGTGGTTGTTCATAATGCAGTCTAAAGCTGGCAGTCCTCTGAATGGAAGAGTAAATCTGGGCTTGCCCTGTTTTTCATAATCAATATGGTTTATAACACTTTTTATTTTAGCTATTTTTTAAAAACCTGACATACAAGATCATTATCTTTCTAGGTGACTGCCACCAACATGGTATTTGTAGTATGAAACAAGCTCTGCCTAGCTTTCGTTTTGTATCCCTAAAATTATTATTCTACATGAAACTCTGATTGAAAATACAGTATTTTAGGCTGAGATGTCAACAGACAGGTTGACCCTTTATAGGAAAAGGCTTATGGGGAAGGAAAGAAATGTAAGAGTAGAATGAACTGCTGCAGCCTCGAAATGTCTTATTCCAGCTTCAAACGCGGTATCTGCTAGTTCTTGGTGATAAACCAGCTCTAAGTGTTCATATCCCAGTTCCCAAACTGCCAGGGTTGTTCTGATTGTCTGTGTGGACACGTTTCAAAATCATCACAGATGGATTTCACCTTCATATGGGACCAAACTGAGCGCCAAGTGTAAACTACCGTAACCTTTCACATGCTCCGAATCAAGATCTCATTCCTGTTGGGGGGCAGGAAAAAAAACTAAAAAGCCAGAGAGAGTAACCCCCTACAATTCCACTTCCTTGGTTCAAGAGGAAAACTTCCTTTTAAAATACTGGAGAATAAAGTTTTCCTGCTTGTTAGACTGACTGCCCAGCTGCTGCTTTTGGGGTAGCAGTTAATAGAGTTCCTCACACACACAACAGGCTAGGTGGAAAATCACAGAAGAGCACAGAGGAAACTGACAATATATTTCCCCCCCTATTATTTCTCAGCCTATTTTGAAATTAGGAAATCATATGGAAACAGCAGGAGGATTCCTAGCCTTGCACTATTTCCTTCCCCTGTGATCGTGAAGTTTTATTGCTGCGTGAGCCCTGCTGCCTACCATTTCAGAGAAACTCAGCAAGAGGTAAGGTTTTTCTAAGTGTGGGTGGTCATGTCCATGTATTCAGCAGACGCAATAGGGCTATTCAACTTGAAAAAAGGCAGCTCAAGATGAATTATGGAAGAATAATTTTCAAAGAGAAAATAATGAAGAACTAACAAAAGCACCCAGGGAATTCATTCTTTTATTTTTTTTCTTCCCTTCGGTAATTGCCGCTGAAGAGGCTGGCACTGAAATGACATCATTAAGTCAAGTTATCTCACTCGTACACTTGTGGGCAAAATTGGATGAAATGAAGGGAAATTTCCCCAGGACTCAGCCTGCTGCATCAAAAAGCTCTCATACTGTTGAAAAACAGTCTTAATACAGAAAGATGTCTTTCTTGGTAATGCAGGCAAAAGTATAGACATTTTTCAATAGCTGGGGGAAAAGATTTTGAGTTTCTAACATTTTAGTATTATTTGTATGTGCAGATATTCACATTCGTATGCACCTTTACGAATGCATTAACATTATCTGTGTCAGAGCATGTTGCTCATTTTTCAGAAGTCATGTACAAATGAGTTTCCTGGAAGGCAAAACAGGCCCTTAAACTTTGCTTTAAAGCAAATAGCGCATAATATTTGTAGGAAAAAAAAATGTTGACTTTTGTATATTAGCAACATACTGCTCATAAATAAGCAGCAAAGGAATATTGACACAAACTATGCAGTGGGTAATGTTAACCCATAAGGAAAATCTTTCAAGAACTTCATATGATTGGAGAAAGATGCATTTTTTTTCAGCAAATTGGTGATTAACTAAATTGTTCCACTCAGTACAGCTAATATTCCCCAGTTTCTCCCATAGGTATATAACGGATAGTCATGATGGCAGAATTCTGTTCTTTTTTTCCTTACAATATTTGATATCCCCACAAGTAGTTCAGGGATACATGCTGCAGCATGTTATAGCACAAGAGAACATTAGAAGATCTCCATTTTGCACCTGCAAGTAACCTCTCTGAAGATCAGGAGGAAAGGAGCACCTCCAAACACACCATTACACTTGAATCTTTTTTCCTGAGGATAGTTAACTAAAATTCAACAAAAAAAAAAAAAAAAAGAAAACACTCCCATTTTCACATATTTATGTATTTATTTGCTTATTAACTATAGTCATGGAAAGTTGCTACAAGTAGAGGCATACTTTAAAGCAGACAACCATTATCTAGTCTAAATTTTTATACTGGACATCCTAGTTTCAAAACACATGAAAAATGGTTCACAAAAAGCCTGAATCTTCTGGTTGCATCAGGGAACCTAGTTAATGTTGGAAGGACAAATCCGGGAAATAATAGTGTGGAAAACTAGCCATTTTTTAGCAGAGCAACATTTTTAGTACAAAAGTTATACTAATAACTTCATAACCAAAGGCAAATTTCTCTCTCCTGAGCACCTGGATGTTACAAGCTTTTGTTTTAGTTTTGGTCCTCACTTCCTCCCCTCATGCTGATTTTCAGCCTGCTGTGGGAGACGAGTGGTGTTGCAGTGTTCTTGAAAGCAGAAAAGATCTGCTTCTCTGATTTGAATTTACAAAGCAAAATGTTCTTCTTTTCAAGCTCTGCTCTGTGCTTTGTGTACAAAACTTTGTGTAATGTGGTTAGAACTGGATTAATTTATTTTCTACATTTTCTGTTATCTCTTCTCACTCTGGGACTGTCACATCACTTGCTCAGACAGGCATGGGAAGGGAAAACTTATCATTGCATTTAGATGGTATTTGAGGAAATATTTGGTCAAATCTATTGCTCTGCATCACACCTTTCTTCATGATTCATTAGCCTCTCATTGCCATTCCTCCATGGTCAGGTAGGGAGAGAGCTCTAGAGCTGCAGCTATGATTTGCCCCGTTGCTCAGAATAATTGGCTGCTAACAGAGGAGCCTGAATTGCTTCTTTTTGTAAGTGAAATATCTCACACGCGTCCCTGCTCCCACTCTGAGCCCTCCAAAGGAGGATGCTGTTGCTGTTTCCTACCAAACTGCAAGTTAACTTCTCCTTTAAATAAGATTTTAGGTTGAGATTTCCCCTTTTGTGCTTTAAGCCATCTTTTCCCCATGTCTGGACACAGGAGACGTGTCAGATGAGGAGAGGGCAAAGCCAGGGGATACAGTACTCTCAGTGACTTTTGACTGGTAGAAAATATCACTGTGCAACCTTTTTGGAGATTCAGCCTAGAGCATAGGGCAGCCTGTGCCCTGGCTTCAGCATTACAGGAGTGTCTGCAAGGCACAGCCACCGCGCTGCCGTTCCCCTCTGCAGCGCAGTGCCGTTACCCAGGCACAGCGGAGAACTGAGCCCACGTACACGGGGTGCATACAAACTACTCATTGTCTTGCTGTCAGAAGCATCACCAAGTAGTCTCACTTTCCCCAAACAAAAGTAGGTATGGATTGCAGAGCTGGCAAGAAAAACAAACAGCTACCCTGTTTTAAGTGCAAACACTGCCAGATGCCATGAGTAACATGGAGAACTAGCGTCAGACAAATACTGGGGAAGAGTAGCTTAATAGTTTTAATAGAGGTTTTCTTACCTCTGGCTGTTTATGAGAGCAGTTAAGCTAAAAAAGCCTCCCCCTTCTCCTTTTTTTATGGAGCGAAGCATACTCTGTGCTGAGTATCTTGGTGTAATGACTCTTTGCGTTCCATCAACTGAATGTAGTAATCTAAATATCACTGAGCAGGTTGGGGTTTGGGCCAGTCTTAATGAGATAATACCTCATAAGGGATTGATCCCAGATACATTTAAGGGGCCTCACAGCTAGTGTTTCACAATGCACTGCAGATTCAGCAGCCTAGTGAAAGAAACAGAAAATTAGTAAGACGTATGAAGAAATGCAGAATACAGACTCTCAGTCCCCAAGACATTTCATGCTCTGTAGATTGCAGACAGTTGTACCAGGCTTACATAGACATTTATTTTTTTTGTCTGCCAAGCATGGGCGACATCATTTGACAGGCAATATGCTTACTTATCTGTTTTTGCAAAGTAATGCTTTTGCACAGTTTTCTTCATTATAGGCTCTGAACAAGTGAGGTGTAACGTTCCACTTAAACAGCTTTTGCATGCAAATAGCAGCATCACAAAGCCAGGTTGCAGGAGAAAATACAATAGGAAATAGAATCTTAAAAGCAGTACTGCAGAAGCAGGGCAAAATATACTTCCTTAAGTGTTATTTATCCTTTTCAAATAGCTCGCTTTGTGCCATGATGGGAATGAAATGTATCCCACAGTACAAAATTGTTTCCTGGGAAAGAAAAGGTGATTGATACTTAAGTTTGAATTATTGCAAATATGTGGAAAAAATAGGATTTTTACACATTAATGAAGCCAATAAGAGTTTGAAAAGCACATTTATATTGAGGGGATTTTAGTACAGAACAGCCTAGTTTTTAAAAGCTAAATGGTATTCATGCAACAGGCTATAGTTGTGAACAAAGTGCCATTCAGCAAGAAGGAACCGATTTAACAGCTCAGTTACTGATGATGCTAAGTCAGGAGTCTGTGGATTTAAAGTCTCCGTTTGCTTCATCACCGGAAGTAGGGAATCAGTCATAATAAACAAACCAAAGATTTCTGATAAACCTGCACTGGAAATTATGCATTTCTGATTGTGATGAGATTTCTGTTAGACAAACAATGAGCCAAGTACTGAAATCATTCATCAGCTATAATTCCTTGCTTAGCCAGACCAGTACTTCTTCAATGCATTCAAGATTTACTGACAAAAGAATAACCGTTGTCTGCCCCATGCTCCCCCCAGTCCTGACACCTCTGGAGATCTGTGTGCATTCCCCCAGGGCTGGGCACTCCTGAGCTGTTCACTCACCCATGTCTTTAACTAACACCTCTGCAGTGGAAGCAGTACGTGGATAAGTAGAATAAAATAACTGAATAGCAGAGAGTGCGGCCTCTAGTTTTCTCAAATACAATTTGAAACTACTTTGTGTAAAAGGTGAAAGAAACTCTACTCTCCAACAGGAACATCCAAAGGAAAACCAGGGGCTCATACTGGCAGAGCATTGTTTGGCCAGAAGATTGGTCTTTCACATTCACAGCGCTTGGGCTGAGTTATATATTCTCATTGTTTGTGTTGTCTGGACACTATGAAACAAATTATTCTATTCTACCTCTCTCCAGAAATAAAATGGCATAGCCTTCATAATCTGAGAGAAAATATTTTTCCCCCTTAGATTTTTACTTGGCCATTCCTGATAAACCTTTTTACACAATTACTTTACCTTAGAACCGTTACAGTACTGTACAATTTTCAAGAATAAAGTGACCATTAGGAGGCATTAGCCAAGAAGTGAGAACCCTAATTACTTCTTCAAGTAAGCAGTAAATGAAAGCGGCTGAGTTTCCAGAGGGTCAGCACCTTTGCAGTCATTTTCAATAGACTTTTGCTATCCTTGCCTACTTTTTTATCAGCTGAAGTGGAACACTAAATGTAATGCACTTAGCAGCATTAGTCCTACTGCTTTGTTCTCTTAAGAAAAACTTACTTGATCTCCCTGCAGCCTCACCCTCGTCCTGTGAAGAAGCCTTGAGAGTGTAGTCTTGTTACTGTAAAATACCTTTTGCATGTGCAATAAAACCTGGATGTCCATCTGGCCTCCAAATGGTCCATGCCCACTGAGAAACAATAGGGTCCTGTTGTTTCTTAGATAAAAGAGTATCAAAAACAGTCTGACTCATAGAGATAGGCCTGGTTTCTTTTACATTTAAACATATGCATTTTTTTTGACTCAGTAGGAGAATAACTGGATGCTGTTTTCTTGTGGGTGAATAATGTCCCCCCTACTTCAGTATGACTTGATTTGTTGTACCTCTGTCTGTTACGTGTCAGTTTTGGAGAGGAAGGCAATATTCCCCCAAGAAGAGGCGTCACTCTGTTCCCATCAGACCCTCCACAACCTGCAAACCAGGCAGCATCTCTAACATACAGTACGTTCTGCATCTTGACTGCTTTACTACCAGTATATATATTTGTTCTACGCACTGCTTGATCTGTTACCTATCAATTGCTTGTCTTGGTAAATTAGACAATTTTTTTTAGAAGCATCTATATTCATATACAACATGTGTGTAATGTTTTTCCCTTCTTCTTTACGTAAGTATGGTCTATCCCAATTACAGCAAACCTTTTGGGAACATTATAGGATTAGAAGCTCCTGAAAACTGATAGTTAAGTACTTATCATCAGGAATAAATGAATCAGAGACCAATTTTCTTTCATTTTTACTTTCAGGCAGATGATTTTGTGGGACAAGGCTCTTTAATTGGATGTCTCGGCACTGAGAGATAAACACAAATTTTCTCTGCATAAAGAGAATATATCATAGAAAATATGGTAGAGTGCAGTAATACTGTCCATTATATAGATATATCTTTCTGGCTCACACTGATTTTCTGCATCAGCTAGAGGTTTTAACACAAATGAAAGCATATTAGCCTCAGAGGCGACCAGTCAGGAGTACATGTTCCCTAATTAGCACTTTGATGTAGTTTTGTGCAGGTAACATACACAGCTTTAATCATACCAAGCCATTGTCTGTGATGGTCAGCAAACCCCTGGGTCATCTTTTCATCTTACAGTCTGATGTCTCAAAGATGAATGCCCAGAAAGACTTTCTTTTAATACCTGCTTGCTAGCAGTTGCATTATGGGAGGCTCACCTTGATCCCTAAGATGCAAAAATTGCTTGGAACAAAGACCCAATAATAAAGTAAAATCTTCTCCCAAATGTATTTATTTCTCTGATCTTTTCTGGCTTATCAGCAAGTTTACTAACAGGAAAAGTAAAAGTGGAATTTTATTTAGAAAGAGTGGTAGTAGACCATGTCCTAACTTCTTCCAAATGTCTGTCAAAAGCAAAAATATTATAAATTCGTTGTACATTAATCATATTTAACCACTAGGGATTTTGCTGGTTTTGACTTTATCTGTCATAGGGAAAGTCACACAACCCAAGTTATTCCATTTATTTTAGTATTATAACTAACCAAATGCAGTTTGTGACTCCATTGTTCATGATGCATTCAGACTGACTCAGAATATGCTGGAAGGGAACAAACTGGGTCTATACCTGAGCTTCCCTAAGGACTAACACTCCCCATCTGCTCCCTTTTGCATTGCATAAGATACCGCTGGGTTTCCAAGACCTCCCTACAAGCTCGTGGGAAGGCTAGATTTCCCTGGGCTGGTTGTGGAGAGGACTGTTGATGGGCATTTGTAGTGCAAGACAGATCTGTTGGCTTGGAATTATCATCAAGACTTGGGAAAGCAAAAATGATCGGGGAGTATCAGCTAAAGAATTTGAATCCAAAAGGTTTCGATGCAAAGAAGAAACACAGGGTGACAGTGTAAGGTTGAGCATTGTTAGTATGAATTTGTTCTGACAAATGTGGCCAATGGTTTACTTTTCACAGTTCAATTAACATTTATTTCAAGGCTAAGAGGAAAACCCTATAGAAATTTCCAACCCATTCAGACACTGTGGGCTCAGGAAACTCTGCTAGGACCAAAACATGATGAAACCTGTGAAGCAGGGTCTTTCTCTTCAGAAGCAGTGAGTGAGGTAGCGTTCATGTGTTTACCCTCCTAGCCTGCCTTACCCTGGGCCAGCAAATCAATTGACATGGCCTTAACGGAGCAGCAGCTTTGGAGGCAGTTGTGCACATGCTTCAGGAGTCATCCAAGTGTGATGTGTGTCGGAGGTGGCCCAGAAGGTCCCGTTCAGAGAGAACAATTACCCAGAGGGGACTGTGAGAACAGAGAAACGCTGGCGCTCAAACAAGGAGCAGGGTAAAAGGGTCAGGCTCGGTCCGAGCCGCGCAGCGGAGGGCAGGTGGGGACAGGGCTGCTCCCGGGGCAGAGTGGGACCGGGGAGGGGATGCTGCCAGCAGCCGAGGGAGGAAGAAGCCAGACAAAGTAATGGCTGTGACAAAGGAGCAGCAAGCGTTGATCACAGAAGAGGAAAAGAAAGAGGTGTGCTGGGGCCGACGGGGGCAGTGAGCTCCCGACGCGGCCCCCAACCCCCGCCCCGGCCCCGGCCCCGCAGAGTGCCCGGCGAAGGGGCACAAGCGAGTGAGCTCATCAGCGGCTGCTGGAAGGAGAGGAGCCACGCGAGCGCGTGACTGACCCCTTCGGAGGCTATAAGTGTGCTCTGCGACTGGTCCTGCCCAATCAATACACATAGAGTCATAGAATCATAGAATGGTTAGAGCTGGAATGGACCTCAAAGATCGTCTAGTTCCAATGCCCCCGCCATGGGCAGGGAAACCCTCCACTACACCAGGTTACCCAAAACCTCATCCAACCTGGCCTTGAACACCTCCAGGGATGGGGCATCTACAACTTCTCTGGGCAACCTGGTCCAGTGCCTCACCACCCCCTGAGTGAAAAATTTCTTCCTGATATCTAATCGAAATCTACCCTCTTTCAGTTTAAATCCATTGCCCCTTGTCCTATCACTACACGCCCTTGTAAAAAGTCCCTCTCCAGCTTTTCTGTAGGCCCCCTTTAGGTACTGGAAAGCTGCAATAAGATCACCCCGGAACCTTCTCTTCTCCAGGCTGAACAGCCCCAACTCTCTCAGCCTGTCTTCATAGCAGAGGTGCTCCAGCCCTCGGATCATCTTCGTGGCCCTCCTCTGGACTCGCTTCAGCAGCTCCACACACCTCGAGCAATTATTTAAAATTGCCCCTGCCGTTGCCTGTGGTCTGTTCGGCAATTCATTCCCTGCGCAGAGAAGTCCTGCCCCGCCCCGCCATGCCCTCCGCCAACGTCCATACCCCCTGCCCTCGCTGGTGGCACCAGCTCCCAGAGCCTCCTATCATTTCTCCTCTCTTTTCCCCTTAGGATTGTGTGTACCGCAGCAAGGCTTCCTTTTAATCTTCTATCCTCAGCAATACAAACCTGGATTTCATCTCCAGTCCCTGGATAATCAAGATATTTCAACAGCTGTCAGTTTCTGGCAGAGGCTTATTCTACCGTTTTTTTTCAACAGCATGTTTTTCATAGCTGGTTAGAAATATGCAATATTTTGTCATAAACCCAGTCTCATTTGCAGGATTTGAATGATATTTTTTTTCTGCTTTACAGCTACCTTTCTCTGTCTTACAGTTTAGAGATTTTTTTTTCCAGTTTCTTGCTGCTGTTCAGCAGTTTTACTTATGATGTTAGAGCTTTATCTGCCACTAACCCCATATATTGCACTTCTGTAGTCTCTTGTAATGTGTGGCTATTGAGCAGATATTCTCTCATTTTTTGTTTCCAGACTCATTATCTTACATACTTTGAAACTTATAAGCTACTTATCTGTCTCTAGCTCCTAGACCGTATATTCTGAATTTTGTTGCCCTCCTGCTTTCTTTTGACTGCCCCTTCACTTTATATCATCAGCAAGTGTAATCCACTTACTGCATCTTCTTTCTTCCGGGTCATTGATATATCAAGTGAAGAAAACTGATCCTCACACTAATCCTTGTGACTCTCTTTTAATCACATCCTCACATGTTAAACTGTTAGCTTACATAGTTACCTCTTAAAAAAATATTTGAGCTAGTTCATAGCTTACTGAAATTAGATATCCGGAGAAGTCTGAGACCTCAAATACAGAGAAGCAAAACAGGAAGAAGAGGGAGTACCTGGAAGCCATTGGTCTTTTCCCATGGGGCAGGAGTTGAACAGGGGTCTCCAGCCCTCCTGTGGCTGCAGACATTTCCCCAGCCAAGGGCAAACTGCCCATGGGGTGCAGGGGCTGATGTGGTATGGTCTGGGACTGCCAGCAGACACTGACAGGCTTTCATCTCCTTGGCGAGTCCCAATGTGAATGGCCCCATGAACAATTCCCTCTTTCTAATGTTCTTGATCATGTTTTGAAACCTCCTGGAGGTTTAAAGCTGTCTTCTCATCCCCATCTCCACAATGTGAGAGAGAAGTCTTTGTAGTTTCTAACGGAAAGCTGTCATAGGCAGGTGTTAAAAGGGGATTTCTTTTGCAGCCCTTCACTCCCTGAAGTCAGACTTGTAGCACAAAGAACCTGACTTTGCTATGTAAAAATCTAGTTAAACAGAATATATGGTTTCCTGTTATCAGATATTTTTATTATCCATCCAGAAAAAAAAAATCCCATCAGTGGATTGTTAAGCACAAGCTTGCTTTTGTGAATTCATGCTGGCTTTTCTTAATTAAATCATAATTTCCCCAAGTCTGACCCTGACTAGTATTTAAATTTTTTCCTACTGCTGCAGTTAGACAAGCAATGCAGGTCTCTTGCTTTAGAAGCTTTCCAGTCACCTTTCCAGAGGAGGAAGATAGCCTGTCTAGTGCACTAGGCTGGGATTCAGGAGACCTGGCTCTGAACCCTAGCTCAGACACAGGTTCCCTGTGTGAATTTAGGCAATGGACCTAACCTGCTATACGTCCTAGTACCAGGTTTCTGAGGAGAGATAATAATTTCCTATAATTCAAAAATACTGCACAGATAAGTGTGAGGCACTGAAATGCATGAAAAAATAACTATTAGATGATTTTCATGATGATCTGATGTTTCTTTATCAAATGGTCTTAGTTGAAGATGTAACTCCTCACAGGTGTTGCACATCTAACTACAACAGGAATTAGACATCTAAACAAACACTTTGGAGGCACCAGGCACAAGTTTACATCATCAGACTGCCTTTAGCAGTGAGTCCAGCCTCTTTAAACATTGCTGGCTGAGTAATAAGCACTGCTGTAGCTCCATTATGACTGAAGATGTCTTTGCAGAGATGTGTCGGTGGCTGCAGTATCTGAGCTGAGCAGGCAACACATTCTATTGGGGTGTGGTTCCCACTCCCACTTGGTGCTGGCTCCCACTCCCTCCCCACTAGCTTCTGGAGGAGGATGGAGCAAGTGTTTTTCGCTTTCAAGATGAGGACCCACACTACCTCACTGGCTAGTTTTCAGAAAGCTGCACAGTAGTATGGTAAAAAAAAAAGACTCTGGCTGTAGAAGTAAAAAAAAGAAAAAAAAAAAAGAAAAATAAAAGACCTTATGTCCGCTGTTGTATCACATTGACTCTTCCACTCACCGCACAGCTAGCATTCCTCTGGCAGGACACTCTGTCTCCAGCTCCTTACTGGAAAAAAACAAACAAACAAACAAACAAACAAACAAAACAAAACAAAAACAAAAACAAAAACAAAACAAAACACCCCCAAACAAAAAACCCCCTACAAAACCAAAACCAAAAACAACCAAAAAATTAGATTCCGTCACTAGCAATGCATAACATTATTATGTCTATTTTGCAGATGAGCTGGCTGAATTGAGATAAAATAGTGACTTTGTCAGAGGACACCTGAAAGTGCTCTATGCTGAGAATCCTATATTCTGTCCCTCTTCTCCAACTCAAAATTTCGACATGTACAACCAAGAGTTAATTCGTCACGCGTGGGCAAAACAGACCGTACTTTCCTCATCAGCACTGGCTAGCATAGTATGTGATTCTGATACTATAATGGAGGAGCAGCTGCAAACTTCTCATCTTCATCCCATATCTCAGAGGCATTCAACCCTGCATATGCTGCACGGTACACAAGAAGTTGCCTTTGGTTTATCCCATTTGATTTTGATGCCACAATTGTAACTTACCTACCTTGTAATCCTGCTCCAAAGAGACTAGGGTTTTTACTGAAACATGTGAAGATGTTGTTCATCAAACAAATGGGTTAGGAAATTATTTGGATGCTTAAGAACAAAGAATTAGTCTGGCTACTATGACAGATGTTCTGAACGGGAACAATTTACCATGGAGGGCTGTGACTTAGGGGGAGGGATAATGGTAAGTGTTAGGATCAATTTTGTTCACTTTCTGTATCAACAAAGAAATAAAGAGGCAGTAAATGGATTCATTTGCTGTTCAATTGTGAAGTGGCAGTCAGGACTAAAGAGAAGGACAACAAAATTCAGACTGAAACGATGAGAAGCCAAAGGAAGAAAGGCAACTTAAAAAACTCCAAATAATGTAAGTTTTTTGGCTGGAAACAGAAACAGAAGCAAAGTAGATTTGCTATGCACTCAGAAGTCATAAATGATGAAATGAATGCATACAGTACTCTTGCATACACAGGTGCTGCCATTATAGACATACATTATAAATCTGCAGGGCACTAAAGTGATTACTCTTTCCCCATGTTTCTGAATGCCGTATTTTTCCAGCATGCTTAATCCCATCTGGCCTCAAAGTTCCGTCATTCTTCAGACATTTCAATTTCTTGATTACCTGTTGGGTTATGACCCCCAATTGTTTTTCTTTTTTAATATCTCTTCCTCCTCACTTGGGAGATGTCCATGTGTTACAGACATCTGCCACCCAACCCCCTTCATGAGCCCCATGACAAAGCACTAATTAATGTGTTTATTTCGACAGTGTCCTCACCTACTTTCAAGAAAAGACCCAGACTTTCTCTCAGAGCACCCATACCAATCTTAGTTCTTCTATTTGTGCTCTTCCGTAGTTTACCATGACTGTCTCCAGGTTTTTCGAGAAAAAATGGCCTTTGAATCTAGAAGGATTGCTCTTCAAGGTCACAGCTGAAGGTGTTACGCAGAAACAATTTCCATTCTACTTTAACGGATAAGCTTATTTTCATTTCTGCTGTCAACCAGGACTATAACCCATCCCTTGATCTTTCTCTGAGGTTCTGATTACCTTCGATTTCCATTCATTCTACAAGCAAAGGCATGATTGATTATTACAAAAAGTAAATGCTCTCATGTTACTGGAAGAATCCAATCATGAATTTTAAATCTGGATCCTCAGATCCTTCCTACCCACATTCTTCTCATTTTAACAGCTTAATAGCATGGGAAACATATGAGGGAAATCTTGCCTCAAGTAAATACACAGCAGGTGTGAAATTTTTATCTGGACTTGCATGATAGTCCTTGGTCTTTTCTGATGACAAAGGATCATTCAGAATTCAGGGTTTAATTAGAATTGTACCCACTATTTTTTTGTTGTTTTCTGTGACTGCAACCACCATAAGAACTCAGTTCTTTGTGTAGAGTCCAAAGATTAAGCCAGACTTCTGTTGCTTCCAAGACAGGGATGGGAGCCTTTCAGTGGAATTCAAAACAGCCAGATGCTGAGTGAACACTTAACAGAGCCAACTGAAAGGGCAAAGGAAAGACAGTGGGATTCTGGTGTGTGGCAGCAAAGTCCTCCGTTTCACAACTAGATGAACCTTTCTCTCACCAAAGAGTAATTCTTCCCCTTTTTTTCCCCCCCTCTGGTCTAGCTGGGTCTTAATTTCACCCTGTCTTCATCTCAAGAGATGACAACAATAGCCAGTGCTTCTATATTATACGGAGAACACGGTTCTTCCAGTGTGTGATTAGTACATGGCAATGGGATCACTCCCTTTCAGAATCTGGATGGGGAACACTTGAATGAGTTTAAGCATGGTCTAAGTGACAGAATGCTTATGATGGCCAAGGTGGAAGGGGTTGTGAACACCTGCAAAACCTTTGTCTCTTAGGGAACTTGGCAAACAAATAACACATTTGAGAATCACATTTTTGGACTGAGATGCCCAAGTTCCACTGAAATCATCCTTTGGATATTTAAGTAATTTGGGAAGATTTGGGATGAATAGTTGTCTTATTTGTACAGCTGAAGAGCTAGTGTTGCCTAAGACTATGAAGATTATCACGTAAAAATAAATGAGCAATAAAGCTCACTTTCATTGTGCTTGTTTCCACTTCTTCCACTGCAGTGATAATTTTCTTGATTCTTATCCTTCACTTATGTCATTACTACATAATTTGTATTTTATACTACAATCATTTGAATTTGTTCATAATTAAGGGCTTAAAAGAAGCAGTTAAAAGTGGGAGAGAGATGTTAACTTTCTAGGAAATTAAAAAATTTACTTCATTTGTAAATGACTATGGTGCTTACAGAAGTAATGCCTGCATTAAAGTATTCGCATTACAAGCAAGAGCAGGTTACGGTGCCCTGGAAGTGAACTCGGATGGCAATAGGACCATGTCTGAATGAGGGATAGTTTTGGTCAACACTCTGCCCTCAGAGGATTGCATGTTCCTCTCAAGAGGCTAATCCAGACAAAGATTAAATCCACACATTGAAACAATGGTGCAGTTTGTATTGTTCAGGAGTTTGAGGGTTTTGGAAAAGAGACAACCATTTACATTATTCAATCTGCATTTTATTTGATAGTCTGATTGTCAGGCAGTAGTTACAAGAGAAACAGGGCTGATGAGCAGTTGCTTGATGAGCAGTAGGCTTCAGACTGCATGCTTTAAGTGGGGATAATTTGGAAATACTGATATTTCTTTTGGCTGAAGCCTATAATAATGAAGTGTACAGGATACTGCTTTAGTTATCTCATTATCTTACAACCCCAAGCAACCTTTTGACATATTATATTGATTAAAGCAAGGGAAAGTTGAGCATTTCAGCGTAATTTATGCAAACTCAAACCAATAATTAGAACAGCTAATTAGTTATTGGTATCTGATTTTATAATAATCTAGGAACTCAGATAACAGAAACAATACACACAAGTCTTGTTTGGTAATAAGGAGTTTGGTTTCTCCAGCCTAGCAGTGATCATTAATTTTGCTCTGTTTTGATTTAGTGTTTGTGTTAATATATTCCAGTATGTCTGAGGATATGAAAGTAACACCTGGTGTGCTCTGTGCAAATGTTTCTCTGCTTCAGGAGAAAAGCCAAAGGGGACATGCAGCTAAACCTAGAGCATCATTATAAACAGTCTGGTGGGGATAAATGCCCATACTTTCTAAGGCTAAAAAAAAACAACCAACAAACCACAAATAGTAATACATTGTTTTGTTTATTTATTTGTATATATGTAAAGAGAGTGCAAGAGGTAGTGCAGAAAGAGCAGTTATGCTGAGAAGTTTGTTTGGTGTCTATTTGAACAGTACAAGGTGTTCTACACGCAGGTTTTTGTTTACATCTACATTCAGTCTATGTTTGCAATTTGTTAGTGGAGGCAGTAAGCCGAATTAAAAGAAAAACCCTCTGTGCTCAGAGTTTTAATTTTGCTGATATCCCAAGACTGTCAAAGGTAGATATTCCACCTAGATTTGAGTATGCCAGCACTGAGCTTTACTAGACTAGAATGAAAATAAAGACACTTCACTGCCTTTTATTTCCTCAGCTTCAAAATCATCTCTTCTCTCCTGTGAACAATGCTCGTCTCCTTATGCAGAACTGATACCTGGTAACTCACATACTTAGCTTAATACATAAAGAAAAAAAGGCTCCAAAAATAACAGGCAGGGCCACTGAACCTTTAACACAAAACTGGAACATTGTTCACACCAAGCTGAGCTGCTGGATTGCTGGAGAAATGTGGCATAAACTCAGTCAACTTTAGCAAAGACAGAGGTATCTACTTTTTAATTTCAGTATATAAATACATCAATGTCCTTTGAAGATAGCTTTTATTCTATTATGCCTTTTCAAGAAAGGCTGGTAGCTGAATCTGACACTTTATCAGATGGCATTTCCCACTGGTATAATACCTACGGACGAAAACAAAATTAATCCTGCTCTACCGTTCAGTTTATTAAACTCATCTTTAAAACGGGAAACTGGAGCCTACCTTTATGTGACAGAAAGCCAGAAAGATTTATTCAGACCTCCCATAGATCTTATACTTAATAGGCAAAAGTGTCTTCTTTCTCATGTCCACCCACCACATGTGCATGTGCTTCTCACTCTTTTCTACTCATATACATCCTATGAACCCTTACCAGACTTCTAGGATTATTAGGCATGGAAACGAGCTTATTACATCTGCTGTATCTATACATTAGCATAGCATCTCTGGCTCAACAAGATGTGACAAAGCTTCAGTAGGAGTTTTTCAAGTGGTCAGTGGAGCTGAAGGGTTAGATACATCAGCTAATTTACACACTGCCAAATGCGTTTTCGGAGCTGTACTGGAAGAAAATGAAAATCCTACTCTCTAACAAGCCTTCCTGAAGGAAGTATGAGAAAATGATTGCATGCACCATAAGCCCATGAAATCTCCAAACTCAGCTTTGGGCTGTTCAGAGCTGGGATTTTGACTGATGAACACCTCTGTATAAAACCTGAAAATCTAAGAAAAGTTTGGCCTATAGCAGGAATACCTTCTACTTCTTGAATGGCAGCTTTTCAAAATGGATTCAAGCATGGTCCTGTTTTATGACTTAATCCCATAATCCAGCCTATTTGCAAGAGCCTCCTTGCCCCCCACCCTGCCTTGTGTGTATATATATATATATGCACGAAGCAAAGCTAGTCAAAAGAGAAAGAATGTCAGAATGGCTACAAGAAACCAGGTAAAATGTCTGTCTTGTCTAGTTAGCATGTCACCAATAGTGGTCAATGGCTGATGGCCAACAGAGATTAAAATGTTAGACAAAGGTGAGTATATAGTGACACTTCCCTTGTATATTTTTCCACTCTCCAGCAATCTGCAGATCAGGGCACTCCTGAACCAAATGAGATTTCTTCCATTTTGATGGGCTTTGGTGTTGCCTACTAAGCACTTTTCTAAAAACTTCTTTAAGCACAGAAACTTCTGTCACCCACAACAGCCTGCAATTCTGCATTCCATAGCTTAACTATGTGTTATAAGAAGGATTTGATCTTACTGTGCTCATACCAAATCAAGTTGCTTTGCACATACACTGAAAGTCAGACTCTTGATCTCCTGCAGATGTGAGGAGTGCAAAGAGTCCATTCATTCTTAAGACATCCTGGCTAGGGGACTGGGTTGGTGACGAATTCATAGTCATTATTGTTGCTGCAAAAAGCTTTTTGAGAAACAAAATCCACAATAGCTAAAAGAAGGGAACGTTGTGGGGATACTCAGCTGATTACCAGCCAGGTCACAATGACAGATGGATAACTGTGCTTCAAGTTCACGTGATGCAAAGGCAGAAAAGTCACTCTGGGTATCTCTCTTTCTCTGTACCTACCACCTAGGCAGGACTCCATGAGGTTCAGAGGGTAGGGACACAGGAAAGCTTGTTCGAAGCCTCCTACTGACACATGTTTGAGTTCAAGTGGCTCTGGTGGAGGCACATGGAAGGCAATCAAGGCGAGACAGCTGCTCCTGCACAGTCTCCTAATGTTAGTCAGCACCACAGGAACGTGCCTAGGGAGAGTGTTGCAACTACAGAGGCAACTCACTCATTTCCCCAAAGCCATTCCTAGCCCACACAGCCTCTGCAGAGGCTGGGATGGGAAATGCTACATAACCCCCAAGGAAATGCAGTAGTGGCATTTCGAAAGATCGTGGTTAATTTCCAGAGCCACAACTTCCAACGTTTGAATTTCAGCTGCTGGATCAGTGCCCAAGTTTTTCTACAGGAAGAACTGAGGCTCATCTCAACTTTGAGGTTCAATAGATGATGTTCAAGATGCCCCCATATAGGCTTATAAAATGATGGACCGCATTTTGAATTGTCTATATTGTGTGCACGAGATGTTACATTTTGGGCCACATTCGGTGCCCTGGGGCTAAAAGGGGCAGGGTGGGAGGGGAGAAGAGAGCTACTACAAACTCACTCCAACTTTGTAGCTCCATGTACCTTTGCACCAATGATAATTGCCTGGATCACTCAGTGTTATCTCACCAAACAGCTAGCAACCCACAAACTTGTAAGAACTGTAGTACGCCAACCTTACTCTGGGGAAGCACAGGTCCATCATCATAACTATGAGTTGTACGGTTCATGCGTGCTCACCTCTGTCATTAGTTGTGTGAGATCTGACTGCTGTGAATGTGTCGCATTTTTCTGGTGGTGGTGGGGAGGACTTCCCATGAATGCTTGTGGAGGAGGACTACAAAGGAGATATTCAGTGCAATTGGATATATTTTCATTTCACTAAAATTCGTGTGCACTCTTACATCTTGCCGTATTTGTTCAGCGTTGGAAACAGCCAGTCAAACCACAAATTTGGCTTTATTTTAAAAATTGCAACTAAAGCCATGAAGCCAAACAAGGCAGAATTACAAGTAAACCAGCCAGTTTCTCTCATCTGCTAAGGACCTTTGCAACAAGTTGTTTTACAGTACCTATTCTTCCTCATAACTGTATCCTTTTTCTCATGGGGATCATTTTAAGCTTTAGAAACTGCAGAAGCCATCCTAAAGCCATTTTTCCTGAAGGGAGCACTTAAAGGGAAAAGAACCCTCTTCTCTTGATTTAGGGTGTGTAAAATGCTATCCTGATCCTACCAGGCTCAAAGCTGCAGTCCTCATTCTTTCCCAAAAACTCTTGCATCTGCAAAGAGACCCGCTGTATGCAGAAAGGCAGTGCATGAGCTTAGCAGCATGCCCATGTGTTTTACATTAGAAGAAGGGGCATAAGAAGCCATTTTCCTTGCACTTTCCAGAGAAACCTCCCTTTTATTAAAGAGCACTTAATCTGTTGGGTTGAAAATTACAATCAACCAAAAAATCCACTCAGAATCTTGAGACACTGAGCATTTTTAGACACTGAAACCTTTCAGTTACTTTAAAAGATTTTTTCTTCTCCCATGTATAATGCCCCGCCTTTTCTCCTGGTTCCTTCTCATAAAAAAAAAAAATCAGGATTGCCAGCATACCGTAAGTGAACCTGTGCTTCAAATATTTCCTGCATGGTGGGAAGTAGTAAATATGATGAGAGAGAAAAATTGTTCCTGAGAGATTTTCAACATAATTTTGTAGACTTAAGGTATCTGATTGTCCTGAGAACTGTGCATGCTGCTCCCATTAATTTCAGTAGCAGGTGTCTAAATATTTCTCATGCCCAGAGGTTCACGTATTTGTAGGAGGATGTAGATAAGGTTTGAATAAGCATATAGCAATTCTCAGGTTAAACAAAGCAGAACTCCTCGCCTCTTGCTGTTCACCTGTTGCTACTTATTGTCGAATATTAAGTATGCAGGTGACAAGGATGTGCCAAGCTCATCTGAGAGAGAACCAGAGGATGGTTTCCATTTCCAAAAGCACAATGTTGTCTGTATAGGATGCGGGGTGCAATTTGTAAACTCTCTTTAGTGGAAGCACTGAAATTTCTTCTCATAGTTTGTTTTCAGAGATTTGTTCTCTTAATCTAAGCCATTTTTCTCCTTCTCTCACCCTTTTTTGGTCTCTGTAAGGAGGGGTATGCCCTATCCCAGGATAAACTTGCTGTGATTCAGAAGAAAGGAAGTCCACAAGCCTCAAAAAGTACATGACTCACACTTCCAAGGAGACCTCTTGCTACTAATGTAATACAGTGATTTTAAAACAACTACGATGAGTAGGATTGTGGCAGAAGTTTTCTCTGAAAGTTCAATTGCTGCTTTGCTGGTGACACACAAAAGAAAAAAGAAAATTTGCTTAGTTTGCATCTGATGACTTTCACTGAGCAAACAGTTGTGAAGTGACATATTGGCCTTTGTGCCTTAACCTCGCTGCAAAGGTACACACATATATGTCATTTCCCTGGTGTCCTCGGGGTCACGGAGATCCATCCCCACAGCTGGCTCTGGCCTCGCTCAGAGACATGGCCCATGGATTGCGCACCCATGTCAGGGAGATGTTGTTTAGCTGCAGCAACGGTGCAGCAGACGTTCAATCTGAGATGACTATATTTAACTTTAGGAGTCATCGGTGACAGTCTGTCCGAGTGGGATGATGAGGTCTTTTTTTGTCTTCTCTCCAGCAGTGAAGAACACGTGATGCTCATGTCCATCTCCTCTATGACTTGTTCGGTTACAGCCTTTGGCATGCCAGGACTAAAGGGCATGTCCTTAACATTTCTGAGAGCAAAACATTACAGCTTCTTTCCGACCGAGGATTAAATTGCAGCTTCCAAATTTGATTCATAAAGTGAGCATTACAGCTCTGCTTATATACCCAGATTAATTCAAGGTGACCCTGGTCATGTTGCAGCCATTTGTTTCTGACATGTTGAACGATCTGAGAAGGATTTTTTAAAATTTAGTTTGATTCCTTCCTATTTAGTTAGTTGTTTTCCTTATATCACTTAAGAAAGTTTTAAGAAGTACTATCATTAAAATGCACTCTCTAATAATACTGGAGTTGGTAAGGAGAGGTAGTATGAGAAGATGGTTTTGATAGATGCAAAAGCTAATATTTCTGTGTCTTTGTATTAAAAATAATAGTAATCTTTTACAGCTGGCCTAAGAGCTGGGTACTTAAGGACCAC
Source organism: Tauraco erythrolophus (assembly GCF_009769465.1). Classification (NCBI taxonomy): domain Eukaryota; kingdom Metazoa; phylum Chordata; class Aves; order Musophagiformes; family Musophagidae; genus Tauraco; species Tauraco erythrolophus. Next base: position 16,047,374 of record NC_141471.1, read on the forward strand.
ATTTTGACTGTGGTTTACTTCTTTCTCTTTTTTTCTGGTGATTTTCTTTCTCTTTTAACTTAGAATCATAGAATCATAGAATGGTTAGGGTTGGAAGGGACCTAAAAGATCATCTAGTTCCAACACCCCTGCCATGGGCAGAGAAATCCTCCACTACACCAGGTTGCCCAAAGCCTCATCCAACCTGGCCTAGGACACCTCCAGGGATGGGACATCCACAACTTCTCTGGGCAACCTGTTCCAGTGCCTCACCACCCTCAATGTAAAAAATTTCTTCCTGATATCTAATCGAAATCTACCCTCTTTCAGTTTAAATCATTGCCCCTTGTCCTATCACTACACGTCCTTGTAAAAAGTCCCTCTCCAGCTTTCCTGTAGGCCCCCTTTAAGTATTGGAAAGCTGCGATAAGATCACCCCGGAGCCTTCTCTTCTCCAGGCTGAACAGCCCCAACTCTCTCAGCCTATCTTCATAGCAGAGGTGCTCCAGCCCTCTGATCATCTTCATGGCCCTCCTCTGGACTCGTTCCAGTAGCTGCATGTCCTTCTTATGTTGGGGACTCCAGAGTTGAACACAGTATTCCAGGTACGATTTGCTTTCTGAGCTGCCAGCGCACATTGCTGGCTCATGTTGAGCTCCTCATCCACCAGCACTCCCAAGTCCTTTTCCTCAGGGCTGCTCTCAATCCATTCTCCGCCCAGCCTGGACTTGTGCTTGTGACCCACGTGCAGGACCTTGAACTTGGCCTTGTTGAACTTCATGAGGTTCTCACAGGCCCACCTCTCCAGCCTGTCAAGGTCCCTCTGGATGGCATCCCTTCTCTCCAGCGTGTTCACAACACCACACAACTTGGTATCATCTGCAAACTTGCTGAGGGTGCACTCAATCTCACTGTCCATTTCACCAACAAAGACGTTAAATAGCACTGGCCCCAGTACCGACCCCTGAGGAACACCACTAGTCACAGGCCTCCACGTGGACATTGAACCGTTGACCACAACTCTTTGAGTGTGACCATCCAGCCAATTCATTATCCACCGAGTGGTCCATCCGTCAAAACCATGTCTTTCCAGTTTAGAGACAAACTGGAAAGACAGTTTAGAGACAAACTTCTTAAAACCCTTGATACATATTAGTGATATATTAATGCATAACCAGATAGACCAATCAGAATGATAAAATAAGATAATGCTAATGAGGTAAAATGCTTCAAAAAGAGATACTATTTTAATATTTGTGGGTTTAATCAGGATCTAGGATAGCGTCTCTCCAGATTCCTTTTTTACCTATTCATTGCCTGACTTGCCTTCCCACTTCATTAAGACGTTCTTTAATTTGCATTAAGTAACTAGAATCAGGCATTAAATATCATGTAACAAAGATGTCTGAAGAGTTGGGCAGTTCATATTCTTGCCCATAAGTTTCTCATTGCTGACCTTCTCTGAACTCTATGAGATAACTGTGAGATATTACTTAGTTTAAAAGAAATAGAAAATCATAACATGGGCCGTGCTTCTGTGACTCTGAAAGACATGGAAGAGATTTTTGTGCCTTTCTGATATAAAAATGTTCTTCTGATTTATTAGATTTTCTTGCCCTTTAAATTCAGATGTATCTTGAATGTCAAGCTTGATTTTTTCGTGTGTTAGTCATGTGCATTCATTTAGTGAGCTCAAATAATTTTCCTGCCTTTCTTGTTAAATTGTACATTTTTAAGAGTTGTTCTTTAGACAAATAGAAGTATCTGTTAGCAAGAACCAAAATTTTACAGACAGACTAGTGCCTTTTCTCTCGGAAATTTGATTGCAATGCTCCTGATTCTTTTGAGTTTGATTTTTACAATTTTTAAAGAGCAAGTGTAGATACTGATAGTACATATGATCTTGTTTTTTTGTAATGTTCTTATGATTAGCTGATGAACTACAAGTTGAAATCAATTGTTCCTACACCAGATTTTAAGCTCTAGTGTTTTTACCCAGTGGCTAAATCTGTTGCAGATACTCTGTTCTATATTTCAGAGCAAAAAATATCATAATTCCCCTCTGTGAAGGATTAGTGAGAGCAAGTGAGCTTTCCAATACAAAGTTTGTTGTTTTGATACAAGATGCAAAATGACTAAGAGGTATAAAATTAAGAGTAAGCTGGAAAAGAATGGTTTCATTAGCCTGAAATGTTACTCTGATTTCATTTTACTTTGCTGAAAAAACGTAATAGTGATGGCTGGGACATTATGAACAAAAGCAAGAATCTAGTGATCTGGAGTCCCCTCTGAAGAAAGATCCCTAGATGACACCCATCTGGTGAACCCCTCCACAGACCTGACTTTGCTGGCTGGACCACTGCAGTCATTTGTCTACATTAACACTAGATCAAAAATCATGGTGATATAAAATGTTGGATTGAGAAACACCAGGTAAATGAGAAAAGGCTGAGAGTAGGGCAAGAACTCTTTGGTTTTATAGGACAGATAAAGGAAATCTTTATTTCTAAATTGAGTTATATTTTTTCAGCTATTTCTGCCTGTAAAAGTTTAAGTTGTTCGCCTCATGCCTTTGTCCTGCCCCATAAACTGGATCTTTCACAAGACAGTATCTTCTACAATGCGTATATGTTGCCGTTTTGAGCCAATATTGGCATCAGGTTCACATGGCTACTGTATGTTTCTGAAAAAAATAAATCCCTGACTTTGCAATATGTGCAGTAGTTTATTATTGTCTTCAAGAGCAACAGAAATATAAATCTGTGTTTGAATTAAATCCCACAACTTCTATGGGTTTTTGATACTTGTTTCTGTATTTTTCTAAGGGTTGTAATTTTCAAGTTAGATTAAATAGTATTTTCAATGTATTTCAAAAATAATATATAACAGCCATTGATAAGGAAAGCAGCAATGAATCCTGGCATTACAACTACTGGCACTACATTCATGCTTTTGCTGTACAATGTGTTACACCTCTTAGAAACACTCAGTTCTGCCCAAGGACAGTGCAGCAAAGAATTAAAATTCAAGCACTAGAGGCAGTCTCTTTCTTTCCTTCTGAATAAATGAAGGAAAACAGAGAAGAAGGAAAAATACAGAAAACAAAGCAATGGATGATTCTGCCAGGATTCACACCGAATATTGCCATGCTTTGTTAATGCAGGTTTAACTAATGGTTTCCTGTTTGAAAATCATAATGTGTATGAAAAATATATGGTACAATATTCTAGTGCAGACCGGCAATTACTACTGGCTTCACCAGGATTGCAGATCGTGAGTCAGGGTGGAAGCGGGCCCAGACTCCACATATTAGACATGCAAATGCGTATGGGGAACTTGTTATATATGGGAGCTAACTCACATATACACACTGTAGAAAACATAGGCTTGCTAGTTTTCAGCCTTTGCATTGCATTTTCAAAATAAATGCAGTTTGCTTAAGAATTTTCTAAAAAAAGAGGGAAGAAACTGTTTGTCTGTAATAAATGCAAGGCACAAGGAAACCCATGTGAGTACGTATGGCCAGAGCACAGCAGAGAAATCAATGGGAGCGGTGTTCTGCAAGGAAAGCAGAGACAGCTGAAAGGTGATGATACGCGAGGGCTACATGATTTCTCCCCACCCATGTGTGGGGACACCAGAGGAGGGACGGGCAGAAGGGATGCAAAAGCCATCTCCCTGCACCCCACTGTGGGGAAGGGGTGGGGGGGAAGCATCCCCAAGGTGAAGGTGGGCTTGCTGGAGAGCAGCAGGAGAGGCAGAGCTAACCCTGGGGACCCCTGTGCCTTGCCCGTGCTCTGCAGCCCAGGCACCACGGCTTTGGCAGGGGGGCCCTGCGCTCCCCTCCCTGAAAGCACCTCTGTCCCCTGCAAAGCATGACTGGGCCCCAACTGTCCTGAGGCAGTGGTGTTTTCCTTGAAAAACATGTCTTTGTTGCTTTACAAATTCATTATAATAAGGGACTCGTGTTCAGACTGAAGGACACACTTATTATCATCCTGTGGTTTTCAATTAATAAGTTCACAGCTAACAGTTTTTAAGTACAGTGAATCATGCAAATTTCCATATCACAGCAGCTAATTTATTTGTTTATTGGGGAATAGCAGGCGCCACATGAATCTGTTTTGAAATGAATTCCAAGAAAAGCAGACGATTTTGGTCCAAGCTGTGGGAGGGGGGAGCGGGAGGGACCAGCCCTGTGCAGTGCAGGATATCTAATGTGGGATATGAACGTGAAATGAGCAGCAGCACAGATCTAATATCCAGGGGACTGATCCTGAAGCTCAGCCCTCACTAACTGGGGAATTTCTGGACAGAACTAATACGACTGTATCTCCAGGTCAGAAAGATAAAATCCAGGTGCTTTCTGTATATGATTGCCAATGACTTCATTCTGTCTTCCACGTCCAGTTCCAGCTTTTGTTCCCCAGGCAGTTTTCACTGCTGGTTGCAAACACAAGGATCATTAAGTTACAAGCTGGATTTATTTACCGTTTGCAGCTAGAGCTGAGAATAGTTGTCTGTTATACCAGATTTTAATTTCAAGCCTGTCTGATGGGTACATAAGATGTGTTCTTACCTGTTCTTGCAACTTCACACAATTATGCTTTGGATTCGATTCTGCCTGTAAGAGCCCTAACAGAGCTCAGAGGAAGACTCAGGAGAGAAAAATGTAGCAGGGTGCTGTGCCAGAGGTTTCCAGGACACAGGAATGTTGCGACTTGAGGCATTGCTGCTGCAGAGCTCAGGCACGGGCACAACACCCACAGATCATTTTGCAGAAAATGCTTTAGGCTGTGACCATCTCTAGTTTGCTGGACTCCAGTGGTGCAATGGCCCTCTTCTGCATGGATGGATTTCACTCACTGTTCATACAGATGATCTGAAGCTCTTATACTGAAGCTGCTGTTGTGTTTTTTGCCTGGTCTTTCTGGGGAGGAAATCTGGTAGATATTTTAGTGACTTTTTCTAAAGAAGCAACACTTTAGGCAAAGGGCTGGGCTCCACATTAATCTCACTGAATTTTAGGCACCTGAGACTTTTTTAAGTGGGCTGTCCCGAGCAATATCATTGGTACAGGTGTCAACTCGGATCGAGTGCCTTGATTTTTGGTTTGGCTATAGAGGCAGGCGAGGAGGACTGAACTTCAAACACTGAGATGATCTGATGAGATGTCAAAAGCAAGTTGGGGAGGTGCTTCTTCACCAGCGGCACCCTTCCCACAGGTGGCAGGTCATTGACTCACCTCCCTGAGCCCTCTTCTGAGTCATCTTTCTTGATTTTTTTTTAGTCAGGCTGAGATATGAGATAAACAAATCCACAATCTGTGCACTTTGGCTGCTGTATAAGATGGAACTAGTCTGCCTTATTGTAGTCATCTGTGCAAATGTTATCCCCTAAATGCTTACACAATGAGGCCATAATTAAAACTATAATTTCAATGTAAAAGTGACAGGAGGCCTAAATAGGCTATCCAAGGGAGAAACTGAATGATGTTCTCAGTGTTTGAAAGGAGATGAAAGAGTCACTGATATGGAGAAGTCCATTCAAGATAATGGCAGCGGAAGAGGAAATGGTTCCTGTAACACAAGAGATGAAAGTGGAAGAGGGAAACACTTATGCAGCTGTGAGAAGGAATTGGCTGGTTGTGACTGAAAAAGAAAAGATGCTGGGAAGAAATAACATTGTGAAAGTAGTAACAGAGGAAAGATGATGAACATTTTTTAATAGGGAAATAGAGCACAGGTCAGAAATAAGTGAGAATTTGACCGGAGTGTGACAGCACTGAAAAATTTCCCCATGTCTCTCTTCACACAGAACGGATATTCACACCAAGTGCTGGTATCTAATTAAAAACATATTAAACTGAATAACTTCTCCGGCTGTCCTACATCTGTATTTTTTTCATGTTTTCCATTTTGTTTAACCATCCAGAATTGTGAAAAGGCATAGTTCCTTCAATTCAAGGAACCTGAGTTGAATTTGATGGTTCCTTTTACAACCCATAAAACTCGTATGGCTAACAAAGAGCATTTCTGACCTTTCACATTAAGATCACTCTGACTGCTTCGCACATATTCAGCCCATCTGTCTTCTTCTGGATCTGCACTTCTCTTCAGCAGTCAAAAAAATCTCAACAGAAATAGGTAACAAAAAACGAAGCTATTTGAACTCCAGAAGACAGGAGTGTCTTTAGAAGTGGCTTACATTTTTCTGTTTGATGGAATAAAACTCAGATGTTTTAGTGTTTTCACTCAGTGAAGATGAAGGCAGAGATTCATGGCAGACAGAATCATAGAACACTTTGGGTTGGAAGGAACCTTAAAGATCATCTAGTTCCAACCCTGCTACCACAGGCAGGGACACTTTCCGCTAGACCAGACTGCTTAAAGCCTCATCCAACCTGGCCTTGAACATGTCCAAGGATGGGCCATCCACAACTCATCTGGACAACCTGTTCCACTGTTTCACCACCCTCATTGTAAAAAATTTCTTCCTTATATCTAATCTAAATCTATCCTCTTTCAATTCAAAGCCATTGCCCCTTGCCTTATCACTACATGCCCTTGTAAAAAGTCCCTCTCCAATCTATACCTAGAATATGCCAAAAGCTAACATCAAAATACTTTTTTATGTTGAGGGTAACTACTGATTCACAAGCACAAAGTTACTGCAGCATCACTTGCGTCAGTAAACTCTATTCCTGTAGATAGAAAGGATCTCTCCAGTGCTCCTCAACTGGAAACATGTTTCTCTAACATTATTTCACATGTTTTAAATAAGAAATAAATAGGTAGCAGGAAAAAGATACTTGTTGTAATTTAAGTCATTCCCTTGCAGTACACTGATTTCAAATTCTGGCCACAAACATGTTTAATATGTAAATAGTTCTGTTCATAGTCAAAGCCTTCAGAAACTCAATTTCTGGAAGAAAACAATTCCTACAAGTTACAGCACTCAGGCAGACCCACTGAAGTCAGTGGAGATATCTTCTTTGTCAAGGTGGACTTTGAATCTTGGTCTTACAATAAACAAAAATTATTCACGGAAGTGTTGCTTAAATACCAGCAGGCTCTCAAGGGAAAGGAGGGCATGAAAAAGAGGATCAAAAAAAAAAGAGAAGAGGATTGAAAGAACCGGGGGGGGGGGGGGGGTGGGGGGGGGGGAGCGGGGAAGGACACAGACTGGAATTGATCTAGAGGATAAACAAAGGTAAAGGGCATGCTTAACGCAGAGGAGAAGAAAATGACAGAAAAAGAGACAGAGAAAGAATGACAAGGAGAAATAGTGTGTGTGGGAAACAATAATAGCAAAACGAAGGCTGAAAATAAGAGTGAATGCTGGGAATGCTGAAAAGATACAGAGAAACAATGCTGAGAGGGAAAGAGGAGAAAGACTGGCACGAGGCCTCAGTGGCACTGTGAGGAGAGGCTTGAAAGAAGCCTCAGCTAAACAATAGAGGGATGCGAGACAGGCTTGAGGAGGGGCAGCATGGATTAAATGAGAACCAAATGTAACCCTAACAAAGGGTCTCAGATGTAGGCAATGAAGGGAAATGGGGGGTGTGGGGGTGTGTGTGTGTATGTGTGTGCATATGTGTTTTCACGCATTGAAAAAGATTCTGCCTCTCCCCCACCTAAAAAAACCCACAGCAACCCAAAACAGCTTAGCCTCAAAAACAAAAGCCAAGATCACTCAATGTCATTCTGGACTTCAATTATTATTTAGGGGTTTTTTTTCTTCCTTCCTTTCTCAATTTTCAAACAAGCACCTCTGTGGTTGCTGCCCCTCCTTCAAACCCATTAAAAAAAATTCTCTCTTGCTGTGATGGCCGCAATAGATGTGACAATTGGCAGGCTGCTGCTGTGCTGAAACTAGTGTTTGTCGTGCTGACCAGTTTCTAGCTGTTTCCTTGTAATTCCTAGGTAGCTCTTTGTACCCGCTTATTGTCTTTTCTCTTGGAGAGGAAGCACTTTAGGATGAGGCTGTCTCTGTGCTTGTGCTACAGACAGCGAAGAGGCTCATTAGAGAAGATTCTCCTATGATTGCTATAAGTTACTTTTGAAGATTTCTTCCTGTGTCTGAAGGATTCAAAATTGGCCTTTTTCTTGGTTTAAAGGAGGTATTTAGCTGCAACAGTGCATTCCTGTTTACCCATGCTGCATCAGAGCTCACTGAAAAGCCTCCGGACCTGAAGGGAGGTTGCAGCAGCACCTGCATGAACTCATGGCTGTAGCTCCCATTGTGTTTGTGCAGCAGGGTTGGCCAAGTCTCCATCATGCCAAGGTTTGTCATGCCAACACTTTAGCCTCCTCGCTCACATTCCTATGACCCACTGTGGCAGGTGAGTGTGCACAGTTCCTCAGAGTGTGTTTATGTTGGCCCAGTCACCCATAGAGCACAGCAAGAGCTCAGAGGACATGGGGGAGAGAAGCAAAAAGTGCTCAGGTTTGTTTTGTGACTGGAGAAGTGGTAAAACCTGCTCCCTTTGTGCCCATGCTTCTGTGAAGGGTGTAGAATGCAGCATGGCTTACCTGGACATGGACCAGCTCTGTCTGCAAAGGGGTGGATTTAACACCCTGCTGTCCTCTCCGACCCAGATGGCTGCTCACTGTCACACAGCACCAACCTGCTCTGCCCTGACCATCATTCTCTTAACCACTCAGCTTTCTACACCAATGCTTCTTTCTCACTTATCTCCTTTCCTAGTGTCTGGGGCAGCAGATACACCATGACCATAGGACAGCAATCCATCTGTACTGTGCAGTCATCTGACAGGAAAGGCGGCTGTTGGTCCAGCTGGAGAATGAGTCCCTGGAGGGACTTTCTCTGAGCCACAAGCTCAGCTGCAACTCAGTACATACTTCTCCTGGCTTTATGAACCCCTGTGTGGTACAGTCGCTCAGTTCTGTGCAAAATAGCACAGAAGCACAGTAACACCTACTGCTACAAGAGAGCCCCTAAATCTGTGTGCAGTAGTAGGGGATGTTTGAGGACATTTCTTAAACATGGACTGTCATTGACACTTTGTGTAGATTTTTCTTTTTCAAAAAAGAACTACTGTGAGAATCGACCAGGTCACTTGGCATGAGAAGGGGAACATGGGAGAGGAATAAAATGCAATTATTTACAGTGTAACTGAGCAGATTTTTTACACAGAGGGTGATAGAAGCAACAGAAATGAGGAACTGTTGATAACTTGACAGAAGAATAGCTTCCTGGTTCTTGGTTAGATTTTTATTTTAATATTCCTTTGTTCCATTAGCAGGGAAAAGAAACTCTTGAACTACTAAGTGCAACATAGGGGGCAAAGCAGGGAGCTGCTGTGAGTACCATAAAGTGCTTCAAGAAGCCAATGCTCTTAAAGGTACTGCTTATTCAATGCACAGATTGAAACAAACTCAGGTTGTGAAGTTTGGATCCAAAACTGCAAAGTATTCCAAGCTTCCCTAAATCTATTTGTGGATACCTTACTGGAAGGTTGCAGGGATGAAGCTCTGCAAGTGGATCTGTATTTCCCAAAAGTCTAAGCTGTACTTCCATGCCAAGAAATCCACATTATTGAGTTTTTAAACAAATGATCATTAATGAAGATGTTAATGATCATTGACATTGTTCTTGTAGAAGGGCCAGGGAAATGTCACTCAGTGCAATCCTTGCTGCTAAGGGGTTAAATACTTTCTTGGCTAAGGTTGCTTGCTGACCTAGCTGAAAGAGAAAAAAGCTATAGGTCAGTGAGTGAGATTGCCCTTCCTTTAGAAGAACTGCCCAGACAGCCCAGGAAGATTACAATAAGTGTGGTCTGAGTTAGAAATTAGAGACTAGGGAGTGCTGATTTCAGTTCTTTTATGTGCAGTTGTTGGGCTGAAATCCAGGGAGCTGCATTGGCATAAACTATTCCAGTAACAGAGGATACACGGCTAAGGCCCAGCCAGTCCAGGGATTTGAGCACCACCTTATCTTGGACTGCTGACATTTGGACAGAGAACTGGCAGAAGAAAAGGTAGATTGGTCTGGTCGGATGTCATGGCTTAATGATTGCATCTGGCAAAAGAGGATCAAGGGAAGAAGCCATTATTCATAATCTTTAGATTTTTCTCTGTGAGACTTTGTCTTGTTCTCCGGCTATGTTGAACATGTGTTCACAGAAATGATGTTGCATTGCAGTCATTACACGGAATAGGAGATTGTATGAAAAAGATCGAATTTGGCAAACACAGGACATGATCTTACTGTTGATCTATTAACATGGTTTGGAGCCCAGGAACAACAGCAACAGAGAGGGCCCTCAGTCTGCTGTTTCTCTGGGTGGGCCAGTAGCAGATCAAAGAAAATGCAGATGCTTGGCAGTTGTCGACAGTAAGGATTAGAGCTGATATAATTAGAGCTATATAATTTACCAACAGCAATATCTCCAACTTAGTGTTCTGAGTGCCTGACAATGCCGGGCAGCCAATGGCAGCCAAGTTTACAACTGACAGACAGTGTTTTCTTTTAAGAATATTTCAATAACCTCTGTTTGAGCTTGCAAGTACCCAGCACCCTGTGTCAGCTGTCTGACACCTGTTCTCACAAAAGAAATAGAAGTAGTATGTCACATTTTGGAATAGCAATTGGCTCTTGACAATGTGACCATGAATAGCACCATGTTCAGGTACAGCCATACTTCACCTTTTGGAAGTAAATAATGGGAAATATCAACAGTGGCTTCATAAACAAAGATTTGAGTAGGAGAAGAGGTGAGTGGCTGTGCGTTGGTTCAAAACTCAAGTCACAGATGGAGATCGGTAAGGCAGAGGCCTGGAATTGTCTATAAGAAACTGAACAGGGAAGCTGAAAGTAACTCCTAAAGTTCTTCTGAATGAAGCAGAAGATAGGGTACAAAGGACTTAAGCAGAAATCTGGTGGGAAATCTTTCTGAAGAAAACCAGCTGGAGGCAGATTACTTTCAAATGAGGCCATGAAAATCCCTCTGAAAATGAAGGAGCCTGCCATAGCCATAGTGTATTGCCTTTAATGCACTGAGACAAGGACTATCTCCCCCCTGTGCTGACCTGTGCTCCAGTGCAATTACGTCTCCAGTTGATTGTACAAGCCTCTTCCTCAGAACTGGGAGCTCTTTTCATAGACCTCATTGTTTTAGACAGTTTTAGAAATGATGGTCTATTTCTAATGCAATAGAGCCCTAACAGTGGCTTCCCTGCTAATGGACTGTAATTACAGGATTGATCCCACATCCCTGACAATATGAACCCTTCTGTGCTTTCTAAGGCAACAACAACAGCATAAATCAATGTTCTGCCACAATAAGCTTCAGAGGATGCAGGGTGAATAGACCTTGGTATATACTCAGTAAGGCGTGCTAAATGGGCACAACACACACCCTATTAGCATAGTATCATTAACCTATCTCCATGGACATGTGAAAGATTGTCCTTGTACTGTACTTCATTTAACAGCTGGCAAGAAACTGATCATTTCCAAAATGGGTCTTTACACTTGAGAGTGGCCCTGTCTGTGTTAGAGGCAACAGCAGAACCTGCAGAAGACATAGAACAGATGTTGAACAAGATTCTCCCCTTTGGGGAGAATGATCTCTTTCTTCCGTGAAGATATGGCACTGGTGTGTTACTGGATAAGAGCAGGGAAACTACCACAGCATGGACCTTGGCTTTACAGTCTCTCATGGATAAAATGTCTGCAAAATCATGTTAATAAAGAGAAACAGTTATCTGTGGAGCAATAAAGAGGATGACTTCCAGTATTTTCAAGAAAAAGGACAGTTTCTTCATATTTTTACATTTGAAAGTGAGGCATCTGTCATGTCACATTACCAAAACTAAACTTACAAAGGATAATAGATCTGATTCTTCTCACCCTAAATGTTTTGGCAGGAACTGTTAGGCCTGTTGCATGAAAGCCTTGGCCTTTGTTTCAACAATTCTTCAGCTATGCCTATGCCTGCCCATACACCCATACACATGTGAATTCTGACCCTGACAGACAGGCTTGGCCTTCTGGCTTGACTTCAGACCTGCCTCATCACTACAGACTTGTCTGGAAATCTTGACTCCAGGCTGCTGAAGCCAGCTCCTGTCTCTGGACCTGCCCTGCTCATGTTGCTGGGATACTATGGGGCTGTGCTGGTGAGACCTGTGCCCTGCCTGCTTTGCTGCAGTGCTCAGCTTCTAGTTCACCTTTCCTTACAGAGCAGTCCACTCCTTTTGTTTGTACAATCATTTTTTTTGTGTCCAGCAAAGACACCTTGATTCTCTAACTCTCATGTCATTTATAACAGTGTCATGACAGAGGCAGACATAGTGGAGTCCCATAGAAAGCTTACACAGAATACAGGTATGTGTCTTTGACAGTCAGTCCCCTACTCAACAGCTTAGGTAGATCCAATAGCATGCAGTATACCAAGAGTCCTTGTCAGATTCAATTGTTCTGAATGTCCTTGAGGATGGTCTCTAATTTAACGACAGAAAAATGTGTACTTCTTATGAATCAAGAATCTGTGTACACTGTCACATCAATCAACCCGGTGAGTTAGTGCAGTGGTTCAATTAAACTCTGAGGGAAATGATACGGTTATTTATCTGAACCTATTGCTGCAACCAGAAGATATTGCTGCTTATTAACAGTAAGAGTAGTTTCATCAGGTTTTTCTCTTTTTGGCATTCTATATGGTCCACATCCAACAATAAGATGTTGCCTGAGGGAACTGGAAAACAACGCCCCTGCCATCCTGAAGTATACCCAGAAACTAAAAGGTTGGCTAGGAACTTTATGTGACTTTGCACAACAGGATGTCCATTGGGTCCGGACAGAGCAAGAACAAACAGATGGAAAAGGAGTCAGATGAAGAAAATGTGAGTCTGGGACTGAGTCTTGGTGTTAGTGTCCAGCTGGCCTCATTATTATTAGGCAGATGGCAGGTTCAATATCAAGCCTTTGGAAGGGTCAGCCCAGCAAATTACAAGATTTGCCAACTGGATTTGGGAAAAGAAAAGAAAAAAGGAAAGGAAAGGAAAGGAAAGGAAAGGAAAGGAAAGGAAAGGAAAGGAAAGGAAAGGAAAGGAAAGGAAAGGAAAGGAAAGGAAAGGAAAGGAAAGGAAAGGAAAGGAAAGGAAAGGAAAGGAAAGGAAAGGAAAGGAAAGGAAAGGAAAGGAAAGGAAAGGAAAGGAAGAGAAAAGAGAAGAAAAGAGAAGAAAAGAGAAGAAAAGAGAAGAAAAGAGAAGAAAAGAGAAGAAAAGAGAAAAAGAAAAGAGTTTAAAAAAAGTAAAAAAAAAAAAAAGTAAAAAAAAAAAGTCAGATCAATCATGTCCATCTGGCCAGCAGGATGTCCATTTCTCAGGAAATCCAGAGAAGGATTTCTCATAGTTTCATGTAAGTATAATCCAGGGCTGAAGCTAAGTGATAATTCCTCAGAGTACAGATTATACCAAGAAGATATCTAATCCTTGCACAATACAAAACAATAACTTGTTTTGTGTCGGGGGAGTTCCTGGCTGTCGGGGGAGCTCCTGGCTACTACAATAGAAAGCACCTGTGCCTTGTTAGGACAGGTGCTGTGAGTCACGTTGGTCAGCCGGAAACCACGTGACTCATGGATGAATAAAGGTGGGGCACTCCCAAGAGGGAGTGGGGCAGTTCCCTCCTGGAGACTGGAGTGATAGGAGCCCCTGGAGAGCAGCATCTTGAAGCTCTCTGTTGGAAGCCTTTGGTTGTGACAAGGACCTTTGGAGTGTGATAAAGCCTTCTGATATATGAGGAAGATCACAACAACCTTCTGGGTTGTGATCCCCGAAGATTGAGACACCAGTAGTCCGCAACAATTGGTGACCCCAACGTGATTCATCGGAACAGGAACCACTGGGACTGCAGAACGAAGCTTGAGAGCGGCAGGAGCTGCGGACTGACCAGTTCTGACTTAGACACCTGGAACAAGGTGAGCCACTGGGAGTGAACATGGGTCAGAATTTTGTAAAGGAAAGCCAGACCTTCACCTTTCTCAAATCTGCAGGAATGGCTGCGGGGCTCAGTATAAGTAATGAGGATTTATATTACCTACTCAACTGGGCAGCGGGACATGAAGATCTAGTCAACCTCACCTTTACCTTTAACCTAGAACTTTGGAAAAGGTTGGGGGATAAGTTACTCTATGAAGCTGTGGTTAAGCAAAAGGGCCGGACCGACCTGCTGCGTACATGGGAGGCCCTAGATAATATAATTCAAAAGGGGTCAGCAGAAGAGGAGGAAGAGGAATCAACAGATTATGTATCTGCAAGCGAGGGGTATGAAGGGAACAACGAACTATCTGAAGGAAGACTAACCCCAGACAGCGTGGACAGCGAGTTAGACGTATCCTCGCTGTTCACAGAGATCAATAAAGTTGCGGGGACTATGCAGGGACTCTACCCCACCCTGCAGGAAATAGTGGAGCGTCCCCCACCCTTTGCCCCAGCAACCCCCCCTTCCTCCTCAGGATGCGTTATGCCTACGGCTCCGCCATTTGAGCAATTGGCCCCACCCTTGGCAACTTCATATCCCGCGGTATCTGGTTATCTGGCCCAGATACATTTGGCGCAGCCAGCACTAGTGCGCCAGGCCGTGACAATGCTCCAAGGAGTATCTCAGCAGCTAGCAGCTGTAGTGGAGATACTGCATCAGGCTATGACCCCCCCTGTAGCAAAAGAAATCTCCAAAACAAGTGACAGCCCAGCTGAGGAGTTACCACCGAGGGAAAAGTCACTAGAATCTGTCTGTTTATTAAATCCAAACCCCTCGGGAACCCCTACAGTGACAGTTCAACGCCGTAACCCGGTCCGTTTTTGGAACGAAATAAAAATGAAAGCAATAGAGGCTGGGGATTGGGACTTGGCTCAAGTCTTGGGGCTGCCAGTCAATAACGAAAAATTATCCATGATGGAAATAGGGGAAAGGCCAAATGTATTCCCTGTGGAATTGACCCTCCCGGGTTCTAACCAGCCCAATCAATACCTGGGCTGGTCATGGAAAGTCGTACGAGACATACAAAAGGCAGTAGCACAGTATGGGCCAAACTCCCCAGCAGTAACACAATTATTACGATTACTAAACCTGGAAATATTGGTGCCGTATGACTTTCAACATCTAGCTCAGATTATGTTCCAGCCGGTACAACGCTCCATTTTTATGAGCATGTGGAGGCAGTTGGCTGATCGTCAGGCACTACAAAATATACAGTTACCCCAAGGTGACCCATGTTATGCCGTAGGTGCAGATGTCCTGATGGGAACGGGTCAAGTATTTAGTAATCCAGCAGTACAAGCCCAATGGCATCCCCAAATTCTTGGGCAGATCAAACAAATAGGAATGCAGGCCCTCATGCGGACCACAGAAATGGCGAAACCCCAAGCGAGGTATTCCACAATTAAACAAGGAATCAAGGAGCCTTTCTTACAATTTGTAGAAAGATTGCAAGGGGCTATAGAAAAACAAGTTTATGACGGCAATCTACGGGCCCTGTTGACAAAACAACTCGCAAGGGATAACGCCAACGCTGACTGCCGAAGAGCTATTGAAGTACTCCCAGGGGACCCCTCCCTAGAGGAGATGGTCATTGCATGTGCTAAGGTCGGGTCCGTGGAACATGAAATGACCGCGCTAGCCACCACCTTGATGGCCTCAGATAATAAGAAACTGAAGTGTTATAAGTGCGGGAGAATAGGTCATCTCGCAAAAAACTGCAAATCCAATGGCCGGCTGAGGAGCAGCAGAAAGAGAAAGTATGCACAGATGTCTTATACTCCAGGCAAGCCCTTTGCGGGAACACTGCAACAACCGCAAACTAATCCGGAAAAGACCCCTGAAGGAATGTTGCGGCAGCCGCAGATTAAGCAGCCAGAACAACCAGGGTGGATGTATCCAACTTCATCAGAACAGTGGATATATCCACCACCGACGTGGTATGACAGGAAAACATAAGAACGACTCCCCCACGGTTTTGTTCCAAGGCATCTGACAAATGGCGATGAAAAATGGAACTGGAACATTAGAAAGCCCTAAATGCTATTAGGTATTTTTTTCAAAAAAAAGAAAGAGGGAATTGTCGGGGGAGTTCCTGGCTGTCGGGGGAGCTCCTGGCTACTACAATAGAAAGCACTTGTGCCTTGTTAGGACAGGTGCTGTGAGTCACGTTGGTCAGCCGGAAACCACGTGACTCATGGATGAATAAAGGTGGGGCACTCCCAAGAGGGAGTGGGGCAGTTCCCTCCTGGAGACTGGAGTGATAGGAGCCCCTGGAGAGCAGCATCTTGAAGCTCTCTGTTGGAAGCCTTTGGTTGTGACAAGGACCTTTGGAGTGTGATAAAGCCTTCTGATACACGAGGAAGATCACAACAACCTTCTGGGTTGTGATCCCCGAAGATTGAGACACCAGTAGTCCGCAACAGTTTTGTAAACATCTTCAAGGCAATCTTTTTCTAATTCTATTAGATTAAATATCTCTTGTGTTCTAGTACTTGTTTCCATATTCCCATTTGGATGTTTGATTGCCTTTATGAGGGCACATGAGGAGTGGCAAAAGAAGAACTGTAGAAATGTGGAAGATGGACATAGAATCATAGAATGGTTAGAATTGGAAGGGCCCTCAAAGATCATCTAGTTCCAAACCCCCTGCCATGGCCAGAGAAATCCTCCACTACACCAGGTTGCCCAAAGCCTCATCCAACCTGGCCTTGAACACTTCCAGGGATGGGGCATCTGCAACTTCTCTGGACAACCTGTTCCACTGCCTCACCACCCTCAATGTAAAAAATTTCTAACTTATATCTAATCTAAATGTACCCCTTTTCAGTTTAAATCCATTTCCCCTTGTCCTATCACTACACACCCTTGCAAAAAGTCCCTCTCCAGCTTTCCTGTAGGCCCCCTTTAAATACTGGAAGGCTGCTATAAGGTCACCCCAGAGCCCTCTCTTCTCCAGGCTGAACAGCCCCAACTCTCTCAGCCTGTCTTCATAGCAGAGGTGCTCCAGCCCTCGGATCATCTTCGTGGCCCTCCTCTCGACTCGTTCCAGCAGCTGCATGTCCTTCTTATGCTGGGGACTCCAGAGCTGAACACAGTATTCCAGGTGGGGTCTCACAAGAGCTGAGTAGAGGGGCAGAAACACCTCCCTCAACCTGCTAGCCACACTCATTTTGATACAGCCCAGGATACGGTTGGCTTTCTGAGCTGCCAGCGCACATTGACGGCTCATGTTGAGCTTCTCATCCACCAGCACTCCCAAGTCCTTTTCCTCAGGGCTGTTCTCAATCCATTCTCCGCCCAGCCTGGACTTGTGCTTGGGATTGCCCTGACCCACGTGCAGGACCTTGCACTTGGCCTTGTTGAACTTCATGAGGTTGACACAGGCCCATCTCTCCAGCCTGTCAAGGTCCCTCTGAATGGCATTCTTTCTCTCCAGCGTGTCCACAACACCACATAACTTGGTGTCATCTGCAAACTTGCTGAGGGTGCGCTTGATCCCACTGTCCACGTCTCCAATAAAGATGTTAAATAGCACTGGCCCCGGTACTGACCCCTGAGGAACACCACTCGTCACAGGCCTCCACGTGGACATTGAACCGTTGACCACAACTCTTTGAGTGCGACCATCCAGCCAATTCATTATCCACCGAGTGGTCCATCCATCAAAACCATGTCTTTCCAGTTTAGAGACAAGGATGTCATGTGGGACAGTATCAAATGCTCTGGATAAGTCCAGGTAGACAATATCACTTGCTCTTCTTCTATCCATCAATGCCGTAACCTCATCATAGAAGGCCACCAAATTAGTCAGGCAGGATTTGCCCTTAGTGAAGCCATGTTGGCTGTCACAAATCATCTCCTTATTTTCTATGTGCCTTAGCATAGTCACCAGGAGGATCTGCTCCATGATCTTGCTGGGCACAGAGGTGAGACAGACTGGCCTGTAGTTCCCTAGGTCTTCTTTTTTTCCCTTTTTAAAAATGGGGGCTATGTTTCCCCTTTTCCAGTCATTGGGAACTTCACCAGATTGCCACAACTTCTGAAATATGATGGATAGTGGCTTAGCAACTTCATCTGCCCGTTCCCTCAGGACCCGTGGATGCACCTCATCTGGTCCCATGGACTTGTCCACCTTCAGGTTCTTTAGATGGTCTCGAACCTGATCTTCTCCTACAGTGGGCGGTTCTGCATTCTCCCAGTCCCTGCCTTTGCCTTCTGTGGCTTGGGCTGTGCAGCTGGAGCTCTTGCCAGTGAAGACTGAGGCAAAGAAGTCATTGAGAACCTCAGCCTTCTCCATATCCTGGATAGCCAGGTCCCCCGTTTCCTTCTGGAGAGAGCCTACATTTTCCCTAGATCTCTTTTTATCGCTGACATATCTATAGAAGTTTTTCTTGTTTCCCTTGATGTCCCTGGCCAGATTTAACTCTATCAGGGCTTTAGCTTTCCTAACCTGATCCCTGGCTGCTTGGACAATAGCTCTGTATTCTTCCCAGGTTACCTGTCCTTGCTTCCACCCTCTATAGGCCTTCTTTTAGTGCCCAAGTTGGTCCAGGAGCTCCTTGTTCGTTCATGCAGGCCTCCTGGTGTTGCTACCAGACTTTCTTTTTGTTGGGATGCATTTCTCTTATTTGGGATACAACGTAATTCATTACAAAGCATTTGGAATAGTCTCATTGATTTTAATGCCAATCCAGATCACCCTGGAAAGTTCTGCAATAGCCTTCCCAAGATGCGCCTTTGAATTAATTTTTTACTCATGCTGTGCATAGGAATAACATGATACGTGTCCTTAAAATTAACCAAACCATTTGACAGATATCCATTCCTCAAGTCTTTCTCTGCAAAGGCTTCCTTTTTCGATCAGTAGGTCTCTGAATTTAAGGTTGTTACTGCCCATTTTGCAAAATACAGTGGCAACATTTCAATGAAAAAGTCTTATAACCTCACGGACATCGCATGGGACTTCAGATAACTGGGCATATCATTTGGAGAAGATATCCCATTGGTAATACTCCTTCGAAATTTTCCTCTAAGCAGTAGATCCCTCAAATACATGACCAGAGGAAAGGCAGCTATAGTACTGGCCATACCAGCTAGGACCATAAAATCATTGCAAACTTGCCATTAAAGACTGCCTGATTTTTGTGGCCAATAGAGACTTATGGTCCAACTATTGCATGATTTTTTATGCCAATCTTACCGCACCTTTTGCAGAACTAACCTAGGACAGCTTTTGCTTGTGGATAGATCCTGATATGTTTTGGGAACAAAGATCTAGTATCTTGAGTTTTGAGTCTTTAGATGACCCCTTTACAATCTAGACTGTCTGACATAGGATAGTACTGTTACAGGAACATAGGAAAAAGGAGTATTCAGTGTCATATTCAAGATTCAAGGTCCAATGACATAATGAAGGTTTGTGTTGGGTTGACCCTGTCTATATGCCAGGTGCCCACCAAAGCCATGCTGTCATTCCCCCTCCTCAGCTGGACAGGGGAGAGAAAATATAATGAAAGGCTCCTGGATTGAGAGAAGGAGAGGGAGATCATCATCATCAACTACCATCACAGGCAAAACAGACTTGACTTGGGGAAAATATTAATTTAATTTAGTACCAATCAAATTGGAGTAGGATAATGAGAAATAAAACCAAATCTTAAAAACACCTTCCCCTCACATCTCCCTTTTTCCTGGGCTTAACTTTACTCCTGATTTCTCTACCTCCTGCCCCTGAGCTATGCAGGGGAATGAAGAATGGGGGTTGCAGTCAATTCATCACATGTTGTTTCTGACTCTGCTTCCTCCTCAGAGAGAGGACTCGTCACGCTCTTCCCCTGCTCCAGCATGAGGTCCCACCCACAGGAGACAGTCCTCCATGAACTTCTCCAATGTGAGTCTTTCCCATGGACTACAGTTCTTCACAAACTGCTCCAGCATGGTCCCCTTCCACAGGGTGCAGTCCGTCAGGAACAGACCGGTCCTCTGTGGGTCCTCCACGGCTCCAGTGTGGGCTCCTCTCTCCACAGGTCCTGCCAGGACTCTGCTCCAGCATGGAATTCCCATGGGGCTACAGTCTCCTTCGGGCATCCACCTGCTCCGGCATGACGTCCTCCATGAGCTGCAGGTTGATATCTGTTCCACTGTTAATCTCCATGGGCTGCAAGAGGACAACCTGTCTCACCATGCTCTTCACGGACTGCAGGGGAATCTACTATGGGGCCTGCAGCACCTCCTCCCCCTCCTTCTTCAGTGGCCTTGGTGTCTGCAGAGTTGTTCTTCTCACATATTCTTACTCCTCTCTCCCAGTTGTTGTGCAACATTTTTCAACTTGGAGCTGGCTGGAGCTGGCTGTGACACAGGAAAGCTTCTAGCAGCTTCTCATAGAAGCCATCACTGTAGTCCCCTCGTTACCAAACCCTTGCCATGCAAACCCAATACAAGGCTACCTGCAACATTCTAGGGTACACCAAGACTCCGAAATACTTCTTTAAAAGTAACGTTATATTTTGTGTTATCTACCTTACATAGTAGCTTGGGAATTACGATACAGTAGCGCGCTTGCAATAACTTTATTTCATGGTGAAGTACTGCCCTGGATGACAGAGGATACTTGCATCCTTTATTTTATTTAGGATAGGGTTGTAGGGAACTGGAAACCAATCAGGAAATGAGTTTCTAATACATTTGTCTGATCTGAACTAAAACACTGATGTGGATTCACCTGTAGCCAATTGATACAGAACAGTTCATATCTACCTAACCTCTCTCTCTCTAACTCCCAGGCAGGGCAACTATATCTAAACTTTGAATTGAGGACACTCTCTAACCCACACTGATCCCTGAGCCATGTCCACTACTTGTCTGGAAGAGCACTGGATTGCCTGGTCCAAAGACATGCCACATACCTTATTAATGATTTTACAGTATTGTTAGTGGTGTGCCAGTCCTTGTGACATGCCCTGACCTTACTCAGTTTCCTGGCATAGTTGTAGCTGCAGAGTCCCAGGAAGGGTTAGGGGCATGAAGACAGGGGGAAGTAAACCAGAGTCAGTTACCAACTCCAGTAGATGTGCTGCTGGTCTACATAGACACATGGTTTATATTTCATGGGGCTAGAGACTGTTAATCCTGTGATAGATTATGGTCATCCTAGATTTAGCACCAAGGACTAGAAACAATAATTTTGACAGAGGTCTAGAGCAGTAACTTGAAATTTGAGTAGGAAAGTAATAGAGAGCCCATGACAAACTTCTTGTTCTCCTCTGCTCTTGCGGAGCTCCAAGAGGGGAAAAGTAGATGAAGGATAACTGAATGAGATCCTTGGTGCTCACTTAAAGCTGCTTTCTTATCTGCACTGCGTAAAGCATACATCATGTGCACACTGCTGGCATGCACTTGCAAGGCATCAAAAGGTCAAAAACATAACAAGGAGACGGAGAAAAATCCAGCTTGTGAAGGAAACAGTGATGAACTGACAAGTTTTAAAATACTCAGTGAAATAAATATGTACTTTTTCAAGACTCCTGCAGGCATCATAGGTTTTGTGTGGTAGCTTTTCATGTTTTTTCAGATTAACTATGATTTCTTGACTTTTCTGAGAATGTTTGAGTTTGTCCAGAAGTGAATGAAAATGGGAACAGTGGCTGGAATTTGGCATGTTGTGTAGTCTGCAACAGTGTTTCTTGAAGAGGACAAGACATGTGCGGGTTGATGTGCTAGCATCACAGCAAGCTGAGGCAGACATCAACCAAATTAGGAGAAACAGAGAGCTGAGGCTGTGCCTCCTGAACAGGGTAAGAGTTGCAGACTTTTAGACAAAAATGGCATTTCTGGTAAGTGAACCACAAAGGATTCTCCCACTGCTTGAGTCAGCAAAAGCAATGTTAACTTGCCTCATCCAGAAGAAATTTTCACCACTCTTAGCTTAGTACACACAGTTGACTCAGTGCAGCCCTTCAGGAGGCAATATTTATCCAGACAATATCTCATTGTCAGTAGGCAAAGCAGTAACACAGCAGCACCCATGTAATTGAAGCCACAGCATGCTACTGCATGTAATGAAAGCAGCTCTATACAAGGTTACCAAATCTGAGGAAGCGAGACCCATATGAGCTGTTGCAGCCATTAACTCTCTTTGTCTTTATCCTTTTCATTATGTTTGAGTGCTTGGTTCCAGGCTAGCAGTCGTGGCAGCAGGCAGCAAAGACAAGTTTTGCCAAGATGCAATCCCCAGAGAGAAAATGTGTGACAAAATTGTACTCACTGGATAATGTCCTGTTTATAGCTTGTGGTTAGAATGGCCTTGTCTGTGTTCCTTTATACACTGAGAGGGTGATTAAAGCCTCATTTTCATTTCCTTTTGAACCTTACTGTTATCATCCAGATAATTTCAGTGTCCTTAATCAACATTTGCAGGAGTAAATAACGTTAGGCTAATAACGGTGTTGTGCCATAAACATTTCCTAAGTCATGAAACTTTACCACAAGGAGGGTAAATGTTAGATTGTCCCATTTTTTGAGCTAGAAAAATGGAAGTAGAAACTGGTAGAGTGAGTGGTCTATGACTATTGGTCTGTGTCAGACCGGGTATTCCAAGCTGTCCTGTATTTAAGCACCGGAGAGTTCTTTGTCTCAGGTTTTAAAGCTCTGCATAAAAATCTCCTATGTGAATTAGTATATACATTTTAACATGAAGGGGGAAAATAACTAAACCAAACCCACCCCCTCCCCCCTCAAAAAAAAACAAACAGCCAACTTAGGGAAAGATATACCCTTATGCAAAGAAGGACAACTGTTTCTGTAACAGGGCAGTGGATGACTAGAGAAAAGATAAACAAGTTACCACTCATTACCTGTTCCACAAGGAAAAGCAAAGATGATGAACAAGCTTGTTAACAGATATGACACCCCAAGCAACCATGAAGCACTTGCTGAAACAGTTGGGATTTTAGTGCCAAACATCTTGATCTTATCACTATCACATTACATGGCTAAATAATACAGAAGTGAATGTGATGTATTCTCTCCAGCAACGACATCCCATAAATGGGAAAGTGTGGAAGATGGAAAGTGCTATATAAGCATAAAATATAGATGTAGGCCTTAGTTTCCACTAAAATCAATGAGCCTGGCTTGTGCTTTACACTTGCGTAGCACATTCCATCTTCCCTATGTTATTGCCTCACCAATTAGAAGAATTAAAAAGCCAAGATAGGGGTAGCAGTCGCAACATCCAACAAACAACACACAGAGTCCAGGATCTGAAGAAAATCATGCTTGTTTTTCATAAAAGGATAAATGATAGCAACCTTTAAGGTCTAAGACAGTTCCATCACCTTTATCTCATATTCTTCCAGTTTATTTATTGTTCAGGTATCATGGCACTCTTGCCAAATCCTCTGAGTTTGGATACGCTAGATAGAAGTTTACTCTCAGTGCAGGTCTCGACTTAAAAAGCTTGGTGAGAGATCTATTGTTGACCTCCTGTATTGTTATGATTTATCTTTCAAAATCACATTCCTGTTTTGCCTTAAGTGTTAAAGACATGACTTTTTCTTTTCTTTTTTTTTTTTTTTCCACTATCACTCAGTCTGTAATCACTAAACAACAGGAACATGACAGTTTCTGGTAGATCACAAGAGACATTTTATCGCTATAACAGACTCTCAAGATATTCTGATTACAAGGGCAAAAATATGCCCGGTTAAATTAATACATGGACCAGACAAGAAAAATTAGCATCAAACCAATATTTCAGACACCATGCAATAAAGTTTAATTATATATGAGTACATGAACAGTAACAGCGGAGTATCTTGAGCCACAGGAGTAGGATACAAAGCAAGGAAGAGAGTGCTTCTTCCACAGCCAGGTGTCCTCCTCCACTCACCTGCAGGAAAGACATCCCAGATGGACAGTACCAGTCTGCTGTTGTGCAGATCCAAGCATCATCAGGGAGCCTGTAGCAGTGAGCAAAGGGGACAGTCATGGGCTAGGTCTTGATCCTACTCTCAGTGGCTGTTAATTGCTCAGTATAGAATCATGGAATCATAGAATGGTTAGGGTTGGAAAGGACCTTAAAGATCATTTAGTTCCAACCCCCCTGCCATGGGCAGGGAAACCCTCCACTACACCAGGTTGCCCAAAGCCTCATCCAACCTGGCCTTGAACACTTCCAGGGACGGGGCATCTACAACTTCTCTGGTCAACCTGTTCCACTGCCTCACCACCCTCTGAGTGAAAAATTTCTTTCTTATATCCAATCTAATCTAATCTGTATAGACACAGCCAAATGCCCACACTATCATGTAGATGCCAGTCTCAGCCTTGACCAAGGCTGCCTGTGGAGGTTGTCCTGCTGAGCCCCCAGGGCTGCTCTGGCTAAGCCCAGGCAGGTTTGGCGATGAGCAGGGTTTGCACTCAGGTTCACATGCTGGGTGTGTTGGATATGGGCAGGGCTGGACATGTCCAGAGCAGCCCAACAGCAGCAAATCTGAACTCAACTCCATCACTGAGTAGCCCCACTGAGGCCAGTTGATAACCCAGTTAAAGCCAACAATCCAGAATAAAAGAGCATAATCATGGTGCTTTTGTCTAGTTACCATTTCATTCTTCTGATAGAGCAGACAAGGCCAAAAGATTGCAGTGTCCCAGCTGGCATTTGGAATCCAGACATATTGACTAGTGAATGGAAAGTAATAATTCTATGCTCACCTGAAATTCTGTGGAGATTCTTCTATTATAAGTGCTTTCACTAACTTCTAGAGATCCTTGAGGGCATGTGGTTCTAAGGATAGATGAAATAATGTTGAGCCTAAACTACAAACCAAATATTATTTTTGTGGATGTTCTGAAAAAATTGTGGGTAAAATTCGTGTGAAAACGAAAATTGTCTCTATACATCCTGATTCTGGTCAGAATTAGGACCTAGCCAGTTGGAAGACATTTAGATGTTATTTTAACCTGATGACCCACAAGAACTGTAAGAAAGCCTGTTCTCACAAGAAAAAAACCCATGTAAATATTGCAGATAACTGAAGAATGGAAACTTCATGGAACAAAACAACTCCTGATTCAAAGCTCTATTAGGACAAAAGCGTCCTTGGCCTCTATGAACTTTGAATAAACTTGAAAGCAGATCATGGATATTGTATTACTTCAAATACTTTATTTTCTGCATAAATCCTGCCTACAATGTCAATAAAGGAAAGAAACCTAATTATTATCTGGGAACTGACTGCCTGGTGCACTGGGGAGGAATGCCACATGTTCCTCCTGTTCTTTCCTATTTTGATTCTTATGAGACAAAATATTTGGTTTCATTTCTTCTTTTAGTAGATAATATGCCAATATTAGCTGATAGAAAGCTGTCACCTGCTCACTTTTTATAAGTAAATTACTACAAGCTCACTGTTCAATCTCGCTGATTGGCAAGTCTTAAAAAATATATATCTGTAAAGAGGCCTGCATTGTTAATCAGCACACCAGCATCAAATTAAAAAATGTTCTCCGTCATGCAGATGACTGGCTGGCTAAAGCAAATAAGACAGAAGTCCAAGAAGCTGCTGTGCCTTTCTCTGTGAAGTGAGCAAACGCTGTCATGTCAACTATTTCTGTGCAACAAAATTCAAACAGAACACCCAGGGAAACCAGACAAGAAAGGCAGATGTTTGGACTGACTTCTACTCACTACAATTTGATTGACACATTGGTTGGCTTTGCTTAGCTGCTGAGGAGACCTGCATGTGAAGTGGGACCTTTCCCAAGAATTGCAAGGCCACCTGTGACTTTAACCCTTCCTTCCTTCTCCAAGTTAAAGGTACCATGGGGTTTCCTGTACTGGAACGTTGGTATGTCTGATCCCTCTGCTTGAGTTCAGGGAAATGGTATTAAATGGATTAGAGATAGAGCTCATAGGGTAAATCACAAAAAAGAGGTTCTTGAATTATTTCATACAAATATTTAGAGGTCAATTACACATATTCTTCCTTGAGTTCTGTAGCTGGTCAATCACTTACCAATTTGGGTTGTTATTGCTGGCCCAGAAGCCTGCAGTATATTGACCAGTACATAAGAGTTGGGAGTATTTTGAATAAATTAGGTCTAAAGAGAATAAAACATTGCAGACTGCCTTCTAGCTGAGACATTCCTGAAAGACATGTTCAGGGAAGTGGTAATTCAAGAATAACTGGATAGGAAATTGCCCAATCAATGTAGCTTGATGTTTACATATAATTTCACAATATGCTATTATGCTAACCACTTGATTGACATATATTTATATTGTGGTGGTTTCCAAGCACTCAGGAAATGTGGACCCAAGGAAGAGGTGATTTCTTTGGGAGATGAAATAGTTGTCAAACACAAAGAATACTGATTGCTGCTCCACTTTGCTTACCCATTTCTGTTGTCCTTATCAAGAGAGATGAAACAGCAAAGCCCAGTGCAGCTGACAGGTCAGAGATGAAGAACAACATTTTCAGAATCCAAGGAAGATCAGCACCTTTGTGTTTATGTTTTTTTGATCAAAGTGCTTCCAAAATCTGTTGCAAAAACTCTCCCCCAACCTACTTCCCACACCATCGTACAGCATGGAGCTGAGCCTGTGCTGATTCTGTTGGGTCTGTACTTGTCTTTAACTTCCATCAAGCCTGTGCAATAGTGCTGGCTCCTCACAGAGGAAGGACTTTCACTCCAAATAAGCAAACAAACATTTCATATTGGTCCTTGCCTATCACAGTTAGTCTTGTCCTTATAAATAACATTAATAGTTCAATAGCTTTTGTACTTTTGCCACACTACCACTTAGTCAGTTTCCATCAATCACATGCTGAAATAAATCTCTGATAGAATCAAATTAAGTGCTCTGTGAACAGTTTACTTCACTTCCCGAGCTTGGTCCCTGAACAAGGACTCTCCAGTGCCTATTGAATATTTACTTCATCCTACCCACTGCACAATACACTCTATTGCTCTTATCCAGAATCCTAGTCCTTAATGAGTCTTTTAGCATGTTGGAAGGAGAGGTTTATAAATAACTACACTATCAGAAAACGCCCTCGAGCAGTTCCTTTTACAGTATTTACTAACAGCTTTTCTGTGTTATTTTTATTATTTATCTTGAGATTAAAATCAGACTTTATTGTGTCATGTTCAATATTCTACAGGAAAATATATATAGCAGATCTTGTCTCACCAACTGCCATTCACAAATTGCCTGCAAGATGCAAAGCAAAGTGACATGTGGCCCAGAAAGTCATTATATGCTATGATAGATCCAATTGTGTCTGTCCCTAATGGATTCTTATACAAATTCTGCCCTTAAGGTTACTTCCACAAAACCCAACATTCAAGAAGCTAGTCCTTGTCCTGGAAATGGCTGCATGGACACATCTTTCAACAGCTGGTTCCTGTTCTTTGTCCCTGAGTTCAAAGTAAGCCCTACAGAGCAAGTCTTTACAGAATATTGTGATAATTTGGAAAAGAGAATAATATCTTTGAAAATATTAATAATAAATAGATCTGGATGAGGCATAAGCAAGCTTGTCTAGAAGTGTTGCACTATTCTCCTTCTGACTTTGATTATGAGCAGGTCTTGGTGTTAAAAATCTCATCCTTGCCAAAAACTAAAGAACTGTCTATCATTCCAGGATAAATCCAAAACTGATTTAGAACAGAGGCTTATGTCCTGCATCCCTGTTAGGAAACTTACAGAATAAAGACATCTGTTGCGGAAGAGTTCTTGTCATTGGTGATGGATTTGTCTGTTCATATTTTTAAAATAATTATCAAAGTAGTAAAAGACCTGCTTAGGTTTAGAATGAACATTCATTTTTGTCTATGTCAAAGCCAACAAATAATAGAAAACAGTGTTTTCTTTCGTTCTTCTAGGAGCACATTTCTATAGATTTGTGTGTACATCTATACTGGGTTTCCATGATGAGGCTTTGGTAGCGGGGAGGCAGCAGGAGTGACAGACATCAGAAGCTGTCCCCCTGTCAGACAGAGCCCATGCCAGCTGGTTCCAGGACGGGTCTGCTGCTGGCCAAAGCCGAGCCCACCAGTGACGGTGGTATCACCTCTGTAATAGCATATTTAAGAAGGGGTAGAAAATGCTACACAACAGCTGGGAGAAAGGGGTGAGAATATGTGAGAAAAACATCTCTGCAGACACCAAGTTCAGTGAAGAAGGAGGGGGAAGAGATGCTCCAGACCCCAGAGCAGTATCCTCTGGAGCCCATGGAGGAGACTGTGATGGTGCAGGTTGTCCTCCTGCAGCCCATGGAAGTTCATGGTGGAGCAGATATAAACCTGCAGCTCATGGAGGACCCTGCATGAAAGCAGGAGGATATACCCTGAAGGAAGTTCATGGAGACTCCATGCAGGAGCAGGCTCCTGCCAGGAACTGCAGCCCATGGAGAAGAGCTCACGCAGAGCAGGTTTTCTGGCAGGACCTGTGACACCACGGAGGACCCACAGTAGAGGAGTCAGTTCCTGAAACAATGTACCCCATAGAAAGGACCCACACTGGAGCAGTTCTTGAAGAACTGCAGGCAGTGGGAGCAGTTTGTGAAGGAATGTATCCCTCGGGAGGTACCTCACACTGGAGAAGGCAAGAGAATGAGGAGGAATGTGAAGCAGAGATGAAGCATTATGAACTGACCACAACCCCGATTACCCATCGTCCTGCTTCACTTGAGAGGGAGAAGGTAGAAGAATTAGGAGTGAAGTTGAGACTGGGAAAAAGGTAGGGGTGGGAGAAGGTGTTTTCAGATTTGTCCTTATTTCTCATTATCTTACTCTGTTTAATTGGCAATAAATTAAATTAATTTCCCTAAGCTGAGTCTGTTTTGCCCATGACAGTAATTGGTGAGTGATCTGCCAGTCCTTATCTTGACCCAGTCTTGGCCCACAATCTTTTTGTCATAATTTTCTCCCCCTGTCATGTTGAGAAAGGTGAGTGATAAAGCAGCTTGGTGGGCATCCGGCAGCCAGCCAAGGTCAACCCACCACAAAATCTGAATACATCTTCTCATTTAAGGGGGAAAAAAGATCAGCTTCAGCTTGTTATGTATA
The DNA here is from genome assembly GCF_009769465.1 of Tauraco erythrolophus. Taxonomy (NCBI): domain Eukaryota; kingdom Metazoa; phylum Chordata; class Aves; order Musophagiformes; family Musophagidae; genus Tauraco; species Tauraco erythrolophus. Next base: position 16,076,441 of record NC_141471.1, read on the forward strand.
AAAATTTCTCTTCCTTTTTTTCTTTTTCCACAGGTTTCCATTGCATCAGAAGTGGAAAGAACGACTACAGATTCATAGAATCCTGGTTATATGCTTCTGTTGTCGTAAATGATACCTGGCATTTGTGGTGTAAAACTCCTAACCATGTTCAGATTAATTGATTTTTTTCTTCTATTGCAAATAATGATCATAATATCAAGAAATATGAAGATTATATATGAAAAGTCTTTCTCTTTATAAATAAAGTCCTTGTTTTCTTGCAAAAATTGAAATTAAAATTTGTGGTGGCTATAGTAGAATTAGGTACAAATGCATATTTTATTTGTTTTTCAATTTCGTGTATATTCAACTTCATATATATATTTCAAATATTTCACATTTTAAAACATTTCCTCTGGAAAGAGGAAACCCTGAACTGGAATTTTGCTAGGAAATTCCAGGAAGAACCTGGATGTAGAATTTTTATTTTTGACACAAAATGAAGAGGTTTCATGGCTTTCCATTTGGGAATTTTCCTCTATATGTCACCCTTATTCTTCTCAGAAAATGTCTTAGTGATAACACGTAAAATGATACAATCTACAATACATTTTCAGGGGAATGGATTAATTTAAAAACAAGTACATTTTGTGAAGAAACTCTTAGCTTTAAACTTTTTTACACGTCTGAGGATTTTTAAGGTTTTGTACAAATAAGGATTTTTAATGTAGTTTTATGTTTACTTGATATCATTCTCCACAGTTCTACCTGACAATTCTCCAAAACGAATTTCTAGATAAATTTCACTAGATACAATGTAGTGCCAGGTACGTGTGATTCAGATGTGCCTCTTTACTGTACAACATATCTTGTTACTTCACAGATACGTATGCGTCCACCTTCACATGGCTACTTTTTGACAATTAGGCCGAGGAAGTGTATAAATAATGAACTGGATAAGATAGTGGCACACACTTTTTAAGGAAGTTGAGGAACTGTTACGAAGGTGGATCTAAGAGCTAACAAATCATAGAATCATAGAATCATAGAATGGTTAGGGTTGGAAGAGACCTCAAAGATCATCTAGTTCCAAACCCCCTGCCATGGCCAGAGAAATCCTCCACTACAACAGGTTGCCCAAAGCCTCATCCAACCTGGCCTTGAACACTTCCAGGGATGGGGCATCTGCAACTTCTCTGGACAACCTGTTCCACTGCCTCACCACCCTCAATGTAAAAAAATTCTAACTTATATCTAATCTAAATGTACCCCCTTTCAGTTTAAATCCATTTCCCCTTGTCCTATCACTACACGTCCTTGTAAAAAGTCCCTCTCCAGCTTTCCTGTAGGCCCCCTTTAAATACTGGAAGGCTGCTATAAGGTCACCCCGGAGCCTTCTCTTCTCCAGGCTGAACAGCCCCAACTCTCTCAGCCTGTCTTCACAGCAGAGGTGCTCCAGCCCTTGGATCATCTTCGTGGCCCTCCTCTGGACTCGTTCCAGTAGCTCCATGTCCTTCTTATGTTGGGGACTCCAGAGCTGAACACAGTATTCCAGGTGGGGTCTCACGAGAGCTGAGTAGAGGGGCAGAATCACTTCCCTCGACCTGCTGGCCACACTTCTTTTGATACAGCCCTGGATATGATTTGCTTTCTGGGCTGCCAGTGCACATTGCCGGCTCACGTTGAGCTTCTCATCCACCAGCACTCCCAAGTCCTTTTCCTCAGGGCTGCTCTCAATCCATTCTCCGCCCAGCCTGGACTTGTGCTTGGGATTGCCCTGACCCACGTGCAGGACCTTGCACTTGGCTTTGTTGAACTTCATGGGGTTCACACAGGCCCACCTCTCCAGCCTGTCAAGGTCCCTCTGGATGGCATCCCTTCCCTCCAGCGTGTCCACAACACCACACAACTTGGTGTCATCTGTCAAAACCACCTAACCATCTGTCAAAATTCCTTCTGTCAAAACCGCTTGCATCACTGAAGAACATATGCCTTGCTATTCCTCTGTAACTGTACTAAAGCCCACTAAGATGTCGACTCAAAATGATGGGAAGGTCCTTATTCTCCATCCCTATAGCTCTGAAGAAGCTATTGATTTTTATTTTTTTTTTGTAAATAATAAGCCTAGTTGCAAGAGAACCATAAAATGTCATGTTGCTTCTTCTGAAAGTGCTGCCATGTAATGTCAGTAGCTTTGGTTTAGTTTAATTTTGTGATTAAAGTTTTTATTGATTTCCTTGCAGCGTAGAATATATCAATACCTTTGGTTTCAAAGAGAGCATTCAGTAGCACAGAAATAGAGAAGGACTCAAGATAGAAGCAGATGCTTTATTTTAAATTTACAAAACCTCCACAGTGAATCCCATGAGCATGCTGCCAGCACTACCTTTCGATTGTGCAACTCAACCTCTGTTGTCAAACCAAGTCCCTTCAATGCCTCCCAGTTCACATGCTTGTGGCTTTTAACTAGAAAAAAGCTTGTTTAGGAGTCAGTAGGAACCAATATTATTATAAGGAAGCTTTTAAGCCATCAAGTGAATTCTATTAAAAGTTACTGTAAATCATGTGTGCTTATCCCTTCTCTGCCATTGGCAGGCTATGGCATCCTGCCTGGGGAGAGGAAGAGAGAGGTCCTTCCTTCAGAACCTGTGAGAACAGGTATGCTTCGCATTTCTGAAGAATTATAGCCTCCCTGGGTTCAGAGTGGATGATGAAGCCAAAGCATTGGCCACCAGCAGACACACTTGCAACTTCTATAATGTCTAGAAAGGCATGGATCTGTTGGAGTGGGTCCAGAGAAGGGCCACAAAAATGATCAGAGGTCTGGAACAGCTTTCCTATGAAGAAAGGCTGACAGAGTTGGGGAGTTTCTTCCCGGAGAAGAGAAGGCTTCAGGGACAACTTATTGTGGTCTTTCAATACTTAAAGGAGCTCATAAGAAAGATGGAAAGAGGCTTTTTATTGGGACCTGTAGTGGTAGGATGAGAGGTGACAGTTTTAAAGTAAAAGAGGGTAGATTTGGGTTACACATAAGGAAGAAATTCTTTACCATGAAGGTGGTGAGACGCTGGGACAGGTTGCCCAGAGAAGTTGTGGCTGCCTCATCCCTGGAAGAGTTCAAGGTCAGCTTAGATGGAGCTTTGAGCAACCTGATCTAGTGGAAGATGTCCCTGCCCATAGCTGGGAGGGGTTGGAACTAATTGATCATTAAACATCTCTTTCAACCCAATACATTTTGTGATTCCGATTCTATAAACCTCTAATAAAGATTCAGTTGGTTTGTGGTTACAGGACTTCAAAGTCACTCATCCAACTTACACACATGGTTTTACCCCAGAGTTGTTGTATAGTAACACATTTCCACAACAAACATATTGGCAGCCTTACACGGGGAAATCGTTACAGCCCACTCACCCCTCAGTGCATGTGCACAATTCCCGGTATGTCATGAGGAGACCAGTATGTGTAGGATTGGTGAATAAATAAATGACATAGGTAGAAAAGCCTTTCACAGAAAATACAGCCCAAATCCCCTAGAGTACTTGAAATCTTTTTTGATTAAACAGAGAAAGAGCCGAAGAAGAAATTGAAGCCACAAAAGGAATCTCTGGATAAAAATGGAGCAGAATTTACCTGAATGCACGTGTCAGTTCATCACTGGATTTTTTTCAGACAGGAAGGACGTTGCCTAATAGCCTCTTTCACAAGCCCCTGTCTGATCAGCTCCCATTTCCACTTTAGAGAGACATTCCACATCTAAGTGGTTTGTAAAGGGTTAATCAATTATTAATAATGTCTGAATACATAATATGCACAAAGGGCTATACCACAGCTGGAAGTAAGCATGCCGGTGTGAGGTACGCTTCTTAGTGATGAACCTGTTGACCCATTGGACTGCTTACACCCTTCTTAAACATCTGTGAGGGTGTTAGTAAACCTTTAAATGCATTTTGTAGCTAAATCCTTTGTAGAAAGTGTAATCCTTTTCCTTTCATGTTATCAATCCATCTCTTAAACCTTAAAATGGCATCACAGCGTAAGACCAGGTTGCAAAGGCGTAAGTGCAAAAACAATCAAGAGAGTGGGACACTGAGTGTTGGCTGGAGAGCCTGAACCAGTGTACCGTGTCCTGCGCCGGGAGAGCAGATGGGGTGAGATGGCTTCTCCTCAGCAAAAACAACATGCCGAAAGAATTCCATAAACGCAGATGAGCTTCATTTTCGCTACAAGGGTGGCCATTCCTCTTGACCCTGTGAGCCACGTGCCCAGATCTTTGTGTGGCTGAGAGCCATGATACACACACCTCAGAGACCCTGAAGGAAAGGGACCTCCAGGAGAGTTTCAGAGGCAGGAAACACTAACTGCTCCCCAGGACCCCGTCGGCACAGCCGAGGCCGGGGTGGTCTGCAGTGACCGCTCTGCTCAGCTCCCTGGTGACCCCCTCAATGGCAATTTCAGCTGTCTTGCCTGTCACTGCCAGGGCTTCTCCTTCCATGGCAGAGTAGAGCTCCCACACGGTCTTGCCTGCATAGCCCCACCGCCCTGGTTTGCCCAGGTGTAACCCCAGTACAGGAGCCACATTCCAGCTGCTTGCAAGCCTCAAACTACTGCTGTTCTACAAGAACAAAAAGGAAAAATAAATTGGAGAAACTGAAAAGTGTGTTCACTTTGCTAACCGTAGCTGTTATCTCATGCCATCTTTGTCAGTTTGTCTCATCTACCTAATTCTTATTGTATGTAGATTAGGTGACCTCCTGGGCAGGAATCCTGTTTTCACAATGTGGTCACTGCAATTCCTAAACAAATGGATAAAAAACTAACACACATCCTTACATCTAAGTAAATCTAGTAGGGAGTTACATTCACCTAACTAACCAGTGCCCTAATCCTCTAGTCTTGGCAAAACCATTAAACTCCTTGGGAATTTTTCCTCAGATGTTATGAGGTACTACTTCTATTATGTCTTTTAAACGGGGTTTGTTCCACTCTTAGTTCATGTTCAAACCACCAACGACCAGTTAATAATATTATTATTAAGGTCTTAAACCAGCATGTTTTAGTGCACAGATGCATGGTTTCTTCTTAAGCATGGGCAGAATCTCTTCATCCTGCCAGGCTTAGTTTCAGATATCTTAACCCCACAAAAACCTCACAACTCTTCACTGGAACACCACAAAACCCCCTAACAGGCAGACAGGGAAACATTTGTTCCTCCTTTCCACTTCCAAAACGTCTGATCATTCAGGACCTGCCATAAGTATTTCCTGGCTGCCTTTGCCTTATACATGAACTGTGTTTTGATGATTTTTTCCCCTTCTCTTTTTTTCCCTCTTTTACAAACATCATTGCAATTTGTCAGCAAGCAACTTGGGCCGATCTCACAAATAGTTTAGTTAACAGCTTATGAAATGAAATGATGTAAGGGACCACTCCAAACAGGGTCAATTTAAACAGGCTGCCAAGTCTGTAACCTCAAGAGACTTGGACTGGGTTGAGGGGAGGCACCAAGCAGTGCGGGCTTGCAGAGATTTCTGCCAGGTGGGCTACAGATGTTCGGCTTCAGCCCACTTGCGCGGCACTCACCTAGGGAGATGCTAATTTGGTCCTACGCACGTAGAAAATTAGCATGCGTGTAGACATTCACCCCTCAAAGGCCCCTCACTGGCTCCGCTGCCTGAAGCGCTGAGGTTTATAGGCAGAGTAAAATGGCTTCATCGGAAGCCGCGGCGCTGCTCATATCAGCCCCGCATTTGAATGCGTTTAGTCGGCTAGCTCAAAAACCAAAAAACACAGTGTCCCTTCCTATGGATGGAAGCTGTGTTTCATGGCACATGCAGCTGCGGTCACTGTCTTGCAGCTGTTAAATGAAGAAATACCATGTGAACACTTGGTCTGGTTTCAAAAGACCTAAAAACACTGGCCAAGAAAAACGGTACATCACGGTGCTGCTTGGCCACTTGCCAAGACAAAGAAACTTGTAGATTTCTAGGGACAAGAGGCCATGTGAAAGGAATTTTCCTCCTTTCAAAGGCACATCAAAATATACCGGAGGGTTTATTTATTTATTTATTTTGTGTCTGCTCTTGGCAAAGGTTTGATTGATCACTAATGCAGTATGAGCAGTAAACTCACATCACTTAAAGAATGACCCAGAAAACAAGGCAAAGGGGGATATTTTAATACTGTGGGTCTGAGGTGCAACATAGAAGTTTAAGGCAGAATTATTTCTCATGAAGGCAAACAAGTAGATGGATAAGAGTCCCAAAAAGGCAATTAAAGATAAAAGTTTATAGGGAGGAAAGGATTACTCTGTGGCAAAGGCTCAAGAAATAAAAAAGCTATTGGAGCAAATTTTTTTTTTTTGACTGACACTCAGACATTGGCAGGGCTTGTCCTCAGGCCAAAATGCTGTGCTGTAGAGCAGAGGTTCACAAGCTCTCCCTGCAAGACCTACCGCAAATCCCCAAACAATATGGATGCAATGCTTTTCTAATGGCCAGTATTAACTCAGAGATGACAATGCTCTGTGTAGGGCTTTCCTCACTGCCTGAGCTAATGCACATTATCCCATGGAGCTGTGACTGTAACCTCCTTCCACTACCTGCAAAAGAGGGACAATTCTAGTGCATCTCATGTGCATCAGGAACAATCACATGCATATTAGGAAACTGTCTTTAGAGTCAACAGAAAATTTCATTAGAAATGCAGCACGAAAATAATAAGCTTTCTCACTGCTTTTGTTTGGCCACTTCTCCAGAAGGATGGAGAGAGATGTTTAAAAAGCCAGGCAGAGGGATACAGGACACCCAAAAAGAGATCAAGTCTTTTGGGGAGAATTACATTTTATTCATTCTAAAACATCTTCTGCAGTTAGATGTGCAAAACGCCTGGCTTGGGCCAGCTCCTGGGCTTGTTTACGTACTGGAGACTGAGTGCCAAACTCTCCTGACAGGAAATGAGTGAGACTGCAGAAAGAGTATTTCAACAATACGAGAGAAACTTGTGAGTTTTGGTAACCATGTTATTTTATCATTTGGTTTGTTTAATGTTGATACCATATTAAAGGTCAAAGGTACATTAGATGTTAGGGGAAACAAATGCTGTGTAACCCCCAGTAATTAACAAGGTCCATATGTATAGTTTGTTCATAAGAGAAAAAACTTTTTTTCCCTCCAATCTGAAAAGACAAATCCCTTTTTTGATAACTCTACATGCAGGGTTTATGAGCCAAATCTTGCCACCCTTTCTCAAGGGAAACTCCCATTGAGCTCAGGGGGAGTTTCCTCTGAATAAGAGTTTAGTATCTGGCCTATTATTTTGGCCTTCTTTCTTCGCCTTGCCCTTGAAAAGTCACTTCAACCTAAGGCACCATAAAATGCAGTGCTGGAGTCACCCCATACTGACCACACTTCTGTGAGCAGAGGACATGCTCCCAGGCCCTTTTGTCTAGTTCTCGGAAATATTTCCATTTCCACTTGATTTTCTTGTTCACATTCCTCTGCATGTACAAAGTTAATGAAGGAAGTTAAACTTCCTGCATGCATTAGTCTGAAATAATATGTGAGGACTGGAAGAAATGGTCGTATTATGGACTTAGTCTAAAGCTCTGAGAACTCGAGAGAAAGATTCTTGTGACATCACCAGCGTTAGGATTAGAGTCCATTTGCAATAGATAAATTGAGAAACACATTCATCTTGCTCCTTGTACACTAGCCAGATAGCCTTGGCCAAGAATGTCCCACATATCTTTCATAGAAGAAAGAAGTTAAAATCAAAGCCATCAGAACACATGAGTTAACTGCATTGCATCTCATCTAAAATATGCTTAGGAATCACCATGAAGAGATTACTATGGAGGCAAAATGCTATTTGGAATTGAAGCCAAATGCTGATTAAAGGAAGCTGAATGCTTTATGCAGTGACCCCTCCCACAAACACATCCTGCATTTGCATTCTCTTTGTGCTCCAGCAATCCTCTGTTATCCCATTCAAAGTGTCCATCCCAGATGATGAAGAATCAGGACCGGTTGATGGTCTCATTCGCTCCCAGGATTCTCCAGAGCACAAGTGAGCAGAGCTGGGATTCCAGCCTTCAGCACTGGCCCTCCAGAGCTCTCCTAACCATGGTTCCGAACTTACATTGGAGAGATTGCTCAACATCTGAAAGTATAAAAATAATTTCAAGAGCCAAAATCAATATGACACCTAACATTTCTAGATAAGAAATTTAAGTATTGTCGTTAGCTCCAATCTTCAGGGACAGTTAAAGATTTTTTATAAAATCCTTCAAAGGTCTCATGTTCTGTGAAGAACTTCAGAAAGGTAAGCCCATGGGTTTTGGATGAGGTTCTTTGGTTATCCAAGGAACAAGCCACAGCCCTCACATCAGAAAGGCCACTGGGAGAGCTGACATCAAGGGCTGGGAGGGAAAATGAGGGGCTAAGCCGTGACTCCTGTGTTGAGAACTTCCTTTGAAGGGCTGCCAGTTTAGGATCTTTCACCAATAACATCACTTGTTTTCCAAAAAAACCCAAAGGTAATGAATTACAGGGAGTACAAGGTATTTTATGCTTGGCGGTGTGATGATCAAAAGATGTTATCATTCCGTTTCACATGTTTGCAGACAGTTAGTTGTTACTCCGGGTGAGTTACAGGCAACATTTGTTTCCCCTGAATACTGAAACTTTATCTTCTTGTTAAAGAATGGTCTGTGAGTGAGAGCACAAATGAAAGAAGAGGCTCTGCCTTTCTGGCTGCACTTTCTATCCTGTCCAGGTTCCAGCCTCAGCTGCTTCTCCAACATGAAGACTGACACTGAGAGCAACAGTGGGAAATAGATAGAACAGAGGCAAAAAATGCCGGGTGCCCTTCTGGTTAACATTTACAGCACCTGAGTTCTCCAGAAAATAAATATTTGTAAAGCATTTGTTCAGTGGAGCTCTGGCTCCATTACTGGACTACCAGGGCAGTCCTCCTCCAAATCCTATGTCCTGATAGACACTGTGACTTAACAGTCACCATAAAAGAGGCCAGACATTTTTTCTTAATCTGAAATCATCAGAAATCTTTAATTTAAGGATGCTTTGTTCTGCTTTTATGTTATTCTGTGTTTCCAGGTTCCATCTGGTACCTAAAAGAAAAGTGTTGTGAGAAGCAATTCTGGTAGTACAGTTGAGATAGCAAAGAACAAAGTTAAATCGCAATAAAAAAGCCAGCCACATCTTAGACTGACATCTAATGTTGATTAGATTTTTAGTATTTCTTTGAAAGTTTCCACTTTGCATCTCAGGAAATAATTCCCACATTTTGTTCTTTAATTGCAAAGCTATTGAATAAACTGAATCTTAAAAAAAAAAAAAAAAGATATTCGTAACGCAACATCAAACAATTGTTCTATTGGCACACCTTCATAATGGTTTCTTTATGCAAACTTTATAGCCTTTGCACTGTTTCCTGATTCTGTTGTTTCCAGTACATTTATTTCAATGAAAGTAGCTGTAAACCTTTTAAACAATTCTGCAGATTGGTCCTTATTCTCATGCTTTAGGATGTACAGTTATACAGAGAGCTTGCAGGGACTGCCAGTGGATTGCATAAATGGAGCGTCTTCCTCTTCAAGCTACATCATTTGCAAGCTCTGGGTAAATACATACTGTTTATGGTATACTTCAATGCTTCTTTTTGTTTCCTACAGGGATTTTTTTTTAACTGTTTTTAGATAGATGAAGAACAAAACAAGAGTATTGGATAAATTATCTTGAATAAATAAGAACTGACCAGATCCTTTACCCAGACCTTGAAGTGAATAAAATCTAAGTCCTTTTATGTGTTTATATAAAGGGGTTCACATTCTTCTACTTTCTGGTTTAATCCAGTCTGGTGAAGATTAATCTGTCAGCATATTGATCCAGTCACAACCCAGCAATACTCAGCCTTTCAGGAGGCTCTATAGTGGCAGGATTTCTAGCCTAGCTTCTGCTCCATATGTTCTAAATTTGCAGGCATTTCTTTAGACCTCCAAATGTCAAGATATGAACAGAGGTAATCTGAGCTTTGGGCAAAATTGGCTGCTGAATCTCACACTATGGCTCGAGTCCCATCTCTAGGTTGGAGGCTTGTTTGTCAAAACCAAAATAGTGATGATATCATACAAAATATTCTTCAACTTCTATCTCAGCAATTTCAGTACCATAATATTTGTATAATAGCAAAATTTACATTGCTTTCTTGTCTTCTTTGCATCTTCAAAGCATGTGTGAGATTTATTATTATCATTATTCTCCTTTGGTATTTTAACTGTCTCCCCATCTTTGTTTGTTTTGCTGAGAATGAAAAAGTGGAGCAGATGCATTAAGTTTTGGCTCCAACTTTGAAAGTTATGAGATCTGCAATCACACTCACCTTTTTCAGAAGAGAACATTGGAATCTTTGGCCATATGTTAAGAGGATTTTGTGACTTGCTGAACTTTAACAGAAATGTCAGCTTCCCTAATCAAAGTATGTGTCAGGGTTGCTCTTTCAAATGCTGAAGATAAGATCTCAAACACTTCATTTATGGTGTCAGACTGCTGAAAAGGATTTGCTTAAGTTTGCTAAAGCCATTGAGAATCATATCCTTAATGTTATGTGGCTGGTATTGTCCTATTTGTTTTAGCAACCTTATCTCTTAGCAAAGTAGCTAGATGACAAAGATATTTTCTCTAAGGATCTTTAACCTCTTGTGTTGCATGTAAACCATGCACAGAGAGTTTGCAATAAAGTAAATTAAAAGATGTGGTTTCTCTTACCCTTTACACAGACATTAGTCTAATATTGCTGAATTCTGCCGCTGTGAATGGGCTACCCTATGAATAGCTGCAAGAAAGATTGGGAGGATATCAAGATGGAGGCTTTATAGCTTTTCTTCCCTAAAAAGTGAACACTGGAGCTATCTCAGAGTCTCCTTGCATGATGTGGTTTATCTCTACTAGCCGGCCCCTCGCAGTAGGATGCTAGCAGCAGATGCAGTCCCAGTTCCACATCGCGTATGAAATGTCCTGAGCTGTGCTCAGAATATAAGCTGAAGGAGTTGTAATAAGCTGAAGGAGTTGTAAAGCAGTGTATTTAAGGGTATGATAGTGTTTTCCCTCAGTATTTTTAATTTTTATTGAAATCAGTATGTGTGAAGGCTGCTCAGATCGTTAACAATTTCCCTTTGAATTTATGAGTTTGCATACTGAAAGCAGTTTTACATATATCTTCCTTTTAATTCACATGGGAAAGATATTCACTAAACTATTTTATTTCTTTTTCTCATGGGAGAGAGAGCTGCTGCACCCATCTGTACTTGTGTTTTTGTTAACTCTTTTCAAAAATCCAAGCTGAGCTTGGATCTAGCACCTTTCATTTAGGAAGAAATCCAAATGAAATATGAGTGAATTTAGCCTGACCAAAGAACATAAGATTGGATTTTAAGATTTTAATGGAAATGCAGCCATGTCCTTTGAGGTACGCTTTTCCCGCTCAGAATTAAAATAGAACCACAATTTGCTGAGCACTTTTTAACAGAACCATCTTTATTCAAATCTTCACCTGTTACAGAATTATGTCAGTTTCATTAAAATTGACGTTAAGAAAATGTAACATATTTCAATAACTAATTTGCAACACTGCTCTTCCTTTTACATGTTTGAATTGTGGATTATATTAGAACATTTATAGACATAAAATAAAAATAAGTCTTTTTAATAGTGATTATGTTTAGAGTTTTGAACAAACCATAAGAATTGTTAATGCTTTGCGATACACCAAGCCAAAACCAAAAATCTATTTTTGAAAATTGTTCTGGAAAGGTTTTTCATTCTTGGGCCCACTTTGCCTGTAAGCTTACCGGGCTCCTGATGGAATGAATGGCACTGGCCTGTCCATAACAGACCGGAGATGCTCTGGGATGTTTCTACACAGCAGTCACTGAGGTCCATCTAAGCATGGAAGAGCCAACTCCTGGAAGATTAATAGCCAAGATGGTTACTCAGCTCAGCACAACACTACCCAGCACATCCAGTTTAAAGCCACCTCAGATACTGTAGCAGAGATTGCAGGGAGGGCAGTCTGGGTAAGGACCAGACTGGACATGCTCCTGAGTACCCTGCTCTTTATTTCCAAAGGTACCTTCCCACCTTAGCCAATTCTGTGATCCTGCAATATATCACTACTCCACCTCACTTTTCCCCTTGCTCTTTGAATATTTAAGTAAGTGCTTCACCCCATTTCATGGAGCAGATTGATCCAGTATCACCATGTAAAACTGCCAGCTGCCTTTCCCAGGGAAATTTCCCCTTCCCTCCATTCTTTGCTGCCCTTGGCTAGCAGCAAGGAGCCCCCACAGACCTGTATTTTTCCCCTGCTTCCCCTGACGATGGCACCCTTTTCCACCTCGCCCCAATGACGCACGGAGCAAGAGCTGTTTCCCAGTCTGCTGTGCTGCCCATGCGGAACATCAGGCTGGGGGGAACGGGGGTACGGCTGGAGCCCACTGAGCAGCGCCCGCATTCAGGCTGCCACTGCCCTGTCACACAGTCCTTTTCCAGGGAGTGTAATGAGGAGTAAATTGGGACCTGGAGAATGCTCAATAAGAGAAGGGTGTAAGAGACTGTCCCTCTCTCAGCGGCGCTTTTGCCTGGCCCTCCTCATTCCGATTGCCAAATCCATTTAAAGTTTATCTTTGCCCCGGGGTCCTGGTAAGCAAGACTGGCCATTGCCTCAGCCCAGCAGCCTCCCTTGGCTGCTCTGCTCTTGGACACAAGCATTTGCTGTTAAAAGGATTCCATTTAATACCCTGCAAATTGTCTGAGGTGGTGCAGAACAATTTATTTTGTAAGCTTTACGCCATGGATCGAAATTGCTTTTCCTCATCTCGGCATGTGGCAGCGGGAAGCGCAGCTCCCCTTCTCCGTGTTCCATGTGGGGGTTGCAGCACCGACCAAGGCACTACGCCACAGCGGCCACCGGCCCTGCCGGCACCTTGCCAGCAGGTAAATCTGCTCCTAGCTCCTTCCAGGGGACAGGAGCAAAAAAAAACCCAAGCATACTTTACACACATAAGCAGCTGTTTGAAGAGGCTCAGTTCTTGAAAGAAAACAATTTCCTTCAATTTGCTTAAAACTGTCTGAGGGAGAGAAAAGGTTAGATCTGCTCTGCTCACTTGGGCCTCGTACCCAGAAAGATGCTCAAGTCGCAGTCCTGGGCACGGAGCGAGAAATTAGGGGTCATGGCACTGACCCTCAGTGTTGGCCCAGACCAAATGAAGGCAGAGCAAAGTCACCCAAGGACATAGTGGTGTTGTATGCTTCATCCAGCCTGTTTTATGAACCAAAACATATCAAATCTGGAGGAAAGGAATCCCCAAACTTCCTGTTTCTCCAAAAGCAAAGCTGCCTCAGAATCATCTCAAATTAGAAAGAGGATACAAAAGAGCCGACTCATTTTTTTGATATAGTTTAGCACAGAACTCCGCAGCAAAACGCACAACTCAGAATTTTCTTTCATGACTAAATACTGGCCAAAAAATGAAGGAAGTTTAAAACTATATGAAAGAATTATCTTTCCTCCCTCCCTGCCCATTTGCTGCCCTACCACTATTTATCTTTATGCGAATAACCAAAAGTCCCAGCCACAATTATACCAAATAACATAGATATAATTCAAACAGACATTAAGAATCATTCAGCAGAATGCATTCCCACATTATTTAGCTGCATTTAGAAGAGGATTTGGTACAGATATGAATAACAAGAGTGGCTTATAACAGCTAAAATAAATTTGTCTGGATAGAAAACTTCATGCTTCATGGTTTAGGTCAATCTCTAATTTCTAGGGATTAGAGTGAATCTTTCATAAGAATGGATTATGCTACCCCTTCTTTCCCTGGAGTATCTTTTACTGTCTTATGAAGATCTGCTCTTTGTCACTGCCAGAGGGAAGGTACTGCATTTGAAGAGTTTGATTCCATAAGGCAGTTCCCACTTCTTGACGATTTATATTCAAAATAGGTCAGAAAGGTTAAGAATGGGAGAAAAAAAGTCATATCATTCTCACTTTATCCATGGAAGACCAAGACTTGAACACTTTTATGGCCTTTTTCAAGGGCATTTAAAGAATTTGTGGCAAAGTCAGACCTCTTTATTGTCTTATCCACAAGACAAACCTTATTCTTCACCAGTATTTTTCTTTTGATGGAACAGTACCCTTGGTTTTAGTTTTGTACCAGAATGAAAATCACAAAAAGACACCTTATTTGAGACTCTCAGAATTCATCAGAGTTTGGTTTTCAATGGGGATGCAGCAAAGTTGGCTCACTTGTTACTGATATCACTTCCATAACATGAATAATCATTTGAGCACTCGTTTGAAAACATAAAAGTGATGGAATCTGAGATTCATGTAATGGGCACAAGACATACGGAGTGCTGAGGAGTAAAAATATGTTGTGACTAATTCATTAGAGAATCTCCTCATGGAAGATGTAGTTGATCATGATTTCCCTGCAGTGTTGTGAAAATTAATATCTGCCTGGATTATATCTATCCTGCAAATGAAAAGTGCTAAAGAGAAATGTTAGCTTTAGCCTTCCTTTTAAGAATGTGTAAATTTGAGGGGTCTGAGTAGCACAACTTGCATTGACCCTAGATCTTTCTCAGTGTTTCTGATTTACAGGCAGAATTTGAACACAATTCCTCACTGCCTGGGAAAAGAGTATCTGCTCACAGATTCATCACAAGAGGGAAATAGATTCCACACTACTCAGTTTATTAAGATGGGCTCACTATTGCACTAATATTTTTTTCGTTTTTCAAATTAAAGTAACATTTTTTTAAATTCTTTTTTCTCTCGTTGTCATGTCATTTTAAGTGATTTCTCTTATTTCAGCTTTCTCAGCCTGTAAAGTGTAGTTAACACAACTAATCTGGGAGGTTCTACACCTAACGCCCTCTCATAAAATGACATGATACTACAATCCAAGTAGTACCATGTATTCAGAATGGAAAAACTTGTTCCATTTTAAGACCCAGGCATAAAAATGAGCCCAGAAGAAAGAAAGAAAGAAAGAAAGAAAGAAAGAAAGAAAGAAAGAAAGAAAGAAAGAAAGAAAGAAAGAACTGTCTCTGTCTTTTTAATGAGGAGCATTTAAAAATGAAGTTACAACTGCCACAATATTCTTGTAACAACTGAGCTATGTAGTGAATAATTCATAGAAGGAGGGATAAATACTTCCAGATAGTTGGTGAATCTTAGCTTATAATAAAGGTTATACATTTATATTTGAAAACAGGAAAAAAATTTGCTATCTGACTCATTCTTCCAAAATCTTTGGATTTCACAGCTCTCTTCACTTAGGTCTATCTGGATCAAGCATAGGAAATGGCCTATTCAATCTTATTATTATGCAAAACCAGAAGGAGTTTGATAGAAGGAAAAACTCCAAGTACAGAAGGTTTCCAGCCCCTCCAACGTGTGAGGAAGGATGATCAGTGAGCATCCACCTTGCACAATCTGCATGTTTGTCAGTGAAACAAAGGCAAGGAGAACATTTCCCCTCCCTTCCCTGGCATTGCACCAGCCGTGAGGTTTCAGAAACAAATTAAATTCCTTTCCTTCCGGGCTTACTGTTGTGTAGAGTGGCTGCAGGCCACTGTGCAGTTGCTATTTACACTGCCTTACACACTCAGGGGTTACTGAAAGGTCTACCTGGTTTGGTTCTTCAGCTAGTGTTTTACCAGGGTTAAGGGCTCACTAGTATTTTCCAAACTGTATACAGGTTATCTATTCACAAATAATGAAATATCTGTAAAGTGATAGGCGCACAAGTGCAACAGCTTTTTCCACCGTATATCTTGAGCTGAGGGTCAAACACGTGGGTCTGCTACAAGCTTACCCCTTTTCTCTGCTTTAAACCTCACAGCAGAATGACTTGAAAATTTCAGGGGCAAAATAAACAAATCAGACTGACAGAATGGGAGAAAAGCATCTTAAGAGGAGCCTGTCAGCACAACCTGCTCCCTTTTCTAACCTGGCAGCAATTCCCTCTGGGTTCCTGCTGTTCTCCTATGCATTTCCCTTCCAACCCTCATTTCCCTACGGAGCTCCCTCAGCCCATCCGATTTTGAACATCTGCTGGCACTGAACTCCTGCAACTCTCAATCTGTTTCCCCTTGGCTTCCTTCTTCCTTCCAGTTCATCTTTCTTATTTTTGTCTTGGTGAGACTTCCTTTCTTCTCTCTGTCTTCCTGCTGCTATCGCCGTTTTCATCTCTCCGCCTTCCGGGTGACATCAGACCAACTCACTGGTGAGGAGACCTGACGGGGTGAGTCTCCACCCTGTCACCCCAAGGCTTGCACATCTGTCTGCTAACGTGCCACTATCCAAGGGTCAATCCTACTCTTCTCCTCCAGGCTCCCGGCATCCCTCTGCTTCCCCTTTGGTTGTTCTAGTGTTCATTTGACCTGAAACAAGCTGCCTGCACAACCTTGAAAGTGGTGGGAAACTAACCCAGCGCAAAACAGTGAATAGTTTTCTGCCAGTTCAGTCATTTCAACTGGCTGACTGAAGTAGGACAGTGCTGTAGGAGGAGGTTTAGTTTTCTTGCCCTCTATAGAGGGCAAGAAGAGAAGGCTCCAAGAAAATCTCATAGCAGCCTTCCAGTACTTAAAGGGGGCCTACAGGAAAGCTGGAGAGAGACTTTTTCCAAGGGCATGTAGTGATAGGACAAGGGGCAATGGCTTTAAACTGAAAGAAGGTGGATTTGGATTAGACAAAAGGAAATTTTTCACAATGAGGGTGATGAAACAATGGAACAGGTTGCCTAGAGAAGTTGTGGATGCCCTGTCCCTGGAGGGGTTCAAGGCCAGGTTGGATGAGTCTATGAGCAACCTGATCTAGAGGAAGGCGTTTCTGCTTATGGCAGGGGGGTTGGAACTAGATGATCTTTAAGGTCCCTTCCAACCCAATTCATTCTATGATTCCATGATTCTATGATTCTATACCTGTCGTCCATAGTGGCGGGGTTGTACTGTAGAGAAACAACTGAGTACACACATGAGAAGAAACCACTGAGCCTGCATCATCCTAAACTTGGCCAGATCTGTTTCACCATGCAGCATATAATCCATGGGCTGGGAAATACTGTGATCTTGCAGACACGAGGCCGATACATTGTTGCCTCAATGCAGGCCTTCCTCAAGAGAGTGCGGATGCTCCTTCTCATTCCTACAGACAAGTCTGACCAGGCTGATTAGAAGCCCAGGAACAGTATAGAAGCTCAGGAACAGTATAGCAACCCAGGCTTCTGTCTGGAGGAATGAAGAGAGGACTTGCATTCTCCCATCTTCAGCTGACGTTCCTGATGTGTAATTTTGTGCTTCATCTCATCAAAAGGCCACATAAACATAAATATCCGTGTTAATTGCATTATAATTCAGCCTTAAAGCAGAAGAAGTCGAGGGTTAAGCCACATGTGTCTGCCAAGGAAACAGTCTGATATCAGCTCCTCTCTCCACTATTTGTCAAGAATCAGAACTTTAACTCTTCGGTTGGGAGAAATGCTATTGAAGTCAGTGAAGTCTAATGGCTGAAGCATAAAGACTAAGTTTGACTTTAAGCTCTTCCAATAACTCTCTAAGTAGCCTCAGATAAGCAATTTACTTCTCTAATGTAAAACAACAATGGACAGTGGTATTCTGACAGGCATATCATTCATATTCCAGTACAAATGGGAAACCTAATGTTGGGAAAAATTAAACAGGGGAAGTAGAAATTAATGTATAGAAATAAGAGCCTGATTTTAGAAAAGTGTATACAGAGTAGTATAAGAGGAGTTTGAGGAAGTCAAATGTACATCTGTCCCAAGACTTTTCAGGTCTATTGTCTTCCTATACATTTCCTGCACAGAAACACAAGATTGTTGAATGACCTGTAAATAGGTAACATACTGATTTTCTCCCTACTTCTTCGCATTTTGAAATACTGAAATTAGACTAAGCTATTCCTGATTCATACAGTCTAAACAAGAGGAATTCAGCCCTGTTAGATATCTGACCTGAAAAAAAAAAAATGCATATTTCCAATGCAGCAGTCTGCCTTGTATTCCTTATGTTGTGTGATTCCTTGTACCAACAGGCAGGTAAGCATCTTGTCGGCAACAATGATAAACATATACAGATGTATTATTAGTGTAAAGTAGTTACACTTAATTCTTTTCTTTTCCTTTGATTTTTTTGAGGAATCTTTTGTAGTCATCTTTTTCCATTCCTATATATCTGCAGTTGATAAATTATTTCTGTGCACTTTAATCCATTTTTTATTATTCTTTCAGATCTTTTTATTTTTCTGGTGTTGCTGAAAATAAATCTTTTCAAGAACTCAGCAGTATATTCAGAGGGATGTTTTGAACAATATGGATACTTCTAGCAGTTAATGAATTAGAAAATAAGGAAATAGTGGTTTGAAATTAATTAATTGTCTTAACTTAAAAAAAACCCATGTATTAATGAATGCTGTTAACTAAATTGTAATGTATTATTTTTGAATATTTTTTTATTCCCTACTTGGGTTTTCATTCTGTCTCTTTGTTTCTAGGCTAAGTGTGCGAGGCAATGTCCTAATGTACCATGGATCTGCAGCTCCAGCTCCATTTCCTATGGAAATGAGGCTTCTGCAGTCATCTCTTGGGATTGTACTCCTCTAGATCTTGTACCTGTTGAAGTCCCAAAGATAACCAAGTTCCTACATGCTTCGATAAATCAAGCTGCCACATACAGAAATATCTTCTAAGTGACTTGACTGAAGGAAAGGAACATTATATATACGCACATGAGTTCAGATTTCAGAGAATCTAAGCAGAAGAGGGACCATATGAAAATACATCTAAGATAGAAATAAGCTTTAGTCAAATCTCCTTAAAAATCAATCAACTAAGAAATGTAAATCGTAGCAAAATCAGACTTCATTAACCTAGGTCTCACCAATATAACTCTTTACTTGTGCCAGCTCAACACATTCACATTTTGTTTCCTTAAATGACCTTACATCTATAGCCAATGTGTTTTTACTCAGTTTATTCTCAAAGCAGATCCTCCTGCAGCTGCACTTTTTCCCAGGCTCCTGCTGGTTTCACCTCTACTGCATTTCCTAGTATTTATTTTGCTCACAATGAATCAAGCTCTATCTAGATTTTAATAGACTGGTAAGTCAACTGAATCAACACTGTGTCTGTGAATAGGACCTATGGCTACATCTGTATTAGTAAATTAAGTATGCCAGGAACATTTGCTGGCACTGAGGCACGCTCATGTAGAACAGCCTGCATCCGTACTATTGAATTATCTTACCTTCCAGAACATGGTGGTTGAATGCAAACTGCCTATGGAGAAGGATTCCTTCCCCATGCTGTTCCTGGGAATTGGTTGGCAGTGTGCTAGCTGGAGTGTTTGTACCTTTGCCAAAAACATGCCAGGGATCACCCTAACAATTGCATAGTATAAATAATCAAGCTCCAGTGCCTGGGAATGTCCTCTGGCCCTGCCTAATTAACTCGATAACATGGAACTCCTACATGCTTATCTATGGGCAGTTTGTCCATGGTCATCTCTGCTTCTGGTGTGCCAATTCACTGCTCATATGAGTTGGGCATAACCTATAAATTGGGTATATCAGCTGAGCATCCCTAATTTGTTCAATTTAAAAAAGAATAAGCTCAGACCTTCCATTTAAATGAGTTCAGATTGTTTTGACCAAAACAGAGAAGCTGCATCTAAGACATGTGAGTAAAACTGATCCCACATAGTCTTGAAGCTCTGAGTTCTCAGTGGTCAATCTTTTTTTCTCATAAAAGTGTAAATTTCCTGGATTTTTCAGTGCAGTGATTTTAATACAAGGCAAGCAGGTGTTGAATTGTTACTGCAATGTATTACACATCCTAATTTCTCTTTGGTCTCAATCAGAAATCTTATCATCTGCTTGGAAGCTCTGTTTGGATTTGTTGTTTTCTAACCTAAGCCAAGTTTCTTTCCCTCTTTCCTTCCTTCCTTCCTTGCACTCCTTTCCACAATACAAAATACGTAACTAATCCTTGCACTCCTCTTAAAAGTCACAGTCCAGAAAAGCACCTAACCACATGCTAATCTCAAGTGAAGAGGCTACTCATAGGCTTGAAATTATGCAAGCACTTAAGTGCTTTTTAGATCAAAGTCTGGATTTACTGATGTGTATCTGAAGATCAGAGACTGATCCATTACTCCAGAACACCTTGGAAATAGGTTTTATGTTTGCTCCTTCTTCTCTGTTTGCATTCCTCTGAGACTTTGATAATGAAGGGAACTATTTATTTTCTCACTACTAATGTTCTGAACTGGAAAGCAGAAATCCTATTTTTAGTGGTACATTATTCTGTCTCAAAAAGAAGAAGAGGGAAAAATGGAAATTGTTTATTAATATAATATACTTTGGATTAAGATATAAAGCTCCTTTATCGAGGCTTGCTTTGTTACAGTTGTTAAAGGCACCTGCAAAGTATGAAAGGAATTAGAACGGAGGTTCATGGCACTGCAGTGCCTGTGTCTGGGTCAGAGCTTCCACGTTTCCAGGCAGCTTTTCTCAGGGACTCTTCTTTCTCAGCAGCAAAAGCCATGCACTCCTGAAGCTCATCAAGCAAAGCTCAGCTCAGGGAAGATTTTGTTCTTTTTATTAATTTGTTTCCATAACTTCTTGTTTAATTTATTCACATTTTAGAAGAAGGTTACATGCTTTAAATACTAAGTCACCTTGAACTTTATTTTTCAAAACCTGAGTTAATTAAAAAGAAAACTCAACTACAAAGCAAAGAACTATTTCACAATCACTCAAGCCCATCTCTGTCTTCTCTTCTGTGAGATGCAGCTCATAGAAAGAAGTAGAACTGACTGATCTGTGGGAGAGGTGAAAGCAAGAGAACCTGCTCCCTAGAGCCTTGCCTCTTACCTGGACACTGTGGGAAGTCCTCAATGAATAAACCATGGGATGAAAATTTTCCATGAAACTTGGAGCCAGAGCAAACCTTCCTTGCAAACCCTCTGACTTTCCTGTTGAAAACACACTGGGGAATTAATGGTGATGTACCCCTGGAGCACTGATTGTAGAAGAATGTCCCTATCTCTTCCCCAACCACTCAGGAGGTGACATTAATTTCAGACCAGGATGTCTTCTCTAGATGGATGCTGGTGGTTCAATATCTTAAAATGGGCTGCATAGTACTAATCTGCAAGTAACCTATTAATCTTCCTCTTCCTGCCCCTCTTCCTTCAGTGACCACTTTCATTATGTACACTAAGGCTCATGTCAGTCTACTGGGAACATGGCGATATCATTATTCAAAAGGGAAAAAAAAAATCAGCCATTTTCAAGATGCCTTCATCCTGGTGCTTTGTTCTTAGCAGGCGACAGTCTTCTCTGTCCTCTAGATCTGCTGTTGTTTTTAACTTGCATCTTCTTAGCACGGTGACTGCCATTTATCAGACTGTCATAATGCCCACGATTCTTCATGGGATCTGCATTTGCACAGGTGCTGTGCTACACTGGAATAGAGGCATGGCCAGATAAGAGAGCCAGGGCTTTGTCCTCTAAACAGCCACCCATGCTGTAGCTCTTTTGGTAAGGTCTTGGTCAGTGCAGAGCTGGGCAGGTGGGCAGCACAGATGCTCTTGATCTTGCAGAGGTCCTTGCTTGCTAGTGGCAAAAGAACACCCAAAATCCAGTTTGAAGGGCATGCTGAAATCATCCCTTAAAGCTTGCAAGATCTTTTTGAATAAGTGGGAAAAAAGTCTTTAGATCAAGATACCTGATGTATGATGATACAACTCAGCCTATGAGACAAAATGCTTATTGAAATGTTGGCCAAAAGAGCCTCAAGGAAGAAAGCTCAAGGAGAATCAATTAGCACTTTCCAGTCATCAAAACTGAACATGCACAACCATAGTCGTTCATCACAGTTGAATCTATTCTCACACAAGCAAACACATGGGTGGTGAAAATAGCTGCATTACCCTAAGTGCCTCGTAATCATCCTTAATTATGAAGAACAACCATTATTGCTATTATTACTATTAGACCTGTTAGACGTAATACTGGCTTCAGAAGGATTTGAATTAGGCCTTAAAGTGTCCCATGGTAATATTGCACTGGCCTATAATTTCTATCTCTACTTTCTGATGCTTTCTTTAGTTGTGCTTTACCATAGTAAAAATATGGCTATTCTAGGGGAAGAAATTTCATTTCTCATTTTTGAACTCTGCTTTTGCTCATTCACTGACAGAATTTTATTGTGTCTTAGTTTGGTTTTTCATTTCCATAGTGTTTGCAACAGTCTACATATAAGGCCCTGACAGATAAAAACAGTTTCTGTAAGAGCAAAGATCTCTCCCTAACATCATTATGCTAATGCTTTGTCAGCATAGCACCTATGGGAATTTCACGTTGTCAGGGTTTTTTCTAAAAGGCATGTGTTATGCCAGTGTATAATATACACTGTCTCTGCTGCAACATTAAACCAAGGTAGAGGAGAAAATTTAATCCAACTTGCAGAGCAATTATTCAAAACTAAATAGAGCAGTCACTTTCAGTAGAGATAAGAATGAACCAAAACTCTGGTGCAAACCAAATTCCTGATATTCTGTTTCAGTCTCTACCTTTCTTTTTCATCACTGCTCATGCCTGATCAGTGTAAATCTGGTCAAGTTGTCCCTTTCCCTCTGCAGAATTTGGTTTCTTTGTTATGACAGACTTTGCCAAGAGGCATTAAATGACTTTCTGTTGTGGACAGGGAACATCTTAATTACATGTCCTAGGCCTAATTTTCCTTGTATACATCTGCCCACACTCTCAGTCTTCCTGAATGTGATCCAAGTTACAAGTCCACTATGCCTTCAAAAGGAGTTCCAAGAGTTAAAATTCAGGCTTTCATTTACTATGCAAAATCCATTATTACAATGCAAGTTGCTGGCTTCCTGAGAGCATAGTCCAGCTCTTTCATGATGGGGATTCTATATCATAGAGTATTTTACTGGGAATGTAAGCACTTTAATAAGAAAAGGATTGATTTTGCAACTGGCACAAAATTCTAACGATTGAAAATAATGTATTGATTTTTCTTTCTAAATTAAAGCCATCTTTCTATTCATAATGGAAGGTCCTGCCCTTCTTGAGATTTATCACCATAGGCCTTGGGTGAAGCTTGCAATTTCACTCTTACACAGCGAACACAAGGGAAGGAACAGACTATTAAGATGGATGGCTTTTTTATTTTATTTAAACCAGGTTAATGTTAGCTTTTTATGTAGACAGAGAAGTGTGCGCAAGATAGTCTTGGAAATTAGATGGGAATAGATACAGCAAAGGAAGTAGAAGTCTAGACTCTCTATCCTGCTGCAACCAGTGTACATCAGGACTTGAAAGTAGTCCTTCAAGTCCTTCAAGATTGAGAAGTCAGGCTTTCACCTGCCTGCCCACAGCTGTGAATTCCTGGTTGGAAAAGTAAGACTCAAGGCATAAACCTGAAACAAGCTATGCTGTGCCTGTGACCTGGCTGTGTATTTGAAAGCACAAGAAAGGTGGCAGAGCACTGAAATGCAGGTGTCTTGTACAGTTAGAAATGTAGATTTGATCCCTCCAAGGTAAATTTGCCAAGTTACACCGGTTTTAGGGGTTTCTCTGGACTAATGGGTTCACATGCGAAAGGCCTGAGGCTTCTAGGACAATTTCCCCAGCAGTAATGATGTCTTCTGACCCAGAATAATCCACAAGGAGATAGTGTCCCTTTCCACTTTTCATCGTTACAGTCGATGTACAGCATTGTTTTTTTTTTAAGCCAGCATTTTGTTATTATTATTATTCCATTTCTTATTACTTGTTTTTTTAATTTACAAGACCTATTGCCTAGCAACAAGTGGCTTTAATTTTTAAAAAATATAAATAAAAAAATCCCTATAAATTAAGATGACATTTGCAACAAGTGGTGGTACTAAAACCATCACTAACTTGTCACTAGCTGAAGATTAAAGGAAGGGACAGAATAATAATCTGCCTAAAGCAATGCAGCAAGAGTCACAAGCGCAATGTGCACTGAAGGTGCTCTGTTCCTTCCTGCAAGCGGTATGACATTGAGCCTAGGACACAGGAAACCAGCTACCGGAAGAGGCATCTCTTTCTGGCTCAGGAACAATGGTTTCAAGTTCGTCCAGCCTATCTGTGTCATGAGGATGTTTTCCTTTATTCTGAATGTTGTCACAACTGCCTAATGTTACTTTGCATCTAACACCTGCTATAGCCTGCATGGTGAGCACCCTGAGCACAATGCTGAAAGCAGCTGTACTGATACTTTCCTGAGCAGAAATTTTCCCAGTGGAGTAGAGTTGCTCCACCAAGGCAGGGAACAAGCATCACTGGACAGAAATGGTGGTGGAGCCTCAGGGTACCTTGCAGCTGTTTCCATTCCAATGGTATTCACAGACACTGCGCCAACAACCCACAGAGAACTGGAAAGACATGATTTTGATGGATGGACTACTCGCTGGATAAGGAATTAGCTGGATGGTCACACTCAAAGAGTTGTGGTCAACGGTTCAATGTCCAAGTGGAGGCCAGTGACGAGTGGTGTTCCTCAGGGGTCAGTACTGGGGCCAGTGCTATTTAACATCTTTGTTGGAGACATGGACAGTGGGATCAAGTGCACCCTCAGCAAGTTTGCAGATGACACCAAGTTGTGTGGTGTTGTGGACATGCTGGAGGGGAAGGATGCCATCCAGAGGGACCTTGACAGGCTGGAGAGGTGGGCCTGTGAGAACCTCATGAAGTTCAACAACGCTAAGTGCAAGGTCCTGCACGTGGGTCAGGACAATCTCATGCACAAATACAGGCTGGGCGGGGAATGGATTGAGAGCAGCCCTGAGGAAAAGGACTTGGGAATGCTGGTGGATGAGAAGCTCAATATGAGCCGGCAATGTGCACTGGCAGCCCAGAAAGCCAACCGTATCCTGGGCTGCATCAAAAGGAGTGTGGCCAGCAGGTCAAGGGAAGTGATTCTGCCCCTCTACTCAGCTCTCATGAGACCCCACCTGGAATACTGCGTTCAGCTCTGGAGTCCCTAGCACAAGAAGGACATGGAGCTGGTGGAGCAGGTCCAGAGGAGGGCTACGAAGATGATCCAAGGGCTGGAGCACATCTGCTATGAAGACAGGCTGAGAGAGTTGGGACTGTTCAGCCTGGAGAAGAGAAGGCTCCGGGGTGATCTTACAGTAGCCTTCCAGTACTTAAAGGGGGCCTACAGGAAAACTGGAGAAGGGCTTTTTACAAGGGCGTGTAGTGATAGGACAAGGGGAAATGGATTTGAACTGAAAGAGGGTAGATTTCGATTAGATATAAGTTAGAAATTTTTTACATTGAGGGTGATGAGGCACTGGAACAGGTTGCCCAGAGAAGTTGTAGATGCCCCATCCCTGGAAGTGTTCAAGGCCAGGTTGGATGAGGTTTTGGGCAACCTGGTGTAGTGGAGGGTTTCCCTGCCCATGGCAAGGGGGTTGGAACTAGATGATCTTTGAGGTCCCTTCCAACCCTAACCATTCTATGATTCTATGATTCTGTTTGCAGTTTTGCCTATCTATAACTTAAAGACTTCATCCAATATTCACTAAAGCCAATGGAAAGCTTTATGTTGCTTTCAGTGAGGTTTGGCTCTCATAGCTCTTGTGCAAGTCAGAATTGTTCAACCTACATTCTGCAAGCCATGTGCACGTTGAGGTTATGGCCTGCCTCAAACCTCCCTCTTCCCCTGGGAAAATGGTCTCTCCCTGACATGCAATGGTGATTTGGAAAGAGGTCAGCCAGGAACAGGCAGGCTGGATGGCTACAGAGGAAGACGTGCCTGTCTGGCTTCATGATTTTTCGAGGATGTCTGGTTCCTACCTGTGTTCTTCTACTCTACAATGTTTGCAAAGTCAGTCACGTAAGCATGAGCATATTAAAGCCAGGCATGTAACAGCAAGCCCACAGGAGCCCCGTGAACAGCCTCTGCTCCACAGAACAAGGTATGTTCCCCTTCCTGCTGGAACAGTTGAGTCCCACATGATCACAGCCATAATATCACGTACCCAGACCATAGAGGCAGTGTGCTGAATTTGTCTGCGGTCGGGAGAAGAAGGTGTGCAGCTTTTGCTACTCCTGCTGTAACCGACTTTCCATTCTTTCATAACATAAAATTCTCCCTGGGTTGCAGCCCAAGCCTTTCAGGAGGCAAAACCACTTGCTGGATGTCATGAAGAAAGCAAAGTTCCTATGCTAAAATGCTGGCGGGAGTTCAAACCTGGCAGAAAGTTTAGGGCAGTAAGAAAACACAACACAGAAAAAACATGCAAGCGGCACTTTTTGTCTGCTACAAATAGCCAGCATGCATTTGGGCAAATTTTTTCTTTTATACAACAAAATGTGTTTTAAGAAAAAGAGAAGGAAAGTGAAAGAGCATTTTCTTAAAGGGAGACCACCTGGTATGAACATAGCCATGGTTATTAGCTTTGGCAGTAATTAAGAAGGGGCAGTTACTCAGCAGCTTCGGCTTGTTGGCAGTCTCTGCTATTGCTCTGGTGTTCATAATCACTGACCAAGGACACGCAGTAGGAAAATTAAGGGTTTGAATGAATTCGTAAAGGACTGACCTGTTTTACTGTCTCTGGAGTGACTCTTTCTAACAAAGATACACTGAGTGTGCTTAACCCTGCAAAGTGCAGTTTACAGATACCTCCAACAAATTAGGGGTATTAGCCCGGTTAAATTAATTAAAGCAGTGTTAACATGCACAGACTGCTTCTGAGGCTTGGCTAACTAGCTCAAAGAGAGCTCCTGGGTTTTATGCAGCTCAGACATGCTTTCGCAGGGCTGCGTGGGCCTTCGTCACTGTCACACACTGAGCATTTCTTCTGTCTTCCAGTGCTAACACTTGCTGTCTTGTGCCAATGCTAGTTAGTACCTTTATAAAAACACTCGGTTGCACATTTTGTAGCTTCTGTAAGCCATGTTCTTGGCTTAGTCTCCAGAGGCTACAGTCTTCCCTGTCTCTCTCCTGATGTGTCAATCTCCTGTTGATTTTTACTTCTCTGGTTGCCTGCAATGCCTCCTTCTTTCTCCTTCATGCCAGGGAGTTTATAAATATTCAATTTCCTTCCTCTTTATTCTGCTTTCTTTCTTCATTAGGGAACTCGTAAGCTCCCAATTCATGTTTTCTTCTGGACTCGCCCATCCCCTCTTCATGCGGTTTTGACTACATTTGCTTCAGTTGTATTTCTCGTGCCCTTCCTTCCCCAATGTCAGTTTCAGTTTCACCCCAGCTCCCCCTCTTCCTTTCCTGCTCCCTGGCAGAGTTTCCTTCATGTTTTAGGTCAAATGCTACCCAAATCAAGCCTTGATGTTTTGGCCAGGCCAGCAGTTATCACAAAAGGGAGTATGTATTTGGTCTTAAATAGCTGAGAGGTTTAGTTTTTCTCAAATGAGATTTCACTTTTGAGCAGGGGTGTGCTGCTAACCAGAGAGACATCAGCCGGTCCCAGGAGATTGTTGAGAGGGACAGCACCTCAAGTAACTGATTCCTGAGCACAGCAGCCATCCAGATGCTCAATAAGGACATTCTTGGATGTGCAGCTATAGGTTTTGCACACCTATACAAGTTCCTTTCTGCAGCTCATCTTCTTCTGCAATGGTTGACAAAGGACTCTTGAGTCTTTCTTCTTTTTTTTCCTTCTCCTGTGGAACATCTTAGAGGCAGGTCTCAAAGTTTGAGTGATGCATTCACGGAGACAAGATAACCAGCCCATGTAATGGACAGTTTCCTGGCAGATTCCCTTTTCTTAAAAGTACTATCCGAGTTTAATGAGTTGAAATTCACAAGTATAATTAGCAAAAGGCTTAAGATACTACTCTCTGAACTTAATTGAATTTAATTTACAGTCTGAACAATTACATTTACATGTTGAAGCAAATGTTTGCCTTTATTTTAAAGTATTAATCTCTTCTTATCTTCCAGGCCTTAGTGAGACAAAAGTTCACTCATTAGGCTTTGTGGTACTAGGACATCTGACTTAACTTGGCTTGAAAACTGAATTTGTGAAATGTGATCCCTGAACACATCACAAAGGACTTAAGCTCTTCCAATGGAAAAAGTGTTATCAGCTTTTAAAACGTATATGCTTAAGCCTTAAAGGAATGTTGTGCAGTATTAACACAGCAATCTGCAAGTTCACCAGAAGAAAAGAAAAACCAGTAATTAAGCTGTAGACGGTGTTTGAACGAGGTAGGGGTTTTTTTGTTGTGGATTTTTAATTTTCTTTTTTTAAAAAAATGTCAGATGAATTTCTAAGCTCGTTACTGTGGAAGGCTCTGTTGCTTTAAAGTATGTTCATTTTATTCTGTCACTATGGGAGTCTACTGAGAGAGTTTGCAAATTATATCTATATAAGACACGGGACAGTTTGTTTTCCTATAGCACCTCCTAATATACAGATATTGCAGTTAGCCAAGAACATTATGCTTTACAGATCTGAGCACCTTGGGCAGAAATTCTCCTTCACCAGCCAGAAGTCGTGAAACTGAAGACAGAAATCAGCATGAGGAGACCAGACACCTGACTGTCTGCAGCATTCATTTTCGGAGCCCATTAAGGTAAATAAAGATCACTTCTGTTCTGCTCTGGACTTGGAGAGAAAATTCCACCAACAGTTGGGGACTTTCTCTGAAGCCACAAAAAGCCAACTATTCAGAATATGAAGTGTTGGAAAGCAGTAGATGGCAATATCCTGAAGTAGCAGGTGCAGGGACTGGAGTTAGACCACGTAGAGGAAAACGGAAGAGGTGAGAAAAACATCAGCCTATGAGCAGCAGAACAGCTCATGGTGCAAGCTGGTGGAGAAGGGCATGCTGAACACGTTCCCCGCTGTCCTCCCCACACTTCTATATCAATATTTTTGGAGAGAAACTTCTTGAGAAAACCAATTAGAGATAACTGAGTGCAAAAGCAATATAGTTACGCAGTTACAGGCTGTTCAAAGGCAACCAGAAGACAGATTTTATTCTCAGATATTCCAATTTGGTCCTGCTTTGGCAAACAGCAGAAAATTGTGATCTAAGCCGAACATTAAAGCCTATATTCTGACTGACTTTTTCTCTTGCCAAAGCTGTAAATTGAGTCTTACAGCTTCTTCTTATAGCAAATAGACTACTGGACCTCACAGCTTGCCGGGCCACATTTCTTGCTATCTCTGGGTCTTCAGAGAGAGGAAAGAGCCTCTGTTCTCTTTCTGTGTGTCATGGGTAGAAATATCAATATGCAGGTTCATGACTTCAAATTTAACAGTGGTCAGAAGCCCCAAACAGGAATCATTAACCATTCAAGTCAGGCACTCCACAAAGTACCTGGTGTTTGTTTCCAGTAATCTTAGGGCAAGGTAAAAATAAAGTATTATGATTCAAAGGAATATCTCTGAGTGTTTCCATGCTGCAGCAGAGGTAGACCTTTAGACTAGCCAGGCTGAGGGCAGCTGGCACAGTGGCAGCAGCAGCACAGGGCCACTTCTAAGAGTGGACTCTGGTGAGTAAAGGCACTAGAGCTCATTTAAAATTTTGTCCAGGTGTGTCTGCAGGACCTGCAGCAACTTTAAAGTGTTGCCTGAGTATATGCCTGGAGCAAGCCCAGGCTGTATTACATAGTTAAAACTGCGAAATGCAGGTGCAAACGAAGCTGATTTTGCCTGTGATGGGTGAAGGTGCTGTGATTCCTGTCGGTGTCTATGGGAGTTGCTTGGTTGTGTCTGTGGCTGACCAGATCTGCAAACGTTCATCCATTAAGTTGTCTCCTTTGATCATTACACCTATATGAACACCGACTGAGGAGAAGCCCACACACTCCCTGCTTCTGTAAACTCATGCCATAAATGTTGTCCTCTTTTATTACACTGACCATTATCATCAACGTATACAAAAATGCTCGTTTTAATTTGACAGCCCTTTCCAAAGTTGTGCATGGGAAAAGGCCAAGGTCACTGTGTGTCGCTGACTGCAACATTGGCCTTTTGGGAAGCCCCTTGTCTTCTAGACTTGTGTGCAGCTGCTCTTCTGCAAGTGCTGGTCTCGCTGTGCGGGAGCCCCGCTGCCTCCTTTTGCAGTCATGGTGTTACACAGTGGGATTTGCTCTGGGCTTTGTGAAGCCCGCCTTAGGGCTGTAAGGGTTCTGCCTGTACACATGGCTTCCTCCCTCTCCTCTCCTTTCCAGTTTTTCAAGCTTCCCAGCCCTGTTGAATGGCAGGGAAGCACACCAGCCCACTGCATTCTGTCACAAACACACACCGCACCCCGGGATGCTGAGGAGAGTTATTTGGGTGCGAGGAGGAAGGATAGAGCCCTCGCGCCTTCTTTTCTCTCACACCCACACACCTGCTCATGTGCATAAGGACGAAGCTCTGATCCCATGCCTGTGGCTACCCTCCTTCCTCCTGAATCACACCACCCACAAAGTAAGGAGGCTTTAAAACTTGGCAGTAAGAAAAACAGAAGTAGATTTTCCTGCTGGTAAATTAATCTGCCAAAGCAAACCCATCCCTTATAACATGAAACTTTAACAAGCTCTTGCATTGAGATGCCCTAATTTGAACAAGGAAAAGTTTGCAGAGAACTGAAACCTGACTTTTCGCTCAAAGATAAGGCTGTATTCCTCTCTGCCTGCAAGCCCACGGGTATTTAAATAAAAAAAAAAAAACACAAGACAAAACAGAATGTCTTTACATATTTAAATGACTTAAAATGAACCTGCTCTAGATGAAACATTCAATTCAATTCCTTAACTGAGTTTCTAAAGGGTGAGTTCCACTACAAAAGAAACTTATTAAAGAATAATGAAGACTGTCAAAAACCATATGCTTAAAAGCTGGTAAATAACAAAGTAAGGCTTTTAGTCATCTTGACTGGACAAGGTGAGGTCAGAAAGAAACACTACCACATCCAGAACCACGGCAATGAGTTTTTAATGCTTCTTGTCTTCAGCAATTGCTTTTTTAGAAAGAAGTTTTGTTTTAATTTGGTCATTTATTCTCTTCTGTTAATCATTGTCTTTAGCCTGACCCTCTGATATAGAAATTCTCTTTTATGCAATATTTTTACTTGAAGTGGTGTTTTTCTTTTTTCTTTCTTTTTTTTAACTGAAACTGTGTTTTCCTCACTTGGAGGCACAGACAAAAGAATGAAAGAAGAACATATTCTAAGCCATTGATGAAATGCTTTTTCAAGCAACTATGTGTTGGATGGATCCTGGGGCTGTCGCTATTTTCTTGACATTCACTTATACTGAATCAGTTAATAAGTCAGATCCTATGTCATGTTAAACGTTCTTTCCTTGTTTATTTTCCCTGCATTAATAGCCATATTGTAATTGTACACAATGCCCTGAGCAAAATTTAATTCACTAGCACTGATTTACAACAGTAGAATATGTTCTGATGGGGATAGCTGTTGAAAAAAAATCACTTTAAAAGCGTGTGCAGACATAAAGAACTGATCATCTGACATCTAGTTTTTGCTATGTGGGAACGAAACAGTTGTTAATTATTTTACTTTTGTTGTTGTTGTTGTTCATTCCTTGGCGTATTCTCTCTTCTTCTTCATAAGTAGGCAAATGATCAATGGTGATCAGGTGCCGTTTCATCTCAAACACTTTTGACAGCCTCAGGGTTAACAGAAATTTCACCGCAAAATGTTCATGAACTTATAGTGACAAAAGCAGAGGCTTGGAGTACTGTGCTCAGTCATGTAAGAATGCATCTGAAATTGAACTTGGAAGCCAATAGCATCTGAACAATCAACACTGCGTATGTTACACTTTTTTCAGTAAAGCAAATGGTTCTCCAATGTGACCTTGATGTGTAAACAAGAGGTAATTAATGAAGGCATGGGTGCAATTTCATGGCACATGAACTTCTCCTTCCAAAATCTTGGTAATGACAATCAAAGTATATTTTGTTATTTTTGATGCCCACAGCACTAAAAAAAAAAATAAATCTCAAGTTGGAGAGCAGAATTTGATAGCCAGAGGATGCTGGGTAGAGTATAAGGGTAGGTTGTTAATAAGAGGTAATGCTAATTCCTGTCCTTATGACTAACATGGTGATGTGGTTCTGCACCTTGTAACATCTATTTCTATTCCTCATTTCTTCCAATTCTTTTACAGCAGCCAAACAAATAATAAAATACATTTATCCTTACCTTAGTATCCTACGTCTAAACTAATAAACAGAATGCATTGTTCACAATGAGAAACTATTCTAAAAGTTTTGTTTGATTCTAATTCTGACATAGCTGAAGATTTTTGATATAAACCTCATGCATAATTAAAAAAGCATATGTAACACAAGCCATCTGTAATTTCTATGTCAGTAGTAAGCTACATAATTGTTTTGAAATTATACATCATTCATTATATATAAATACTTATATAACCTAAAAAAGACACCACATAAACCATTTCAACAAAAGAGACCAACTCATTTGTGGCCCTAATGCATATGAGGTACTCATTTCTAAAATATAAAGTATATTTTAAAATAATCAAGCGAATTTATTAAGTGTTGAATAAAGCTGATGTAGTGTTGCGTACTTAGGGTGACAGAAGTGTTTAACTTTGCTTTCCAGTTGTCTTACCTTAAAAGCTTGTGAGGCATCCTGCCATGAAAAAAAAATGCAGAAAAAGGGGAAAAAAAGGAAAAAGGCTAAGGGAGAGAGAGGGGGGGAAAGAGAGAGAAGAAGGGAACAGGAAGAAAGGAGGGAAAGGAAGGAGGAAGAGAGGGAGACAGACACGTGAACAAAACTTGTGCCTTGGTACCCAGAAAAATATTTTACTTGTACTGACATTGTCAAACAAGGATCTCTACGTTTTATTGTACATAATTATCTTTTCCTGAAAATTTAAGTCCCAAAACTAATTGTTAAGCATCACAGGTAACATTGACAGACAAGTGCAGTGATCTGTAGCATCTACTTAGTCTGTGTCATTTGAAAGTCAAACTGTGCTTGTGAAGCAGGACACTCATTTAAAGGTCTCATGAGTACAGTTTAATCTCCCTTTGTTGATAGTCTAGTGCTAGCTACCTTGCCTGCTATAATCTTATTTGTCTTAATTTTTTGCACTGAAAAGCTAACAGAAATTTATTCAGATTTTGTTTGGTTTTCCCAGAGATAATTATGATTTCTAATAGGATTTGTATGCTTTATCATTGAACATGATCAAGATTTGGAGATCCACCTTTAATGAGTTTTTGAGATCTTGGTTATTTTTCATTTCAAAAGAGAATAATCGTAAATGTTCTGCAAAACAGAATTCCAAAACAATTGTACTCTGAAAAAAATAAAATTGTACTTTATTTTAATATGCTTTGATTATATTTACTTAATTTATGGTGTCATGACATATCATCAATTCTTAGTATGTTATTTTAAAATTTTCTGTTTATCGCGTAATGAAACAGCTAACAAAAAAAACAGCTTTATTTAGATAATAAGTCAAATAGTACAGAAATTAGGGGGTTGATTGTATTTTCAATATCTTTTTCCTACATATGTTAATATTAATAAAAATATTTTTGCTCTAATTCATACCTTGAATAACTTATCTGCTAGACTAGAGTGTGTGTTGTAACAAAATCTTAAGTGCCAAATACTTCCATTACAACACACATGGGTGACACTGTGTTCCTGAAAAGAAGACACATTTCAACTAGAATTGATTAATGACTGTTTCTAGTTATTTTTAAAAGCATGTGAAATGAAGTCTTTTGCTCTGTTTTCATAAGATGTACAATACTTCTACGCTGCTACTGCTAACATTTCATGCAAAATTGTAAACAAGTGAAAATGAAGACAAGGGAAAACCATATAGAAGTCATGCTCACCAAACAGGGAAGTTTGTATGTCGATAGAATGGTGGTAGCTATCAAATTCTTGCTTGTCATTCACTTTGTTCACGTATCTGCATAAGTGGCTGGATGACCTTGGCCTTTTCAATGTATGACACAAGACATCCAGGTATGAAAAACTGTGATTATCACCATTAAAATGAGTCAATAAAAGGGAAATCATAGTTGGAAGAACTATGGATCAGATGCATGTGGGCACTTAGGTTTAGTTTAGAGATGAGCAGCAGCCACCAAGTGAGGAAGAGCCCTCCTAGAGCAAAACATAACACAATTCTGAATCTTTTAAGTGTTTTAGCACTTAGAGTTGCTGGCCAGGCACAGAAGGCAGGCGTGCTAGCAGGCTGTGAAGAGGGCTATTCCTGCTGTATTTATGACTGCAGCTAGAGAGGAAAACGTTTTCATGCGTGATTCTCATCTGAGTTTTGCAAACTCAGAGACAAACACCCCAACTCAATTCAAAATTTGATGTGTCTATGCAGTTAATAGAAACCTCAGTATCAGAAAGACATGTTATCTATAATTTGGAAAAAAGAAGTCACTTTCCACAGGATCTCTTAAAATTAATTTGTTCTTTCTTTCTTCTTTTACTGCACTGCTGTAGATAATTTCTTTTGTTCTGTCTCACATTGTTCTTGGTTAGTGGCACTTGCCTGAAATTAGTTTGTAATTGGGATAAATGAACTGCATGTATTCATGGGGCCTGGGCAGTTGTTTTTGGCTTCCAGCAAAAAGCAGTGAACAAGCAGATTCTGGTGGTTGCTGACAGCTGTTTCGCATAGGCTCATGTTATCAGGGCAAACACATGTAAACAATATGAATAAATAACACGAAAATGTTTATAAGTTGAGTGAATTTAACTTTATCAGATTATCCTCAAGCTACTATTAGACCAAATTTAGTGGCACTAAAAATCCTTTAGCAAGTACCACAGAGTAATACTTCTTATTAACGCAGTGAAAGTATGGCATCTTTTGGTTTTTTTTAACTTTCCACTTGATACCTACAGTGCAGGTATTTCTAGTTCAAGACAAAGCAAGGGCAGCAAGTGGTGTGTGCCAACCATCCCAGCTGTGTACTCATGGGAGCAGTTCACCATCCCATCGTGCCAGCAAGCTCACTAAACCCAACACGTATAGAGGTATGTTCTTATTTTCTAGCCAAAAGCATTGCTGTTTTTGGCTTTCAGGTGTTGGCACCTATGAAATACTGTACAAAGAAACATCTAATGTGAACTCTAAATCATAGTGAGTGTTAAACAGTGGCTCAGTTTACCTGGGTACAAAGAATTATTTGGGAAACTGGAGACAATCCTTCACTCATTTTTTTTTTCTTTTTTTGCTTTAGAAATTCACTGCAAAAGAAAGATTCATTCAGAGTAAGTGAACTTAGTCCTCTGTGTCCTGAACAGAAGTCACTGTAAGAAGCTACCAAACATACTTAGAAAACACTCAAAGTCTAAGCTAATATTCCCGTGGCATCTACCTCCACTGAAGTATGGTGAACGCTTACCCTTCTCTGGGTAGTATCCATTCTTACAGCTCTTCATCGTTTTTCTGTAAAATTACTTAACACCGTTGCAATGGATATCCAAATTATACAACATTCTTTTTAGACCTGACATTTACACTGTGACACCTTCAACTGAGCTCTAAGCTGGCAATGTATAGTGTTGTTGCACAGCAGTAGTCCTATTTAACTGGACAATTTACTTAGCAATTTCCACTTAGTGTTTCTGCTGGGATCTGCTTTTCTCTCTATTTTATTTATGTCAGATTACTAGTTGCCCTTTAATATGTTAAATTGCCGTTTCATTGCTTCTGCTAAATACGTTTTTATCCATAATCCTATAGTGGCTAAAATCATCTGTATGGTTAATACCATTGATTCAATTACACTCTGAATGAATATTGCATGTTGAATTCTACTATTCTTTTTTGTTTAATATGTAGGGAAACTAACCACATAAAATATTAGAGACATGAATATTTTTATTTCCAAAAGTCCTTTGGAAATTCACTGAAGATATAATGCTTGTAACAGAATTGAGTTACTGAGAGATTTAAAACTGAATCTAAAACAAGTCTGAGTTTAAATTTAAATCAAGAAAACTTCCTTAAGTCCTTAGTATAAAAATATTGCATGGTCACTTGATTATTTTTTTAATAAAGTTTTTGGATTCTGGTAGTTGGTAGTCGTTACAGTAGCTATTTCCATTGCATATTAAAAATATGTTTCATCTCTAGCTAACATTTACTGGATCTTATCATTCTTCATCTGCTGACTTTAAGAATTTGCTATAAGACAGCCTCTTCGTTTTAGACCAAGCTACCTCTTAGCTTTTTACTTGATCAGCAGAATAGGCTGTTCTTTCTGGATTTGAAACCAATCCAACAGAATATCTGTTCACAAAATGTCTTGCCTATGGACTTGGATCCTGGTTTGTTCTCTGCCTCCTATGAAATTAGGAGGAATGCAGATATTAACATGTGCTTTTCATAAACTTCGTCCGTCTTCCTTTCTTTTCCTATTTGCTTTCTTTCTGCTTTTGCTAAATTCTGATTACACCTGCTTTGAGAATAATGGTGTCATTGGTTGTTCCTTCTGAGAAGGCATTTTCTTACCAGAAATACAGTTTGATGCTTAAATGACCTTGGAAGTTAATCACTTCTTCCCCACTGGGCCTTAGATTTGGAACAAAGTAAGTCTGAGAAAAAGATCTAGCAGATGAAATTATTTTCTTTCTTTCTCTGGCATATTGTCAAGGTACCTTTACCTGTGATAAAAGCACCAAATGATACTCTTGAAAAATAAAATCTGCTAAAGTTTCTTTCTTGCTGTTGGACTTCCCAAGCATTATGCACAGTTACATGTTAATTTATGTGCTCGGAGATTAAAAAATATATTTATAGTCTTCACTTCTGAGAAAAAGTTTATAAATAAATTATCCCTCTCAGAATAATTTGTATTTGATGATTTTTGCTCATGTTGTCTTAGTGGATATCAAGAAAATCAGATCTTGGGAGAAGACTGGTACAACCTCAAACATATTATTAGATAAAAATTAGATAATTATTGTTTTCATGAAAGGAAACCATTTGCTGGCCACATTGAGGCACAAATACCATTTCTGCATCTGATGGTACCACAGTGTATTGATGAGGAGGAGGTAATTGTTGGGATCCCACGGAGCACCTGTGAGAGAACTCTGTGCCCAAATCATGTTGGCACAGCCCTGAGGCCCTGAGCCTGCAGTGCAAGCATCAGTGGATCCTGTCTTCTGTTTCTACATTCATTGATAGAAACAGTCCTTACAAACAGCCTTGAAAAACAGACATTCCCAAAAAGTATATGTGTTATATTAGCCATATTGAAGTCAAAATGTCATCATGTAGACATCAGAACTTTGGGTTACATTCAGGCACAAATACCAGTACACTTGCATGTGCCCCAAAGTAGAGATTTCACTCCAGCCAAAAAGCACCACGTAACAGAGGTAGCAGATGTTTAATGGCTGCACCATTGACAATGTGTTTAACTGTTATTAATATTTATAATTCAGTAATGATAACCATGGCTCCAAAGTGCACTAAATGCACTATCGTTATTGGTTTAAGTTAAACCTTTGTCTCAGTTAATTGGCTATGTGTCCCACTCCTATGTAGCCCAAATGGCAAGGCCAGGAAATAATAATATTGTTATACTGGAAAAAAATGAGTGAGTGCTCTCAAGGGACTCTCTGGTCTCCAGACAATTATTGAACTGGCTTAAGCAATGGTCATGCTAAACAACCATCGCTCAGCCTTAAGGAAAGGAGTAATTAAACTACATTTAGTGAGATTCCTAGAAACAACAGAAGCCATTGCCCAAGGCAGTGGGTCACCAGCAAGGCTTGATCAAAAGCTGCTACCTTCAGCCCAAGAGGTTGACTGGTTATAAGGCTGGCGTGGCCAGCTATGGACAGGTATTGCAGCAGAAAAAGTGGGTATGAAACCATCAGAGTGAGAGAAGTAGTCGTGGGCATGGCCAAAGATCATAGAGAAAACATTGCTTTGTCATGGAACTCGTTAGAAAAAAAGGCTGGGGATTTCTTAGCAGGACAGTAGCAGTTTATAGCTAATGAGCTCCACGAAAGGCTCTGTAATGTGTTGTCTTTCAAAATGAAGAAGGTAAACCAAAGAACACACCCGAGAAGATGTCCTTCTCTTTCTCCTTGAAACAGGGAGCAAGGCTATTGGCATTTAGTGAAGTTAACAACTATGAAACTTTGATCTTACGCAATGCTTTTAACTGATAGTCTTAA
This sequence comes from Tauraco erythrolophus, assembly GCF_009769465.1. NCBI lineage: Eukaryota > Metazoa > Chordata > Aves > Musophagiformes > Musophagidae > Tauraco > Tauraco erythrolophus. The sequence continues at coordinate 16,114,721 of NC_141471.1, forward strand.
ACTAATCAACAGATCATGACAGCAGTACTGTACTTCATACTTATATGTAAGATTTTTTTTAAATATTTGTATCTTTAGTTAGGCTCTATGTCTTCCTTTCATATAATTAGAGAAAATAGTTTTACTCTCACACAAGATTGGATCTGACCAAAGGCAAATGAGGACCCACATATTACATGAGGGATTGAAATAGCAGACTTCAGTTTTGCTTTTATCTATATTACATATACAACATCCAGTTATTTAGCAGAGAGAGACCCTTTCACTCATCTCCTGGGGATCTCAAGAGAGGAGACTGAGTTTGACCAAGCTATCCGTTGCAGCTTTCCTTCCCAAGATCTTCTCCTCCCCTCCGCAAATCTTTCCACATATGCACTAGTCCTAACCATCACTTAATGTCCCAAAGTCTATTTCCTTATCTGTTCCATTTGTGGACTGAACTTGGTACATCTTACTACACTGGAACCTTTTGGGTTTGAGAGTGCCATTGCCCTTATTCTGCATAAAAATGAATGCTAGCTGCTAATGCTGCAATAAAGAAAAAACACTGAAAGGACAATGCTATGTCTTCCAGAGAACTTGTTTCTTGGCCTTTGTAGGTACAATGACAGGATGTCATGACTACTTTTGCTGATTGATCCCATTAGGAAATAGGTTAGATAGTAACTCCTTCCTGCAGATCTGACTGGCTGATCCTCAGATGGACTCAGAGGGTTTATAAGCCCAAGTCCCTTCCTGTCTTTGCCCAGACTGCTTTTATCCAAGAATCCCACTCCTTGATGAGGTGTATGTGCATGGGGAAGTTAGAGGCAACAATGCAGAGGGATGTACAAGAGATGGAGGGGCAGTCCCTGCCTGTGCTGCATCTGAATCAGCCAAAACACTCTCCTGGCCACTGGGTCAAGTCACTAAGTACATTAACATTCTGGATCTGAACCATGGAGAATTGTTAGATAACAAACTAAACATCACTGTTTTTTCTTTATAAGTAACTTTTCTCCTTCAAAACAAATCCTGGTAGCATTAATAATCAGTTAGTTATTAAATCTCACTGCATCAGGGCATATTTATGAATGTATGACAACTTCATGTCTAAAGACATAAAGACAAAATAAATAGCAATCCAGACATTTTTAATATTTTATTTAAAAATAATCAAGACATTTAAAACAAAACACAAGAAGTCAAAAGAAAATAAGAATTTAGAAACAATATTAAAACAAATTGTTATTTGAAAATCTTTCATGAAGCTCTTGCAATCTGGAACTGTATTGTTCTGCCTCATCAAATCTCAATTTAAAGCACGTTCCCTGCCTCTGCTCATATCCTCTATTCCATTTTGGTGTATATGAAGAAGTCGTGCCCTGTTATTGGTTGAAAAGTGTCATGTGCTATGTTCATACATTTGTACTTTTAACAATATTTTTAGAATATTGGTGGAAAATAATAATGAATCACATCTACACATTCACATATGCAGATAAATGCACTCTTGCCAGTGTGTTCAATATTTCTTTAGCCATGGCAGTCCTGATTCTTGAATGTTATGCTAATAAAATGGAGATAATAATTGCTGATATTTCTGACATATATTGCTCATAGTTCCAGGATCTTCCAGAAGCTGCCAGGTATTCAGAGAAGTGTTTTAGTCCTAAAAGTTACATGAATTATGTATTTTTTGTATGAAATTTCAGACGATCCAATATTTGTTATACCCTATTTGCTATTCATCATTTGCTATTCATTATACTTGTATTTATAAGTTTCAGTTACCCAATCAGGGAATGCAGACAATAGTATGTGATTTGGTTGACCAGTCAAACACTTCAAATAGTGAATAGATGACACTAACAATTTGAGAACAAAAAAATAGGATGAAATCTGTTCACATGAAACTGTTCAGTGAATACTTAGAAATAAAAAATGTGTTTGTAGAAATCAGGATTGTTTCCAGAATTATTCATGAACTGCAAAATGGCCAAATTAGCAACAAACACAATTTGCAATGGATAATTCAATCAGTCATAGATAAAAGAGAATTCAGCAGAATTTGTGATTCTCCTCTCAGGAAATGTCTAGTAGTGCTTTCTTTCTCTGCTCCACCATCAAAGTTCACTGGAAAACATGCTCTTTTCTTGCAAACTTCCGTTTGTATGACAAGCTAAGCAATGCTTTTAATCTTAACAGCATTTTGCAAACCGTTGTCCTCTCTTTCTTGAGTCCCCAGCTATTTTTTAGCCACATTGATGGGCAATAAACTGAGGCATGACTGCATTTATTAAACTTGAAAATCTATGCCTGTTTAAGTGCCTAAATAATCAATTTTGATACTTTACTTTAGAAAGCTGGCTTAACTACATTTGAGCAGCCCCAGAAAGATGGTGTCAGGACTGGATCCTCTCCCCTTTCAATGTTTGTAGATTATCTGTGAGAGTCACAAAAAGACCACAGAAGTTCCTGACTGCCCCTTGTCTGTTGAGGCAGTTAAACTAGAGGTATAACCATGGTCTGGTGGGGTGACTGATGGCCGAGCTGTATTGCATAGATACAAACTATTGCATAGATTTTGCAATTTTTTTTTAATAATATTCTAGCACAGGGAGTGGGATTGACATTACCTACCTTTAGCCATGTCAGGGACTACTCTGCTTAGTCATCTAAGTTCCTTCAATGGAAAGACAGACAATTAATCTAGACTATGTCACCTGGGACAGGAGAGATGTCTGACAGCAGTGGAAGATTGGATGATGAGCCTTTCAGCAGACACATGGTGTTAGAAACTGCTGGTATCCTATATGACCTCCAAAGGCGTCTCCAGAAAGCTGTGGGTCTGTTGTAGTTCCTGTGCCATATCTGCACTGGTGTCCTACATACCCTAACTCGCAGAAAATTACGTAAAATTGGGGTAGATGTTTCTACACAGGCAAGTGAACTGTTGTGACTTTTACATTACATAGGAAGCATTTTACCACCAATATTGAGTATCTACTCTTAAATGTCTGCTCTTACCTGTGTTTTGGTCAGATGCTCAATGCCACTTAGATGCCATGTTCTAGATTTCCCTCGTTTTTTATTTAAAATCCAAAACACATCTTATGAAATGTTAGAGGTATTTAGCTCTTATGTACCATAACAAATAACCCAGGACAATATGGAAAGATCACACAGTTTCAGAGTATGAGATGGTAATTTTTTTTCTTTTGTTTTAATGACATTCACACCATTGCCTCTTTAAGTGTGCGCACCACCTGGTTCACTGAGCCTAGAAACAGAGGCTGGCAGGAAAGTCAGCAGAAAATGCAGAGCTGTGAATCAAACACATGGTCCCACCCTGGCTCCCTGCCTGCTTCATCCTCTTTAGAGTGCAGGAAAAACAAGGATGTGAGACTACCTGTCTCCCACCTGACCACAGCTTTTGGGACATGCAAGTTAATGAAGACATTCAGGTTACCTCTTACTCCTCATCTCTCACCTGTTTTTATATATATATTGTTTCTTGTTTTCCTCAACCACTCTCTGTGCCAAGCTACAATGCAATCAACAGTAAAGCAGCCACGCAAAGTGGCGAAAAGTGTCACAATGAGCTGATTGATCAAATATTTCTCAATTTATTCATAGACAATGTACAGTACCTACTTTCATTTCCTTGTAAACTACTCCATCACCACGTTTATATATATGGTATCAAGTTGAAAAAGCTGTATTAATTGTCCTGCTTCTTAAACTGTGAGAACGGTTTTTTCTGTTACCCACAGTTTAGATCCATATGATTATAAGAAAAATCTGCTGTATATTTCTAAACGTTCTCTATAATGTGTATAACTATGTTTGTTAAGTAACAAACTCATGAAAATAGAAGGCAACAGAATGAAGTACATCAGGACAATACTGAAAAATTGTTCATTTTAGCTTACAGCACTTGTCATTGTGAAATCTCCTCTTGAAATTCACTTTTATATTTGTTTATATATTATTTTAATCCTAGGAGTCTTTAGTCTTCAGTCCTGGAAGTGGGGATAAATTTAGTGTTAATGATTTGCTCACCTACTGTATTGTTTGTTTACTTTTTTTTAATATATCTGCAGTCTATATCCTAGCCATGCAGCCATCTTTTTTTTCTCTCTTTTTTTTTTTTAACAGGAACATGTTGCTGTTTTACAAGCCTTAAAGGAATTTTTTTTTTCCAGATTAATTAAAAAAGGCTTACCAGGCTTGTACTAGAAAAAAACAGATGGGATGACTCTGTAAGTAGAGTCATTCATTTACATCAGAACTTGAAATGAGTGGGGCTACTCAAGTGTGTCAAGTTACATAAGTAAAACACAGTTTGGACAGTAAAATAGACTATTACAACTAATCAAATGTTAATACTGGGAGTCCAAGAATGACCTTAGGTTACTGAATCTGGCAAGATGCTTTTACCCACCTTGAGGTGAAAAGTGTCACAGAGGAAAGCCTGAATGTTCACTGGAGAAACTCTTTAAAATAGAAGCATCATAACATCTCTGAGTCACAGAGCTTTACAGAATGCAAAGAGGTCACGGCGTGGTCATCCCCTTGAGGAAATCTGAGTAATATAAAAATTTTCTGCCCTCTGACTTGACTGCATGGGTGGCTGAGCTATTTTACCACTCAGGAAGTCTTGAACAGCAAAAATGCTGATCAGAGGACAAAAGTTGCAGTACTGTTTTCCTTCCCCATTGAATTTATTTCACGTTTATTTTTATATTGGGGATTTTAAATTGTATGGAAGGATTGGGCTGACTATTTTTCCCAAAATGTCGTGGAAATAAAATCCTATAAGACTTGTAAAACAGAAAAGTTTGCTTTAAAAAAAAAAAAAAAGTATGTGAAGGAAGCAGAAGGTAAATTAAATTTTAGAGACAAGAAAAAAAAATAGAAAATGGGATAGCTCAGCCATATGCAGGAAGACATGAGTGCTCACACATGTACGTTCTTTGTCAGTATAAAAATAATACCTAAATATATGCAAACAGATCAAATCATGCAGACATTCATACAGTCATACAGAGATACTAGCACAAGCATACAATTTTTTCATTCCTTGTTCATCATATGAAATTACATATAATCTGGCACATATCATATCATATTCATATTCATTCATGCAATTAGAAAACTTTTAGGCTAGCATCATTGACTTTTAATCATTTCCACAGTTTATTTCTACCAGAATACAGTGTTTCTGAGGATAATACAGAAAGAGTATTACTAGGTAGATGGAAGTGGTGTGATCCTGAGAGTGATCCTATTGGCTTTTAGTTAGAAGTGTTTTCTCAACTCATTGCATTCCCATCATTATCAACAAATTTCTTGAAGTACGAAATTCTTTATAGGCATGTTTAGGAATGAAGTAAAAAACTTGGAAGTGATAAATTCATGAAGAGCTCCTCAACAAAACACAGCTATAGACACCCTCTAACACTTTGTTATCTTCTGACTCCTATTCACATATTTATACATGGTAAAGGCAGAGTATGGAAAAACTTGCTGAACTGGTTCTTTGGTTTGGCTTCCTCTCATCTACCTTTACACAGGTTATATCTTGCCATTAAGATAAGATTCTGGGGATAAGGACTATCTCTTGGCTCTGTATTTGTATGACAGCCAGCACAGTGACTGCTGCAAAACACAGTAAAATGGAAAATTCCTGCTCACAAGACCTTAGTTAGAGGAATGCAGAAACAATTGTTCTGGCTTAGGCCAACAGTTCATCTAGCTGAGTATCTTGTGTCCATCAGTATCCACAGTTAAAAATCCAAGGAAGAGCAAGAATATGCAATGCTTTGCATAGAGACTGAAACTGTTTTCAGCTTAAGGATTTCCTCATCTTGATGAGATTTTCCCATTTAGTAATCTCTAGAGAGCGATTCTTGCAAGTATTTGTCTGGCTGCCTATTGGTATCATGCCAATTTTATGCACAACACTCTCCAGCAAGCTGTCCCACACGTCCGTTGCCCACCATGTGGAGAACCACTCTCTTTAGTTTGTTCTGAACCTGGCCCTTATGCATGCACATGGTGGCCCCAGCTCTTGTTTTTGGCAAAGAAAGTGAGCTGCCAATCTTCATGTCACCCATAATTACTCTGAACTCTACCAAATCCTCCCTAAGTTTCTTGTCCAAACCAAGGAGCTCCAGTCTATGCAGTTGCTGTTTTGTGTAGAAACCATTTAAAAAAAAAAACAAAAGGGATCATCCTTGTTGCCTTTCTCTCGACCTTTTCAAACCCTAACACACCTCAGAGACCATTTTATAAGTAGAGCTGGGACTGCTTTTCCTTATGTGCATCACTTTACATATATCTACATTGCATTTCGTCTGTCATTTTATTGCCCAGTCACTCAGTCTTAGTAATACTTTACAGTCTGCCCTTGCCCTACAAGTTTGAATAACTTTGTATCATCAGCATATTTTCTTACCTTACCGCCTACTTTCTTTTTCAGGTCATTTTTGACATTTCTCTGAGGCAGTGCCAGTTTAACCAGCTTGTACCCTCTGCATACCTTCAGCATGGCTGGAATAACTGTCCATGACCTAGACTGGGTTGACACAGTGACCTGAATCAGGAAAGTGACCTGCAATATTTTTGCTGGGCTATTTTTAAATGGGAAGGCAGGAAGAGCATAAGCCAATACTGCTGTCAAATATGGAAGCTTATTCTTCCAGTGCCCCAATGATGAGGTGAATGAGCAAGCTTAACCTTGAAATCATTGACTTAAACTGGCTGCAACACTTACACATTTAGACCTTCACGGCCACTGTACATATCGGCCCAGCTGACAAAAAAGAAGAAAACTAGGGAAAAAAGACACAGGTATGAGAGTTTCATACAAAATTAATTACAGTGATCACTGTTGCCATGTGATTTACAACACATATCTCTCCTTGCAGTAAGAACGACATAAAAAAGGACATGAAATTAGTTGGAGAGAAATACTTTTTGTCTGTATGTTTTCCTGGGTACTAGATTTCTAAAAATTCGCTGACTGTGACAGGTTTCCTTCTGTTTCACAATCACACAGTGTGTAGCTTTGTGTCCCAATGTGAAAGGCATTAGAAAGCACAAATATGTGAAAATATAAGGTTAGCTAGCCTTCCTTAAGGCAAGCAAAGGAAGCAGAATAGGATGCTGAAAAGAGGGACAACCTTAAAGCAGTGGGACATCTGGCTGCCCTGTATGAGATGGAATTGAGCAGCTGCTAAACTGTCACAGGAATGCTCCACTAAGGCACACAGGAACTGCTGTTCCAGATCAAACTAATGGTACCAGTACCAGATGCTTCAGAGGAAGACGTAAAACTTCCATAATAGGCAATTATGCAACAACATGTTGGTGAGAGAATTTTCTCCTTTAAGTCTCAGACATTTAGCATATGATTTATACCCTGAAGAATGTGGATTGATTTATGTCCTGGAGAAACCACAGTTAGCCTTATAACTCATATAACAGCTAATGCTTTCTTTTGAAATATCTATATTCTTCTTCTACATGTTATGGTAGTTGTGTATTATTAGGAACCAAGTATGAAGAAATACTTCAACCAACTGAAACTCAAGGAAGAATGTAGAGGGTAAACGAAATTATGTAAATTAGATTATGGTCAAGAGGCCAGGAATAATCTCAAAAAAATGTGACACACATGTTTTCTCTTTTAACCACATGACAGCATTAAGAATGGCAGAAGTATAGCTAACAAAGCAGAGGTTGGAGCATCCAGGTGTGAGACTGTGCAGATGGGGGGATGTGGGAATGAGCACTGCCAGTTGGCTGTTTGAGGCCCCTTTTCCTTCCCTGTGTCAGAGCTGCTAACAGCCACACCACCAGAAAGGAGAAGCATCAACAAAAAGACTCTTAATTCCAGTTTCCTGAATCATTTATATATTTGTATATATACATACATATATATATATTTCTATGATTCTATCATTAAAATATATCCTTATATCCCATTCTTCTCGGAGATGGAGATTGCATGCTCTCATCACATGGCACACAGTCTGGTATTACCTTTAGCGGCTTCTAGTCCAAAATTTGACCAGGCCATTAAGCTGCTTCGGAGAGCTGTTAAACCATAGACTAAGTCAGTAGAGTTGTGTCATTGAGATGGCTCCTCTAAAGACAACATTAAATCCCCATTGGTCAGGGTTGCTGCAGTAGATTGAACAATTTTTTTCTCTCTCAGAGCATGAGCATGTACTGTAAACTATTTATGTTAAGAAAACGTATGCCAGGATCTGAATGATCGCTAGGGGTACGATATGACAGGCACACATGCTACAGCTGTGTACATCCTGCTGCTGCCAGAGACTGTATTTCATTTTGAACTACTTGAAGGAGTAGTTTAAGTTTTATGGCAACCCACAAAGTGCACCAGCATATAAACACATTCTCATCTGAGAGGGGGCTTTTGGTGCATGCTACCATTTTTCAGCCTGTATAAAATAGTAAAGATACAAATGGCAGATATCCATTTAAACATAAGCAAACTGAATATTTAAGTCACACGAGTGTTTCTTAGATTATAAAACTGTGAGGAACCACTGTGCTAATCTAATCCAATCTTTCTGAAAGACATCCTGTTCTAAGTTACATATTTCCAGAGACAGAGGTTTCACCATAATCCTTGTTAAATTGTTCCAGAGGTTAATCATCTTCTTTATAAAACTAGTGCCTTTAAATCTGACTTTTCCAGCTTCAGTGTTCATCTACTGCATTTTGTTATGTCTTTGTCTGTTGAACTGAAGAACCTCTAATTATCAAAAGTGTTTTCTCCATGGAGATACTTATAAACTGTGATTATGTCATCTCTTAACCTTTCCTTTGATAAACTAAACAGATTGAACTCATTGAGTTTACAGTCCTTGTTTTCTTGTCCTTTAACCATTCCTTTACTTGTCCCCCAAATTGCTTCCCTGCCCTCCCCAGTTTGCAGATGACTTCGTAAGATGGTGAACCCCAGAACTGGATCCATAAATGTAGTCACAGCCATACAGATACAAAATGTAAAGAAAATATAACAGCCCAACTCCTCCTCACTCTCCCAAGGATCACAAAAAACATATTTGTTCAGTTATGATTCCCTGTTTACACTTTGAGATCTACCAGTTAGCAGTTCTAATAAACTCAATATGTGCTGTGTTGATTTTTAGTCATTACCGTTTTTTAAAGAAATATTTGCTGGGAGCTCAGATGAATACTTGACATAAATCTATGTATATTGTATCAATGCTATTTACCTTTATTAACCCAGCTTGTAATCCCATCAGAGAAAGACATCTGGTTGGTTTGACATGAACTATTTTCATAAACTCATGTTGATTGACATTTAATATATTATGCTCTTTTGGAAGTTGCAGTATCCCAATTGATACCATTTCATAAGGAATTATTCCGTCAGCTGCCGAAAGCCTACGTTCTGTCCCTGTGGAAATTCTGTGGGTCGTTTTGTATTAAGTTAATTCTAACTTATATTAAACTCATCTCAGACTTTTGTCATATGCTATAATGCAACCATCACTGTGAAGCAGCTGCCTTACACAAGCGAAATGACTGGAGTAAGAGTGCAAACACTTCACTACAAATTAAACTAAGCAAGTAGTCATATTTAAGCCTTAGGCTTCCAGAAAATCAATCTTCCCATGTAAGAAAACCTCATTGATCTACAGTCTACATGAGTGTGTTTATTTAAAAATTATATTAAATACCTTATGATAACAAAAGTCAGTATATAAAAAGATGCATTAAACCTGAAACACTTAAATTTATCCAAAGCCTATGTCCCATTGATAATACTGTACTAGTAGATAAATAAAACTCCCATCATTTAATATAAAACACTTTACTCTCAAAACCTCATAAAGGAGACAGAAATAATAATCAGTATTCCAGAACTGCAATGGACAGAAATGTAATAACGTGAAATGTAATCAAAATACCCAAAGTTCACCTAGAATAGGTTTGGAAATTGGTAGTGGACTCTAGGGCATGAGAACTTTAGACCATATGATCAAATTCAAAATAAATTAATGGAAAGCTGCTACCTAGGTTTTCCTGGTGTTCAGTAATCCTAAGATTAGGTCAATATGAACATTGAAATTTAGAACACTGTAGTATTTTGTCTTTAAATTATGCATCCGGATTTACTATGTACCCAAAGCATTGAAATAGATAATTGTGTAAGAAGTTCTACCTAAAACAACATGGTCTGCTGAACCAGAGTTTCTTAAATTATACAGTAAGGAATGAAAATAAAAGCATGAGTTCCACATCCTCCCTCCTTGATCCCACACATTTCTCCCATTGCTGTGCTGATTTCTCTCTGAAAGCTAGGTAAAAAACTGTTTCTATAATGCATTTCTTTTAAAAAACAGCTGGAAAAGCAAATGCTATTATCCCTCACCCTTGTTTTCCAGAACTTCCAGGGGCTGGGCCATTCATCTAGAATAGGGGGTTCTGGGTTCAATTCCTTTCTGTGTCTAATAAATTCAAGCCCTGTTCACCCAATTCCCTAAGGCACCATAGTCATGAAGAAGATTTTTAGGGGGCTTGTGAGGGATTGTTCTTATTCCTGCATACTGAAGTTCTTCACTTTATGTGACCTATTTAAACAATGAAATGGAAAGGAGAAAGATGACTCTAAATTCCAGTGTTTATATCGCTCACAGGAATGTGTAAAAGTAAAACATTACAATGAATGAGAGAATTCCCTATCCCAACCTCTGTTACTTGGTACTTGCTTTCTCTCTTTCTCAGTGAACCTTTAAGTTGGCCGTATAAAGCAGAAGAGCCTCAGGATGGAAGAATGAGGGTGTCCACACCTTCCCACTCATGTTAGCTGTAAAGACACGTTTCACGAGACAGGAGATGAAGGCTCAAATCCACCTAGACCTAGGACAAAGTTGAACTTCTGTCCTGAATTTGTGTTCTATCTATTGATGAAAAAAGTCATTTGCTGCATTCTGTCTCCTGACTTTGTTAGAGGCAGATCAGCTGCTAGGTTTGCTGTAGAAGGCACTGATCTTTGCAGGAGAGTCCGAGTTACGGCAAGATGTAGGCCAGGACAGGTCTTGAATTGTTTTGCAAGTCTGTCTAGAGTGGGAATTTAAGACAACCAGGAAGGATTAATCTCACCAAACTTGAGTTGACTAACATGTAACATGTTTAGTCTAAGTTGTCTAGGTTCACTCTATAACGGATGTGAAGAAACAGATTCTGTGAGAGAACAAGTCACTCCAGCTATCACATAAACGACACCTTGCACACATACCTGTTTTGCTCCAGTGACTATAGAAGGAAGTTAAGCAACCCACTCAGATTAAACACCTCATTTTTAATGGCTCAATTAAGGCAAAAAAAAAAAAGAATCCTGCTCTTGAAATCGTAGATATACTTCAGGATTAAGGGACAACTACTGGAAGACTTGTGCAGCTAGTTTGTGGATCCGGGTACCTGAGATGACCAATCACATCTAATACTCCTTCTGATAATGTCCCAATCTTTTATGGTTGGACTGAAGGGGGAAAAAAAAAAAAGATCTTCCTTATTTCTTTCACAGAAATTCAAAATCATCCCTTTGGAATTCACGTTGCAAGTCCAGCAGTATATATGAAATGTGGCTCCTGTTTTCTGTCACACACAGATTCCCTGTCCTTTTACATTTGACTGCACCAGCATAATCCCAAGAAAATGTTCTTTTCAGGGCTTAACTCCACTGATGAGGTGGGTTTATTTGTGTCAGACTCAATGTACTTTACTAAGCTCCAATTCAGTTATCAACATAGTTGACCCAAAGCTGACCTGAAGACATAAGATAAGGTTTGAGACTACCTGGCTAGAAGTAATCAAAAATTATTTGTATTAAAGATAGCCGCTTATTAACTGAATTTTCTGTATCTTGTCTTATCTCGGTGATCATCAGAAATGTGCCTGCTCTGACTGCTGGCCACTGACCGGTAAATTGATTTTTTTCCTGGCTTGTGACAAGTGACCACCGAGAGTGGCTGCACAGATAAGAGGTATCTGGAATTTCCGTTCTCCAGATCTCCTGAGTTCTGACAGAAAAAAAGATTTTACCTTTTTTTTCTGAGGGGAGGAGGATAAAACTGAAATGAACACTTTTGATTTTGTGGAAATTAAATTTCCTATTTAATAGATTATTCTGACAAAATATTCCCAATAATGTCTATTTCTTTAATTCAAGAGACCATTTTTTTGTTCTCTAATAATGACACAAAGTAACCAAAGGTGTCAAAAAGGTAAAACTTAGAGCAGAAAAGACTCATGTACATATTCCACCACGTTGTTAAGATTTGTTCTGAGATGGTAAAAAAATATCTGAGTTGTCTACAGTAGCACTTGTATCATTGCTCTCATTAGTTACAAAACTGTCTAGTAAATACCACGCATGCATAGTTATAAAGAGAAACAAATAGGGTGAGACCACTGCTGGAAAACCTGAAAGATTCTTCCAGCACTTTTGTGTTTCTAAATGTCGTTGCCAAGGCCTATAATCATATACATCAGATACTTGCACCTGGGTTAATGGTGTAACCAACTCTGACAGTCAAGTCAAAATCGTCATGTAGCATAGACTTGGTTGCAAATCACAGATACCTCGAATCAAACAGTTTCAAGAACTTTCTTTGCAGACTATCCAGGAGCCTAGCTTGACCCCCATCAACCTTCCAGTATGTTATAGTTAAAAAATGAATAATGCAGAGCTTGAAATGAAATGTACAGAGAACTGATTCAGCTGTCATTTTCTGATACTGATAAAATCAGATACAGTACATAGGAAATGCTTCATCTTCTTTCTTCCATCCCCTACTTCAATTTTTAAGGAAAGAAAGTCACGTTTTCCCATACACAGGAAAAAAAAGATGATTCATTTTCCAACTAAAACAAATATTTTTCTTAAATCAACTTTTATTTTCCCAAATATTTGACAGAAGCAGACTGTACAGCTCTGAAGAAGTTTAGTCAGCTGTGCAGATTGACTTTTGAAGTGTAAAATAAACCTTTATTTAACAGATGTCAAGAATATGACTTTGAGAGATAATGACAGGTTTTGTAATAGGTTGGTAGTGGTTCTTTCTGAGTGGAATGAATGAAGTTTTGGTGCCAACTCTTTAAAAAAATGACAACATGATTATTAACAACTGACTGGAATCGGGAAAGAAAAAGCAACAACAAAACTGACTGTACTTCTTTTTGTGTGTGTTTGGAAGGCACAAATTGCTCACTAAATTGCATGGAAGTACAATTGTCTTTAATGGGTACACTCTTTCTTCATTTGGGAGCTGCAGTAGAACTGAAATCTAGTGCCCAGGAAGACAACCTTAGACCTAGTCTTGAGACATCAGCCAAAGCTGACCTCTTCCTTAGGCCCATCTTCCTCTACAGGACCTGGATATTCTGATTCCATACAAATTTCATGACAATTACAAGAGATGACTGATCCTTCATCCAGTCAAAAACAGTTCACTTCCCCACCAATTCACACAAATTCTACTTTTGGGGGATCTACTACAAGAATCACGTCTTCCACCATCTTCCCAGGAAACACGGCTGCTCCTGATGTCAGCACAGTCAACAGCATGAGAAGGACGTTAACACCCCCTTTAAAAATTTCACACAGAGCCAACTCTTTGCTGTGGAAAACACCAGCAGTGAAGGCTTGGAAAAGTTGATGCACCTGAGATGAGTGGCACTAACTTTCCCTGCTGGCTGAACCCATTGGTATTTGGTATAGATTCCAGCAAACTTTCTCATCCTCCAAAAATAGCCCTGTGGACTGTCACGGTGCTGTCTGCTTGGCTGCAATTGTTCTGTACTGTCAGCCGGAGTATATCATCCTGAGCTGGAAACAGAAATGTATGCTTATTGCAGGATTTGCAGAAAAAATGAGGGACGCTTTTATCTCTGGAGGCCCCACACTGAACTTGCTTGACGACAATCAGGAGCTGCTCTAGGAATACCCAGGAGCGTGAGTTTTCACAGAGGCTGCATCTCCTTTGGAAGAGAGTACTAACACGGACATGTGTATTGACTCTTTTCTCACTTGCTGGCCTTGTGCCTGGGAGCCAGACCTGCTTCTATATATATCAAAATTTTTGAAGTCCCTTGGGAACAGCTATCCTTTGCCAGTGAAACCACATGTTACTCATCCCCCTGTCAGTGCTATATTGCCAGCTCCAAGCCCTGCCGGCTGACACACTGCTGAGGCTGGTAGTGGAGAGGATGGCTGCCATCCCCACCTGCCTGTTGGACTGCCCAGAGACCAGTGCTCATCACCTCTCCTGCTTTCTCATCAGCATCATTCAGACCCACTCCTCCAGTGCTTCTGCTACTCCAGCTCATCTCTGTTTCTGCCCATTTTTATTTGGGATCATATTCTTCCTGACAGCTTCTCACTGCTTTGTTGAAATGATATGTTTTCTTTCCCCTCATCTTCTCTTTATTTCAATTTTCTCTGCTCTTTCTCAGGTTCCCCTTTCAACCTTCAGGTTCCCATGAATCCTCTGCAGCCAGTTTTATAGCTCTCCTTCACACACTACTTCACCTTTCCTTCCATCCTATCAATATACATCCAACAGTCCTCCTCACTCTGTTGCTCCTGATTTCCCAGTCTACTATAGCCTTGAATATTCTTCACAAGGATGTGAAGTGGAGAGGGACAAGGTAGAATCACCCAGAATCTTTGTACATGGGTACAATTGCCATTGCAAGTCTAAGGCCTGAGAGGCCAGGTTATTAAAAAGTGACCATTGATATCAAGGACAAATGTTATTTCAAAGCATCCCCTTCCCTCCCTCTTCCAATTGCTGTATTCATTTTCCAACAGAAGATAATGAAGAAAAAGAAAGTACTTTGCTCCGTGTAAGGAATTAATGCAGCAGGCCTGCAGTGGCTCTTCTGGAGCCCTCCTCATCCACAATGAAACTCCATGTAAGTCCCCTGTAAATACACACCCTCAGCATTTCTGCTAAATGCATGCTATTTACACAGTAGCCCATTACAACAGCCCATCTGTCAACCCTCTTTCATGGCCACAGGTGGAGGATGAAAATTCTTTTGAACAGAGCACTGAGGGTCTTTGGAGGAAAGCTTGTTTGCCACTGTATAGCTAGGCCTCCCACAGAGCCAAGATCTGCAGCCTTCTGAGGCTCCCAGCCATAGCTGGCCTTTACTCAAACAGTGCCCAGGGCAAGCCAGAATTTCATGCCTTTCCAAAATGCTAATTGATTGGGGATAAACATTAACCTAGAATTTCAGTCGTGCACTCTAGTCTTAAGAATGTCGGGCAGACGCCCAGCTAACCCACCCCTCAGGCTAACCGTACTTTAAGGGTCTTTGTATAAGGCCCAGAAGGTCATGGAAGTTTAGTTCATTTTATGGTACAGACAACTACAAAGCATCTAAACATTTTTACTTTTAAGAGCTTCCCTTAAATTCAGAAAGTGATTGCGAAAATATGGTAGATGGAAGCAGGGCATGTCCCAAGCTCTCAAGATGGACTCCCTGGTTCAAAGATCAGAGCAACGCACTAGCACTTCAACCCAGATTGTAAACTGAAGCCAAGCAATTATTTAGATCACATACACACTTACAGTGACAGATAATCCACCCGTTCCCTGAACTCTGAGATACATCTTGCCCTTCCAAAAATGTCATCACAGGTTCTCAGATCTGGCAAAGAGCATGTGCAGTTTGAATAGCACTGGCCGGAGTCCAACACAGAGCATAAAAGTCCTAGGCTCTCACCCCATCACCAGTGCAGGAATAAAGTTTCTAAGAGGCAGCTAGAAATCAAAGAAAGAATGACAGAGATTTTCTAAAACTATTTGCTGAGAGCTGTAAGGTTACTAGGCTCCCTATTTTTTTTTCCAGAATGATCGAATTACTCAATTAAAAAAGAAACAACCCACACTGACACACAATTCAAGCTGAAAAAATGCCAGCATGTGGCAGACTGTCCTTAAAGCCAAGTTGCCCCTTGTCTTGGCCATATGGAATGTATCTATTGTACTATTTTTTCCATTACCTTTTTATTTTTTTTCTCTTCTACTCATCTCAAGGTTTGTTTATAATTCTGCAACATCCTTGCTTATCCCTTCTTTTTTTTTCTTTTCTTTTTTTATTGGAAATAATTCTTTCTGAGCCTTCCACTCCAGTATTATCCTGGTAGAACATGAAACCAGTAACACTGAAGGTAAACTTTCAACCAAAATGTTTGAGTTAGTTCAAAACTAGGTAAAACCACCCTGAGACCAAAGGTCTTCCTAATGTTGAAAGAAGAAATGAGAAGATAACACATAGAGAAAGTGGTGCAGATAAACCTCTCATTCTCTGCAGCATCATCAGCTGAGGACATGTCCGCACCTTCTAGTGCAATACTATGCCTTTGGCTATTGCCCAAATCCACTGTAAGCAAAAGCACCCTGACACCAACATCCTAGCTCAGGTCCTGGATGCAGAATAACTATGCTTACATAGCACAGGACCCGAACAAAGTGACTCTGCCTCTCAGCATGGTTAATTATCAAAGACAACATTGTCCTGAAACCAGATGAGAAGCTGGCTTGGGAATATCTATAGTATGCTGTATGGTACAATATAGATACGCCAAATCAAAGCTACTGTTCAGTACAATCCTTCCTGTGAATGCTACTCCCACAAATGTCAGTCAGAATCATATTTCTGACATGAAGTGCCCAAAGACAGCAACTGTGAAGTGTTTGGGAGTGTGCTGCCTTCCAACTTTTAAGTCTTTTATGTATTTAAGATGTACAACTGTCAAAAATACAGGTTTTTCCTTTATTCTTTGTCCTTTCAATCTTTTATTTTGCAACTAGGCACATTCTTTCCCATCTGCCTTCTCTCCTACTGATAGCTAAGTTTTCTGCCTGTGGTGCATAAATGTAAAGTAATGGGCTACGTGGGCAGGGATGGAGGGTCCATTAGACAATAGAAATTCTATGAAAACATGCAACTTTGGAATATTCACTTTTGTCAGCCTAATCACCCCATCAGAGTCCTAATGGGCCTGTCAATGGCTCCTTTCAAACTCCAGGAGAGTTGAGATCTAAGCAGTGGGAGAGAATAGTGTTCCAAAATTTGCCCCAGTAATATCTTATAGAGGGCGTAACAGCAGATCCATGTGCTTTTCCCAGGAGATTTCCCTCTGTAGCTTTTCTCAAATGAATGGAGTTATAGCTCATAGAAAATGTGTCCTGGCTATTTCATATGGTGTCAACTATGGATCAGTTCTAACTATACATACAATTTTGCCTGGGTGTTGCTCGGAGAACGCTGGTGAGCTCTGGTACAGAATTCTGTAATTCTTTTATTCCAGGTCTGTAGTGTCTGCTTGTCTTATTTGTAGTTGATGGCTAAATTTCTATCTGATACAATTGCTGAAATAGCCTTGAAATGGGAACTGTCTGTAACTGATGTAGTGGTGTCTACCAGCATTTGCAGAATCTAAATGACAAGCTCCAAACACTAACCTCATCTGGAGTAGCATGTCCAGTTCTGTTTATCCTTGTTCCAAAAAGACGTATTAAAATTGGTGCAGGCCAGGAGAATTACTCCCAGTTTGGCATGGAGAATAGATTTCATTTTAGAAGAGACTGAGAACAAGACTAAGCGAGAGGTTAGAGACAGACTTAAGCTCTCCTGACGGTATAATGACCAGATCACAGCATTCCACTTCCATACCACAGCTGGGTCACATCTTGCCCATTCAGGCAAGGGTGGTCTTGGTTGGTCTGTATTCACACACAGATGCATGTGGCTTGTTTAGCCTAAGACAGCAAAAGGTGTGTTTACATCAGTGTTTTGATTCAGATTAATTTTGAAAAAGATCTCCTGAAATTAATCTGGAATAAGTGACAAAAGTTATCTGATGAGCTCCAGCCACTAATGGGATTTCATTCCATGGGATCAGACTCAACCAAGCAGAGCAGGTAAAATCCCCAGAGTATTTGCAATGTGGATGCGGACTCTTCAGCTCCAAGTTTCATTCTGCAGATTTTGTCATACAAAATCATGCTTCTTGCTGATGTAGACACAACTAAACAATATGTCTATTTGCTGAGAAGTAAATTAAGAGAACCCATGCTGAGTATCCCTGCCCAGCTAGATCGTTTCAAAGAATCCTAATTTAAAATTAGCTCAAGCATTTTCACACTGCTCTAAGTTAACAGTGACTGCAGTGAAGAAATTAAAAAGAACCATTAGAGTTATGAAGTTTTGGATCATCTTTTTAGCAGGACCGAAAAAAGGATAAGGCGTTTTAAAAAGGTTTTAACTTTATGGAAGGGATTACACAATCTGGCTGCCTGTGTTAAACAGGTGATGCAGAGGACTTCTTCATCCCAAGAGGTTTCTCCCACTACTACCTACTTAAGAGGTATGAATTGCTACATTTATTTCAATATGTGCTAGCGAAGAACTGAAAAATAGTATTACAAATAGCAATGAAAAAAAGAAAGGATTTGTTTGAAATATAATTTTGACTCTTTCCCATCTCTGTAGTAATCACCAAGGAGCCAAGACAAGGTCTCCAGCACCACGCAGGGAAAACCTGAGTCAAAAGCCCTGAAGAACCGTCACACCTGACTAAGGGAAATGAGCTTTGGGAAACTCAAGAAATGCATCTTTGTTCTTAGACCTGAACTGGATTCAAGGGAACCCAGAAAAAATATAAGACCGTATGTGGAATGTCTTTGGAATATACATAAGCGTTGTCAAGTGTAGATGGACCTTCTTTCATAAACAATGGACTTATTTCCTTTTTCAGTCAGGAGAGAGGGATAAGGGAGTTTTTTATGACTCCCAATTCTTTGTCTTTTTCTACAAACAAAATTAGAGCAACTTGAAACTTGCTGTAAATTTTATGAACTGGTTCCCAGGGGGTCATATCCTTTGTGGTTTGTCAAAATGTACTCAGCTCTGACACTTCTGTGGTCACTGGAGCACACACGGTCTAGCTAGTACCCACGCCCAGTAAGAAAATTAGTACCAGTGCCCAGGTACTTCAGTCTTACAGATCTTTAAACCTCCTAGGTACATGTCCTGGGCTGTTGCCAAAGGGAAGAAGACCTGACGCTGTGACGAGTGTCTGTCAGGGACCCATCCAGCAGGAACATATCTCCTGCATTTCCTAAGGGTACTGTGGCAGAAATTCGACTCTGGCCCTTTCACTGTTCTACCTTAAAAACTTTGTTGGATTATACTTGCTACAGAGGGTAGCAAGTACTTTGCAGAAAGAAGCAAGTAAGGAGACAACTCTGAACAGTCAGTTTCTCAGCAGCAATAGAAAAATCTTTGAGGTACACAGAAAACATCCGGGTTTGTGATTAGGACAGAGAGGTCAGGAACTCTGGGAGTCCCGTCTCTCTCACTGGCTTCCTCTGCGTCCTTGGGAATGTCACTTAAACTTCTGTGCCTTAGAACCCAAATCTCTGAAATGGAGATCATGAAACCTACCTACTCATTGTGATCTGATCATATTTGTAAAGTCACGTCACATCCTCGAACAGCAGGACTTTACAGGTCCTAAGAACCATTAGTGTAGGCTGAGAGTTATACAAAGAAAATAGCTAGAGTTCCACTATAGGAGTTATTTAAGGAAAGTGTAGGTGTAAGCCTAATAGAAGTCATGTTCAAGAAACACACTTTCTTTGTTTCATTATTCATTTCCCACTTGACATTCAAAATATTTAGAGACTAATTATTTTTAACACTTGTGCATGCTTCTTTTCTTGTGACTGAAGATGCAGTAGTTCATAAAAGTTGGACAAGTTTTAAATAAGTTAAGTAAAAATCCTTGAACTTTGGAGATTTAAGCACAAATTAATATATTCTTTAAAGAAAGATTTTTTTTTCTACTTACTGGCTGTGCTTGTGATGAATTTAAAATAGCATGGCAACTCATTTTTCAAGAAATGAGGAACTCCAAAAATATTGGCAGGATTGTTACTTAATTCTGTACACTTTTTTAAATAGTGTTGTTTTGAATGACCTTCTTAAAGTGAATGACTCTAAAGTCATATATCAGTAACAGTCTTAGGGAATTACGTCAAGCACCGTGTGTTGGCTTTGCGTGCTGTGTCTGCCCATCTCTTTTAGTGCCACAGCTGTTTAGTGCTTGTTCCTAATCAGAATGTCTTATGATTCCAACAAGCAGTAAATCAAGTATCATAATCAGAGTTATCCTGAAAATCTAGCAGCAGTCACCAAACCTTCTGAATGCTCTGCTACCCAGAATTTATCCCGCATGTATGAAGATCAAAGGCTGACATTAGGTCAAATGATGACGTTCAGATGATGTTCAAACTGGAGTGGATATGGAGAGAAGATCTGAGACTGAAACCAAGACTCATCTGTTTCCAGGATTAGTATTTGGGACAGGCCTGTAAAACATTCTGGGTAAATTTTAATTTTGTAGAGATATAATCTGTACAAGCAACAGTACAAGGAGAATTTGTGCCAACACACAGATATGCAAATATAACTGTCATTTCATTATGCGCTTTAGTCAGTATCAGTCAGAACTCATGCTAACAAAAGTGATCTTGCACCTACCACTGCAGGCTGCTTGTTCCTGCCTTTATGTCACCATTTCTCTGATCAAGTTCATTAGAGAGTTCACATGAACGATTTTGCCAGCATTACAGAAAGAGCAATGGGAGGATAATGACGAACAGAAGATGCAGAAGGATTCTGGGACTTTTTAGTGACATCATTGACTCATATCACTGTAAAATTGCAGCTGATGTCTGCAGCTGAAGAAAAAAGCTGTTTTCACAAAAGTGTAGTTTGTGTGACTTGTGTGACTACAAGATTTTTATCTTTTTGTCTATTCCTATAGAGTTTGTGACCATAGGGAAAATCAGCAATGGGCTTCCAATAATCAGATGATTTGACACCAACTTACAGTTTTCAATGTGATTTTCATAGGCTTTTTTTTTCTTGAAAAAGACTGGAGGAAAAATAGATTTTCTGTTATATTTTTGAAATCAGACAAGGTTTCAGTTGTATTGACCTGGTAGAAATCTCATATGCAAGACAAGGTCAATTTTGCATTTCGGAATCTCTTACAGAAATTCAGCTATTCTTTACAGCATCTGATTTTGTTTTGGAAAATGCGCTCCTTCTGCTTTGAATTCAACCCAAAGCTAAACCACAGGGAAAGCTGAGGTACAGAACTTGGACCAAAATCCCACTAAAAGTGCACAAGTGCCATTTCTGAGGAATATCTTCTACAGGTCACGTTTGGTCACATCTCAGTAAAATGCCAGATCAAATGCCTGCCAGTCACTGTGCAAGTTAGATTCAAAACAATATTCTGGTCACTTTGAGGTAAGGACAAGAAAAGAAAAGTTAAGGAAGAGTGTGCAGATCAGTCAAGAGTCACGCACCAAGAGAAAACCTCACATGCTTAGTTCCCAAAATGTACACAGGCAAACAGATCCCTTCCAACCCCACAGCACTCCAAAGCCACTCTTCTGTTCTGTGAGCCAGGTGTTAGACCCAGCTGGACAGTCAAATCTACCATAATCTCTGTTTAGCACAAGGGTGGAATCGATGAGCAAAGAAGGTGAATTTCTCAACTGAGCGCAACATTGCAGCATGTGGCTGACCACTCATGAGACCTAAAGCTCTACAGTTCACCCACCAGAGGAGAAGAAAGTCCTGCAGAGCTCTGTCTTGGAGTCCTGGTCTCATGAATGTGTCTGCAATGGGCACTGAGTATTGCCCAAAATGAGATGACCCAGCCAAGACAGAGCCAAGGAGGTCTTCATGGAGAACCAATGACTTTTCTGAAAAAGTGTAGACTCTGTATTTCCCTGCTTGCTATAAGACTGTGAAAGGGAAGGTACTACCTCAGGTGTGATCGCTGCTTAGGATGTCCCTTGAGCAGCCTTCTGCAGCTCCCAGTGCCTCTTCCTTCATTTTATGGAGACACTTGATACAGTTGTTGTCCATGTCAATGCATTCTCCTCCTCTTGTTAGTGACATTTGGGAAATTGCCTCAAAGGACTTTAGTGTACTCAGTCAGGATTTATGAATGGGCTTTAAAGCAGAAAATCTGCTGTTGAATATCCGTGCTCAGTCACACTTTGATAACCAGTCACTTAGATGGTTAAAATATAACTTCTGTGAAATGGGTTTCCTCCCACTTGGGTAATTACTACAAAAAGAGTTTGCAGACAGGACTGTCTCACAACAGAGACCTTCTTCCTGCTTCTCTGTCCTATGGCTTCATAAATCTCTGCTTGTGACATCATAATCTGTTGCTGTGGGAATCCTGCTGGTATCACAAACACAGGATTACGACCTCAAAGTAGGAGCAAACAGAAAGAAGAGATTGGTTCTGTGAGAAAAAAAAACATCCTCAGGGAAGATGAATAGATCATCCTCCCAGACCTTTCAAGATCAGGCTTACCCACGTCCTGGAAACCTGAGATCAGATTCCAGCTTGCTGTGTCATAGTAACCTCATCCACAGTGTCAAGAACCTACTGAAGTCTCCCTTCACATCCCCCCCGTAAAAATTGGGATAGGGATGCAAGGCAGATAGGCTTTTAGAACAAGTTCTTACTCAAAACACAGAAAAAAATCTGGTTTGTGATGATAATGTAAAACACATTCCTACCAAACAAGGTAAACTAGCAATAATCAAATACACACATAAACTGAGAGTAAACTAGCGACGATCAAATACGTGTATAAACTGAGCTTGTACTATGCAAGTTCAGTTCAACCTCTATTATCTGCCCATTTAATGACTTTATTTTCATAATTTCATCTTTGAGTAACATGCCACAAGGTTTTTGCCATATCACTGTGGACACCTATGAGAAGGGTCCCCTATAGAAACAGCTTCAGGAGACACTCTGTCTGAGCAGGGCACTTCTATCAGAGCAGCTCAGGGACCCAGCGGGTCACAGGCCAGTGTCAGTGGTATCATGGTCCTTACACTTGCTTCAGTAAGAAGGAGGAGAGTGCAAGACATTCAGTGCACCCACATTATGGCTGACTGAGAACCCTGAGAATCACTGTAGCTTTGGAGATGAGGCCAGGGCTCTCAGGAGTGCTTCAGCCGGGAAAGGAGAAGGGGTTTGGTGCTCTTCTTCATAACTTCCACACAGGGCTTCTCCGATGTTTATCCTTTATCACAAATCGATTTGAACAGAATTTGAAGGAAATGCAAGATCAGTAAATGCATATGCAAATATAACTTTTTTCTTGTAGGTCATTGCCATAGAAACTATTGCTACAGGATCTAGAGAGACATGGTCAGATCATCAGGGCACAGAAATGAGGGTCTGAGTGTCTTGAGTCCAGTAACATTAATAATACTTATGAAGCTTTACTTCATTTTTTTAGACAAATTATTTATGTTCTTTTTCTTAGTTTTCCTACCTTCTAAATGGGAATAAAAATCTCAGTTCCTCTCACTGGTGTCCTAGAAGGAAGCCTCATTTTGCATGGACAGGCAATTGGAGAAAACAATGCAAGTGCTTTTGGGAGTGACTTTTCAATGACAGTCAATCTCTGTTCCAGGCTCAGGCCTGAGGAGTCTTTGCATAACTCCGGCCTAGGGACCTTCCTCTGTTCGTGTCTCGGGGCAGTGAGTGAGTGTCACCCAGCAGACCCTTACTCTTCACTAAGAAGTGGATCTGACTAGAGTCAGTCTGCAATATTCAGTATTGTATCCTACCTCTTGTGCAATACCTCTGCACCACAGGCAGCACATGGGGAGGGAGGAAGGTTCCTGGAATTGCTCTTGCAGGTGTGCCACTCTCAACTGTTCATGACATTACCCCAGGCCACCTCTAGGCTCAGCTTGTCTGTTTAGTAAAATTAAAAATATGTTCCTTTAAAACAAACTGCTCTAGCTGAGGGTGTAGATTCTCAGTGAGCAGCCTTGGACCAACTGTAGCCTAAAGCAGTCTTTCCCCCACGCTTCCTGCCGTATGTTCTTGGTGCATCTCCTGTGCTGGCAGTAGCAACTGCATAGCCTCACAACATAGAAAACTAATCTCTTTTTTTCTGTATGTTTTTCAGACAAATCAGCTTGTTCATACGGTTGATGATATGACAGCTAGTGCTGCTCCAAGGGAAGGGAATGTGCGGTCAGAGACACAGCAGAAAAGCTGAACCGCTGCTTCTGGCAGAAGCCCACGTTCCAACTGGGCTAAACTGTTGAGGAAATAGTTCCCTTACCTACTTATTTTGTCATCATTCTCTCACCTTCATTTACCATCAGTCTCGTTCTTCTGGATAGGTACTGAAGGACTCCACTTGAACTTTGTTTCATTACAGTTGTTTCCCAAATTTTCCTGGGTGGGTGAATATACAGGTAATGTGGAAGTCTATATTACATCTTGAGAGAGTACTGAAGTGGAGGGTACTTGGGAAGGCTGAAATAGTTGTTGAAAGCTATTTGCTGTCTGGTTTCTAGGAGACAGCATGACTCATTGCATCTTTCCTTGTAGTCTGCACCTCTCAATCATTTATCAACTAACACCCTTGATCAAGACTGATAAAAAATCTTTTAGAAAAATTATAGAGAGCTGCACTAAAGAATGGGAACATTAAAGTGTGGAAATAAAATGATTGCTGAAGATAAGGTCTGCTCCACTAGCACTGACGAATGTAGGCTCACATTCATCCCAAGGGATTTATTGGTGGAACTCTCACTACCGCAAGTAATAAATGCGTGCATAAATCCCTTTGTATCTTGACATTTTTCCCCTAACCATGCTTTGACCAGACTTCACAGTCAGCAGTCTTTCTGTGTGCGGGGGTGTGTGTCTCTTTAAGTTATTATTGCCTTTATTTCATTCAGCACTACCTAAATATACCAGAACTAGAAAAGAATCTTAATTTTAATTGAAAAGTATCATTTGCATATGCACACCATTATAAGAACAATAAATAACAGTAGTAGCAATAATAACAATAATGCTCCAGAACATGATTTCAGAACCACAAAAAAGCAGACGTGTATTTGGTGCAATAATCATAAATAAGTAATAGCTGGCAATTAACACATTGCATTTCAAGCTCTGAAAGGAAAATGACACTAGTGTGATGAGGCTGTTTTCTGCAGGTCATTTTAAATGAAAGTGTAAATGGCATGTATGACATTTCACAACTGCATACATCCAGAGATTAGAACGCAGGAAGGAAAGTAGAGACATCATATACAGGTTACAAAGGAAAGTTCAGCTACACCTGTAGAATGTACAGATTAGGCCTTTAAAAACAGTGCTCTGAATGTCTTTTCTGACAAGCAAGAAAATGTTGTCAAACATTTGATTCATCCTATGTTATCTTCACTGTACAATAAAAGTATCCTAAGCCCTGACAAATCCCAGGAAGCAGAAAATGAAATAAAACAGAACAACTTTGTTGCTCATCCAGAAAAAAAAATATAAATATGACCACTGAAAACAAGAAAACTCCTTTTTATGCAAATATGAATCTTCCATTTTGAGGCTGATGAGGTAAAAGGCTCCATTCATGTTGAATTTTAAAAGGCACAACTGAAGAATTTGGGTGACATTTTCCACAGCGTGTACCAGCTTTAGAACTGCAAACCTTGTTTTCAAGTGGTTAAGATGCCTATGAGTGACATGTTCAGAATGGAGATGGTATTACTTGTGGATGTGCACCAGCGAGCGCTGTTCCCAGTCAACCAGATCTCCTGAACCTAGGTGGAAGCCAGGCAAGGGCTTTTGTATAAATGAAAAAATGAAGAACAAAACTCTGGCTGAGTTTACTGCTTTCAGCAGTCCACTCCACCTCGAGTGCACGGGCAGCTGCTCTCCTTGTAAATCAAGACTGGACACTGTGGTGTTGCTAAGCAAACTGGAACTGGAGACAGCTTCCTCCTGACCATGGGCTCCACTGTGCCGCGGACATGCAGCGGGCTCCAAAAGGGAGCAGCCACCCGTGCAGGACAGGCTGGCAGAGCTGGGGGCAGTGGCAGCCTGGTCCGACCCATGGCCTCCGTGCTCAGACCTGCCGCCTGTGACTCACAGAGAAGCTTGGCCTTCTGTCCCAAATGTGTTTTAATTTCACTAGAAAGGCTGGAGAATGAAAGGCTTTATCCGGCTCAAAACTTTATAGTTTTGTCTCGGTAGAATTTCCACACACATGCACACAAAGGGGACACTAAAGTATTTTTAAAATGTGTTAATTTAACCAACGAAATGACCATACCAATTAACTACACAGCCTGCCTCCTAAATGCCTCTGCCATTTTACTGGGAAGTCTCAGGTTTACCTTGGATATTTCCAATTTAAATTATTTAAAATTAATACATGACCCATTTTGCTGGCCGTAGCTTAAATTCCTGTGTGTATCTATCAAGACTATTTATTGCTACGGCAGGAAATATACAGAAGCGGGGGGGGGGCGGGGAAAGGCTGGCGCCTGGGTGATCTGTTCTCCACTAGCATGTGGGAGAAACAGGTTCTCTTCCAACCCTCTTGTTCCCCAGGCTGTCATGGGCACCGAGTGTTGCAGAGATAGCAGCAGCAGCTTCTCCAGCTGATTAACCAGAGACAGTGACAGACTTTAACAGGAGTGCTACCCAGCACTCCAGAGCCAGAAGAATAGTTGCCTCAAAATAGAAGCAGATGGGTCTGTGCAAAACGATGGGTCTTTGGAAATCAAAAAAGTGTGTTAGTGGGGAGGAAAAAGAGGGAATTGTGTATCTTGTTTTAAAAGGAATATGTACATGCTGTCTCTTACTATCTTTTCCAGCAGGAAGATAAAGAGGTCAGGCTGTGCTAAAACATAATGAACTGTGGTAAGCTGTGATTTTAAAATATGTTGAAATCTTTAATAGCAACAGTAGAAGATATTTACAGAAGTATCACATTATAGATCATTTATACAGGGATAATTATCCTGATAATATATCTAAACAGGAACAAACTTGTTTTTTCTTTCATATTTTGGACAAGTGGACTGTGTGGAAAGCAGGGAAACGTTTTGTTTTAGAAATCAGGTCTATGTAGGGAGCTAAATTTGAAATTTGTCTTTGAGATTTCCTGAGTCTGAAAGGCATCAAACTCTGAAGTCAGGAGGTCTGAGTCTCTAGCAGTTTTTACACCAGGGTAACTCTTTAGACCTCAGTGAAATCACTCTAGATCTGTGCTCTGTTAACTGAAAACAGAATTATCCTGAAAGGACGACTTCCCATTTGCTGCAGAAAAACCTAAGGATTGGACCTTAACTTATTGATCTGATCCCAATATAGCAAATGTGCTTCCTAAGAGTATGTTGCAGGGCTTTAGGATTGCTTTATACTGCTCTGAGATGGAAGTCACTTGTTCTCCCACTATATCACAGCTATGCCGTAGTGTCCTCCAAAACACTGAAAATTACACTTACCATAGGATTCATATCATCTTTGGTTACAGACCTCTAAAAGTTCACACTATGTTAGAATATAACACGGAACTGGACACGTTCTCTGACCCTGGGCTAACTTCTTCACATCCACATGACTAAACTCTCTGGGCCCCCAGAGCAGACTGACCACATTTAATACGCTTATCAAGGAAGTGTCAGGCCCATGCTGAGCCCTGAACTGTGTGTGGGCACTGTCTGGGAGAGTGCTGGGCTGCCACTGACAGTGCTCGCAATTTGACCATATGGATGGTCATGCACCAATGCGCAGGCCTGTGTGAAAGCCTGGCTCAGTGTAGTAGTACTAGCACAAAAATAGTCTTAGTGTCTAAGCCTGTCTGCTGCTTCTTAAATACCCTTCTTAGATAAGCTGGTATCTAGAGATGCCTACTTCTCCACATCGAATTTTGAAGTCTATGGTGAATAACTCAGACCTAGACTTTAGCTTTCTCATGCCTTAAGTGAAGTGAAGCATCTGCTAACAAGAGTGTTGAAGGGACACCATATACATCAACAAAGGAAGAAAAAGGAGGGCAGATTTCTTACTGCATGTGCCCGAATTTAGTATCTGGTAAAGCTGAATCTTTGTGTAAAGAAATCAAGCATGACAAAAAGGCAGTCTCTGCCACATGTAGATCAATGCAGAAGCAAGCACTCACTGAGCCAGACAAGATGCTGATACCACGCTTTTCTCTTGTCCGCTCTGTAAGCAATATAAACAGTAATAGACGTTGTATCATTTTAAATTGCCTTGTCCAATATAATGCTGATTTTAGACTTGGTTTGAGCCTCCAAGCTACCATGGAGCAGAGAATATTTACTCTCAACTTAGAAGATTTTACCTGGCGAGACAGAGCGAACAGCAGTCAATACCATTAGGGTGAGAAAGACCCTTCTGCACTCCCAGCAATTCTTCAGGGCATCATCCCTGCGGAGCTCTGAGGAAATCTCAGAATCAAGTGGAAAAACAGAGTAATGGGCATGTCAGCACAGACTGATTAATCATCAGTCAAGTTAGAGTTTGGGGGACACATAAACACTTATCCTAATGTAAGGAGAGTAAGCCCCTGCTTACTGCCCTTGTTACCTAATGCTTGCCATGGCCTCAGTACTCACTTAGACCTGGCAGAAACCCAGAGAGAGATGCTGATATTCAAAGCTGCAGTTGCTGATTCTTTGAGTGTCCCTTGATGCATCTGATTAAAGCAAATGATCAATACAAAACTTTGAGAAAAACTAGTGCTGGATGTTATGGATGACAGCCCATGAATAAATAACTCTGATAATGGCATTTGTCTTACTATAAAGCTCATTCATAATTTAGCAAGAATAATGCCCATTAAAGAACACCTAGAATGATCACTGCCAAAATAAAGAGTTAATTGGTTTCTATCTTCTGGGAACTCTCTCATAATAAGCTCAGAATGGAAAACTGGCTACGAACTCTATATAGTGATTATAAAAGTATCTACTCTCCATATTACCTCCTCATTTTGTCTTTCTTCAGCACTTTTTGGATGTCTGCTTTTGATACGTGTTCTCTAACTTGTAAAGGAAAAGCGTCCAGAGAGGTCCCATCTCTTTTTCACAAAAATAAGGAAGGATTTGGCCCAATCTCCTCTGAAGTCATCAGAAAGTGATTTGGGTCCCAAAGTAAATATCATGGGACCCTTAAAGTAAGTATTGCTCTTTTTTTAAGCAGATCAGTGTTGCTGTTTTCTAAATTTAGAGGAAGAAATAACCCAGTTATGTCAGAGGAGTTATATACTTTAATTAAATGTAGCTTGAATATTCATACCGTACAGTTATGTAACGCCTATAAAATGTTTCCTGTCCCACCACCACAAAAACGGTTTGCAGATGTCTTTTAATCTAGAAATACTGTCTGTCTAAGGCAGAGGGAGAACGCCAATACCAGAGCCTAGCTCTAACAAAATACAAGTGGTTTGTATTTTCACATAAGGATTGTGCATATGCACTGGCACATCTGTTCACTACGCGATCCCACAGCCTGGAATGGATAACACTGACTTCGGGGATTAATGCCAGCCTCACTTGAATAACAAACACTTGTACTCTAACAGTCTTCGCAGCACTAAAACAGGATACGCTTCTTTGGACGTCGCGTCGAAATGCAAAGCACCATCGGATCCTGCCCTCACTGGGTGATCACCTGTTTCTATTTAACATCTTCAATTTAACAAGTATAGTATGATGGTGACGGAGCCAGAGTGCTTCAGAAGCATCCTGGAACAATACTGCGTGTGGAAAATTACAGCGTCCCATAGTGCTTCACATTTACCTCAACTATATTAAACACTACATAAAACAATCTGAATTCCAGACGTTCTCTCTAGAAATTGTAAGTATACTACGCCAGTATTTATGAGATCAAAAACATGCCAAGACTTTTTAAATCCACGATTCTAAACAGAAACTTCAAGTTTCACGCAAGACTGAGCTCTCAGCGTGCTGCTCCCCTCCCTCAAACATGTCTCAGCCTCAACCTCTGGTGTGACCACAGGTGTCACCACTGTCACTTCTCTTGAGTCAAAATACAGAAAAGCAGGAGGGTATATAACAGCGTGCTCCAGAGCTTTGCTGTTAGAGACCGAGCAGTTCAGGCACTGGAATCCAGTGACCTCCTAGAGATCAGCTCATTGGATGCCTCTGGACCCAGACCCTGGCAGTGCCTCTTCTGCCTCTCATGCCTGTGGGACACCATCAGAAAGCAGCCATGGCTAACTGGCACTTTTTGAGCAATCAGGGCAGTACAAGAAATGGTTTCGGTTGCACTGCTATTCCCTTGCACTATCACCCCTCCACAACCTCTGAGATTTCCCCTTCTCCTTCCAGGCCATTTCAGTCACTTTTACTTGCTTAGATTTGTAGGAGTGCAAAGAGCAGAGGGCTGAGGTACCAGGACAGATGGATGGAGGAAAAGAGGAGCCAGGATGGAGGGTGAAAGCTGTTTGTGCTGGAAGGAAAAGTGTTCTCGTGGTGCTGCTCCCCTGGACGGAAGTATGCCAGGACAGGAAACCACCTGGCACGAGTTGAGGGAACCATCGAAGGGCAGCTGCACACACACACACACATCCCCACCCCTATTCTGGTGGGAAACGATGCAGATTAGAGTCCCCTGAGCTCAGTTTCACCTCAGGCCAAGGGGCTATGTCAGGTGGACGATCTTCTGGTGGTTTTTCTTTTCCCCGGGGGCAGACGGGATTTTCCTGGAATAATACAAGTCCACTTCCCTGCGCTGAGTTGCTCTTTTCTCCTGTGGCCGTCCGGAGTGAATCGCGGCAGACTGCAGCTAATGCAGAGCTCGCACTGCGTATGCCATCCCAGCCGTACCGTACCAGGGAGATTTTGGTCTCCAAGGATAGCAGCCCAGCACACTTAATGAACACTGTTACTTTCTATTATTTCCTGTAAGAGAAAGTGGAGAGAGATGATTCACTACAGAAATCTGCATAATTAAGGTCCATCATTTCCTACAAAGGTGAACATCACAGGCAAAGCAGAACACTTTCCCCCTCCCTTTTAGCAATTCTTCTCAAGTAGCTGTTAGCTCCTCCACCTCTGGGAAGGGCGAGGGGAGAGCTGGTGCCAAAGAAACCTTCACCCGGAGAACAGCTTCCCCCTTGCCGCAGCTGTCACTGCTCCCCCAGCTTTCTAACTCCACATTTTCTGCTTAGGAAATGTTCAGTTCAATTTCATTTTCTCTTATGATGTGTGCCTCTTACATCACTTTATAAATCATATATTAACCCCAAACTGAATTTTGACCTGGCAGCACAGGAACATTAAGATGGTCTGCTGAGGTGCTGTTGGATAGGTCCTGGAGAACAAGTCTCGAATTTCTGCTATGGCCAACTTCAGATTTTGCTCTGCCTCTTTCCCAGACAAGGCAACCACTGCGTGCGGTTCGCATGGAAGGGATTATCCAGCTAGTGGTCACCAAGAGGGAAAAGGGAGGGAAAGAGGATGTTGAATAGTTCAAAACAGTGAGAGAGAGATGTTAGAAATGGACAATCACAATTTATATATTTTGTGTTACTTTCCCAGAAGTTAGCAGCATTCATTTCTTAACACAAATAATTTCTAGATAGCCCTGTAGTATGAGGTAGAGTTCACTGTTATCAAAAATGGGAGGTCCCACTCTTCTCAAGCCTTCCTAGTTGTGAAACACTACCTCCTATTCAGGGGTAGCCATGGCACATGTTTGGACAGCCCTGCACCCTTCCCTGTGCTGGTTTAATTCACTGCTCAGGCAGAAAACTAATTCAAGGAGGATGGAGAAAGAGAAGGGAGAGGGTTAGAATTCTCTTGGCTCAGTGAGTTGAAGCAGCCCAGGAACACATCTGGAAAATGACAGAGCAAGTATAAAGGAGAAAG
This sequence comes from Tauraco erythrolophus, assembly GCF_009769465.1. Taxonomy (NCBI): domain Eukaryota; kingdom Metazoa; phylum Chordata; class Aves; order Musophagiformes; family Musophagidae; genus Tauraco; species Tauraco erythrolophus. The sequence goes on from NC_141471.1 coordinate 16,146,581, forward strand.
TAGGTCCTTAGGGCTAGGAACAGGGAAAGGGAAAAGATGGGAGAGGAGATCAACATTTCAATAGCAGTAAACTCCTGTACAGTCTCAATTGCTCTTAGGTCAGGACTGTCCTTTGTATCAGCACGAAGGTAGATAATATCAGTGTAAGACAACTATAAGTTAGGGCATCATCACAGTGGGTTTTCTTTTAAAACCATTTCAATGTAATAATCCCCTATAAGCAAAGGCTGGGCAGGAGTCTCTGTATCTGCAAATCAGACCTGAGTTTACCTTCATTCAGAGTCTCTGAGCAGCATAGCAGCATTAGGGCTGGAATGGCTCACTGGAGGATGTCTGCTGGAGTGCTCTGCCTTCCAAACTTTTTCCAAGGTTTTTCTCAGTTGAGTGTTTGTATTTACATCTTATTGTCTTATTCTGCTATTGTTTTTCTTATTCTGCAAACTGATAGGAAAGATTTGGAACTTGGATAGCTTGATACGTCTGATACAGTTCTTTACTTTTTTATGGGCTTTTAAGATAAATTATATGACAAGTGAACAACATAAAAATCTTCAAAAGAAAATCTTCTGAATATTACACCTTATGTAGAGCTGATCAAATTAGGAAATCAAACAGACTTCCTAGAAAGTGTTCTTGTGACAACAGATGATCATAATCTCAACTTTTTGGTAAAGCACATGAACTGTATACTTTCCAGTTTGCTTTTATTTTTTCTCTCTCATTTGATTGAATTATTTTTTCTACAATGTTCATCTACCTTTCTCTGATTAGTCACTCAACACATTATCTAAAGAATCATTCCACACAGCGCCACACTCAAGTCCAGCAAAAGTGGGAAGCTTCATAAATCATGTGAGAAAGCCTTTCCTTGTCAGGCTCTGAGACTTGACCAGTCTGGATAAGTTTTGTATACGGTCCTAAGCACCTCATTTTTTGCACTAAGCCTTCAAAATTTAGAAATCAGCCCCTTTGCATTCTACCTTTTAAAATGAGGATAATTACCCTCAGCTCCACGGTAGCTGGAAACAAAGCTACATCTAAAACCTGTGCTGCATCTAAAGACAGATTGAAATGTTTTGTGTTTTTTTTTCATTCCAGTACCATTAATACCGTTATTGCTCTGTAGATCATTAGTAACTTTTCCTAAACAAGAGCGTACTTTTTTAATCAGAGTCCTGTTTTGGGCAATAATAAACGGTCAGCTTATGTCAGCTCTTTTTGTGATGTGATTAGTATATTATAAAGTATTCACCAGCCCACATCTGTGGGGAGGGGTGGATTGCAAACGGGGATAACAAATGGCAATGTGCCGCTCACAGAGACCACAGACCTCACTGTTTTGCCCAAAAATCAACTGCCTGAGCTTTCTTATCTCTTCTGAAGTTTCACACCAAATCGAAGACCTCGACAAGAACTTCCTGTCCCCCTTGTAAAAACCCCTCACCTAAAAGCTGCTGGAAACTTGTGGCCTTCAAAGGTGAGATTTGAATATCGGCTCTCCCCTTGTGCCACTTTGCAATACAAAGGAACCTCTGAGCTTTAATTGTCGGACAAAAGAGACTGTCTTAACCCACACAGTCCCTTTAATTAGGGTCTGGATGTGTATACATCAGTGACCTTTAATGGCAGGCCATTAGCACCTTTAAACATTACACCCTGATTGCTTTCGACTGTGTGCAGAGAAGGTTTTCAGTATTAAAGGTCTCTTTAATCTAGGGCAAAGGATAACAAGATCCATTGCCTGGAAACAAAAGTCTGCAGAATTTTGTACCTGCTCGTTTTACATCGAGGACACCTTGCCTCTGAAACACCTTCCTCAAGGCTGGTCTCTTTTGGAAGCTAAAGCTGCTTAGTGTTGACAAAATTAAACCAGAAAAGAGTGGTAAATAGCAGCAAAGGAGTGTAAACTGTGGAGGGATATCTGTCTGGCCACAGGACTGTTTATGGCTCAGTTAACAGACAGCTGAATCACTAGCCCTCCCCTGGGGCTCCAGTAGGCTATATGGGCTTGATCCTTTCTCCTGCCCGCGGCTACTTGATCCGATGCCAGTCCTCCCTGCCCAAGGGTACCACCACAAGCGCTTGAGAGGCTGCAGACTGAACTGAACAAGGGAGGGAGATAATCCTGGAAGAAAACCAACAAAAAAAACCCCAGTCTAGACTTCTCCATTGGCCCAAATGGGATTCATTCATTGATCAGGTTCACAGCAAGACCCCCCCAACCACTGCACCCGCAGCGGCAGTGAGAGGGCCCTTGCCATACAGGATGAGAGGTAAAGTGTCGCAGTATGGATGCCAAGCATTTAACCTTGTCTTTAATATCTTGTTTTGCAAGGTGAAGTAGTCTAGTTTAAACATTGAAGTTACCATCTTAGTTATATGGAAAAACTGAAGAACAAAAACCAGTAAAAGGGTAAAAGATTAGCCTCAGTTCTCTGCAGGCCTCCTTCTGCTAGAGGATCTCCATCGCCTGCAGCTTTCCAGTGAGAAGTCTCTATGTCTGGTCACTGGCAAACTCTAGTATTAGCCTCCATGTTCCCAGTGACTACAACTGTTATGATGACGTTCTTTCAGGCCTTTGACTAGAAAGTTGTTTTATGATTCATTCAAAGTTGTTTTGATTCATTCACATCTGAAACAAAAAATCGTGTGAATAAATTCTTCAGTGCCATAGTAGCATACTTACTCCTGGTTGGATCAGGAATAAATTTGCCTCTTTAAAATATACTATTTTATATTATGCTTATATGTGGTCCCCTTCTGATTCATCTAACGATTCCCCGAATAATTTCCCCACTACTTTACACCCTTGTAGGACACGTCTATCTGGTTACCTTTTGGTCTCTATCACTCTGCCGTCCCAGAGACTTGCTGTGATTTCCCACTTTATAGTCTGGCACAGAAGCACATTTTCCATTTCCATAGACATTCCAACAATGGAGACTCTGGGATCCCACCTATGCCTTTACCTCTCTGATCACTGTGTGTCTCCCATCTATCCCCTCAGATTGCCTCATAAAGATTTTCAGACTCAGTGCTTAGGAGAAAAGTAAAGCCCCAGCAGGCCTGGGAGTTTGACAAGCCTATTGCACACCAGGTAGATGCCAGAAGCCCTTGGGCAGCGACTTGGAGGAGTACAAAGGTGAATAAGAGATACTAATCATCATTCCAGTGCTGAAGGTGCCACAACCACTTTCAAACAGGAAGCTGGTACAGTCTGCAAAGGCATCACCTCAAGTCATATTGTGCTGCAGATTTTGCACCTGACTTGGATAAGACTGGGAAGAAACATGTGGGGATCCTCAAGAACCAGGACTCTTCACCATCCAAGAGCCTTTTTAGCATTCTGATCCTGCAAAACCATTAGATGCTCCTTCCTGCCAACACACAAACAGCTGGTGCCACTTATATTATTGTGGCAGGATGAGACAAAATATCCCTTTACCTTCCTTTTGCTTCTTATTTTCTTTTCCTCTGATCTCCTCCTCACATAAAGGCTATTGGCCAAAATTGCATACAAAATTTCCTCCCTTCTCCCAGACTTGTTATCTGGCTTAGGCAGACACCCAAGTCCCTTCAGACTGCAAAGTATTCAGCATGCATGCCAGTAACCAGCCATGCTTCATGCACTCCTTCTCCTCCCAACCTCCCCATGGCTTCCCCAGGCTGTTACACTCCAAAACAGAGTTTTTAGTTATCCAGAGTCCTGTTGTTTATCATAGCAATACCCACCAGGGTTCCTGGAGGAGTCACGACAATGAGAACCAGCCTTCTTATTTACTACCACAAGCACTGGCGAGAGCAAACATAGGCCAGTGCCTGAATGAACATGTGCTGCTGACCCTTCCCCTGCCAAAGCCCAAAAATAACTCTTTTAGGAGAGTAAAAACATGGTTAGTCACCAGTCACTGTAGATAAGCATTTGTCATCTGATGGTGCTGGGTCATGTTTTCTTGGGAGATAAGTTGGAGCTGAGGCACAGGAAGTACTCTGGCCAAACTGTTATGTTTGTGAGGATGGCTGGCCCCAGTTCCTGAATTAGCAACGTCCCTTTTTCAACCTTGTAAGAGCTCTGGTGGCACCAGTCTAACTAATGAATGGCAAATCTTTGCAAAAATGCCCCTTTGCCACACCGACTGAGGACACAGCATTTATAATAGGAATTATCTCTGGTCCTATGCAACAAGTCACCTGTATGGTGCTGGTACAGTCAGCCTGCCTATATCAATCCTGTTAAGGATCCATTACCACCTGGAAACTCTACCTTCTTTTCCTGTCATGCAAGAGCATCATTCACAAAGCAGTGTGCATCCCACACTGAGAAGTGTCTGGGGCCTCAAGGTATCTATCCAGAACACTCGCTGTAATGGCAGAAAAGAACTCCCAAGCATCAAGTCTCTCAAGAAGACATATTTGTGAATACGACAAAGTGGAAATGGTTGGGAGATCAAGAACTTCACTCACAGGCTACTGAAAGAGGACAGGAAAATATCTGCTTGTTACACTTTTTACCTTTCAGGGTTGGCAACTCAAAGCACGTTGGTGATTACAGCCACCTTGCTAACCTTGAGCCAAATAGGAACAGTGTCCAGCAAATGCTTGTAGACTCCCAACACCACAACCTGTATTTTCCAGAAAGATCTAATGAGGTTTCACCAGAGGAATGGCAAAGCTTAGAGAGGAACCATGGATCTCTGGATTTTCATTAACTGAGTTCATTTAGCTGATGTGGTAAAGTGTTATAAGGTAGATAGAGAGGTCCAAGAGCATGTTCTGCACCCAGTTAGAGGGTAAAATTGCAGGATAAAAAAAAAATGTATGTATTTTACACTGTGTTGTGAAGAAAGGTTTAGTAGTGCTACCTTCTATAAACAAAATGTCTTCACCTTGACTACAACCTCTTAAGATCATTTCAGTCCTGTACAATGGTGTACTACCCCACTGGTGAGAGCACAGCTTCTCTATGGCAGGCAGGAACAATAGCAGCCCCTGGCTGTCTCACTTCTAAACATGTTTGAAGAATTGCTTTTTCAGCATTTAAGGTCTTGGTGCTTGCAGCAGTGAAGAGGGTTTTCCTCTCCACACAACCACCACTGAAACATCCCAAAGATCAACTAGTTGGAACTAGTGTTATTCTGCATTTGAGCTGAAGTGTACCCACCTCTCCTTGCTCCTGAATAGACTTTTAAACCCTTCTTTTGTATTTGTGTTACAGCTATGTTTTAAAGCCCTGCCCAAGTATTCATTGTCTAGTTTTGTTCTAGACAAAAGTACTTTTCTTGTGATTCAGAAGGTGTATTCCTCATTTCTCCCAGCTCCTACAGAAATCAATTGATGAATGGGGTTTCCATGCAGTGGCCTGTCCATCTGTGGCAGACAGACTGACTGTACTTCGATTGCTGGCAATCAAAGGAGTTTGCCTACAGCAGACACAAATTTCACATGTGGAAAGATCGATAATTAAAAATTACGATTAACAAGGGAGGTAGAATAACAAAAGACATCCACAACCAGTAGAGATGTGTGCCAAGCTCTTTATAATTTACTGGGCATTTTTTTGACAGGCAAAGACATTTATTTATTTTTTTATGATGGCCACATTTTGTAATAGGGAGCATCATGGCTTTGAGCAAGCTTGTGCTGTTTGGCAGGTGTTGCCACCCAGTCTGTGCGGCTTTGGACTTAACTCTATACATAAAGGAGTTCTTCTTAATCATGATGTTCACCACCCTGTCAGTGACCATAAGGAGGATTCCTCTGCTAAATACAGATGTTTATGGTGACTATTACCCAGGTTGCCCTTCATAGTGGATATCTGGTTAATATGTCTAGTTCCTAGACTGGGATGAGCAGTATGGCTGCAGATATCTGCTCTGTGGATAGCTAAGGTTGTGATACGAATCTGAAGTTGTTTGTTTGCAGTACAATCTCTTCCAACAAATCCACCTTTATTTTCTGCATCCTGAACAGACTGGAGAGAGTATCAGTGCAAGTCATCTTCATTAAGTGTCTGTTTACATTCCCATCTTTGGGCAGATTGCTATCATCCTCCCAGAAAAGGATGCAAATGTCTGGTAAACTGAATGTTTCAGAAATCTCCATCTTGGTTTCTTAATCTTGGAGATTTCTGATTAGTCACCTCCAAATATCCCATAAACATTGAGGAAAATATCCCATATTGCAGTGAAAAAGATAAGGCACAATTCATGGGAATCTTTCCTTCAACTTGAACAGATTCTAGTTCACAGCCAATGCTTTTGACAGAATTGCAATCTGACAGCTGTCTATTTCCACGACATTTGCTAGTCTGGGACATGACTGGAAAGGATCTTAGATATTTGATTTAATGGGTGAGTACTGCTTTGACTAATTTGGCTATTTGAACTCGCCAGATGCAAATGTGGACATTTTGGAAAGCACCTGCTGTCTCCAGGGATATTTGTGAAAATGAGGTGCTGTCTCTCTTGGGGCTTATCTTGGCAAACAAAACCCAGTAAACCAAAGCCAAATATTGCAAAACATCTCTTACTTTTACATGTCTGCTTTAAAAAAAAAAAAAAAAAAAAGTCTGTGAGACCAAATAGATTCTAATTAAGTTAAATCAACTGAAGGGTGCAGAGAGGGAAAAGGAGAGAAGAATATTTCAAACAAGCTATTTTTGGTTTTGCTTTCACAAAACTCTCTCTCTCTCTCTTTGTTTATATGGCTGGGCTCAGCCTCAACTAAAACAGCTGATTCCAATAAAGAAGTACTGGCAGCTTTCAGACCTGCTTTCCTCCTTGAATCTAAGAGAAAAACTGAAAAGAGTTTGCAAACTTTTCCAAGTGGACCTGGAAGAGCTCACTTTCTAGAGTTTGAATGTCTGGCAAAAGAACTCACGCTAATTATCTCAATGCTCTCAGCTTCCCAAACCCTTTCCTGGTCTTTCCCCAGAGCAGGAGAAGGAATGTGCAGGACTCCTATTGCCAGTGAATGGTAAATTCAGAAGCTCCCATTTCTTCCCTTTCTCCAGCTGAACCCACACCTGCCTTGGACAGGTCCATCCATAACAGCTGTGAAAATCATGTTGCATCCTTGTAGCTTGGAATTGCCGTGATGTGAGACCAGAGCAAACTGAAAGCCTGTATCCTGCTAAGACAATTTGTCAGTTTTCATTTGTAGCAAGCTGTGCGGCAATGCCACTGCTAGTTGAAGGGTCAGAACGACTTTCATTTCAGATTACCTGTTCTTTTTGAGGGCCTCTATGCATTCCCACTTGTGGGATACAGAATTCCTTTTGCAACAAGCCACAGATCTGTCTTGAATAGCTAAGCCCGTAACAGAGTGCTTGAGAGTGCATGTGAGCATGACTTGATTGCCTGCTCCTTATTGGGGACTCTATCTTCCCAATGCTGCATCACTGCAGCAGAGAGCAGCTGGAAATCCACTGTATGTTTTCAGACTAAACCTTTCCTTTGCTTAGGCAGACTGATTATGAGAAAATAGCTAAATGGTTTTGGCTCCTTAAATCTTTTCCATAACAATGTATTATAAAGGACATGAGTTTTGAATCTGACCAAACACAGCAGCACATGGACTTATTGTGAGACAAGCATGAGGGATCCTGCTATATATATGTCTCTGGAAAGCTTGGTACAACAAGGATACAGTGCAATTCTGGGAACGCATACAACATCCCCCCAGAGACTCTGATTTGGTCTGGGACTGAGATGTCCTGAGGAAGAATTACACAGCTGGTCTCACTTCCTTTTCCTAATGTATCTGTAGCACATCATCCAGTGCAATCCCTTGGATGTTATGATGCACCCATACGCCAAGAGAGTCAGCAACTGCCCAGTCAGGGCTGCTTTTCACCGTCCTTTCTGTACAGTGGAACAGCAGAAGACACAACCTGACCCAGAAAACTTATCCTGTAAAAGAGTCTATTATTCAAGCAGGAATTTTACAATGCTTTAAATATATTTTTTTTACTATTACTTTCATTTAAATATTATGCTTTCTATCAATACCTAGTAGTATATTTCTCATGTTATGTTTCTCTTCTGAACATTATTTCCTGTTCATTTATTTCTAAAGTTTCCTCTTTTTCTTCTCTTGTTTTTGTATGTGTAATGGCTTACATACACATTTAATGAAAACGGTAAAAAAGCATGGAAAATGAATACACAGCAAACCACGTTTCAGCTACCATCACAGAGGGGAAATGGAGAAATCAAATAAAATGGTATTACCTTCTGAGCCCTGATAATGTCTATATATCTTTGTATACATTCTTCACCTTTTTTGTTGTTCCTGCCTTCTGATATTTGTTTGTAATTTGTGTCCTGGACTCCTAACACATTATTCAAACAACAAGTATCTCCTAATTTCCACTATCTTCTCTGATAACCTTGAGCCTCTTTTTATCTCAAAAACGAAGCAAATGAGCTGGTTTTATTTTTATATGTTGTTTGCTGAGCCTCAGCTAAGCTTTGGGTTTGAAATACTCAGACTTACTGGAACCATAGGTTTGAATACAAGCAGGTTAATCTTTCCAACACGTGAAACTGAAGTGCAACATTGTCGCTTGAGGAATATATTCTTTCTGAAAAGCACCCCCAAAATGACAGGCTTTGCATGGACACCCTAAAATCAGATTTTCTTAGAGGCCTTCTCTTCTAAGAGAACATGAGTAAGTTCTGAAGACAGAGCCCCTCACAAACCCTAATCTTCCACTGGCAGGCTCCTTTTTTATTAGAGCTCAGAAGACAAAGTGTGAGTCTACACAGATTTCTGCTGCATCAATACAGCACAAAGAAAAAAGTCGTTTCTCAAGGGAGAAATTAAGCCAGTTAGTATATCGTAAATCCAAACCATCACTCTAAACTCCACCCAAAAATCAATAAGCAATCAACATAGATCACAGGGTACCCAAAATATAATCATGTCAACATTCCTCCAGTGACTAGCTGGAATCCTTTTCTCTGTACCAACAAAATTATTCCAATAGATTTAAGAAGTAGTTTCATAAATTATTGTAGTGTGGGTTTGCACCTATGCATGAAGATTGCACTTTGTCATCCACATACGAAAGCAAGAAAGCTGTTCCAGCTAATTCTAAGACAATCATGGAATAGCTGAGAAGGGAAGATACATATAATTGTGAAGATATCAATAAAGCAAATGCCATCCAACAAAAGCCTCAACTAACTTTCATATATCCATGTGGCAATAGCAGCCAGACCCAGGAAGAAGGATTTAACCATGCCATCTGGAGCAAAGAGAAAAGATAAAGCTAATGTGTGGCTGTTCACCAAAGGCAGCCTGATCAGGTGTTCATACCAACACCAATAGCTTGTTTTCAACCTGAGCAAGAGAACCAGAGCAGGATAAATTCTTGGAAAAAAAGGTAGTTCTAAGAGAAGAAATCAACTGTCTGACATGACCCACAAGGACTTTCTCTGGGTAAAGAATAAGAGCAGATCAGTGCACACAACTTAGTTTTATATGTATTTTAACAGTATCCCATGAATGGATGACCATAACTGCTCCGACTTTATCCATCAGTAGAAAAAAAGTCATCTGCCAGCTAAACAAAGTCAGTCTTCACATTGTGCTCTGATAGGAAGCTTTAATTACATATATATGTGTGTATTATATATGTATATGTGAGTATACACACAGATAAAACTTGTAATTTTTGTCTCACTGTGACCTTGTCAATAAGCTTCATAAAACATGACAGAGCTTACAAAAAAACAAAGCTGGCCAGCCTACCCACTCGTGTCTCCTTAACACAAGCCATTTCACCACTGTTTTAAGCGAACCTCCTTGCCTAGGTTCTTGAAGTAACTATTCCATTTACACAGGACCTGGTGCTTCCTGCTAGGATTTAATAGCTGTGAAACTCATGTTTTCAGACTCCAAGTCATGACCAAGATGTCACTAATCTCTTCTCTACTACACAGAGCACGATAAGGACAAAACAAAGCAGAAATATTGTAGCGTTTTTGCTGGGAAGATATTGCACTGGCTCCACATAGATGATGTCCATCTGAAAGCAGTCTGATTTTTCTCACAAGTATCTCATGTCAGCCATAGAATAGTGCCATATAGGATTTTCCTTCTAGATATCTGAAACCTAAAGCAACTGAGGGATTTGGTAAATCCTATGGGCAAGAAACCTTTTCTTCCAATGTGGTGGTGGTATTGGATTTTTTACCACATTTTTGCTGCAATCAGGGAACTTTTGCTTAACAATCCTCCAGTGAGGGCTCTGCCTGCTTTCTGGGTCTCTGGAACTGCTCTGGATAATCCCAATCAATGTGATCTCCAAGGACAAAGTCATGGAGTGAGATATCTTGGAGTCAACTCCAGGTCTAAATCCATCAATAGAGTGCCCATGGGAGGAGAAATTATCTTTGTCAGGGTCCAAACATGAGCTCCATCTGTCTTCTAGAACAAGCCATCAAAACAGAAGTCCAATGCTGAAAATAGAGCCGTGACGGTATTTCTGATTACCAGTCCAAAGCAAAAATAGGCCAGTATCCAAACCTGATCTTAGGTCAAACAACTCAAAAACTCTTCAGACTCCAAAGAACAGCTAACTGGCATCATTGGCTGCCAGAAAGCCCTGCACCGTAGCAAAGCAATGAAACAGAAAGCTTCCCAACTTACATCCCGTTTCTTCTGTAGCTCACCTTCTGCAGAGACTGAATGAGTCCCTAGCCACCTGTCAAGTCATGCCTTACCTCCTGTACTCTTGGCATCTTGCTTTTTTCTTTCTACATGTCCCTCGTGTGCCAGTAGAGCTGGCCACCCAACAACTTCTGCTGTGAGTCATCCCTCTAAAAAATACTGCAAAAGATCCCCAATTCTTCCAATCATTTTAAAGAGCCCTTCAATAGTTTTTGCAGTCGGTGGTATTTTTTTTTAAGACTTATGAATTTTTCTGTCAGTTGCTAATCTGCAAAGAAGGTTAAAAACTCTGTGAATGTATGCACTGCTGAAAGTTCTATTGCTGGTGTATGTTTAAGTTATCACAAAGACCTGTGAGAGGGGAAAGTGTCTCAACTGCTAATGGTGAAAGTAAAAATCTTCAGAAGTGGAGCAGGAGAGAAGATCAAGGAATTTGGCAGTGTATATATTCTGGAAACAAGCTATTTTCATTTCTTTCAAGGATGAACAAAAAAGAAATATTAAAGGGGAGGAAAAAAAACCTTTTGCAATAACTTTAGAGGTTATACCTCATCCTGATGTTTCAGTAATCAAATGCTTTATCAAGCAAAAAGAGATTTTAATTTGGTATTTTAAAAGCTCCTCAGCTGGAAATAGTCTAATCTCTAAAGGAAGGAGTGCCAGATGCATAGGACAAGAACAGTAAAAGCTCTAACCCAGCAGTCTTCCTCTTATCTGCACTGGTAAGAGGAAATGAATGAGTCAGCAGATCAGAGAGGGAGAAATGGAGTGTGTTGCTCCAGTAGTTCTGAAACATATGAAGTCAAGAAAGTGTTTGAGTTATCAGGCAAACTTTTAACATTAATAAAGAATTTCATTGGAAGTCAATGGAAGGATTTCAAGTTTGACAGAGCAATAAGCCAGAGTTTCTTTGTACCAGTCATTATTTTGGATCTTGGTTTAGTAATAATACCTAGTACTCACATAGCATTTTTCATCATTCGATCAGAACCTGCTTTACCAAGGAGTTCAGTATTTTTACTGCTGTTAGATTGTAGTAAAAAATAATCTATATAAAGAAGTGAATCTTGTTTGATAAGACATTTCAAGAGCTACAGGACAGTGCATACGATCTAGACTAAAAGGAAAAACACAAACCAGTTTCCGTATTTGCCTTTGATTGATTAGATTGTGCTGTTCTTGCAAGGATAAGCATGTAAACTAAGATTCTAATGTGTTTCTTAAACGGCAGCAAACTGTCAAATACTATAAGATTAATGTAGTGTTGACAAAATGTTCAAAAAGAAAAACATTCAAGGAGAGAAACGACCAAACCCTGTTTAAAATAAAATTCCAAATGTTTCAGAAAATTTTAGATAAATATTCCGTGCATTAAAGAGTTAAATCAATATCTTTCAACTATCAGTCTGATTATAAAGCTGCAAATCTCACAAATTCTCACAAGATTTCAAATATTAGTTGCTTTCACCCAATCTGAAACATTTTCAAAATGCAAGTTTCTTTCAAAGTACTTTGGTATTTTTCCTTCTGATCATAGATATATGTGTTAATTAAAAAAAAGTTTCATATTGGATTAAAGATATGGACTAAATCATGTCAAGCCTGCTAGGACAGTTGAATTTTTAAACTCTTTTCTATTTATTTAACTTTGCATGAGTAGAATCTATGTAATATATTCCTGATGAACTATACATCATAGGTACCTAGAATGAACCCAAATCAAGGCTCTTACCGTTTTTGAGGCAAAAGCCACCAGCTTTTCCAGGACGATTTTTTTCAAGTACATGTAGGAGAATCTGTTACCTACAAAAAGAAGAGCATTTATATCTAAGCTTATTTTAACATTTTGTGCAAGATCTGGTAGTGATCACAGCAGCATGCAATGTGGTTGCATTGACATTATGCTCTCTAAGTGTGGATTCCTGTCTAGGTTCACTGGAATCACACTGAGAAGATACATTTCCTTTTCTTAATGAAAATATATAGGCCCACCACCTCCACAGTGCTCACCAGGCAGTAAGGGTGGCTGTCACAAACAGCGGGGCTGCCTCCCCACATCCTGCTCCTTTCTTTGCTGCATTTGCTTGACTTTCACTGGCAAAGTCAAACATGGAAAGAGTGGACCCGGTAAGAGATTATTCCCAGATTCTTAGACTGAGAGTCATCAATAAGCACGCCTGGAGAACCATTTTAAAATAGCAGCTCCTGAACATGCCATTGCCAGGAGCTAATTCTTATTCAAATGAAACAATGTGAATGAGACTCTAGGCTGCTTTATTAAGAGTAGAATCACTCAGGCATGGTGTTCAGCTTTGGTCCAAAATGAGCTTTCTCTAACCAAACACCTTGCTTTAGCAGGGTAGACAGTGACCACCTGCTATTCTTTGAGCTGCAACCAAAGCACAATAAGCACTTTTATTTTAACTAGCTTACAGCCTGAGTTTCGTATCCCCATGGATATTAATCAGCAAATTCAGAGCTGTAGCGCTATCAAAAAATGTAACATTTTAAATTTATTTTCATAAAGTGCAGGGTCAAAGTGAATATTAATCTTTAACGGGATGAAAATATGTCATTTCCTTGTGGGAATTAAAAAGTAGACATAATCTATAACTGACTTATAAAGAAGACAATAAGGCAGTCAGCTTTATCCAGGAATAAAATATTTGGCATTTTAGAGGAGTATTTTCTATGAATTATTCGAAACAGATAGAACTATGCCTTGGCTGTGAAATTATTTCCTGGCATTCGTCAAAGCCCTTTTCCACTAATTAACTAAATATCTTCAATCCGTGATTTCTGTGTTTATTTATTAAATAGGCCACAATACATTGTAAGCCACATTGCCAAGTTGTCTCTTATTTTAATGAAATAATATTTAGAAACCAAATCCAGAATTAGAATACATGCCTCTGAATTTCAGGGTGCCATTCAGGTATTAGTAGAAATTACTTATCAGTATTTTTATCTTACACTTCTGCTACCTGTGGTGGGATTTCCACTCTGGAAATCAATATATTCTGTCTTAGATGATCTCTCTATTTACAAAACATTATTTTTCTTTGCAAAACATGACATTTAAGCACCTTGCATAATTATTTGACTGGTCAGTATTTGGTCTTCTTGAAGTTAAATAGGCAGGAAAGTTTAAGTGTATCTGCTTCCTGTAAAGAAAGAGAACATCAGTCCTGACATGTACTAGGGAAACTTTTTAACCCTAATTGTATGATGCAAATATAAAACTGGTGTAGTAGCGCCAGTTACTTTTCCTCATTTTAATTATGATTTAGGTGGAATTATTGGTTCAGAATTTGCTAACGAGATGAAATGTTTATGAGTTTTGATGCATTAAGATAATGCTTCAAAAGTTCAGCATGCTGCACAAAAACATACACTCCTGCACAGAAATCACTATGTCTTTTTTGACAAATAATAGCCACTTTTTCAGTAAAGACAAAGCTACTGTTCATCAAGGCACAATGCTGCTACACAGCAGAATAAGAAAACTGGGGACCTCAACTCTCCCTGTTACGAACAAAAACCTGATTTTATGCTTTTTTTTTGTGCTGCCCAGTTGCCTTCATCTAAATAAGGTTCAGATCCAAATGTTCACAGCACATCACTGCTATGGAATGTCTGGTGAGACTTAGGCTGGAGAATGTGATTTTTTTCTCATTGATAGTAATATTAACCACATTTTTTCTGACTCTCTTTGTTTCATATGCACGGTCAGGAAAGTCAATGTAGGTGTCAGGGAGCTGTGGCCCACCTGGAGAGTGGCCAGAGGCTGCAGGGGTTGTCCAGGACAGGCAGGGAAGAACCTGGCACCTGGAGCCCATCCCACCAGCCCAGACAGGGAGTAGGACAGCCTCCCTGGGGATGGAGATGGCCAAAGCTGGGCATGACATTGGCCCATGGGGTTTCCCGGGGTGGGAGGCCAGGCAGGGCACAGCTGTGGCATAGCTTGAGATGGCATCCCACACCTGGGGCAGAGACTAATGGCCCCAGGCTGGGCTGAGGTGGGGCCAGGGGAGAAGACATTAAGGCCCTCGGATGCCTTCAGGGCCCAGACGGTACAAAATATTACTTGTTACAGAAAATGATGGGATCTAAAATTATAATTGTGTTGTCAGTTGTCTTTAGAACAAATATTTCTAGGTGGAGCATCAGCAGAAAGGAGACATGGGGGTGAAATTCTTGACCACCCAAGGGCCAGCGTTTTGCTTTGTGCCAGCTGTAGGAGAGCAAGGACCATTACCAGGCATCCCATTCCAAAGGTGGGAGTCACAGACTAAAGGCTCTCTCACATGCTGACTGTTTTCAACCAAAATTTGGAGAAACACTTTGGAAAACAGATAAAGAACCTTAGTGCACATCAGAAAGTACACATCTTCAAGCTGAGGAATGACTGGGTGGACAGAAATTTTTCAAAAGCAAGGGCATACCTATCTCAGTTCAATATGTACATTTCCATCATTATGTGGTATTAATAACTAATGATCAGCTTTTGTTTCGCTATACCTTATTTCTTTTAATGAGCAGGATACTTTTGCAGCTTTTGGGTAGGTGACCTGAAGTGTTCTTGATAGCTTTACTCCTTTTTAAAATAATATGTAAATTGTTCAACTTCAAGAGAGAAACTTTTTTCCACAAATCTTGTTTTGCTCAGTCTTCTATTTACCTTTTTCACTATTGTTGAGTATTAGGTTGATGCATTCAGAGAACTACCCACAATGATTATATCTCATAAAAATATGTTCATAACCCATCACTATGTACCTGAAGCAAAACTTACTTTTTTCTGCACGCTTCCCTGTTTTCACTGACATTGAATTTTATATTGAGATGTTAAGTTATTCTCTGGTTGTTCATGACAGTAAGATACTTTTGTAGCTCTTTAGAGTCAGCTTCAAAACAGGCCACGCCAAAACCGTCTAAACGATGTAGAGTCTTAACAGTCACTGACAGTACATTCATCCTCATTTTCAGACTATGCTGAACTTACATATGTCTCAGTACTGATCTTAAGAAGATTTTGTAAATTTTTGAGTACCTAACCCTTCTCCATTTCTCCATTGTATAAACATGTCATTTGTTTCTAACCTTTTTCATCACCCATTAATCCATAAGAAAGATTCCTCTGTTATCCCATGTGTACTTAGTTTCTTTAAAAGAGATTTTGTCAAATGCTTTTTGAAAATCCATACACATTACATCCTTTGGATCAGCCATGTTCATTTATTCTTTTTTCAACTATAATAAAACTATGGCTTTCATCAAAAGCCTATGTCTAAATATGTCATATTCCTCACTGCATTACTAAATTTATTCATTATGAAGTTTTTTGATTTCTACTGTTTTGAGGAAATCAGATTTACTGATTCATATTTCCCAGGATCATGAGTGAAGCTTTTCTTCAAAGTCTGATGCTATATTTCTCATTTGCTTTCCTCTGACAATAAGACAGATGTAAACAATAATCACAAACGTCAATTTGCAGTTCAACAATTTTATATATACTTTCTTTTAGAATTCTAGAGACAACACTACTAAGTTCTAGTGATTTGTTATTCTGAAGTGTATTAACTTATTTTAAAACTCTTTCATTGACACATAAGTCTGAAACATTACCTCAGGATCACTCCCTTTAAAGAATGACTGAAATGTCATTCCTTCTGCGATGGCTATATATTACGCAAATATTCCTATTATTTTTTACCCATATCTTAGAACTAGACTAGCTTTCTTATTCTAATAAGTTTGAATAAGAAGCAGCTTCTGTATCACTAAAGATTAGTTTCTCCAAATCTTTTTGTCATGTTTTTCATTATTTTGGTTTTAACTTGTCAGGGTAACTTTCCAGCCTTTTTTGCCAGACATCATTTTCTCTTTTTGGTTTTGAGACATGTTCCAGAATTTACCCATATACTTATACTTTCTTTTTCCTTTACTCTAGCTGTCTCCCACATTTTTAAATTTATTCCCTTTAAAAACATTCTTTTTAGTTGTCTTTTGTAAAACTTCCACATTACTTAGAAATTTGGAAGGTCAGGTAGAATTCTCTCTCTCATGTTTCTAATTTGAATGCATATAATTTCTCCAAGAGAAAGGAAATCCTTTAGGGTTTTTACCTGAGCAGAGAACACATCAGTAACAAGTTTATTCTTTATGTCTTCAGGTATGAATGGAGTACCCTTAAACAAGGCTTTAATGCATTTATGGAAATAAGTTTAGGTGGCCTTAAAAATCTCACTAACAAAACTTAAATCTCTGAGCTGGAACTTAAGGGTCAAGCCACTTCTAATGTCACACGATTGTTAGCTTTAAGAGAGTGGGACTTTACTCATTCCCAATTTTCCCATTCACCTAAGCCTACTAAAATAATCAGATTTTTATAGCTCTCTGTGTAATTTATAGCCTGATAGTTCACATGTGATAAAACTGTAGAATTAATATAACTAACAGATATAATGGATTCTCTGATTAATAGATTCCCTAAATCTCTGGCAATATTTAGCAGGCAGCAAAAAATATACTGCTTTTTAATTAGTGCCTACTCAGTGAGAATTTTTTCCATTTCAGATTATTATGGTTATTATTCATATCATTTTTAGGAATGAAAACTTCAAAAGGTTGAGCAACCTTGTTTTGCAGGAACCATAAGATTACCTGAGAGTGTCCCAGTTTTTTTCTGGTTCTTCTGCTACCTCTTCTATCACACATCTTTTTCAAGGAGAATTGTCCTGATCTCACAAAGATTCTTCACTCTACTTCAGAGCACTAATCTATGTCCTTTTGTCATATCTTTGACTTTGACTTTGACCTTGCAACCAGCTGTGTCTATTAGTGGAATTCTAAATTCAGTAAGCGTTTTGGTTGACTCATGTAGGTTCTTCCAGTTTCTTCCTACCCTCTTTTGAGGCTTCTTTTTTACTCTTAACCACATATTCCTTCAGACAAACCCCATTTTTGTCCCACCAAACTATCTGTGCAACAGTAACAGATGTTGCTAAGTCTGCAAAATAACATTGAAACTGTGTATTTTTTGCCCTGGATCACTCAGTGCATGTGACTTTGGACAGCAGCAGCCAGCCAAGAACTGATTCCCTTTTTGGCTAAGGCCCTTCGACAGAGGGGTCGAATATGAAGAGAAACATCTGGGGTGGAGGATAAGTCAGTTGTGGGAGGTAGAGTCAGAAAGTGATTCTAACTGGGGCAGTTATAGAGTCAAGAGGTTAAAATCTCTACTCCAGCTTACGCTTGTGATTTTTCCAAACTAAGTTGTTCCTCCCTAATTAACAGTAAGAAATATAAATGAGCAACACTAGAGTGCCACCACTTAAGATAATGCTAGTATCCCCTCAATACACATCTATAAAAATTCACTCTCTGGCCAGAGGTGCTTAGCCTTTTGTGCTGCAAAATACAACATTTGCAACTCTGACAGCCTAAGGGTTGAGTTTAATTTGCATGCACATTTAAATACATTTACATACACTTGTTCTGCAAATAAACAGTAAAATCCAATACTTCCTATTAAGACTTAACTGAAAATAGTAAGTGAAGGTTGTATTTAATGACAAAATAAAGACAACAAATTATGTTGCCTATAAATCTTATGCAATATTCTTTCACTGAATATTTTATTTACAAATGAATTCTGGCTAATCTAAGAATGATTCTATAAGGAACATCCATTATTCCATTCCACATCAAATCACTTATAGCTTAAAATGGACTAAAATGTGCCTGGTATGTTACTAGAGGTTGATGGATTTCAATATCATTCAGCAATTCTATACAAACAACTTCTTTAAGAGACCACTCCTTCCAGGAAAATACAACAAACAAACAAATAAACCAAAAAAAGCAAAGGCATGAAAAAAAGAAATGCTATCTCTTTAATCTTATTATTATCTCTTTCCTTTTTTCCCTCTGTTACGTTCTTCCTCCTGTTTAATTCTCACTCCTTTGTTTGAAACTGCTCTTGCACAGTTGTTGCAATTTCAGCATGAGAACATATTGACATTCCTGATTAATCACAAGAATAGTGAGAAGAGAAAACAGCATCTCAGAATAGCAAAGCTCGTTAAAATGGCCTGTAGTGAGAGCTGGCAGGACCATGCCCTAAGAGCTGCATGTGAATGGCTCTTCTGAACATGACTTTTCTTCCCCTATGGGGAAAGGCCACTTTCCAGAAAGATACCCATGAGACAGGTTTGGACTAGAGCTTAGTCTGCAAACAACAGGTCCAAAGATATGTGCACTGGTGGCTTATGAACTTTGTGATAGAAATGTAATACAGAAGGATAATGTTATATGGTGCCCCCATAACCCACTGTGGTACACGTTTGATGATCCCTTAACAGAGGTGGAGGTATTGATGTCCTAAGGGAATCCTGGAGTTGCTTTGAAGAAGATCGGTTATGCTTGATGGTCAGTGATTGTGTTTGCTATAGCATAGATATCACTGTCAGATAAGTCTGTTTCCACAAGATTTGGGATGGATCACTCAGACTGTTCCCTGAAAATAGTGATGTGTTCTGCTTTCCTAGTGGAACAGTTTTTCCTATCCCTTTCCACAGATCTCCTCATGGGAAAAGGCAGTCCGAAAAAGCACTATGTCTTCAAGCTTCATGTTCTCAATACTGCTTTCTTTTGCTATACATCCAATTTTAAAATGTAGATGTATATTCACTTCCATGCAGGTAAATACATCTGTAGAGTGCCAGCACAATATATCTGCACAGTGGTGCCAGGATGCTTGTAATAACAGTACTGTTTTATCTGTCTCAGATAGCCTATGAATTTAGTCATGGCCTTTATTGTCTTCAGCTGATAAATGGCCTCTTCCATAAATATTGCTTTCATTACATCAAGAATCTAAAGCTCAGAACATTGACATTGTCATACGGAGGAGAGCTATTTCACTTTTAGCAAGCAGCAAAGTTAGCAATTCTGTTGGTGGGACTAATTAAATTTTTGTTGTATTTATGTTGCCACTGATCTGGAGATGCAACTGAGGTATCATGATCTGGAGATAATTGCTGGAGTCAGTCAGTTTTATTCAATGTTCTTTAAAGACAGTCAAGGGCATCCAGAGCTCAAGACTGGCATTTATTTTGTTTTGTGTAGGGAGAAATCTGAGTACAGTCAATTATCTTCTTCCATCAGTGTAAATCTGGAGTAATTCCACTGAAACCAACAAAGCGAGTCAGATTTGTCCAAGCACAGTAAAGGCAAATTCTGATCTCACAGTTTCTTTATTTCTATTACCAGTGCCATGCTATGAACTCGAAAAAGATAAATGGGTCTCTGTTTTCCTTAGTGGTAGCTGACAGCATCTTCAACAAGCACATGCATCTCCATGAACATTTCCATACTTCAGGTAAGAAAATGTCTGCATGAGCACTGGAACTTGAAACTGCCACAGTGTGCTAAGTTATCTTTCTAAAATATTTCACCATTTCACTAGTCGCAAAGGTTTTGCAAGGAAAAAGTTCAATTCTTGAAAAATTTTGTTAGTGCTTTTTGAGTTTTTTAATCTACATTTTGGCAGGTACAGGAACTGTTCAAACCCACATATATCCTTTCTTTCCAGCTGGAAATATTGCTCACGTGGAATTTGAGGAATGTGGATACAATCAGATTAGAAACAAGATTTGTCAAGGTCCAACAATCAAGTTAGAGCAGTAACAGAGCAGTATGGAAATCCTGGCTATGTCCACAACACGTATGCAGATCAAGAGGGTGGCCCATGCATAGTAAGAATGGCCCATGCAGATAGCACTGCACCTCTTGCAGAGACTAGGCATGGGAGCACATGAGCATAAAACACATAGATCAGCTGCTGCCAGATCCCACTGGGCTTGTGTACTTCATCTGGTCTGAGAAAATCTCGAAAAGGATATACCAGGAAGTCATTATCTGCATTCCCCCTGCCAAGGAGGCAAAGCAATGGGCTCTTACCGGGGACTGCTCCTCTCTTTCTCTCTAATACAAAGCACAGGCAGTTCCCACTGGGGATACAACATTTTGAATCTGAATTCTCAGAGACTGGAGCACGGGTGTGGGAAACTTCAGTACCTCCCTCTGATGAAGACTGTTTAGACACCTATTTCTCACTTCCTAGAAGAGTGTCCTAACCACAGAACTAGAAACGAGGAGCCTCTGAACTCCTTAATGCATCAGCCATGCTGTAGCTGTATCAAAGCAAGCCCACATCTGTCTCCAGCGATAGCAACCACTGTGATCAGACTGTTCAGCACAGTTTGACAAGGTGCCCAGATTTTAAGATTTAGATTTACAAATGCCTTCTCAGGATTTCTCTGCTTCCCAGAGACCTAGGGACTGAGTCCTCTAGGTCCCTGGGTATCACCAGGCATCCAATTCCCAGCTCCAGCTGATGTGGCTGCTTGCGTGTATGTGTCAGTCTTGTATGTCTGCACAACTTACCCTGTTCTGGAGAGTAAGATGGGGTCTGGTATTGAATATGCATCAGGGACACATGGATCTGAGCCCATGGCAACCTTCACAGGAGTCCTGTGGAGCAGACAGAGAGGCTGTCAGGCTGACACAGTCGAGTGCCTTGCATATTATAATCTGTTTCTTCCAGTCTCCAGCTGCCTCTGTTACTGACGATGTTTGCCACTGGCATTTAGATTTGTGACCAAATCCCCCTACCCTACCCCACCTTAGTCTTCAAATCTTTATTTATGCAGTCAGTTTAGTAAAACTGTGTTTAATAACACCATTGCACCTCACACTTTCACCATTCCTTTATGTCTTTAATAGTTTAACCGGGGTCAATAACATTTTTTTAATGTCTTGCAGCAAATGTGGTAAGTACTTAAACAATAGACTCCATCAGTCCCAGAGAAGCTGTTTTATTCTACTAAGTCAATTATCAGTGGTTTCTAAAGTCCCTAAATAAGTAGTTGTCTGACAGATCATAATGGCTCCTTCTGTTACTCTATGCCAACTCATATACTGCTGCAGAATAATTTGTCTTACTCTTTTGTTTAGGATTTGAAAAACAATGATGTTGAAAGGAAACAGAAGAAAAATTATAAGAATAATGGAATAAGAAAACAAAAGCGATTCTGGGAAAAATAAACTTCCTACTCTAAATATTGCTGGGATCTTTTAGCAGAGTATTTTGCCGTATGAGCAATGGATTTACCAAAGCTCTCAGTTCTCTGGCAGTCACATTAGCGTGCCACAGTTGCATTGGCTGAAATCCTCTGCCCCTTATCCCCATCAGATTGGTATTCACTGCCAGCCCCTTTCACAACTGATGCTGAGCCTTGGGGAAACCACCTGGTTGCCTGTGCTGTAAGGGAAAAACCTCACTTCTTGCATCTTTTTTATGCCAAAAGCATCAAGACTGGAGGCACCACTGCCAAAAAAAAAAAAAAAAAAAGGTTGCATTTTTATTAATGGGCTCCCTTCAGGTGTGCTGTATCCTTTCACTTTCCATAATTGCTTTAGGGACCAAGATTTGCTGAGCGTTCACAGAGACCAGACTTCAGGTCAGATGTGCAAATAGCTGTGGTGCTTGATTGTCCAAGGTCAGCAGCTTGTAGGCTGTCCAGTCAAGGAAAGAAAGCAATAGTAAAAGATCTGTCGTGACTATCCAAACCAGGCAGCATGCACATTAAGAAAACCTTGTATGATCATTCGCCAGACATTCCTTGGATAACGTCTGCAAATCTACAGGATCCCAACGGATGTCATGGACTACGGACAGGCAGACAGTCTCTGAGACAGCAGCAACCAGAGTTGTCAGCAGCTTCAGGGATCAGGGCTAAGGGAGGGAAATGCTAGGCAGTGCTGAGGCTGCAGCAGTGTGCTCTTTGCTATGGCAGAAATAAACTGAATAAACTAAAGTCTCTGAAATGTTTTCTTGTGCTGTCCCAGATACAGGAAATTTCACCAATAATGGATGGAGACACTGATTACAGGCATAGCCAAGGCCAAATTTTAAGCTGGAAAGAAGCCACTGATTCCACCTATAGGAAGAAGAGATAAAAGAGTGGAGGTTTTCCTCTTCCATTGACCATCCAAAGTATCTGGGACTAATGTGTAAGAGAAACTGAGGCACATACTCTGCTTTGGCTCCTTATGCGAATCATCCGCCGCTCTCTGCCAGCATTATTTCAGTCCTGCCTGCATCCAGTTTGAGCCACCACATCTACAGTCAGTATCTGCAGGCAGTGTGAAAACGTTGTGGCAGGACTAGTGCACAATGAGATATCCATTTGGGTGAGGATCACCGTGCTTCCAGATATGGTTTGTATGGACTTCTACTCTCTGCCTTTTAGTCCACATGCACCTGCTAATTCCATAAACTGGGAGGTGGTATAGTAACTCCTCTAAAGGATATTATAAAACAAACCGAGATGGACATGTGGAGACCCCTTTCCAATCAGAAATCCATTCGCAGTGGAATAATCAGTGCAAAATATAACCACAAGTCTTCAAAGAATAATTTAAGCTGGCTTTACCTATGCTTTTTGCTGAGCAGAGAAAAGTGGCCAAAAATTGGGCCTAGTGTATTTGTTTAGCTTATTCTTCACATGCAGCTCACTATTTGCCTTCATACCATAAAAACATTTTCAGAAGAACCTTTCCCTCTCTGTGCAGGATTTATATTCCTACTATCCCATGTTTGGTTGATTTCCATACACAAATCCAAACATTTCTGGCAACTCCTGGGTCAATTTGTGGAGAAGTTCTTGAAAAATCATGCGCTTACAAGTTTGCTTACTTTGTCCTCAGAAATTTTTCTTCTGTGTGTATTATGATAGGGGAAAACT
The DNA here is from genome assembly GCF_009769465.1 of Tauraco erythrolophus. Taxonomy (NCBI): domain Eukaryota; kingdom Metazoa; phylum Chordata; class Aves; order Musophagiformes; family Musophagidae; genus Tauraco; species Tauraco erythrolophus. The sequence goes on from NC_141471.1 coordinate 16,170,076, forward strand.
GGAGGAAATAATCTGTCTCCTTCATTAGAATTCAAAAACAAAGTTTCTTTGATGCTTTGCTTATTATTTTTATAAATAGCCATAAAATAGTGCATTCTTTATCCATAATTTAGTAGATCACTGTGCTTATTTCCCTGTAATTTTTTTTTCCTGCAAACTGCAGATAAGAAGTCACTCATATATGGCATAAAGCTCTTTTTTAAAAAAAATTAGTCATGGTGAGTAATAGTTGGAATCTTTCAAACTTCTGGCTATTCAGCTACTAGATGATTAAGATGCAGAATCAAAAATTTATAAGAAATATCAAAAACCTTTTGTCAGACTGAGAAAAGCAAAGAAGTATGAAGTGGTATTATCTCAGGCACAGCAAGATGAGAAACAGTGGAATCTCCTAAATGAGAGGTTTTAAAATGTTTAGCCAACAGCACTGAATGAACACTGCTTTTTCTTAAGGCAAAAGTGTCTGAAATATTTTGCGAGCACTGCCTAAGGTTACCTTTCAGGGCAAAAAAGGAGGGGATATTATATATTATGACTGTTGTTGTTTTAAATACATTTGACCACAGGCCATTGAAGCAGATGATAATGGGTTTTTTTAGCATGAACATGTTTTCCATGAATACTAAGTACTGATCAAAAATGCATAAAAAAAGGAGTAGTCCAGTGATGGAAGACTATTTGTGGCTTTTCTTACCGTAATGGGAAATGGACTTTTATTACTTTTCTGAATTTGCATTAAGGAAGACTATTTTTATCTACTTGGCTGTTGCAGTTCAAGGAACCTCTATGAGATAGGCTGGGCTAATGATCTCCACATAGATCTCAAGACATCGCTTTCTGGAAGAATACGTTGAGTTTACCTTGGCCGCATCTGAGATGTATTTCTCTCCTAATTTTCTTTGAGTGGACTTGCCAGCCAACTGAGTTGTTTCTAGTCTATGTAACCCTTGTTCTGTAACTAAACAGGTTAAACCTTAGATGCTCTCCTACCTTTTTGACAAGGCTCAAGACATAGCTTTTTTCCTAAGATGAAAAATGCTTCCTGGGAGAACATTTGAACCACTAGCAGGAGACCAGAGTCTTTCCACGTTTTTCTGAAAGCTTTATCTTTCAATCATTGGGGTGCCTTTCATGGAAAGGTGTTGAAATTCTCAAGAGTCAGGAAGCCCCCCAAGATAAGATCCTCAGTAGTGCTCCCCGGATTTCCCTGTCTGGAACCTCTTTGTAACTCCCTTAGCAGCTTCTCTCTGCACTGGTCACAGCTTTTCTCCATCCACCTCACTTCTAAACTTCTGCTCACTGCTTCTCCTAATGGTTCCTCAATAATATCACTATTTCTAAATCTGCTTTCAGGATTTTACCTCTCCATCACATTCTTCCTCCTGCCCACCCTCTTCCTGTTTTTCAAGGTGCTTGTATAACTCTTGTTTTCCAGGACTCACACATCCAAATCTCACCTACTATTTGCATGGTCCTTTCTTCTTAGGCCTCCATCCGTCTTCCATTGGCTCCTCGTTAGGTCCAGTGTTTTAAGAGCATGAACCCTCTTCTCTCTGTATTGTCATTTACCTCTTGTGCTTGTCTCTCCCTCCTCGTGCTACTCTGCATACATCGACTGGGCAGCTGCAGAGAAGATGAAATGGCCATTCACTTCCTCGCCTAGGAGCAGAATTTATTAGATGCTGAACCTCAGAAGGCTTGACTCTCTCAAGATAGTTCAAGATGCAGGGCCAGATTCTCAAGAAATGGGTTTTACGGGCCAGACTACACAAGAGCAGTGTTCAGGCAGGCAGTGTGGGAGGAACACAGAAGCAGAGTCTCTCACCTCCCGCAGCTGGGTGCTCGCAATGTGAAGCAAAGGGATTGTGCTCTCTCGCTTCCAATCTCAACTAGCCCTGCAGTGGAGGAGGCACAGGTTTCTCTGCTTTAACTGTTAAAACTGTTTATGAAGCTGTATCGTACCACTCTAGAAAGTGTAACACCAAAAGCCTCGACTTTTCTTTCTAGGACGGTGCGACTTTGTGCGTTCCCCTGGCAGGCAGTGCTGTAAACAGCCCTGACTAACCCACTCAAAGCGTGACATTTCTGTATGCAAACCAGTGTTTTAGACTTCCTGTGGCTAAAAGTTTTTTATCTGAAGTTATCTGTATGGGCAGATCATCTGCTTGCAAATATACCAGGCAGAATGAAGAAAAATATGACCCTAAACTAATGTTCAAATTTAGATTAATATTTCCCCAAGCTCTATTTCCATTAGCGCTAATACAGGAATGCATAGATCGTAAATTGTCCTTTCAGGCTGTGACAATTCTAAATTTAGTGCCACTGTTAATTAAACAAGGGAAAATGAGGCAATGTAACAGATTTGGGGAGCAGGCAGTGGAAGGGGAAATCTGGGTCATCAGTTTGAGGACTTTGAGTGATTACAATTTAGTGCACAAACAATCATGAGGCTAGACCTGAATATTTCAGTACTTTTAATAATTTGTAGCATCTAAGGATAACAGATTATTTTTGGATTATTTCGATTCCACAAGAGTAGAGAATAATCTTGATTTACCCTTCTCTCAGCCTTTTCTGTGTTGACAGAGTCCATTTGTTACTCTGACATACGTGCTAATTACTGTACCCATATGTACATACTGCACATTTTATTGACTACTGCATGAGAGAGATTTCAACGGGGTTAATAAATGTCAAAAATCTTACGTAAACATTTTCATCTCTTTTCTCTCATATAATAGAGGAGTCTGTTTAATAAACCCAAAATCGGTATAAGGTCACAATGTGTTTGGCTTTAAAACTGAAGTTAGGGTAAGTAATTACAAAGGGTCCACTGTGTTCCTTATTTAGTTGCATATAACACAGAACTGAATGGGATGATTAATAATCATGTTCTACACTGAAAGAATGTAATTTATAATAGTTTATGTAAATACAGCAGCAGTATTAGTTGTTCATTTACCATTGCCATGTTAGCATGTATGGGAATTCTAGCATTTTTAGAAAGCAATAAAGCCAAGATCCTCACAGGAGTTCTGTGCTTAAATACCTTTGAGAATGTGGGCCCAAGGTACTAAAATAGCTTAGTATTATTGAATGTTTAGTTAAAATTAGACAGAATACTGGCATGTTTAGCAATGTTTGCTAAGAAGTCTGGGTTATACTGAGCTATGTTGGCAGTGGAGGAAGACGGGAGAGAATTAAAAGCTTTTACAAGATCACTGAACTAAAAAAGAGCAAAATAAATAAAAATTAATCATTGGCATAGCATAAATTGCATTTTAAAAATGAAAATAACTCAAAATTGAGTACAGGATGTTCTTTTAATTAATTAATTAATTAATGTCAAAATTCCAATATAAATTACTATGACTTTTTTTTTAATCAGCATAATCTATAAGAAGCCTGGGAAAAAATGAGTTCTCTCCAGCTTTATCCATAGCCCATGGTGCACTCTTTTGACAGTAGTGATTTGGTACTTACCTGCTGTCTTTGATAGGCAATGAAATCAACAGTAATGCTGCTCTGTCATGTTTCTAATAGTAAGCTAGGTCATAAACTTAGAGCACACCAGATCAATCTTTTTCACCTTCTCATGGATGCTCTTATTACACACAGGTTCACTGAGGCTAGAAAGATTTTGGCTCCTAAGTGTCTTAGTGAATCCAGCAGTTAGTGAGCACTACATGCAAGGTAGCTATTATCTTTTGAGAAAGGAGTAAAACTTGCTTCATCACGTCCTTATGAAGACCTGGTGCTAAATAAAAAGTATTCAATAATTTTTACTTTGGAATACAGCATAGTTAGTCTTTTACGAAGATGATCAGATCCTGGGTTCTGCTATGCATTAAATGCATTAAATGCATTATACTTTTCACTGCTATTCATAGAGGTTCATGTCCAGGAAAAATAGCAGGTTTAAATCTATTTATGTTTGAGATCATATTAAGCTCTTAAGCATGGTGCATAAATGATGCATTAAACAAGGTTACTTTCTTGAATGAAGAGTCCTTGGTAACTAATTGACCAGGTAATTAATGGAAAGTGCTAATATTCCATACTGTGAAGGCTGGATCGCGCACTATCATGGCCAGTGGGAGTTCTGCCACTGACTTCAGTGCGAGTGTAAAACGAGTCTGCTTTGTTCCTCATTCAGTTTGGTTAATAAGATTTGTGCTGCAGGCCCTTTTCACCAAAATGCTGGCAGGCTTCTTATAGCATTACTGGAAACTAGACCCTACACAAATTACTAAGGCCTTTTGTATTTTAATGTCTTTTTTGTAATGATATTCAGTCCTTCGGGGCAGCTGCCTAAGAGAGACATTTGTCAACTTCACTTTGTTTTTAGGACAGATGAGCTGGAGCCAAAACCATAGACCTGAATAACTTGAAGCTCCAGAGGAGTTTGGATCCAGATTCAAGCCCCATGACTTGAGGCCCTCACTAATTAGTGGCCCCAAATTTCAGCCCCTCGTGGTGTGCCATGCATTAACCACAAACTGGGCTTGTGCTTACGAAGGGACTCGACATTCACTGCCAGCATCGTCAGTGCAGCAACCCAGCAGTAAGAATATCAAAACCAGCTAAGCAGAGTGGAAAAGAAAGGCTCCCCAGCACAGTGTCCTGGCTCTGACACCGTCCTATAGCCATTGCCTATAAAAGAGCACAGAAACAGGGCCAGCACGTAGTGATACTTCCCTGGCACATCTTCAGCAGCACACCGGGGTGGAGTCTTTGTGTTGGCGGAGAGTATTTTCTTTGTTAGTAACCACCACTCCTTTCTGAATTATCTATCACTGTTCCTGCTCCTCTCACTCCTGAGGCAAAGAGCTAGAAGGGAGAGCTTGTGAAATCCCAGTGCTGCTATATATGCATGTGAGAGAGCTGGGAAGGGCAGGTCTGAAATATGGGTCATGGGGAAGAACGTAGAGAGAGGCAGAGGAATTGCTTCAGAAAGTCTGTGCTTGGAAGGACTCAAATTCTGAGCTCTAGACACCCAGCTTTTTGCTTTTGTGTGCAACTTTGATAGCTTTTTGCATATCCAATTAGAAAATGGCTGAAGTTAAATAAGTACGGCATTCTTGCTTAGATGAAGGCATAATTTATAAACACAGTGCTGCATTTTTGGAATAAATTACACACACACAGACCAAAAAATAGAGATAGTGAGGGCAAAGCGTCTGAAATGTTGTCTGTGAAATGGATGTGCAAAACTAATTAACTTATAGATGGCATTTGTCCATATCCCCCATGTGACTCCCTAAGAATCTCTCTGGTATTGTAGAATGCAAATGCTTTGAAAAGAAATTGCCCAAGGGACTGCATGTCTTTCCTTTACATTGTTTTTAAAAGGAAGAGTTTCTCGCACTGTGTTTATTTGCTGCTAAGATACTGTTACACTAGCACCATCGTAGCCCGTTTCTCACTGCAGTGTCCCATAAATTAGATTGTTGCAGGGAGTATTAAGAATGTGCATACACTGCCTGACTAGAGCAATTTTGTCTGAATAATGTTTTGTGACCTCTCTTGCAACAAGGTCCTGACTAGAAAAGCATAGATTTACCAGGCATCCTGGCTCTAGTGAAAGATTGTAATTACAGTTCTATTTTATCAGTATTAGCAGAGAGAGTTCCTGCCCTGACATCTCCTCTACAAACACAAATGAAAAGTTGGGAAGCCGTATGACTCAAGTAATGAAGTACATTAAATCCAGGTACCTGTTTCAAATCCAACAATTGTAGAAATGATGGAAGAGCCACTGCCATCAAGATGACTTTCCAACAGGCTCAATGAGAGGGTTTTGTGGCCTCAGTCCAATTCTTAATGGACAAGAGCCCACATTACAAAAAGCAACACACAACTGGCAGTAATTGATACTCTTTTGGCACTCAGCAGAGAAGCGAAGTATTGAATGAGCGTGAAAAATGGTCTAACCTTTCACCTCCTCCTATTCCAGGTCAGGGATGAGACATCAGATAGAGCCACATAGGAAGCTTGGGCTGCGGCTCTCCGTGCCACCCTGAGCCGTACCCAAACAAAGGACTTCTTTCTTAACAAGCATCGGGCTGACACTTTTCATGAACTCGAAATTTATGTGAAAAATTTGGAGGCTTTGGAAGTTAGTGTTTAACCTCAGGATTCTGCCTAAAGAGTACAAGCTACCGCTCCACATAAAGCCGTGTCTTTCTGATTGCCAGCTGCATTAAAAACTATTACACTAATTCCCTGTTATACATATGCATATATAATGTGTATGTACATGTGTAGCAGGAGTAAATGTATTAGTTATTCATGTATGTGTATACATAATAGGAGAAGTAATGCCTTTAGCTAGGATTGGCCAATGCTCATTTTTAAGAACTTACTTTCAATTACTTACACAGTTTGCCAAAATTTAACTGTTACAGCTTAAATTTTCCATGCTGGTTGTCTGTCTCTAACCGAATTGGTTTTGGAAAGTTTTCACTAAAATTTCTCAGATAATTCCAAGAACATAGTTAGTAAAAATACATCCTTTTAGTCATGTTACAAACTCTTGCAATCATCATGTTGAGGACTCTAGCATGTCTGAGCTTCGGAGCTAAAGTTTTAAACTCCATAAGAAAATTGCTTTGATGTCAAGACTTATCTTCAGTCACTCCTGTGGAAATCTGATCAAGCTATAATCTCCTAAAAAACCCAAATTCTCACACGCTCATGTCCTGTTAAAATGTAAATTCTCCGAGCACTCTATCTGCAGTAAGTATGTTGTCTTCTCACACAGCTATGACGTCCTGGGCACAGCGTATATTTGCCTTCTCTGTGGAAAATATCCACACATATACATATATATAAAAATATATAGTCCAAGGCCGCTCACCGCGTCATTCATACACATTGCATAAATCAAGCGTGATAGCACTGTAGACCCATCTATCAGTAGTATTAGAGTTCAGCTCTTCTCAAGGACAATGAAGATGGTTTTAGTTACAGCAATGAGGACAGAAGCACTTGCAGCAAGGACCAGGAATCACCTACATCATGGATCAGCATGCTTAAGCCTGTTCTCAATGACTTCTCTTCATAGAATCATAGAATCATAGAATCATAGAATGGTTAGGGCTGGAAGGGACCTTCGAAGGTCATCTAGTCCAACCCCCCTGCAAGGAACAGGGATATCTCCAACTAGATCAGGTTGCTCAGGGCCTCGTCCAACCTGGCCTTGAATGTCTCCAGGGATGGAGCATCCACCACCTCTCTGGGCAACCTGTTCCAGTGTTCTACAACTCTCATGGTAAAAAATTTTTTCCTAATATCCAATCTGAATCTACCTCCCTCTATTTTAAAACCATTACCCCTTGTCCTATCACAACAGGCCCTCCTGAGCAGCCTCTCCCCATCTTTCTTGTAGGCCCCCTTGAGGTACTGGAAGACCACTATAAGGTCACCCCGGAGCCTCCTCTTCTCCAGACTGAACAGCCCCAACTCTTTCAGCCTGTCCTCATAGGAAAGGTGCTCCAGTCCTCTTATCATCTTCGTGGCCCTCCTCTGGACCCTCTCCAACTGGTCCATGTCCTTCTTATGTTGCCAGGAAGCCCAGCACACACACTCCCCAGGACACACTAATGAAAAAACAAGGTTAGACTTCTGACTATCACCCATAGTGAGCCATCATACATAAACAAATAGAAAACGTTGACACAAAACACTCGGTGAAAACACAACCAGCAATGTCACAAAGTACATGACTTCAATCTGCACCATTTTCATCAGTTTGGACTCGTCTCTTAAGCAGAGGACAAGTGTATTTGCACCCCTGGCTACCAGAGAGCTTACACAGCCTGCTTCCATCACTACCTTTCCTGCAGCAGCAATCTTTCATTGTCCATTGATATATTTTGTGTTTTTTTTTTTCCTGTATGGATTAATCCACCTGTATTAAGTCATCACCTGTGGACAACCTGTATTTCTGGAATCCATTTCTCCAGTTGTTCATTCTGCCACTTACCTGCATCTGGTGGTACCTCACAGGTAAGTCTTCAGAAAACTCTCCCAAATTTAGGACAATCTATTATGAGTCTTTACATTTTTATGCAAATTCCATTATTTACTAGCTCATTTTTTCACAGATGTAGAATTTTTGCTATGTAGCAATCCAATTTTTCTATTTTCTTCTCAGCAATGCAATAATGAACCACCCAGACAGCAGCCACATCCTTAACCTTAATTTTCCAAAGACCACAGCATCTAATCACCAGGTAAGACTAGTCATCTGGAACTCAGTGGCACTGTCCTTCACCTTGTACTTCCTCCAAGGAAAGGTGCTCTCCGGTGTAATTTTCCTTCCCTAAGCTGTGCGGTCACACTACAAACAGCAGCAACTGTTCCCTGTATTTTCAAGGGAGACGACAGTTAAGAGGTAAAGTTCATCTCACAGTGAACTCCTAAGGTATCAAATGCCTAGTGTCTCAAAAAGGACATGCCCAAAAGACAGCTGAGGGGGCTGCCCTGATTAGTCTGTATGACTACAGCAGCCAACTGCTTTGACCCAAACTTTGCTAAACCCCCTGGGTGGATTGGATATTGCTCACAGGGTGCTTTACAAACAAGTTTAAGGAACTGAATAGTAAAAGGGATGAGCAGTAAACATATAGAAGGGTCATTAACTTCTGAAGGATTCAAAAGTGAGGAAGTGCTTGAATTAACATTGTCCTTTTAAGAATCTCAGTGTGAGGGAGCGAGGTAGAAATTTACGCTCATGTAAGCACTGAAAATGAGGACTAGAAGCCAAAATATCTCAATGGGCTTTCACCCTCTGATCATCATATAAACACACAGGAGGAAGTTTAATGATTTTGTTAGTGATAAAGGCTTGAATAGTGTGTATTAAAAACAAAAGGCCTAGAGACATCACAAAGGGAATTCAGTCAGCTTAAAAAACCTTCAATCCAGTACATGAAGTAATATGAGGGACAAACGGAAAAAATAAGTTTAACACATGTAATCAAAGCTCTGTTTAAATTCCTACTCAGGAGAAGGACAAACTAAGGTTATATAGACTACCTGAAATCTAGTATTTCCTCACTTTCCAGTCTTTGTCTCTGTTAAAATGATTGGATAAGATGACTTTCGGAGGTCTCTTCCAACCTCAACCATTCTGCAATCCTAACATTCTCTTAATATAGTTTTTGGAATGACAGAGGTATGTGTTCAATCTCTAGATGGCCCTCCAAAAAAGCCATCTAGAGAGACTATATACAAAACCTAATGTTTTCTTCTGTCTCTGTGACATATTTTGAATTTCTTTTGTTATGCAAGCTAACCCTCAGGTTGCAAGCACTTTCCCGTTTTGTCAGCCAAATGAATATGATGAAAGGACACCTGTAGGCATATACAGAAGCCAAGAACATTCCATACATCAATTATATATTTAATTTTCTCCTTTGGATTTTGTTTATCAAGGAAAAAAAAGACAACAGGTAGAAAGAGGAAAAAAGTTTATCTGCTATATAGTTGCAGTAAGAAAAGCATAGAAAAGAACTAATTTTGTTATATTGGCAAATAAAATAAGAATGTTCTCCACTCTGCAGTCTGTGCAAAATAAGTCCCACAGGAATTATGCAAGCACATTCTCATTATGGTAGTTATGATTTAGGTTGCATTACAAAAGTAAAAATCATTCAAACAGACTTGGGTGCAGTGATTTGGAGAGAAGCTGCCACTCTGCCAAATAGAGAAAGAGAGTGAAGAGGTGGGAGCAAGGGAAGAAATAAATCCTACCAAAGTGAGCTCATGCGAAGGTGAAGCCAAAATGCCCAGAAGTACAGATTAAATGCTCTTGTGAATGTCCTAAATGTGTGCAAGCAAACTGCCCAAATAAGGTTTGGAACTGAAAGCTCAGGCTGCTGCTGGAAACACCCAGAAAGACACAGATTAGATATTGTTTGAAGAGAAGGATTCTGGTTTGATTGTCTTGAATAAGCATTTGAAAATCTGACCAGAGCACGTTTTAATGCAATAGAAATGTTTCCAGGCTGTTTCAGTAACTGAAAATCATCCCTTTAGTAATTCCACAACACGAGAGGTAGAGTACCAAAGAATTTACTTCCTTTTAGTTCTAGTTGTTCTCCGTTTGAGTTGTTTCTGGTTTGATGTCTGTAACAGCCATTTTAAAAAATGGAATCATTCAGATAATTCTTTATTGGCCCCTGACTTTAATGAAAAATTCACAGAAGAAAAAAGTTCTTATCTTAAACATAGCTGCTCACTTCCAATATCTCATTTTTCTCTCACAATAATCCCAGTGTTCAAAGTAGGTATTGTATTTATCATCTGTGTATGGAGCTGAATTTCACTTCACTTTTCTTTATGGTCTTATCACATCGTTTACAAAGACTTTATCTCTGTAACTGAAAATAAATGAAATCCTGGGCTTTCGATGAAATGCCATGATGAAATGGATGGTCCAAAAACCTATATTTAGATGACTGACTCCTGTTTGTAGAAGACATGATAAATGTTTCATGCATATAAACTGAAAGATGATGGATTTAATGATCGTAGTCTAACGGGGAAACACTATTTTGGAATAATTAAGTGTGCTGTCATTTGCAATCTAAATAGTCCGTTGTTAGATTGTGCTTTTGTCTGTCAACAAACTATTCCGTTTTGTGAGGGTTATTTATCATTAAAACAATTGATGCGAGGGAAACCCACCACCAGTATGTGTTGTTAACAACACATTTTGTAAGACCTTGATTTGGATCCATATTTCAGGGATAGTTAATTGATGTATGTTTCTATCTCACAGAAGAAATATGTGACAAGAACCATTGAAGGATTGGAGGTAGCTTTCTCATTTGAAGTGTTAAATGTGAATTGTATTTGTTGCCCTTCCTAGAAATATTTTCAAAGTTAAAAATACCTTGGTTTTAAGGCTCACATGTGCAAGGAGTTTGCACTGGGGTGTGCTGCCCAGTTTCTAGCTGTTACTCCAAAACGGTGTAAGTATCTGCAGATCACGATTTGTATCTGCTGGCTCTTATAGCTGTCCTGGACACCTCAGATGCTATCTCAAATGGACATTTCTGTTCAGACAGGTTAACCTTGCCTTGAGGAATACCTCAATGGGAAGTACAGTGTGCCTATGCTACTTTATGATTTCTAATATCTGCATCAACAACTGTAATCAAGACAGTTACAGTAGTGTGATTTCCCCTGTTGTGCACACAGTTTTTATTGACTCTGTGCATGGAACTGAATACGCATGTTTTTTTTCTCAACATTCAATACCAAAGCAAATAATAAGGAATATAAATGTTGGAAAGTAATGTGGAAAAGAGAATTATTTTGTCAATAAGATTAGTGGCCATACATTTGAGTGTGTGACAGTATTGTCTGATATTTAGGATCTGAATGGTCATCACAGCATGGGAAGGTATAAGCAAAAGATGGATTTGTATTTTGAACACAAATACTATTTTCTGGATTTATAAACATTAGACCACTTCAGATATCTTCTTGTCTCCCAATTCTAATAGCCAGCTACCTCTTATCACTCAATCCCAAGACAGTTTTAAAAGCATTTGGGATCTTTATTTGTGTTACAGATTAAGGACTGAAGCATAAGAAGATCAGGTGATTTGTGCAGGATCACTGATAAAATATAACCAAGGACTTCGATCTCCTGACTCCTCACTCTGTGCTCTGATCAGTGGTGGCTTTGTGAAATGTCCTGTCACACCAGTTTCTATACTTTGCCAGATTCAGAAGCCTTTTATCACAACTCTCAAGAGGAGTAACAGTTTCTCCTTTTTACTGGCCAGTGAATTACCTTTGCCATGAGTCTCTACTCTATGCATTCGTACATCCATAAGACTTGTGAGACCTACTAGTCAAGTAGAAATCTCAGCATGCACTAGTGTGGAAGCTGTGAAACAGATATATCCGATCATCAATGATTTGACTTGGGCTGCAGGCAGAAGTACTGAAAGTAAACCCATAGGGCTAGAGATGGGATCAATGGTTTAGATCTTGACAAAGCTGGCTGATGTGTTATGGCATATATATGTAAGTCTAAAACTCTTTAGAGATTCTTCTAGCACTTTTTCCTCATGAGAGAGTCTTCTGCATCGCTGCTTACCAGGTCATTTTCTTAATCCTAGGTGTAGACAGTAAAGAATGTCTTCAGCAGACCTTTGAGAAAAGGAACAGAGGAGGCAAAGGGGAAACATGTCTACTCCAAGAGAACTCTGAATAGAAGAATATTGAAGGCATTTCTTTTTCTTTTTCAAAATAAGTCTTTTTTGGAGTTTTTTTGTATGAGTCCTTTGGAGTTTTTTCTTCCTAGTGCTAAAATATACTAAATCCTCGTATTAATCATAAGATTCTTAACAAGCATTTTGCCACAATACTGTTTTAATTTTTCCACAAAAATATGGAAGGTTAACAATTATTTAGATGCATTGTACTGATGAGGCAAATACCCTGGAGCTTCAACGCTGCTTTCAGTACATAATTTCTTCAAATATAATTCTTCATTTGTCTCTTTTGCCATAATATTCATTCCTCATTAATATCAATTCTTTATTTATGGGAATAATCTATTCAGTTCTATGCTCCATAGCCTAATTATCTAACAAAGATCGACTTTTCTTCCTTTTGAAGCAAATTTCCCTGAGAGCCTGGATTTCAACTCCCTAAAGCCAGGACAGCTCTATAGAAATCAAGCACACTTTGGGGTTATCGCCTTGAACTCAGAGCTATTACCTTGAAATTAAAGCCAGTAAGAGAGGGTGCTCCAATCGTCAACAAGCACTGTTCTTTAATGACAATAGTGTAGGGTAAAGAACCAAAGAGTCAATGTCTGATCTACCCCCTCAGCCCACCCTGGTTATGCTGTGGCTGCTTCCTGGATACACAGGGACCGGAGCAGAAGCTGATTGCTGCCAAGGCATTGCTCAGCTCCTTGATTGTCCTAGAATAAGGGCCCACATGACCATCTTCCAGCCAAAAGAAGAAATTGCCACTTGCAAGGGAAAGATCATTTCTAGTCTCTCAAGACAAAAAACAGTGAAGTACTACTATTATTTCACTCATTGCTAGTTCTTCAGGACCAATCACGACTTAGTTAAAGTAGATGAGGCCCAGAACAGCCCTGATGACCTCAATCTGTACAGGCAGGAGCCTGTAAATATCGAAGCAAACAAATAACCTTTGAGTTCCATTAGTCACAGAAATTAAGAGCCTGAAATGCTAAAGTGCTTGCAGAATCAGACATTTTGCTGGTAGTCTCCTCTAAATACAGCATAAAGAGTAGGTCTGGAGGAGTGATTTCAGTAACAGTGAAAGGCTTACCAGCAAACCCATTACAATTATTTTCATGACACACAGTGAATACTTTGAATATATCAAGTCAAGGTTTCAGTTAAATATGTTCGTATGGTGTCAAGCTTAGCAATTTATTAGAGAATCTTCACCTGATTTGATGTAATTGATGTTAAACCTTTTTTCCTTTGTCTGAATGTGCTGTTTGTGTATTCCTTTTAAATGAGGATAAAAAGAAACGGATTTGTGGAAGATGTTTTTAATTGATTCCAAAGGGAATACCTACCATGGAATCTGCTGACAAGTTCTGTAGGACTCTAGACTCCAATCATTCAGCATCTATATTTTTAATGACAAGATGTTGCACTGCTTAAAAAAATGAATTTAAATTATAAGAACAGATAATTAATATCTGTTCTCTCCTAATGTCTTATCAATAACCACCAACCTCCAGTTAGGGCAGGGAGCTTTGCGTTGTCTTAGAGATCCAAATTGCATTAAAAAGCCAATGGGAGCAGAGCTGCTATCAAGCTCTTTGAAAACTTCATTCAGACACTGCATGTTAAATCCTTGATTGTCAGTTACAGGGTAGGGATATCAGCACCATATACACGACGTGCTGTATCATTTGTCACCCCTGGTTATTCTGGCACTTTTTTTTCCTCAGTTTTCATATAGATCGATAATCATTCAAAATTAAATAGGGCTAATCTTGGCCAGCTTCACAGTAGTCATCCTCTCTGTGTGAAGAGTCCCACTAACTCCAGGAGAACCCATTGCATGACTGAAAGTTGCTCAGAATTAATAATGATCAGGCTTGGCATTTGTAGTGTGATTTAAGGCTAGCTTTGGGCAATAGGAAGCAAGACTCTTGGGATGCTGCTGGTATTGATTCACTGTGTAACAACGGAGCAAGATGTTTAACAACATAACTTTAAAACAAAACCAGCAGTGGTGTTCTGCATCACATAGCTGTGGCATGATTTAATGAAGGCTCCATATTACATTCTGTCAATTCATCTGTACAAACTGTATGTATTTTATTAGGATATGAATCCCTAAGCAGGGATGTAGCCTATAGGATTCATAAAGCAATCAAGCACTTCTCTTCATCAATGACAGGGACTTAGATTTCTTCTAGTTTTTGCTACTACATTCCGAAAAGATCTGTGGACTAATTGTAGAAAGCTCTGAGGAGAGCAACAAAACAAACAAAGCTGCAGAAAATATGATCTGTCAGGAAAGATTGACAGAAGAGAGGATGTACAGCCTAAAGCAGAGAAGACTGAGGTGCAACACAATAACGAGCTTCAGGTGAAAGTGAGACTAAAGCTACATGAGAATAAACAATGTTCTAGTGATATACAAAACAAGGAAATGCAACAGATTGCTTGGGGATAATGTGGTGTATCACTGGACTTCTTGAAGGAGAAGACACCTGCCAGGAATGGCAAGTATAGCCAATGTGGTCTTTGGGAAGGGACAGAGTAAATGCAACTTCACATTGTAGTTTTGTAGTGCTACAATTCTACAGTTCTGTGATTGAAAGATGTTATAAAAATGTAAATTGTTTTTGTGTTACTACATTTTCACAGTGTCTTATTAGGTAGATAAAATTACTGGAGACATAAGCATCATCTGAACATGAAATCTGAAAAAAAATGTCCTATGCACTGTTTAGTTGCTATTCCAGGATCCCACCTATCTCTGGGGAGACATACTGTGGAAAGAGAAAACCACAAAAACACAGCCATTCTATGTTTGTAGCTTAGAAAGTAAGGCAAAATATTCTGCTACTTCCAACTCGGCAAGGACAGATGGAGATGCACTCTATCCATGCAGGCATGAGCAGAATAGAAGTGACCTGAAGCAGAAGACCTGTTCAGACTGTCTGGCTGTGAGGTCCTGATGAAATAACAGTTCGCTTCTTATTTAACTCTTTACCTCCAAAATATTTCCAAGGCCTCACGTATTAGTCAGGTAAAGATCAGACCGAGTATGCCTTTAAAGGGGGAGCAGATGGGCACATCTGTTTGTTTGACAGGAAAAAGTATGTGTTGCTTGACCCGTCAAACATTTCTTGGTGCAGTGGAAGAATTGCACAAAATATCTCAGACACTAACTGAAAAGCATCCCCTAGAAATAGTTCAATAATTGGGATATGGTGGTACAAAGCCCACAACAAAACGAGTTTGATAGTTCTAGCTCAGTTAAAGGAACATTGTTCAGCTTGATAACTCTGGAATTAGCTGTGCTACCTGTGCTAAATGACTCTGTCTTGCTGTGTTACTCATGAGAGCTGTTTCTCTAATTTATTTTCATTTCAGTGGAACAAGTTGTATGAGAATACATTACGACGGAAGCAAACCAGAGCCAGCATTTTTAGAAAGGTATTCTACTCATCAAGGATTTTCTATTTGTTCCTTCTCTTTGTCTCTGATGATGATTTTAGCAGGTAATTGGGCACCTTTCTTGTCAAAGTCATACTGCAGAAGTTAGCTTTTACTGACTCGGGCCTAGCAATGTTCCTCCAGTCTTAGCTTTCAGAATCATATAATGAAGTTAGTTTCAATCTAAGCCTTAATTTTTTAAAAAAATAAATCTGTTCCTAGACATCATAGTTCCAAAAGAGATTTCTGTCCCGTGCCTAACACTAGCAGTGAGATCTGCTGATTGTTTCAACATCAGTAGCATCGTTGCCTAGCATCAGGCATTGGCACTGAAGAGGAAGTTATCTAGCCCTATATCCATCAGAAGAGACAATCTTTACTGTCTTTTACAAAGAGGTCCTTGAGCTAGTACTGGCCAATTTGGTATAGCACAGCTCTGATTTCTGTTGGAAATATTAGCTCTAGTCCTAAAAGCTGTATAATTACATTAGAGTTGTTCCATGCCTGAGGTAATAAGCTCTGCCTCCCTGCTGCACGATCAGCTGAAGCTCAGGGCTGCTCCAACTGCTGCACCCAAAGTGGTACCAGGCACCAGCTCAGCAATAAAAGCCTCACCCAGTAGAGTTTTTACAGTTTTCCATTGGTGCCACATTTTGGCCCACAAAAGAAACAGGCTGGGGTTTTGTAAGTCCAGAGTACCCTACTCTCCCTGTAAAATCAGTAGAAGCTTTAATATTGCTGAAAATCAGATCCAGTGCCCATATCATGAGGGCATCTGGAATGCTAATCATGTAAGTCTTGCTTACTCACAGCAATCACTGTCTCCGGATATTTTTGCAAAATCTACATTGTCAGCAATAAAATATGTGTTGCTATGGGGCATCTGTTTATGTTTTTATGTGAACTGATAATTACACTGGAGTTCCTTCTGTCTGTCAAAATGGTAGAGCTTTTCAGTAAACCTATGAACAATTGTCAGTTAAATGTAAGAATACTCTCGATTTTATACGGGGGGGGGGGGGGGGGGAAGGATAAATCAGTGCAAGCAGTTATCCAGGCAATTGCAAGTGTGAATCATGTGTTTGGCATGTGTGACAGATACAGTTTTGTCCCTTTATAATCTTGTAAGCTCAGCTCCCCTCTGAGCTCAGGAGCCATACTATTGTATTCACCTGTCACCTCTCAGACCTCATAGCAAACTATCCTGGGCTGGGTGGATCTCAGCCTGCACTTCTCTGAGCAACAAATCCCAGGCAAGTGTCAGAAATATGGCATCATTCAAAATAGATAGGTAGATAGTAGATTTTATGCATTTGAAACAATTCTATTATGACATTTCCAAATCTCAAACGCTGAAGAAATACAATACTTACCGAGAATAAAAGAGCAAAAGGAAAGTAATACAAACCAAACTGTAGTTACACTTAGCTCACACTCTGAGAGGCAAAATCCACAGGAACAGAAACTCTCTTACGGCCCAGTTTCTTAATTTGTGTTTCATCTTTTTGCCCCAAAGACACGTCGGCACTACCATAGCCACCGGTACAAATGCTGTTTGTTGACTATCCTCTCACTTACATTCCTTTGGTGAGCCCAGTTATACTCCTTCATGTGAAATTTGTCTGCCTCCTTTAGCGTGTCCACCAAAGACACTTACATAAAAGCTCTCTGAAAATGCTACCAACGGTCTCAGTTATATGCACAATTTGTGATGCTGGGGTTTTGGCCCTGTGTTATGGAGAGCCCCTCTGAAACTGAACAAGGATAATGCCTTTTCTCCAAAGCTGTTTTCCACATTTTATTTCCATCTGTCTGGGGTTCCTGTCTTAAAAAAAACCATGAATTTACAACTTGCTTATTCTGGTTAAAGGTGTCAATTTGTGTCCAGTTCATTTTTCCTTTAAAAAAGACAGGGTTCATGTTTTCTTACAGCTTTCCAACTTTCTTCTGTTCTGTGTCCGATGTAATTGCTGACAGATTAATGCCCATCTGTCACAGTTCCACACTGTTCATTTTTAGTGAAAATATTCTGTACTTACTCTTCTGGGTGTTACAACCTGAAAAGAATCAAATCCAAATCCATTATAATAACATTACCAGAATTAGATAGACATCAATAACAAGTCAAGGAAATATTACATATGTATATACATACGTGTTTTGAAACACCGTGGTTGGGAAGAGTAAATTATCAGTGGCTCTCAGATAAGGCTGTGTGTAATAGAAAGCAACCACAAAGATGGGGAGCAGAGACCTTGGAAATGTAGGAAGAGGAGGGGGCCAGAGACCCAGCAGACCGACACACGGATGGTCATGGATACAGACAAGTGTTGCAGCCTGATGAAGTTGCCCATAATGGAGAGCATAGGTGGAGTGTCTTTAAGATCTATCTATAAGACAGTCCCGAAAGCAACTGGTTCCCTTTATCCTGTACTTCAGAATCAGGGGTGCAGAACACCTGTCTTGGACCCTATCCTGAACTCCTCTCTTAGAGCTGTGGTAGCAGCATAATAGTACTTAGTACTATGGCAATACCATCTTACTATCATAAACACAACTGTGTTTTGGTACCTGATTGTGCATGACTGATCTGATTACCTGACTTTGAGGTCTGGCTATTAATTTTGCATGCAGCAATTGGTGCAGGATGTAGGCAACCTAGGAAACTGAGCACTACTGGAGATCTGCCGTGAGGAAGGAAACAGCCTCTATCTTGCTTTCCTGATCTAGCTGCAATTCAGTCTCAACAGCCTAAGTATCTAACTGAAACATTTGTCTTTTCAGCTTCGCCATTTGATGATAACAGTTTCAAGTACCCAAACAGTCTATGTAATCAGGAATAAGTTAGCCAAGACGTAGTAACCAGACCTGTAACAGAAAAAAAAAGAGAAACGGGTTGAAAGGATCACAATCTTTGTCTTGTCATCTCTAAGACACAGGAAAATGAGTTCTCAACTGAAATCGCAGATCTTACAATGGGGTTCAAATCCATGGACAGAGGACGTTTTCCATGGGTCATTAGAAAATGCAGAGTGAATTCTTACATCTAAGTTTTAATACAAAATGAGAAATTCAGTTATAAGAATAAATAACTTATTTATTATTATAAATCAGTTTGTTTATAACAAATAATAAATAACTTTTTTATTATAATAAAAAATAAAAAGCCATTTGGGTACTACAGTGTACAGGACAACAGTACAGTGTAAAAGAAACCAGAGGTAGTATACAAGACACTGAAAATAAAACCAAAGAGGCCAAAGAAACAAACAAAATAATAGGATAAAAGAATTTTTTTTAAAAGTAGAATAAAAGAAACTGAAGATTAAACAAAAGAAGATTAAATAAAATTAGAACCAAAGCCCAGAAGATTAAATATGGGAGTTGAAACCGAAGACAGAAGAAAATGAATCCAGGTAATGTAACACAAAGGGATTCTGAGAAGCAGAAATGCTGAGGCTTCTAGAAAAAGGAACATAATATAGAAAAATAGAGTAACCAATTCCCATAAGAGGAAGCAAGAGCTAAACAAAAAATTAAGTGAAGCCCAGGCTACTTTTCAAGTTGCGCTGGGAGATAAAAAGAGGAATCAGAGGAGAAATCTGATGACATGCTGTGTTACCAGGAAATATGACAGTTTGAAAATACCAGCTTTAAAAAATGAGCATCAAAAATAGGTATTGCAACAGCCGTACAAATGGGGAATAACTCAACTTGAATGGAGATGTCTGGAGTGATCTAAATTTTGTAGGACTTAATGAGAGTTCGCAAGAATATAATACACTCTCTTCATTAAGAAGAGAATGGAAATCAGTGACGTTAAAATAAGCACAAGAAATGGTAAAACTTGTGATCACCAAATTAATTTCCAAATCAGAAGGAGCAAAGGACAAGTGAACAAAACACTGCTGAAATAGAATTGGACACCAATCATGTTAGAACAAACAAAAAAAAAGACTTAGAATCCTTAACAGGAAAAACATTCAAATCGACTAGTAACACTGGAGGAATATCCAGGGCTAAAGAGTGAAGATCAAACTTTAATTGATTGAGCAGCCCCAATAAAGTTTGACTGGGCTTTACTTACTCAAAAATGGAAAGTAATCCAAAAGGTAAAAGGTTATTAAGGAAGGGAACTTGACAGGTCGGACAGTTCATTTAAGGTGCTGGTAAATTGTTAGTAAGTTGTTTCGCGCTGCAGAACAAAGAGCAAATTAAAATGGTCAAGGGATATACACAAGAAAAGAAACTACTGGGGACTACAGCCAGGTTAGTGACTGAGAATATTGGGAATTATTTATAAAGAGAGTTTCAAACTAGACATATATGAAGGGCTAAACCGGACTAAGAAGATGACTAAGCCCAGTAAATCCAGGAAAAACAAAATTGGAGAAATTTGTAGATATTATTTGAAGAGCTGAAGCAATTTTACAAGATGGATGTGACAGTTAAAAACCTACCAGGCTAATACGGGGAAAAAACACCTATTCAAGGGGTAACCTCCTCTAATCAATGACTAATGGGTCAAAAAAAACCTCACAGGTAAACAGGATCATGGATAAGACTGTAATAGAAACAACTGTGAATCCAGTAACTAGGGTGAAAATGTTAACCCGGTCCTAAAAGATACTGCAGGCAAAAGTACGGGATAGCAAGAGAAACAGGAAAGGAATAGAGCAAGGAATTAAATGATTGATTATTCTTGAAGGGATGTGAAAACCATGGAGAAAAGCCTACTAAGTTACTGCAGCAAGCTGAAATGTTTTCAAATTTAGAATAAAAAGTTGTATACTGCACAAATCAACTTAAATATTCCTTTGAACACAATTCTTTTAATTGTCAGCTGGAATATATTTTGCGCTAAACTCACGCAGGCAATGGATTTAAAAACACAGGAGTAGAACGGAAAAATACAGACTGAAGTACTTTATTGAGAAGTGAGTGGGACATTAAATAGTATAAATCTCAGGTCCATATCTAATGTATTTACATTGATGGGCAATGATACGAGGAAAGCATTCCTATAGGGAAATGGAAGTTTACACATTTTAGAACATAATGAAGGCAACCTATGTTCTTTCTAACATCCACTTCTCCATTAGACTCAAGTGTTATAAAAACAGTAGAAGAACACATCTGGATTATAAGCTGGTCTGTGTGATGTGCTGGTATGCAAACCTTGTTACAAAACATAATTTTCCAAGTATTAAGAGAAGTGAAAATGTAGAAATGTCTGCTTTGGTTAAGAGGACAGTTTGTGTAACGTTATATTGGGAATATTTTAAAATAAGTATGTATAAGTTAATGGCCTCACGTTTGTATTAGGAAAATACTAAGAAATGGTAGAGGCCATAAATTCCCTAACTGTGGAGAAATACTGATAATCAAACCACTACAAAACTGTATGATATGCAAGCATGTACCAATTCAGTAGAAAGATTCTTTTGTTTTCAAGGATCTAATGAAGTAGCTTTCGAGATGTCTAACAACTGTTCTCCTGCTTCAGGAAAACAGCAGCAAATATCCGTCACCATGAAGAATCATTCAAGGCAAAAGTTATCTTTTCAGTCTGGAAAAAGCACACACTTCATGTACTTTGTCATGTGGTATCTTGGCAGTTAGACCACACTTTGTAATTGAAAACCAAACTTTATCCAAAGATGTTTGGTGCTCTGTGCACTCAATCAGACGGATTCAAGTGCATAATCAAACACACAATTCTGCCATTACAGTAATTGAAAATAACACACAGGTTTTACGCTGATTTAAAACTTTACTCCAACAGGGCCAGTGGATGGAAGAAATGATGGAAAAAATCTTATATCTCTCTCTACAGTGAATTATTCAGTAACAGAACACCGTCAAAATTAAAAGAAGATTGAAGAAATCCAGCAAAATGTCACCGCACGAGCATCACAACTTAAAACAATATATGGTGGTTTTTTAATGGGTTTAGAGATTTTACAGTTCCACAGTATCTAAACTGTTACATGCATTATTTCATCCACTTATTTTATTGTTAATCATACAGGCTGGGATATTGCTATATATCATTATAATATTTATCAAAAACATTTGCATACTACAGCAAGGTTATTTGCAAATATTTAGGGCAACAAGAAAAACTTCTATAGATATGTCAGTGATAAAAAGAGATCTAGGGAAAATGTAGGCTCTCTCCAGAAGGAAACGGGGGACCTGGCTATCCAGGATATGGAGAAGGCTGAGGTTCTCAATGACTTCTTTGCCTCAGTCTTCACTGGCAAGAGCTCCAGCTGCACAGCCCAAGCCACAGAAGGCAAAGGCAGGGACTGTGAGAATGTAGAACTGCCCACTGTAGGAGAAGATCAGGTTCGAGACCTGAAGAAGAACCTGAAGGTGGACAAGTCCATGGGACCTGATGAGGTGCATCCGCGGGTCCTGAGGGAACTGGCAGATGAAGTTGCTAAGCCACTATCCATCATATTTCAGAAGTTGTGGCAATCTGGTGAAGTTCCCAATGACTGGAAAAGGGGAAACATAGCCCCCATTTTTAAAAAGGGAAAAAAAGAAGACCCAGGGAACTACAGGCCAGTCAGTCTCACCTCTGTGCCTGGCAAGATCATGGAGCAGATCCTCCTGGTGACTATGCCAAGGCACATAGAAAATAAGGAGGTGACTGGTGACAGCCAACATGGCTTCACTAAGGGCAAATCATGCCTGACTAATTTGGCGGCCTTCTATGATGAGGTTACAGCATTGATGGATAGGGGAAGAGCAACTGTCATCGTCTACCTGGACTTATCCAAAGCATTTGATACTGTCCCACACGACATCCTTATCTCTAAACTGGAAAGACATGGTCTTGATGGATGGACCACTCGGTGGATAAGGAATTTGCTGGATGGTTGTTCTCAAAGAGTTGTGGTCAACGATTCAGTGTCCAAGTGGAGGCCAGTGACGAGTGCTGTTCCTCAGGGGTCAGTACTGGGGCCAGTGCTATTTAACATCTTTGTTGGTGACATGGACAGTGGGATCGAGTGCACCCTCAGCAAGTTTGCAGATGACACCAAGTTGTGTGGTATTGTGGATACGCTGGAGGGAAGGGATGCCATCCAGAGGGACCTTGACAGGCTGGAGAGGTGGGCCTGTGAGAACCTCATGAAGTTCAACAAGGTCAAGTGCAAGGTCCTGCATGTGTGTCGGGGCAATCCCAAGCACAAATACAGGCTGGCCGGAGAATGGATTGAGAGCAGCCCTGAGGAAAAGGACTTGGGAGTGCTGGTGGATGAGAAGCTCAACATGAGCTGGCAATGTGCGCTGGCAGCCTAGAAAGCCAACCGTATCCTGGGCTGCATCAAAAGGAGCGTGGCCAGCAGGTCAAGGGAGGTGATTCTGCCCCTTCTACTCTGCTCTCGTGAGACCCCACCTGGAATACTGTGCTCAGCTCTGGAGTCCCCAGCACAAGAAGGACATGGAGCTGCTGGAGCGAGTCCAGAGGAGGGCCACGAAGATGATCCAAGGGCTGGAGCACCTCTGCTGTGAAGACAGGCTGAGAGAGTTGGGGCTGTTCAGCCTGGAGAAGAGAAGGCTCCGGAGTGATCTCATAGCAGCCTTCCAGTATTTAGAGGGGGCCTACAGGAAAGCTGGAGAAGGACTTTTTACAAGGGCACGTAGTGATAAGACAAGGGGCAATGGATTTAAACTGAAAGAGGGGAGATTTAGATTAGATCTAAGGAAGAAATTTTTCACTCAGAGGGTGGTGAGGCACTGGACCAGGTTGCCCAGAGAAGTTTTGGCTGCCCCATCCCTGGAAGTGTTCAAGGCCAGGTTGGATGAGGCTTTGGGCAACCTGGTGTAGTGGAGGGTTTCCCTGCCCATGGCGGGGGGTTTGGAACTAGATGATCTTTGAGGTTCCTTCCAACTCTAACCATTCTGTGATTCTATGATTCTATGATTGTCCTAGTTTTAGCTGGGACAGAGGTTTTTTTTAACAGCTAGAAGAGCTCCATGTTTTGGTTTTACTCAGAGGCTCACTCTGAGAAGAACGCTGATAACAAGCTGCCAAGGAACCACCCCCCCTCCACATCAAACCATGACAATGATTTATCAAAAATTCAATACTGGATAGGACAAGACCAAAGCATTCAAAATACACTGTCCAGTCAGCAGGCACATAGCAATAAGGAGTTAGCACAGGTCAAGGAGTGTACGGTTTAGCCAACGAAATCATAAGACCATAGTCACCTGAATATATCCCTATAAAGGCAGAGATGGTCATAACCTGACCAGAACCACATTCAAACCCCTTAACATTACAACAGTGAGATAAACACCTATAAATAAATGAAAATAATATGTTGCATGTGTACATGCTTTGAAACACCGTGGTTAGGCAGAGCAAGTTACTGGTGGTTCTAGGATAAGGACATACATAGCAGAAAGCAATCCCAAGGCTACAGCAGAGACCTCCAAGAAAACCAGGGAGCAGAGACCTTGGAAGTACTGGAAGAGAAGGGAGTCAGAGGCCTACAGACAGACAACGTGGCCGCTCATTGATACAGACATGTAACAGCATAATGAAGCTGCCTATAACAGTAGCATACGTAGGGTGTTTTTAAGGTATATTTATTATAAGACTGCCACAAAAGCAACTGGTTGCCCTTACCCTGTATTTCAGATTCATGCATCCTCACTACATGGGTAAGTACTGTCTGCATAGTAGCTTCAAAGGTATCTTGTGTTTTGGTGTTTGGTCTAATGTTTTGTTAATTGTCTTTGACTGATTGTATGCTTTTGAGGACTGGCTGTTAAACCTAGATGTGTAGGAGATGACTGACTGAGAGATAGATTAAAACTCTGCTTTTTTGTCCTTTGTCTTTGAAGTTTGCAGTTTTTGAGTAGGTCAAGAAATTCAAAGTTCTATGAATGTTAACCTCAGAAGGCTGGTCACCTCAAGACAAGGACGGATTTGAAGAGTTCAGAGGGCAATACAAATGAAAACATGCTCGTTTAGTTGTGATGAGACCATTGGCTTTGGCACTATTCATTTAAGAGTAATTTGTCATCTGTATTAGGAACACTGTGTTGCTGGATCATTTAATGTGATTGCATGGGTGTTTAAAACAACTCTCAATATGAAAAGGAATCAAAGAAGTTTATGGAGCTCTTCAGCAGAGAGAAATCCCTACTGAGTTGTATAGAAGTGTGTTATAAATGTGTATAGAGTGTCTGAGCTGTGACCAAATGTCCATTGCTAGCCAACTTTATTGTGTGGTGGATTGATCTTTCTTCTTCCAAAGCTCAGCATTCATAAATTGTTCTGGAAAACATCAAAGTTATTTGAAAAGGTCTATAGGAGTATAAATTTCTCTATGCAAAATGGCTGTTTAACAAGATTGCCTCCTTGAACTTTTCACATGATTGTGACAGCCACTTTCATTTACTAATGGAAGTTTTATAGCGGATTTTCCCACTACTCCCACATCTCTATTTACTGTTATTTTATAGAGAATATTTTACAAATTGGGTCTCTGAAATAAAGGAAGAGACATTTGGTGGCATTCCCAGACTGCTATGTGGCTTGTTAGCAGGGCTGCCCAAGAGACAGCATGCAGGACAACCCCATCTCACATGGACTGCTAGGTTGGGCTGCACCTAATGGGCCCATCTACATGGGGGTTAATTCAACAGTCATTATGGTCATTGCTGAGAAACTCCTTTTGTGTAACCCCTGCTTAAATTCAAATTAGGAAGAACAGAAGGTTCACAAGGAGTTGTTGCAGACAGCAAAAGGATGGGGTGTGTGTACTTCGGTTTTACAGTGCTAGTGATCATTTAAGTGAAAAAGGAAGAGAAAGGATAAAGTGGTTAGGAAGGCATCTGAGGCTTCATGTACCCAACATCCATCATATTGTAGCTGGATGAGACTTAGAACTGAACAGAAACTGACTATTTTCTCAGGTCACCATACACAGAAAGCATTCACTTGGTATTTTAGGAAACCTCTCATGTATTCCATCTGGAGAGTCCCTGGGTAATTTCACGTTAAATGGTTGAATTCCCTAAGGGCAAGAAGTAAAGATGTTTTCAATTTTTTGATGAGGAGGAAGAGAGTAGAAAGGAGGAAAAAATATCTAGAGAAAAGAAGAGACAGCTAAGTGTAGAGCAGCATTTAGAGAAGCAGAAAAGAAGTGTAACAGAAGTGAAGAAATTATTTCTTTATCTTTTATTTTTCTAAGTTATATGTCTTTGTGAAGTCTCCGTTGCAAAAGACAAACCTCGAGTCTGCTTGATTTGCCATTTTTCATGTGGTGAAAGTTCCTTTTTTTTTTTTTTCAGAGAAAGACAGTAATATTTCTCCTAGCGAATAAAGATTTTTCTCCAACAAGTTATAAGTGTGCATTAAAATAAAATTGTGAAATGCTTTGCCTGTGCACTTTGGTGAAAAGCCTCATTTTTATAGGCAAGCATCTTTCTGAGCAGTACAAAAAAAAAAAATTTAGAAATATCTTTTCTATTTTTTTAGCAGAAAAAGCAACTTTCGTTCTCAGTGAAGTTTCAAAACTTCACAGAAGCTTTGATATTTTTTTAATCAGTCCAAAAGAATATTTTGCACATTCCTAAATGTGACATGATGAACAATTCTCAATTTTTGAGGCTGGGTCATCCTGCTGAACCAGGATCATCCAAGGTCAATGCTCTATCCTTAGCAGTGACAGTGTGAAGCTTATGATGAATCATTTCTACACATGGGATAAAGGCATTAGACCACATTTTTCTTCCAGATGCACTCATTAAATTACACAAAAATTAGTGGGAAAAAATCAGTCTTGAAATGCACAGAATGTCATGGTTTTAATTGAGATGGGTTGTGCTTACTTCAAGATTGAATTTTCTATAGTGGTTGTACATTGTTGACTGAAAATTGTTTTGATTCTAGCTGTGTGGTTTCATAGCAGCAACCTTAACTTTAATGCATACTGGCATCACTGTAATTAAATTTAATTCGCAAAAGAAAACTAACTTTAAAAACTTTTAATTTCTTTTTGTTTCTATATAAATGCTAACATGGAAAATTTTAAGCACATAACATACACAACAAGAGCCAAGAAGCTAAATATGCAGTTCTACCTCCAGCCCGCTTAAATTGCCTACTGTTGAGGCACATCATCTGCATCAAAAGGACAGAATTCCGGCAGGGTATGTCCTCATTCATTACTGTGGCAAGTGAGGAGATGCACGATCAGATTACAACTACACTATGTAAATGCAAAGGATCAGAATAGGACCTCAAAGACACGTATTCTGGGCTTCTCAAGTGAAAGAGTTCCTAAATGTTATGCAAAATAATACGTGGCATTTAATCTTCTAAGAGATGTAAAGAAAATGTCTTCTACTTTATACTTTTAAAGGGAAAAGTCTTTTGTTCATCACATTGGACAGAACTTTTATCCTTAAACTGTCAAGATTATAAAGGTATCAGCATACATTTAAATTTCCTACCCTGAAAGATGGTAAATGATGTATGCAAAAGAAAATCAGAGTGCACGAGAAATGTCTTTACATAGGGTTTTTACCATAGAAAAAAAGTTAATATAAAAAAGAAAGGTGTGGGTTTTTAAGCTAATGTTAATGCATGATAAGGTCAACTGGCAAGCAAATCCAGCCAACTACAGGCTTTTTTTTTTTAATAAGAAAAAGGTACTTTTTTTGAGATTGAAGATTTTTTTTTCTTTGCTTTTGCTTATATTGATAGACTATGAAGGTCAAGAAGAGATTGATCCGAAGAGGCCAGTAAAAGTTAGAAGTAATTTAATTACGGTTGTCCAAATCTGAAATATCTTCTAATCCGATTATATACTTATTTCTTGAGAGACAGTGTGTGGGTATCTATATTTGCTACAGAAAGATACTTCTTTGTAATCTAAAAGAATTCATTTATCAACTCCTTTTTAAGAAGCAGAATGAGTCAAGAAAAAAAAATTCCCTGAGGATTTTTCCATAGTTAAAAATAGAGTATGTTTGTATTAGTTCGTATTTCAAATCAACTGTGTGTGTGTATGTGTATTTGTGTATATTACAGCTGCATTACATAAAATAGCCTTGTTGAGTCCAAATAAACAGAGACACTATTGATTAGACGTGCCGTGTGAGGATCCATTGTAGTGCTGTGCAACCTGCCTTATGTAGCTGGAGTGATTCATCATAACGAAGGACATACTCTGGGACATTTACAGAGACGTAATTTTGTCTAACTGTCCTAATATTAAATAGACAAAATGCTTTCCGTGAAGAGGAAGACTGCCATCCATCAAAGATTTTTAATCCCTGCTTTGCCATGGTCATCCTTTTAGGGTTTTAACAGTACAAAATATACATTAACTGTAAGTACAAAAACTGAGGTGACTCTTAACAACTGTGAAAGCAAATGAGGCATCATGTGAAGGCGAATATGGTGCAAATAAGAGTAGAAAAGCTGAGAAGCAAATGATGGCATCCACTGAAGGGCAGCACAGTTTGCCTCACAGAGCCCTGAGCTGCAGAGAAAGGTCTTCTTCCCACCACCTCAAAACAGTAACACTACAGAGAAGTTTCTAAGGACATATCTCATCCTCTGATAAGCATGTACTGCAGCCCTTCCTAGCATAGTAGAACACGATTTGCCTGAAAAGTGTTCAGTAGAGATCCTGAAGTAAAGTACAGAAAGCACAGGAGTGTAGGTAAATCCCTTCCTCTATGTGTGTCTATTTGTAGCACCAAAACAGAAAAAAAAAGTGAGCTATAAAAATTGAGCTATATTTTTGAAAATGTTCCTCCCTTCCATTTCTTGAATCCAGAGCCAGAAATAGCAGTGCTGAAATTCTGTGAGAAAGACCATTCTTGCACTCCTAGGAAATACCATCGTTATCTCTATAAAGTCTGTGCTGTGAGATTTGGAGATGTTTTGCTGACTGCAGAGATCTGGATGTTCTTCAGATAAGGAATTGAAAGTTTGTCTTACTAGCAGATGCAAATCTCCACTCTAAGGTTCACTCATTATCAGGTTAGACTGTTGAAGTATATTGAAGTATAACTATTGTACAAGTCTGGTAGGGTCTTCTTGACATGAATGTGTGCAACGCTGACTTCAAAAGATTTATAAATATGAATGGACTGGTGATGCTAGCTAACATGATTAAGATGCTCTCTAAATTAACTCTACCACTGAGTTGCCCACAAATGGCACAGAAATTATTTTATTTTGACAAATAAAATACCAGAGATAAAAGCCCTGTGCACTGAGTGCTGTGCCTCTTGAGCCTTTACTTTTTTACCTTAGACGAACGACTGATACAAACAGCAATTAAGGGCTTACTTTAGGCAAAAACTTAATGTCTATGTGCTCAATAGCTTTATCAAGCAGGAGTGAGGTTACTCGTATTGTATGAGTATATTATGTGTCTCGCTATTAGACAAAGAATTCAAAATTTGAAATTTATATCCACGGAAATCCTATCCTTGTATAACAGTTTTGCAAATTAAGAAATGTGCTGTGCTTTTTGGAGCTTGCTGCATCCTGGAAAACAGAGAATATAGTCTTTTGTCTCACTGGTTATTTCACTGGGCAATTGAATTTCTTGAAGAGTATTGGGCAGACCATGCATTCCTAATGAGAAATATGCTGGCTTGATGACAACTGGTTTCACCTTGAATGTTTCTCTAGATAGTGAATTTTTCCTAAGCTGCTAATAACATGGCTCAGTCTCCCAGAGGGGTACAAAATATTTTCCTAGGAGCTGTGTTAGTCCATGCTGAATGAGGTCTCTAAGAACAATCCCAGTGAGAAGTCATACGAAAGCTTTTTAGTAACCAACAAAAAAAAAAAAAAAAAAAGAAGGCTGGTCTAAAAGAGTTTACACAGCTGTGAGTGATAAAATATAGCAGCCATGGCAACCCACTCTCCAGTATTCTGATAATGCATCAGAAATGAGGCTATTAGAATTATTAATTCATATTAGTAGCTATTAAAATTACTACCTGCAGATTCACAGCCTGAAAATCCTTTTCTATATCCAAGAGAAGGTTCAATTGCAGAAGGAACCTTTTTGCTAAATAGGTGCACTGTATTGTATGCTAGACATTATGGGAAGTCCAACAGATAATAAAGCTCACATTGAGCTTTATGTAGCTGCTTTGTAATGCAAGGGTAGCAGATGTAATACTTTAGTCTTTTAATGATGGCAAAGAACCAACACAGCCCCAATAGCAGTAGCAATAACTGGACTCTTACTGGTTCCCTGGAAGCTAATACTAGCAATTCAACTTACTGTAGGGTATTTCATTAAATAGCAAGTGACATGCAAAATATTCTACTTTGGTAGGTAATAAACAAAGCCAACAGAGATCAGCAGAAAAGCTGAGCCAGACTCATAGAAAGGTTTTGTGGAGATGCTGCGGTGAGACTCAGGGAGTCCTGTAGAGATTTGGCTACATCCTTTCCATCCCCCATTAACTTAACTCAAAATGCAATTGCATGCTGTTTTAAGTAAAAGAAGAAACACTATTACACCAAGGCCACAGCGGGAAATAATCAGGGGGAACAGTAACATGGCAGAGAAAGAACATTTTATTTATGGAAATGAGCAGAAAAAGTAACACACGAGCTAGAAGCAGCCAAATAGGTACCAGTAAAAATAATAAACAAGTAAAGAACATGAGCTTGGATTACAACCAGTTTTTAGGAATTCACATCACAGTCTGTCTCCTTTAAGATGCCATGTACCAAAAATGGATATGACATCCAGTGTTCTTTCTAAAAATTATCATTCTCAGAAAGAGAAGAGGAAAACAAAAGTGACTGCAAAATGAAACTTAATATGTCCCCACAGGATAGACACAGCAAATGATGTAGGCATATGCAATGGGGCTTGAGTAGCCTTTACACTAAATACTACTCTGATTTCTCTCCCCCCGGTTGCCACCTAACTCAAGAACAGCCTGAATTTCTCAGGGACTTCATTTTTTTACAGAGTTCCCTCTGTGCTCACAGACATTTCTTTCTACATATCCATCTTCTATTTCCTGCAAAACTTTATCAGTAATACCAATAGGCACCTGGAAGCAGACATTTATCCACCTAAGCTTCCTTTGGAACATGGAATCAGACTCTCTACCAAAAAAAAAAAAAAAAGACACTCTTCAAACATACTGGGAATTACTTTCCTGCCAAATAAAAAGGTGGTAATACTTATGGTCACGAATTAGAAGATCTGAGTTTGGTTTCTTCCTGGACATGTTCAGACTGACAAACCCTGGATGTCCAGATGGCAGTCTCTCTAACACTCTTGAGGCTTACCTGGAAAAGTTTCTTCAGTTTAGCTATGCCAGCAAAAAAATCACCTACCGTTGAGTGCACTTATAATGCTAAGAAGGTGAACACAGAAATTTGGTTTAGTCCAGTTTGGCCAGTAAAATCAAACAAATGTTAGCTCATCGGGCGTTCCAGGAAATGTTACCCATGGTCCTCACAAGAGATGACCAAGTAATAAAAATATTTGTCAATGATCTTACTTGTAAAATTTCCAAAGGCTACAATTCTGCGGTATCAGTACGCTGTCCTTTTCCCATTTTCCCTCAGGCATTCAGACCAACATTGATGGATACTGTATTCACACAGATAACAGCATCCCTGCACAACCGAAAGGCTCCGTGCATGGACAAAAGTACTTCTTGTTTCTTTTTCACGACTCACAGTTCATCAGCTCAAGTTCATGTCCTCAGGATGACTCATGTGCTTCTGTTCAGCACGTGCTCAGTGCTCAGTGCTCAGCTGAGTGAAGCAGAGCCCGCTGTGGCCTGCGGAGCCCAGCTTGCCAACCGGGAGGGAGAAGGGAACGGTTCACGTCCCGTGGACAGCTGCTACATGAGTAACTGGCTGATCTGCCATGGGGGAAGTCCAACATCACTCCACGCAATGGGGAACGCTCTCCCGAGCACCCTCAGATACAGCCACGCTTTCTTAGGTCACGAATGCGTCGGGGAAATATTTTTGCCTAAGAACTTGCTGTCTCATAAAAAATTAAAAGGTTGGCAGAAGTGGTTTGGTTTTGATAACGTGACAGAGCCCTGACCAGGTCTCATAGACCCACCCACCTGCCAGGTCTCTGCTCGCAATCTACTTGTTTTCCTGCCCTTGCAACTGCCCAGCTTCTCTGTAGCCACTGTGGGACATGGAGAGCCTCAGCATGACCCCAAAGGGGCAGGGCCCATCACCAAATATCTTTTCTTTCCTCCTCTTGAAAAATAAGAATAATAATTTTTGCTTTTTCTAAATTACAGCTGGAAAAAAAAAATTAAAATCTTCTACGAGGCAAAATCATCTTTTCTGTATGGTTTCTGTGTAATGGACTAAAAAGCAGTCATTTTTCCCTGCATCGGAAAGGAGATTTTAGGAAACATTTGAAGTGAGAGACAAAAGAAACTTCACAGGGACTGGCTGGGGAGCTCATGTGAATCAGAACAGGCAGCAGAAAATGATACAGAGTCAAAAGCAGGCAGAAAACATAGGTGGGGACCCCAAAAAGCAGGCTGACGGGGGCAGAGGAAATAGTCGAGGTGATAAAGCATTTCCCTTTTTCTTCTCACGCACCATGAGCACGTTAACAGAGATCATCAATGTGACATGATGAACCCCTTAAAATATGTCAGAGTACATATCCCAGAAAACATCCCTGTACTAGAGGAAGAGGAACAGCTGAAGTATCCAAATACCTTATTATTTCTTATAAAGAGATCTATAGTTTAAAGAAAGAATCCAGTTTTTAGTAAAATTTAGGTGGACAGATGCTTGACTGAATGACTGCTGGTACTTTTTAGTCATTTTGATTTTAAAATAATCTCATATTAAGATCTAAATGAGGGATGATTTCAATTTCTTCTTTGAGGCTGGAAGGAACAGCAATGTGGGACTGTACCAGCTGCAGCTTTAGAGCTGTATTTGGAAGGCTATAAGGACACACTTTATTTCCTTATGGATCTCAAAGGCCTGGACTAATTAGTACTTATTAGAAAACAAATTAGAAATGCATTTTATTTCCCCATATGGTGAAAGTAAGAGCTACAGTAAAAGGATAGTATATGAGAAGAGCTGAGATAGTGATTTGCAATGCATAATTTATTTGACTAATTTTGCCTTTTGTTTTATGCCTATGCATTGTCTATGAGCAGGTAGCAACTTCTTGGAGTGCATCCATTGTTCAAAACAATTTGTCAAATAATTTTTGCTGTGTAGCTCATTTGTGAACAGTTCATTGCATGTACTTGATCACTAAAATTCAAAATTGTAGTGCCAAGAAATAATAGATATGCAGGTGACCTGATACATTTTTTTATTTGATAATATGGATACCACTATAACCTTTTTTATATGAGTGCATTTGATTTGATTTTTGAGTTTTCCACCTGCATAAATTCTTTAAAATTAACTTAAAACTGTTAGATTGACAGTAAAATTCCTACTGAAGAGAAAAGAGGCACTACCAGGATTAAATAGAATTCACAGGGACTTAGACCTTATCCTCACTGTTTCATCAATTTTTCTCCCATAATGTACTTTATGAATGTAGAAGGTGATCCTGGCAGGTGAGTAAACACAGGTAAAACAATTTGATTTTTAAAAGTGAAAGAATACCTAGAGAAAAAAAGAAAGAGAAGTGATCCCGGTAGCAACTGAGAGAGGCACCTTATGGCAACACTTTCATAACTGATACATTATTTCTATGTTTGTAAAAGACAAGAGCTTTAAATATTTTGAGGCTGGAATAAAGAACTAACTGTTTCTTATCTCTTGAGTACAGTAGAAACAAGAACACTTTGGTGATCTCCTTCTGATACTGTTCAGCAACAGGATTATTCCAGCACTAACACCTGCAGAACACCACAACACAGATGGCTACGTCCTGGTGATGTCGGAGGTTGGAGCACCTCAAATTCGCAGCTCTCACCTCTATGCTTCTCAGCCTAAATCCTGACCTCTAACTTTGGGACTGGTTTGTAAGTTGTTTTTTTCCACACACCCAAAGTTCAGGTCTTTAATTTCTGACTACTATTCAACACACTTTTAAATGAACTGTTTCTAGGAACTGGCCAACCATATTTTTTGTGAAAGTCATGTCATGTGGAAGTCAGTATTGCCAACGTGCTAGACGTGCTTTCATCACGGCCACCTACAAAACAGGGTACCTTAGGAGAGCAAGGGCAGAAATGTTCATCCCAAACAATTTCTCCCATTTGTCTACTCTGGGTAATTTAAAACAGAGAAAATTACACACAGATAGAACTGAACAGAAGTAATTATGTCTTTATGCTTGCTGACCATGCAATTGCATGAACAATTGATTCCAGATATTCCTTTTATAGCCCCTACACCTGGCTGACTCCAAACTGTCATCTTTAGACCCCTGTACACGGAGGGCACGTTCAACCTAGTCCTATTAGTAAGATGTTTAAACCCTTTAGAAGCAACCATGTACCCTTCACACTACTCAATGCTCCAAGAAAAGGCATTCTATACATCTACTGGTAGAAAGAAATGTAAAAAGAATCTACATAAGCACGACAATTTGGAGGAATTGATTTTGTCCCTGGATTAAGTGTTTTTGTTCGTTATTTGTAGATTCCACTCGGACATAAACAGATAGGAGATCTGTTACCTTCTTTAAAATGTTTCTTGGCTAGAAAATGCTTCTAATTTATATGATGTATTACTCCATCAATGTTATAGAATTACATGCTTAGTTTATACAAATTGTAAGTTTACATGGTTCATACATAGTTTTTCAAATTATGAAAGACTTCTTGACTTCTTGTTTTTCACCGTAGATTTCCTTTACTGACAGGACAAAGCTCACCTTTCAGCCATCTCTTTTAACAGCACTTTGCTAATCTATATGTAGTTTATAAACTCCTTTCTCTTTGAAAACATTTTCTCCAATAAGTTCCACATTCAGAGCTGTATTTCAAAGTGCCAATTTAATCCTTTTTATCTTTTTGATAACTTAGAGTATTGGTCATTACTTGATTATTCTGGTCACATTTCACTCTTCTTCACTGAAATCTCAATAGAGAAAGAATGCTTTAGGCAAAATGAACTCTGAACTTTTATGCCATTGAAATCTTAATGTAAGTATATTGCATATAGCCTGCACAACTAAACCTAAAATTGTAAGACACACATTCACATCATAAAGTTTGCACCAGCACATAAATGGAAGTTTTCATGAAGGAGAAATTTAATTTCTCAGTGTTATTTATTACAACACTGGGTACTTACTAAATCTAATATTAAAGAGTTTGAAAATATTTATTTAAAATCCCAGAATGGCAATGTAGAGAAGGTAACAATAAGCACTTCCTGCTCCTTCCTATAGAAACCATAATGCTTTTCACTGTCCATAAACTATTAAATGATTTGGTTTTCTACAGTTAAAAAGCTAGGGCATTGTCTTCATGTGCCACATTTGAATACTTACAAGTCATGATGACACCGTAAAAGTTAATGTGCATACTCTTTTTTAAATACCATTACTACTACAAGGAAGTAGTGCCTATCATAAAATTGTGTTTAAATTAAAAAGAAACATTAGCATGAGTTAAGGTGTCCTTTTCTCTTTCATTCTTTTAATACTTCATCCCTTAGGGTTCATCAGAAAACTACTTGTTTTCTAAAATAGCCATTTCTGACATAGGTACTTTGGCTCATGCTGTTCACATATATCCCCACATCATTATTACATTAAAGCATCGTTTCTGTAGGGGATTTTGTCTTCTCCACTTCACCTGCTGCATTAGTTATCAAACCTGCTGCTCCCTTCCAGTACAGACCAATTTCTCACAGCTTAATACTCAAATTATTATCTTAAAATTCCTAAAATGCAGTTCCACTATGGCTTAGCCACGTTTGCCGCTTTTAAAATCGTTGCTTATTAATGTTAATCATGTTAGAATGCTGGGTATCCTTAACTAGTATAAGAGCTTAAGTTTTTAATCTGGATCTTTTTTTTCCTTCACAAATTTCCAGAAAATTGCTAGGATTAAAATACCATAAAGATTTTCTTTCAACTTATGTGAGCCTGTAGCCCAGATTGCTTAGAAGAGAATCTTTTATCCGATTCAAAGGACATATGCGCAGACTGATGTAAAGCATGATCTGTAGTACGTGTGTGTCCACTCCATCTTGCATGCTGTGGTCAATAAAAATAAGGAGTGAATTGTGTTACAAGCAAGTATTTCTTCCCTTCAACCTCATCCTGTATCTGTGTCGTCACCCATCTTTTATACAGCTTTTGAGTGTCACCCTAGGTGAAATATATAAGGCTTTTAAGCTGTACAGACTCCAAGGGCAGTGAAGGCTGGGCCTCTATTCAGAAGAAGAAAGGTGACTGTGGAAAAATAACAGAAATTGGGGGAATGGGAGAATATTGTCCCCCAAAGTTCAGCTTACATCTTAAACAATGAGCTGTAATATTAGAGCAGCTTTGAGGTGATACACAGGTGCTGTTCCAAGAAACGGAGTGCCAGGAAACGCTTAAGGCCTGCATCTGGCCAGATGGAATGTGCGATATCCCTGAAAAGGGGAGTAGAGTGGTGCGGAGGTACCATGGCTTGTCCCTGTTATCAGAAGATAACAGCACAGCTGCTGTCAAGAAAGATGGACCGTAACTGTCTCCTCAACCACTATGGTGGGATCATGCCCTGAAGCTGAACTTTGCTCATTATAATGTCATTGTAATATGTATGACTAGAGTCACTCAAGCTCCACCTAAAAGTAGAGAAATAGTATAAAATGGTTAAAGAGAAGGGGGATGTTAGGGGCGAAGACTTCCATCGAAACATCTGGGATCAGTCGACGGGCTGAACCTCTCTTCCCCCCCCCGCGTTGAGACGCCTATTGGGTGAGAGCTCTGTGTTATGCGCATTTACTTACTAACATTTTGCTAGCTATTTAGTATTATCACTGACCAGTTCTAATCTATATGGTTCTAAATCAAATCTGTTTTTGCAGTCAGTCCCTATCACCGTCTTTCTTTGAATCTGTATCCTGTCACAAGCATCAGTATTAAAATTTGTTGTTTTAATATAAGTTTCCGGAAACTTTAATATAAGGGAGGATGACTCATTGTGCTGCCGACGAGGTCCCTGAATAGCTTAGGCAAACACCCTCCAACTTAGTGGGCTGTCCAGGGTGGGCAGGCGGGTTGGATACAAGGGTCTTGTCTTTCTTGGGAAACTGGTAGACTGGTCGAATTGCTCCTGACTTTTACTGAACTGACCTCTGTTGGTCAGATACTGTATCATTTCGTGACAGTGACCCTACAGGGGAAGCCAAGCCAATCTATTTAATTGCAATTAATTACCCAGAGGAAAGGAGATGAACAAATGAACTCTTCACCCTCAATGCTCTCCAAGACAAGCAGTGTCTCCACCTGTGGTCACACAGCTGGGACTGGAAGAGATAAATGTGACCTCTTCTCTGGTAATATGTTAGCCAGTTTAAGCAGAAGCAGTTTTGAAGTTTGAGGAAAGATTTAATTTTGCAACCTGGATTTTGGAACCAATTTGAGCACAAATGCATTAGATCAGATATTTCTGATTCCTCATGAGAACCAAAGATAGCATCTTTGCAAAACTAGATAGCCACTGGTCTTCTTAAAAAATGCATGTGTCAGTACTTGCAATTCTGTTTTATCACATTGCTCCACAATCTCCTTTCTAAGAGTCTTCAAGAAGGAAGATGAGGCTAGATGAACCAGTCTGTAACCTTAATCTGTCCTTCATCCATTTTTTTCAGGTTAATTTGAGTTAGGAGAATAGCACAGAGACCATCCTAGTCTCACTGACTGTTGGTTTCTCCCTAGCAATGGGCAAAATCTCAAATGTCTGTTTTAATTTCTTAGATCAGCCAGCAGGCTTTGATACCTGTGGTCCTTGGTTTTGATAAACAGCATAGCTTTTATGCTATCACTCACTTGAGTGATTTTGTTCTTTCCTCTCCAAATGTCAACTCCACTTCTCCCTGAACTCAACTGCAAAACTGCTTTAGACTTCAACGAAAACAGGTTTGGGCCCCAGGAGATGAAAGAAAGTGATTTTGATCAATTGCTCATCTGCCCGAAGAACACTTTCACACAGGTTCTGCCAGGCTATATTTTAGCACCCCTTCTCTCTGCGATGCTGAGAGAGATAATAACACAATTTGGGCTGTTGTGCTATCAAGATACAGATGACACGCAGCTCCATGCCTCGTTTTCATCAAACCCAGATGGTGCGGCATCTTTGCTTTGCCTGTGCCTGGCAAAGATTAATACTTAGATAAGGGCAAGCCGACAGAAGCTTAATTTGGACAAGATGGAGGAGGTGCTATTGTGTAAGGGAAAATAGGGACAATCTTACTTCTTTTCCACTTCCCATTTGGGAGAGTTTCGACCTGGAGCGAGTTTGGATTCCCATCGCTATTTGAAATCACAGGTGGCTTGGAGGGCCCAAGACAGCACTTCCTATCTGCTTCGGTTAGCCATCCATCACATTTCTTCTTGGCTTCGGACAATGCCACCTCCAATCCATGCCATTGTACATTCTAGACTTAATTATTATGATGTGCTCTATATGGGGCTACAGATGAGGACCAACTGGAAACAATAGTGCGTGTTGAAACCAGCTGCTTGCCTGGCTGGCAATGGGAGCCACTGAGCGCATACTAGATAGCTTCTCTGGCAAAAATTGTGTCTCCCTCCCCACCGAAGAGATGGTTCCCTCCCTGGTGAATCTGGATCCTACACTGAATTAGCGTGAAATGACCTGGGTCCTATCTTCTTGAGAAAACATCTCCTGCCAAGTGAACTCTCAAAACAATTTCTGACAATATAATGTTAGAGGTCTAGAATTAAACAAATAGGAGGCAGTAGCAATGCTTTTAAAGCAAACAGATCTCAGCTTCAAAATTGGCTTCCCCAGCTACTCCAACAGAGCCCAAATGTGTTAAGCTTGGCACAATAAATGACCCTTCACTTTTCCCTAGCTTTGGATTATCACCAAGCTTATCACAAAGGACTGGTTTGGGAATCTCATAGTAATTGCATCTGTATTCATGAGCTTTTTGACATCATCATTAATATCGCACTAGAGTTATGGGCTCCCCATGAAATTACAGTAAACTGACACCAAGAACTCGATCTAAACAGCTTTGGACTTTGGATTCTTCTTTTAAAGATTCCGTCCGTGACCCATTGCTCCTCAAAATGTGTGGTTCATATAGGCACTCCTAGGATTCAATATTTTTCTGACCTGCCTCTTGGGTCAGCAAAAGTGGTTTGGAAAGCTGAAGAGAGTAGCCTTATTTATTACATTTCAGCACTTCCTATTCTAGTTCTAGCTAAAACCAGAAGCTACAGAGAGGAATTCTTAGGACATTAAAAAAACCCTCCTTTCAAATTCCAGAAGGGCTTTATGTTTAGTCCTAAGATGGGAAAAGCCTGTCACTTCTTATTGCAGCCAAATTACCCATTAGAGGGGCAAGCTTAAGTAGAATACTGCAGTCAGAAGCTATACTACTATGTATTTAATTCAGAATACTGGAACAACTTTTCTTTTCAATGAGTTTTGTTATTTGTATCCATGTCAGATAGTGTTATTCTCCATCAATAGCGAAACTGTCAAAATGGTGTAAGATACTGAGGACTAAGCTACAACTTTATGAGAGTTACAGTGGCAGAGTCTGGGGTTTTTTTTTTGTGATAATAGACCAAGAATCAAATTCCCTCCTCAATTGCTCCAGCTGACCAGTCCAGACCTTGTTACCTGAATACAATATCTCTATCTCAAACATCCTGAGTAAATGGGATTCAGACATAATTTATAATTCTTGGAAAGGAAAATATTTCATTATTTCCTATATAAACTACATATACCAATAATAATTTAAATTCCTAAATATATGCAGGTGCTTGGATGGAAAAGGAGACATTTCAATTCCTTGGTCTCTGCTTTGCTTAATTGGATTTTACTGAGCCTTTTAAATCAGCTGAGCCTTCTGATCAACTTCACATCCACCGTCACTTCTAAGAGCTTTCACAACACAACAGGCCTGAATATCTGTCTGACAGACGTATTTTTGAATCTACCAACAGTTCCTTACTAAGATATTTTCATCAAAAATGTAAAACCTTATAAAAAATTCAAATGTTTTGGTTCAGTTGAGGCCCTCAGCTAGAATAATGTCATCTCATGTCTATATGGCATGGTGGTGTTGTTATTTGGAGGCTTTTAACACTACAGTGATAGTGATTTCAAAGGGTTTAGTTCCTTTTTAAGAGATAACTGCACTATTCTTGATTTTGATCTGTCACCACCTTGCCACAGTATGATATTCCAGGTTTCTTGTTTAGAGTAAATGCATTTTTTTTTATCATTGCAGCTTGATAAAACAGAAGCCCATTTTGAACAATAAAGCATAAGTAATGTATTTCTATTTTTATATGTTTTCTTGGATATGATTGCAATTTATGAGAAAAACCACTATAATTATGAATGCAAATGATTTCACAGTTACTGCAACAGATTTTGTTTATATATGTTAAACTATGCTGAGAAAGAGCCGGCTTTGATCTGGGAAACTCATTAATGTCTTTGCAAAACAGCAATCAGAACGTGGTGTGCAGCAGCAATAGTGACCGTGGTTCACCAGTATGTGACTCAAACCGTGCCAGCTTTGAAATTCAGACACCTTCTTGTGTCAGCACACAGAGGTGGATCATAGGGAAGCCTGTAAGGCTTTTTAAATAAAATTGTTTAAAAATTGTGTTTCTAGCTGATACTAATAACACTATGATTTATTAAAGCAATAAAACCATGGTTTCTACCAAGGAAAAGGCAGAAGCTCCAGTGAAGACTGACAGTGCATATCCATACCCTGTAAAATTAAAAAGAACAAGTATGCAAGCCCTTAACATCCTCTCTGCATTCTCCCTTGTAGTGGTTTAGACTATTCCCCTTAGATCTCTTCAAGATGAAGCTTGGGTTCATTCTGGGGTTAGTTCCCACCAAGGAGCAATATGGATGAAGCCATACCATGTTTAGCTATCTCCATCTGCCGCCATTCTCCAGCATTAACCCAGAAGACCTCGTACTCTCTCATGCAACCCAAAATATTCACACAACACTCCAGGGCATGTGTATACTCTCCACATCACACTTATTAAAATCCCACTCTTGAGGCTGTAAAGCAGTTTCCTCATTAGCAGTCTGGCCTATGGACCCAGTCCTGATGACAAGTGTTGTTAACACCATGTCAACGCATGTCTGAGGAGCACTGTGGAGCCAGCCTGGGCCTCACAGAGAAAGCAACCCTCCTTTCAGCATGCAAAAAGAAAGCCCAGGAGGGGAGGGCCAGTCACATGCCCCAAAAGAAACATCAGGATATTGCACCATCCACAGGCCATACTGGTAGCACCACACAAGTTCAATAAACAAAAACTTATCCTAAGGGTATCCCAAAGACACTGTCTAAAAGACATTCCTTGCCAAGTTTCTTAGTATCTATCCACACTTCGGTGTTAAACTCATTCATAGTCGTCCCAGGTGAGCTTAGAAGGATCTAGCTGTGCCTTATACAAGGCATAGGTAACATCTGTGAGTGATCCAGCATACGGGGGCAAGATGGGCACCACACTGGACAGGCTCAAGACCTGGAACAGGAAAGGCAGGAGATATGGTATGAAAAGGGTCACCTCCCACTGCCTTCAGTGTCTTCCCAGAACTCACCATCACACAGATGGGCTGCTACTGTGTGGTGAAAAGATATGCGTGCTCCTCTTCCAGCAAACGTGACATCCACTCCTGACTGTGGTGGGGGAGCAGACTGACACAGCACTATGGAGTGGTGCCCCACTGTCCCTCTGAAAGGCACTCTTCTCCCTCCAGTAGGACATCTGAAACTGCAACAGACATTGGACCTGCTCCCCATTGCCAAAGAGCAGCTCACACTGCCGAGTGCTGAAACACTTCCTAGACCACCTGCTAGCCAGAGCAGTTGGAAGCCCTGTGCACCTTGGCCTGGTGACACAGAGAAATCTGAGTTATCATCTAGTAGCTGAAAAATAGGAATTTGAATGGGAGAGGGATGATGAATCCTTTGCATGTCCTCATGCCCAAGACGCTCCCAGAAACCCTGCCTGGAGCACCTGCAGGGTCTGATCCCTAGATATCAGCATAGAGACTGCTATTCACACTGAGGAGCTGAGCAACAGGCTGCAGTGAAGGTCAGCCTTCACTTTGATCTCTTCCTCTCCACATGAAAAACACATTCCCTGAAAAAGTAGCCCTTCATTTTGGTTAACTCTTACTTTGATAGTTTTCCATTTGCTGGACAGCACCAGTTTTTGTAAAGATGTAGTAATCGTGCAACTACTAAAACCATGTCTATACTAATTGATGATATGGGTCATGGACTGTGCTCTGGTCTAATGGCAACTAACCCAGTCTCATCAATGCATGACAGCTTTGTCCAGACTTCCTATGGGGAATGGTCCCTGGCCCATGCTAACTCCCAGTCCTCACCCAGGCATCGCCTGCAAGCACTAGCTTACACCCCGAAAACATACTGAAATCATGCTGGAAGTTATCAGTAGTGTTCAGGTCCACACCACATCCTAATCAGTTTATCAGTCTAACAGTGGCCTGTTTAATTCACTAAAATATGAAGCTGTTTCAAGTCAATATAAGTAAGGAATGGAATGACTGTAAGTTACAGAACAAGACATTCCTTGTCCTCTCCTTTAGAAAAATAAACTTTTCTTTGGACTTGAAAATAGGTTGACAACTGAACTAACTTATTCTGATCTGTTGTAATATATATTAAGTTGAATATCGTGATGACAAAATTTTCCATAGGGCATAGGCAAGCAGCAGTCTCCCAGAAAAACTGACTTATTTCTGTGAGTATTTCTCAGGTGAGAATTGAAGGAATTGTTTCTTTTGAGTGTTTGTAATACCTTACTCTTCAATGAGAACTGATTATGGCTGGCAGCATTCTCGTTCGGGGCAGTAGGTCAATAGGTTAATATCTCGGCTGAAGGACCTGAGAGTGCTTCGCTTGGCAACGCCGCAGCGTGCTGCCAGAATGCAGCAGCAGACAATAATAGTGAGTTTAACTTCCCAGTAACGCTCCTCTTCGCCAAGGGAAGCATTACACATGAATATCCCCAGCCTCCTTTACATCCCTGCCACTGTCCTCCTGCTGGGTTTAGCATTACATGCAGTCTTGCCACCATGTCTGGAGATACTAAACTTTTAAGCTACATTTTTAGTTTTGAAAGCAGTCAGTGTATAAAACATTCACATTTCCTATGGAAAAGTGTGGGCCTTTGAAAGAGTGAGCAACAGCTCTTTAGACATAAAAAGATAATGTTTAAAAGCAAAAATTATTTGTCAACACTGTCTCATCACAAACTTTCATATTTTTTCTCCAAGTATCACATCTACATATTTAAGAATCATTCATACACTTCGTTTATAAATTTTAATTCACTTTAAACTCTCCAAAACAGAGTGTCAATACTTTACTTGAATGGAAACTTGGAGAGATTATGAATATACTGATGAATACCAAGTGTATCACATTTATACTGATTGCACCAGGATCATATGTGTGTGCTGTAAAATTATCTTGTAAGACAAAAATCAAGGCAGTAAACATAAAAGAGGCATTTTCAATAAATCTAGTCAGTTCCAGTCATTCTCAAAAATGATAGTTTAATTATATTCAGGGAGTGATACTGCGCATGTCAAAAAATCAATTTCATTAATTTTCTAACGTTTCATCCAAATACTGTACCACGAAGGTCTAGCAGCCCTTTTTCTAATTATGGATAATTGGGTGAAAGAACATTTGAATTTATATTAGCATGTGAACTTTCAGCGTGAATGATACAGAGCTTTCCAGCAAGATGTTCAGTGTTTTACTAAGGAGCTAAAAAACCATCAGCTCCTATTCTGTGTTACATGGCAGCTGAGGTTACTCAGATTGCTCAGGATCTTGCAGGATTCATTTGAAATGGGGTTCTTGGCCATTGGTCACAGCATGGTATTTTCTGCCTAGCTGAAATCATCTTCATTCCAGTCAATAAAAACCAAGCACCTTTTGGATTCACTACATGCAGTTGCCAAGCTGTTGAAGTGGGCTTTGACCTTTTTCCAGTCTATATGTGGTACCTGTTTTTTGTCTGTTTATTACTTGTTAAGATCTTTGCGATGGAATAATTTGTCCCAAAGGAG
This sequence comes from Tauraco erythrolophus, assembly GCF_009769465.1. Classification (NCBI taxonomy): domain Eukaryota; kingdom Metazoa; phylum Chordata; class Aves; order Musophagiformes; family Musophagidae; genus Tauraco; species Tauraco erythrolophus. Next base: position 16,214,061 of record NC_141471.1, read on the forward strand.
AAGAAAATAATTGAAGGTTTTGTGATATGCTATGGCATGATGAACAAGTCATGAAGGAAATCTCAAAAATTACATAACATATAAATGTCAGGGAGTTTCCATTCAAACACAAATCTCACCAAAATAAATCGATGACTGTTACTAAACAGAGTCTGAAATAATCTTAAAGAGCAAAGGTGTGTGTAAGATTATAACTACAGGGATGAAAAAGTACACAAAACCATGTGTACAAATTCTGCAATGGTGAAAAAGAAGTTTTAACACAGTAAAGCCAACAGAGCAGATGAGAACAAAAAGCAATGTCTCCAGATAGATTTAGAAAAACATTGAATTTAATTTTTTTTTCACAGCAAACAAGATGTTCTCTGGCAAATGATATGAATCCTTTGTCAAGGCTATCCAGATGGCCTCTGAATAAAATACTGCAAACAGCAGTGACATACTTGTTGGACAGATAACTTACAGATTTGAAAACAGCCTGTTGGAGAGCTTCTTCATTAAACTAATAATGTTTCTGGTTATTTGGTTACAAGAAGCCAAGGGCCTGGTGACAATTTCACAAAAAGGAAAGTTTTAGCTGCTATGACAACCTGGACAACTTTGTTTCTCCTCATGACAATTCATCTGAATTATATAAAATCATGAACACGCAATGAAAACTAGATTCCAGAAAGATCTCTAAGAAATGTAAAACCATACCTGGGAGATTACAAGAAATCTAACACAATGATTCTATTACCCTTTTCATGAAATAAGATTGAGAAGATTGTGAGGTGTGTTGAAAACCGCTTTGGTTAGAAGCTTAGAAGCTTCTTTAGAAAAGATTTTTTTTTTCCACAAAGTTAAATTATTAATCCAACTTTCCTCAAAACAGGAGTTCTTCAGTTGACTTTATTGACCCAGTACAGATAAAAATGCACTAGAAAAGATAGGAGGAACAAAAAAGACAAACATAAAAAATTTCTAAGAAAGGTGAGGCCTTTTAAAATATAATTTTTCTATTCAGTCAGCTCTTGTTCAGGCTCTCTTTTACTTTCTTTTTCTTTTTTCTAGATATACATCAGGAGGTCTGCCAGTCCAATTTTCTATCACCCCCATTAGGTTTCTCTGACATCTCTTTACTGAACCCTACAAAATTCAGTTTTTAAAAAATTCCCCACCCATTTTCCATAGCCAAAACATCTTTTTGTTTTAACAGCATATTCTTGATAAAATAACAAAACAAGATATTACTCAGTGAGGTTTTTTTTCAAATAAATTTTATGAAATGCAACATTTTAAACCAATTTTTCTACAGATATACCAATAAGGAGAAAATACTGAAATAAACCAACATTCTGAAAATGAATCCATTAGATCAGACCAGTTATATTTTTTGCTTTCCACTTTCAAGCCCTGGTATGAAACAAAATTTATCCATGTAGAGCCTAAGAGCCCCTTCCAGATCTCAGTCTGTATTCTTAAGGTGCAAGACCACCAACAACAGACATATAAACTAATTATACGTATTTAAATAATGCTCCTACCATAATATGTTATTACCTGAAAAAAGATCTGTGTGTTAGGGTTTGCTTCCATCTCCTCCAGTGAAGCTAACTGACTGGAGGTAATCCATTGCCTAAGAGTTAATCCCTTTGAATACGATTCCCTGAATTTCTAGTTAATCCACTATAGTGTACAAATGGGTTCTCCATTTCATGTATAACATCAAAGTATGCCAATGTAAATGTTCTCTAGCTAATAAATAACCCAAACAAGCATTTAGCTGAAAAGCTATTTAACATCAGCTGTAATAAGTGACAAAGAAAATGATGACAGAGAACATCTCTTGAAGAAGATGAGAGAAGACTGAGAAAGAGAATCTGATCTGTAATGAATGCAGTACGACTGCTTGTTTACAGTGACTGCTGCATTGTAGCTAAAGGGGGTGCATGACAACCATGCAGTGTCGCTGTGACGGCTTCCATTCCCCTAATAACATCGCACGCTTCCTAGTATTACTCTATCAGATGTAACATGTACAAAGTAGTGCATATAATTTTCCATAATATGATATAATTATATGGGCCTCTGCAGATGAATAGACTACACGAGCAGGACACTAATTTTCCAGCCAAAAATACAGCAAAACAAGAAATACAACGATACATCTAACACTGTTTTTCACCTACTTCTTAATGATCACAGACCTTCAGTCTGGCAAAGCCTTACTTTGAAAGGAACTGTTATATTGGCTTTTTGCGGCAGTTATCTTAGTCTAAACACAGACATTGATATACCCATTGTGCAACTAAATGGAAACAGCTGAAGTTTATAATCTGAGGGTCCATTATCATCATACAGGACCTGCTTTTCTCCTTTGAAGTCAGTTGGATTTGTCACCACCATCAATAGAAATATAATCAGATTCTTAGTCCATATGGGTGAATTTTGCTATGTGTTACTTCCTTCACCACACAAACAGCTACTTCAGAACCCCTTGAGTTGATCAAGCATTATTATTATTAAGGACATGACCGTAAATCATACACTGTATATGTCCTCCGCTTCCTATTTCAGATAAAAAGCAGATTACACTGAGAATATACAAACATTACTGAAGAAAAGAAAAGGTGTGGGGCAATCTGGAAGAACATGGTGACCATGCTTAGATTATGGCAGCTGTAGCAATGCAAGCAGCAGAGGAATTAGGCCTAGGATAGACCTGATGAGCTTGTTGTCAAATTGGAAATGGTAGTAGAATGATATGTGCAATGATTTGCCTTTGACACAGATAAAACCATTTGACTTTTGATAATCAGATAATCAGCTAATAAAGCCTTGGGCTGTGCTAATTTGTTGGAGTGGAATGCATTTAGACAGGATGATGAACATGTTTTGATAAGGTGTTTGTGAGATGGCACAGTTGTGATTCCAAGGAGTTTGGTGAGATATTTGTAAAGTCACTCTAACCCTAACAATGTAGTCAGTGTGGAGATGATGTAAATGCAAATGAATCTGATCTCTAACCAATGGAGTACAGGATCTGAGTGTATTTTGCAATACATGGCCATATGTAAATTTAAATAATGTATAAATCAAATGGCATGGTTTATAAAAATACATGTATTTGCAGTGGTTCTTTGGAGAAGGTTAGGATGTGCAATGAAAGAAAACAGATCATTTAGATGCATGTGGCTGTGTGTGGAAAAGAGGTGTAACATGAGAGGACAGAGTAAAAAAGATTGGGTGTGAGAGACTGAGTAGGAGGATAAAAGATGTAGGAGATAAAAGGGTTGAGAGAGGAGAGATATAGACAAGGGAAAATGTATGTCTGATCTTAAAGATAAGGGTAAATAGCTTCAGCACAGTAAGCAACAGGAAGCCAGGTACTGATTCATATGGCCAAAGCAACAGAAGGGGACATGACACAGAAGCCTAATTTTGAGAGATTATGGGAGAAGATAAGTGAAAGAAAGGAAAAACATTAGAGAAGGCTATGAATGAGGACCAGATCATATATGATGATATTAGTAGGTACTAGTCATAAAGCAAATACATTTCTATTCTCCACTAAGCATTTGTACGAAGTCTCCATTTCAGGCATTTAATATTATGGATGGGTGTAATTTGTTGTGTTTCTTTTTCAAAATAATGCCAAAGAAAGGTGTCTTCAGCCATGGATTAATCATTTGCCAAACTTGGTTTTTAATTAAATGCATTACTGTGCTATATGAGTGCATAAAGGAGTAAACATCAAAGTTGCTCTGTTCTGCTATTGTCAAAATGGGAAAACTGTTTTTTCCTTTGGAATTTTAAGTTTTATATTATACGATTTAGCCTAAGGCAAATATTTTTTATGGCTGAATTATAAAGTTCTTGAGAAACAGGTTTATAACAGAAGTACAGACAATCTTCAAAAAAGCGCTATAAGCACCAAGTCAAATTATGAAGCAAAGATGGGCCTGAACCCAAACCCCAGAGCTAGCCACTCCATTAACTTTTACATACACTGGATTCAGATTTAGTCTTCGTAACACTAACTCATCCTTGCCATAAAATCCCATTACTGATGTGAAAATGGAAAGCTGAACAAATGTGTAAGCAGTTGCAGGATCAGGACCTAAAATACCGTGACTAAAATGTGAGAAGTGGATTATGAAAAGAGACTTCTGAATGTTTAATTTGATGTCAGTTTATATTCAAGATGATTAAAGATTAAACATTTTCAGATAAATATATGTAAACCAAGGATACAATGTCTTCACTCATCGTTTCAGGGCAATTCATACATGGAAGAAACCTGCGGCTCTATCTGTGAACCAGAGAGAAAAAGACGGGTAGAAAAACTGGACTAATGCCATTCACATTATGATAGGAAAAGGCACGAATGTACCAGATTCTCCTATATTTCCTAGGCCTTGAGAATTCAACAGAATAAAAAAAAAAATCCCAGTGTGAAATCCAAAATGCCCATGGAGTGCTGAAGAAAGGCAGAAATCCTCCTCCATGGGTCACGTTAGCCACAACAGAGGCCAGTCCTGTCCAGCTGTCTTTGCAGCCTGCTGCACATCTCTCTCCATGCAAGAGGAGGAGTCACTGATATTCAAGACATGAGCATGCTGAAATATACCTTGGTATATGGATTAGTGGTTACAAGGTAGGCTGAGGTGATAAAAGCGACCTTCATCATCAGTCTTACCATTTATCACACTGTACCATCTTCACTAATGTACGTGTTCTGTCCGCATTTAAGGGTTTAATTTTTCTTCCAGAGAATGGAATTTCTTTAAAATACACTAGCTACTAACACACTGCGCCTGCATTTGTGGAAAGTGACTTGTTAATCTGATAGGAAAACAAATGGAAAAAACACTGCAGTTGGCCGGTGGGTTGGTTTGTCTGGATCGTCTTTACAAGTGAGGATGAATATTTCCTCTCTGCAGATTAGTAGAAATTACCTGCTGGACAATGCTAGTCCCAAAGGAAGAGGGCCATCCCTGTTGTGCTAAGTGTAATTGTTCATATATGTGCTCTCTGGGTATCTGCTTACTACTTTTCAACTACAGAATTAATCTTGGCTTCTGAGACGGAGTTTTTAAAACAAATACGTATGCATACACTTCCACACACACACACACAGAGTAAGCCACCATCAGCAGCTAATTTCTAATTTCAAAAATAGATGTACTTTATTTTAAAACCAGTACTGTCTCTCCATCAGTCTCAGACTACAATGTGCTTCAGGGCAAAACCAATTTATCTCAAGGACTGTCCAGCAGCATGAGAGTTTTAATAATCAGAGAGCACTGTTAACTCTCCCCTTCCCCCTTGTTCTGGGAACTTCTCTAAAAGAAAAAAAAAAATAAAGGGGTCTTAATGTGCTACCCATAAAATATACATCCCAATCAATCAAGGAAATTCTTAAGTATTGCATATGATGATCCAGAGACTGCCTAAAGACAGGGAAATGAAGCTGAACCCAATAAGTCAGTCTGACTAGTTCCAGTCTGCTTGGTTTCCAGCTGCCTGCAGACACAGGCACGGGCAGGGGTAGGTGTAAGGGTAGAGGCAGAGGCAGAAGCAGAGGAAGGAAAGAATGAAGTGTACAGAGAGTATAACAGGATAAACCGCACTTTAGTGCATGATATTACAGAGCTGCAATCGCGGAAGAAAAGGGGAATGTCTGGCAAAAACTCAGAAAGTAGTGATGAGAGAGCGTGCAGCATGAAACCAGCAGATTTCCTACAGACTTAATCTCCAGACTTTAGCTGACCTTAAAGTCGGGGCTTCAAAAGGGCAGCGAGGGAGAGGGAGAGTGGAAGGTTTAAACTCGAGACTGGAGACAAAGGGATGGAGGAGGCTGAATCTGTGTATGATTTCTGAACGCAGATGTAACACATTTGTAGTTAATCTGTGTGGCTGCAGACTTACAACTATGTTTGAAAACTATTTCAAACATAGTTACATCTTGAGAGTGGACAGGGATTTACTGCTGTGGCTGCACTTGGAGGATGACCCTGCCCCCAGCAAAGCCCAACTCTTTTCCTTCTGCATCCTTCAGAAAGGCTCCTTGTGGAGTATGTCCTCTAACAGGCCTTTTTCCTGATGAAGCATTAACAGAGTTTGCCTCGGCTGTGCACCAGTAACAACTTGTTTTCAAACTCTGCTCTGGGAGATGAGAGTGGCTGACATCCACAGTTGGCCACAGGTTATCTTCCTAGTGCACACCCATCTTTGGGGACCATTTAACACCGTATTTCGGCCTTCAGCCTTAGAGCTCTTCCTCTACCCCCTACCCCAGCAACTAGATTGCCTTCACACAGAGGGAGCTCAAAGCACTCCATATGAAAAGAAGCAGTTTAGTTCAGGTGGATAATGACCCCCAAGATGCAGGGCCAGCCTGTAAGGCAGGGCGATGTGATGAGGAAGGGACAAGCCCCATAGCTGCTCATGCACCAGCTTGTGCAGCCAAAGCAGCAGGATTCAGAGCCCACTATGTTCCCGCTTTGGGCTTGTCCCCTAGTGTCAGTGGGGAGTTGGGGGGATTGCTCGGAAAGAGACACACACTCCCCCAATGGGGATTTCATGCTGTGTGGCCTCCCTGGGGAGCACAGCCGGCCCGGGGGATGCCAGCAGCAACTCAGCCCCTCAAGGGGCTTCATGAGGGATGGACAGACTGGGGGGCAAAGCAGCAAGGGAAGCTGAGAGAGGCAGGAATGACAGCCAAGGTGGCCAAGACGGAGCGTGGGAAGGGAGTCGGGAGGGAGAGGGTGCAGGAAGGAGTCCCAGAGAGGCAGAAATGCAAAAGGGACAGGGGCAGTGGGTCACGGGGAGCCTGCCACACGGGGGGACCTCGCGGCTCAGCCCACAGCGGCACAGCCAGCAGCCCACAGCGGCACAGGGGATAGTGGTGTCCCACTGGGGGACGGCAGGGACTCAGCGGGACACGCGTGGCCGGGTGCTTGGCTGCCCACTCGCATGAAACAAAAAGAGCATGTTTGGGCGGGGAGGCGTCGGGGGGGAGGCCCGGGAGGGGACGGGGCAGGGTGCCCGCAGGGCACCGCGGAGGGAGCGAGCCGGAAGGTGGGCAGGGGTGCGTGTGGCTGCGTGCGCGGCCGCGGCCACGGGGACGGCCGCGCGGAGCCGCGGGGAAGCCCGCGGGGCGCAGGTGGGGGCCTCCGGATCGGCTCTGCCTGCCGCCTCTCGTCCCCTCTCTCCCCCGCCGCGTCCCCTTGAGCCAGCCCCCGCCCCGGCCGGGTGTCAGGGCCAGGGCTTTGCCGTGTTTGTTTGTTGGTTCTTCCGCGCTGCCGATGTCTTGGGGGGGCTGAGGAGAAGGAGAAGGAGGAGGAGGAGGAGGAGGGCGGGGAGGGGGAGGGGACTGGGGCTTGGGAGACGGCGGCTCCTCGGCCTCTCTTATTGCCGCTGAGTTGCGCTCCTCTTCCTCAGGCTGAGAGCAGGAGCCGCCCGGGCGCTTCCCCTTCCCCGGCCGGCCGGGAGTCCCTGCGGCGGCAGCGCGCTCTCTTGCCTCCCGCCGGGGCAGGTGAGTGCGGGGCGACGGGCACCGCCGCCCCGGCCGGGCAGTGGCCGGGCACCGCCGGGCACCGCCGCCCCGGGGCTACCGGCCCCGCAGGAGCCGCGGCCGCGGGAGAGCGGGGCGGGCGGGAGGGACGCAGTTTGCCAAACTCCAGCGCCCGACTGGTCCCCGCTCACGGCCGCTTTCCCTTCTTTTTTTTCCAATCCGCAGAGCACCCCCGCCCCGTCTCCCGGAGCCCGCCCCGGCACAGCGCTCCGGAGGGGCCAGCAGCCGCGAGGATTTTTGTCTGTCTTGTTTGTGTGTTTGTTGCTTTTTGTTGTGTTGGTTTTTTGTTTTCCCCTCGTTTTCATTTGGCTTTCTAGTCTCGCTGGGAATGGCAGGGGCAGCGGCGCCTGGAGAAGGAACAAATGTGGGGAAAGGGAGAGGGAGCCGGAGCTGAATGACAGGATGCAGGCGACTTAAGGCACAGAAAGCAGCCAGCCTCCCTCTGCCCCCGGGACTGCCCTTGCGGACCGTGCTTTCTGCTCCTCACTCCGGCTGGAGGATTTAAGACCTAGCAAGAGTTGTGCGTGGAGGGCTTCTTTTTTTTTCTTTTTTTTTTTTTTTTTTCCCTCCTTTCCCTGTTCTCGGAAGGGAAAATGGATTGGGGACTTCTCCTGCACTGTGCAGCCCTCACCTTCACCCTCGCCAGGGCTCTGCGAAGCGGTAAGTGTCACGGGGGGACGTAGGGTCTCGGCCCGGGCAGGCGGCTGCGAGGGTGGGCTCCGGGGCTGCCGGAACTGGGGGGCGGACAAGGGGGCACGGAGCACCCCGGGACCGGCACCGACCTGAGCCCGCCTGGGGGGAACTTTCTGCCGGAGAAGGAAAGCGGTTCGATCCTCGCCCGAGGATCGCCCGCCCTGGCATGGCCTTACGACTTTATTTTCCGCTCTTTTGGGTTGTTGTATAAAGCAGGCTGCTCGTTCTCACTAGATCAGGACAGCCAATTGTCTTAATAATGTTTCCTCCCATAGGCAATTAAATAAGTCTCGCCTTCGATATCTGAAAGATAATGAACACTTTACAGAGAAGGCTTTCTCTCCTCCTCCTTTCTTTTTCCAAAGCGTAAGATTTCAGATTATCGTGCCTTTTACTAGCTGAGAGTGTACCTGCGGGTAGTCTTCAAACGCAGAGCTCTCTAGACTGCCCCTTTCCCAAGTCTGCAGTTTACGTGCAACTTGCACAGTGCCAAGAGAGAAGCTGAGCTTCTCTGGGAAGGCTCAAGATTCCCCTCCAAGAGAGAAATCCCATAACAAATGACTGATATAGCTCGTGTACTATCAGGCAGCCCTTGAAAACACAACTAATTAAAAGCAGCGTGCTCCTCCTTCCCCGAACAATGCCAGGGCACTGTGAATATTTCACTGCATGATGCATTTTTAAAGAAGGTCTAATTGTGGGACTGCTTGACGAAACAGCACACTGCTTGACTGCTCTTGCACACGAAACAGGTCGTGCGAATTTTCCTTTCCCAACAAATCCTGAGCAATTATTATTATCTAATTATCAAATATTTACTTTTGCCTGACTGGGTTTTCAATCAAAGTAATTAAAAGAAGAGAGCACCCTCCGCTTACTCTGGTATATTGTTTTAATAAGGGACCGCAAGTGGAGCGTCGTGGAAGAGAGAGTATTAAAATCGCATGGTTTATGATGGGAATTAATCTCTTTCCCAATATGTTTTGAAGAGGCTGCTTAATTTAATCAGGACGAGCTGCCTCCTCCAGCGCCGTGGTGCAGGAGCAAAGGAACTAGTGGCGTGTGCCAAGCCCAGCTTGGGGATGCTCCGAGAGGTGCACTTTGCTCACCCCTCCAGCCCAGGTGAGGGGTGTGGGCAGCCACCTCCCTGGCTCCCACATAACCCAGGGCTGCCCCTGGTCCTGCACCCTCTGAGGGGTGAGAGGGGGCCACCCGGTGCTCTCGTTGATTGTTTCTCTCCATTAAAAGAAGGGGAGTAGGGTGCGTCACTGGGCAGAAGCCTCCACTGTGAGCGGTTATTATGGTGGCCCTGCTGGAGTCACCAAGGCCGTTAACCTCCTCTGTAACCTACCAGACCTACTAATGCCACCTTCACCTACAAGCAGTACTAGTGTCCACTAAATTAATTCATTAACCTTATTTAGAACTAATGGTCCAAAGTCATTAGAAACTGCTCTTCTTAATCAAGTGTGAGAGAGATTGCACAGAGCCAGGGAGTCTAGTAGACCGCATTATCTTATTACACTGTCACTTTCCCAGAAGTCGCAGATTAAGGAGCGCTGGTGGTAGTGAGTCCACCTCAGCGTCCTCTGAAGTGACTCTGTCAAGTGACTAGAAGCAGCACTGCTTTATTTCAGGCATTTAACAGATGCCAGACTCTGCCATGTTGTTTGCAGGGCTGGAGTGGGCTTAATGAGACAGGATCACTTTCCAAGTGTGCTTACACAGGGAGGAAAAGGCAAGATTCCCTGAGAGCCCCAGACAGCGGATTAGCAAGATCAGCAGTGACAGCTTTTGAGCTTTGAGCTGCAATGCCTTTTGTTCTGGTCAGAGGAAAACAGCCTGTTTTTCAAAGGCAAAGCAGAAATAAATAATAAGGTAGCCTATCCCAGCAACATCCTTAGCAATATCTGGGGTTTGACCATACAGCTGAGTACGTATCATCCCCTTCCCTCCTAATTTATGACAAATAATCTCTTTATAGAGTGTAGCTTTATGCATTTTTGATGTGCACTTCCTCATTCATTTCTATTTGACCTGTTTTTCCCACAATAAAATCCCGTACATTTATAAATTCATGCTGAGAGCAAGGAATGTCATTTTGCTTTCACAGAGAATGTATCAGATACAGCACTGCAGCCTGTATATACCATTATTGGGATGTAGTGATATATAGTTTTGCTGTCTGCATTCTTCCTGTCTGTAGTTTACTGTCATATGTAATTGCTCAAAATTAAACAATCAATGTGTGGAGAAAGTTTTTTCCTCCCTGAAAATCTATAGAAAAAAATCCATGGTAGTAAAAAAGTGATAACACAAACCTGCGCTGGACAGTGAAGTGAGTGACCATATAGGTTGCATTTCTTGTCCCTTTTTATTTTTTCCTATAAACCTTAAAATACAACCCTGACAGTGCTGACCAAAGGAGCAAGATGCAGCATACCACGTTTCACAGTCACACTTGGTGATTCTGGAAACTTTCGCAACTATTTTGCTATTAGAGATAAATCTTTGTTGTTGTTGGGGGGAGGAAGGGACAGAAGGAAGAGGAAAGGATGTTGTTCTGCTCCATTACTTTGATGCAGTCTCCAAGCATGAACAAACTTCCTTGAAGGAATAAATAGTGGATGATTTCTGCTTCACTAAAACAACTTTGTTCTCTGTTAGCCTGGGTTTGAAGAGCACAGATAGCTTCAACCTGCCTGGATTTATGGACTGATAAAACAAAGGGAAGGTCTGCTCCAAATGAGCCTGAATCCACCAAGACAATCCCAGTGGTCAGTGACACAGACCAGGCTTGTCCCATGGCTGGGCAGGGGGTCAAACGGCATCCTTTTAGCTTTCCTCAAAACTTCATACTTAAGAAGATTATACCTTTTTTTTTTTTTTTTTGAGATAATTGAGTGTCAGACACCTTTCTGAGCCAACATTTAATGCTGTTGTGAGGATGTGAGGTCTTTAACACTGTAAGAGGCACTGTGCTCAGGGCTTTTTAAAAAGGTGCTGTTTAGAAATGGGGTATCTTCTGCTACCTGCTGCCTGTCCAGCCGCTAGGTGTAAGGATGGGCAGAGAGGCAGGCCTCTTTCCTTCGCTCAAATGTATCGGAGATGATCAAAACGCAGCCAAAGTTTGCTTGAAGAAGGCTGCACACACACCCCTGCCCTCCCCTCAGCATTTAGCCGGCGGCGGGCTGATTCGCTGCTGCAGGCTGAAACCGAGTCCTTGCCCTGGGAGAACCGAAAAAAAACCCAAACCCAAATCTGTTTGCTTCCCCTGCAGATAAGTGCGGCGACACGATCAAAATCGTAAACCCCGGGTACCTCACCTCCCCCGGCTACCCCCAGTCCTACCACCCCAGCCAGAAGTGCGAGTGGCTGATCCAGGCCCCGGAGCCGTACCAGCGCATCATGATCAACTTCAACCCCCACTTCGACCTGGAGGACCGCGACTGCAAGTGAGTGCGGGCGCCGCGCTACGGAGCGCCACGGCGCCACCTGCCGGCCGGCCGCCGCCGCGCGCCCCCGCCGCCGCGCCCGGTTCCGCGGGGCTCCGCGCCCCGCCCCGCCGCCGCGCCCGCGGCCGGAGCCGCTCGGCGTCGCTGTCAAGGGGCTGCGGCCGGTGTTTGCTGTGGCGAGGCGCTCAGCGGAGCATCGTTCGGGGCGCGGGACTGGGGCGGGCTGGGGCAAGTTTAGAAAGATCTTTGCAACTTTTTGAGGTTTTTGAAGAGCATTTGAATTCCGTCTGCCTGATGGGAGAGGCAGGTGGGTGATGGTGATGATGCGCGTTACAGGGGCGCGATTAGGGTGAGGCACCGCAGCGTGTTTGTTGGCCTGCTTGCTTTTTTGAGTAAGTCTCTAGAGTTTTAAAAAACAGTTCCCTTGCATTTTGGGTCCCCACAGCTACAAACGGCCTGTGGCAGAACCAGGCGATCTATAAATTGTCAAATGCTCTTAACGCAGTTAGTCTGGCATTTGCTCTCACCCATTAAGGGGCAGTGGACTGCAGGACTGACAGTCATATTTCCCCCTTTCTCCCTTTGCTGCTGATTTATAGCCAGTAGCTCTTCTTTCCCTTCCTCCTGCTCTACTGTAGTGCTCCGAGAGGAGGAAGGGGACAGCTGGGGCTCCCTTTGCTCCCCTGTGTTGGCGTTCCCTTTGACCATCTACTTCCACAATTGAGCAGGGGAGTCAGAGCCTCCCAGAAGCTGATCTCCACTTTGTCCCCAACCTGTAAACCACACAGCTTGCACAAGGCAACACCCGGTCAGATCATTCCCCTCTTCAACACGCCCTCTAAATTCAGCCTAATTGTTTCATGAAGAAAATATTTTAGTGATTCGTTATTTAAAAATTTCTTGAGTATCACCATTTTTTCAGCCCCTTCTGAAAACTCCAAGAGAGAGTTGTTGTTCATTAATGCTACTAGTCAAGGTTTTCTCTGCATGTCGGAAAAATTAAACGCATTAGCTATTAGTGTTTGGCATTTCATGGGAGTATTTGAGATTTTACAGGATTCGGTCCTGTAAAATTATGCTCAGCATCGTCAGGTGTGGTTGTAACAGACCGTGAGGTTAGAGCATTGGACTTGGAGAAAGAGAGCAACTGTACTCAAGCCCTTAATTTTTACCACGCATGTCTTTATTCCTGTTATTTAACAAATCAATTACTTAGATCACAGTTATTGAGTTCACTTACAATGAGATTCTTTAATGGTGCTGTGTGGTGCTTAGTTGCTTTTTTGTTGGTTTTTATAATCTCTTATGTATCAGCGTTTCAGTACCATAGTTGAATGATAATGCAGGAAAACCCTGTGCTCATACAACTAAACTGACTCTTTGTTAAAATGAGTTCTTACTGTGGTGTTGGAGCTGCAGCTCATATTCATGCCATATGTTCACACACTGACTTCCCATTCTTTAATTTTTAATTTGTTGTACAGAGGCAATGATTCACTTCCCTGTGTCTTCTTGACACAGGTTTTGCTTTTGTTCTGTGGGACAGTGCCAGTGCTTTAAAATGCTTCTCTGTCTCTCTTTGTCTTTCAGGTAGTGATTAGGAAATTAAATCAAGCATATTTCAGTGTCAAATCCGTTTTGTTCCTTGCTAGAATACATGTTTTTCCAACTCTATAAAACCAACATGGTCTTCGACAGTAGTAAAGTGGTGTACAGCATACAATTATTTGAAGAACAAGTAATCTTTGTGGCATAGTGTTGTGCTAAACAGTGCTAGACTGAGCTGAATTGCATCCAGGGAAGGGATTGACTCCCTCCCTCCCTCCCTCCCTCTCAATATTCATTGTCCACTCTTCCCCCTGCATTATTTCTTCCTCTGAAAGGGGGCCCAGTGCAGTAATGAGTTCGTGGTGGGTGGAAGGAAGTCTCTAAGCAGGGTTGTTTGCGTTGTCTTTGCAGCATGCAGTGGTGATGACTTTACCGTTATTTGGTCTATGCTGAAATGCTAATCTTCTAGGCTATGCTAAATTACTCAGCTGCTACTTCACTTATATTTAAAATTACTCTTTTTAACTTGAGAGGGATTGTATTTGTGCCAAAAAATTTTGGACGAGAATAATAGAAAATTATTTCAGCAACAGGAATTTGTCAGCCATCTCTGTGGTTTGAAATTTCAGTGTCTACTTACAAAATTCACATTCCTTGTACCAAATATTGGGTGCAACAGGAGATTAATGCAATAAAACATATGAGATTTTTTTGGTTTTGCAGCTAAGTGCATTTTGATTTCCTAATACAGTTAGTTTATTAGCAACTCAGTCTGCAATCTAGAAACGTGCAATTTAGGTTACACTCCAGTTTATTGAAAGGTTTAGCACTGGAAATTAATAAGCACTTAAATATGAAATGCAGATAGAAAATGAGAGATAGGGGAATTCATGTCTGGGAACAAAAAAATGCCCCGTACAATTAGAGTAGACTAGAGGAGAAGATTAGCTTGCTGGCCTAGCTCCCAAAATCCTCTTTATAATGCTGCTCATTGCATCTCAGACCTTAGTTAGTACTGAAAACAACTTTAATAACAAGGACCCCCTGAGCCCAGGGAGGGAAAAAATGTGACTTTGGAAAGGGTACCTTCTTGTTCTGTAGGGCCAACATGAAAATCGAGAGACCTTATCTAACTTTTAGAAATATTGCTCTATATATAGGGCTAGATGTATTGAAATGTAAAACTGGTGAAAGGTTGATTCTCTGAGGGGAATCAAAAGCAGCAAATCTAAGTATTAGCTGCACTGAAGCTGTTCCCAGTTAGTCTCTTTGTATGTTAAGATTTGGAATTAATTTTTAAAATATGCCCTTGATTTACCTACTTATTACGCCATGCTTTAATGAATAAGTATTTCTCAAATGACTCCTAATAAAATTCATATATGTATGATTTTCTAACGATCAGAACCGTTTGAGTTGTTTTAAATTTCAAGCAAACATGGTGAAAATTCCCGTTTCTCTGGAGGCATGCCAAAGGACTCAACTTTCACAGTTTTGAAGAATAAAGATACGCAAATAATTAAAAATATGTTCACACAAGCCAGGTTCATCTAATAAAAAATCTTCTAACCAGAACTACTGAACCAGCATAATGGAAATACTGGGTCTTGACGGGAAGTATACAATCATGTCAACCACAGATTGTTATCAGGGACGTACATAATGAGAAAATACACAGTCTGTTTTAAACTTTTAACTTTAATGAGTGTTATGCCTCCTCTTCAGGAGGCTAAGAAACAGAAATTAAGGTTGTACTTTAAGAGAAAAGTAGTTTCTGTTTGTCGTTTTGCCTTTTCTCAAGCAAGCCCCGGTAATAGCCATGCATTTTTGGAGTCAGGAACATGGTCAAAATGAATAGAAGAGACAAAACATATGGCTACATATTAGTTAAAATACTCCAGTGTTTGTTGCATGTGGTAAACGCTTTTCAGCACTTATGCAAGCTGTACAAGTCTCGTGTTGCTGAAGTACCCTACTGTGTAAATGTAGCCATCTTGAATCTAGTAAAACTTTATACCTAGATAATAAACAAGAATGTCACTGATACAGTACTTTGGATTTATGGAACTTTTCCGGTTTCCCAGCAATGCACACTATCAGCATGATAATTTATAATGGTTTGTGACAAATGTTGCTGAGCAAAGAGGTGTGTGGTTACATTCAGATCAGATGTCATTATCAAGGGAGCAATAAAAATTTCACAGACACTAGGTTAAAAACATTAAGAAAATGAATGTGAAGCTTCAGAAGAAAAGGGCTTAAGAAAGGTGGAGGATTGGGTAGAGAAAGCCCAATAGCGGTTTCCTTACTGACACATTATTGACTTTGTTGCCAGACTGACTGTATTGTTTTTCAAGGTTTTCATAGATACATCACACAGCACAATTGTTTTATTGGCCATCATTCAGAGACGTGGAGAGTAAATATCATCCTTGGTTGACAATTATAGAGTGTATACACAATGCTGTCGGATCACCAGTATGGAAAAAAATGATCATTTTGGAAACATGCGAGTTGTAGAAGTAGAGATGTCATAGATAATTATTCTTTATATTGCATTTACCAGGCATTAGTTCTGATGAGGTTAGAACTGTATAGAAATTGCAGTCAGTTACAGAATACAGAGCGAAAAATACCTATGTTTGTTTATATAGAAGAAAGCAGCTCCTCCAGATCCTTGAGTATGGAAGAAAGCATAGCTATCCAGACCTAAAGAGTGAAACCATAGCCCTGCAGAACTCCTATAGACCTTAGTGACATTAGAAATTCATCCATCCATTTTATTTCTAAATAACGTCAGTGGATTTGTGCTATAAATCTGTAGGTATAACAAACTGAGGCTGGTAAAATAAACAGGAGCAAGGCAAGCCATGGCTCAGCCTTTCTTTAGTTTCTGCAAAGTTTAAGCTTTCATTTGCTTTTGTCTAAATCCCAGTTCCCGTTCTTTCACGCCGCGAGGTCTGCTTTGTGCAGACTTTGTGCCTCGTGGTTCTCTCATGCTGGAGCGATTTGAGCCCTTTGAGTCGAGCTGGTGGGAGCACGAGGAGCCGCAGGTGGCACCGAGCTACCATGGCAGTGCAGCGGTGCCCACGTCCCTGCTGCCTGCCCAGAGGAGAAAGCCTCGTAAGGGACATCGCTGGGCTGCCTGTCAAGCCGCGCCCGTCAGAATCATAGAATCGTAGAATGGTTAGGGTTGGAAGGGACCTCAAAGACCATCTAGTTCCAACCCCCCTACCACGGGCAGGGACACCCTCCACTACACCAGGTTGCCCAAAGCCTCATCCAACCTGGCCTTGAACACTTCCAGGGATGGGGCATCTACAGCTTCTCTGGGCAACCTGTTCCAGTGCCTCACCACCCTCAGAGTGAAGAAGGGTCCTGCTGGTGGCTGCACACATGGCAGCTGCTTTCTGACTGCCCAGAGGTGCAGCTGGAGCTTGGCTCTGGGCTTTCCAGCCCTGAGCTGCTCCCACAAACCGCACCAAGGACATCTTGGGTGTAACGGAGGGTCTGGGCCCAACACAGCCCTGTTGTCATTGGAAGCAATGGAAATTTTTCCCTCCGCTTCCACGGAGCTGTCTCCTGTCACTCTTTAAGACTGCGAGGAAGGGTGAAGCACAGCCCCTGCAGGACTGGTTTTGTGGCTGTATCATTTTGAACGCAACTGCCAGCCAGAGCTTCCTCATTCCCTCTGCCCCTGCTGCTGCTGAAGGTGGCAGGCAGTGAGGTGACAAAGGAGCAGATCCACTCAGGCCCGCGAGAGGCAGGGACCATGTCTGCCCATGGTTGAGGGGAGAGGAACTGAAGGAGCCGAGGCCTCTGAGCTTTCCAACAGAAATATGGTTTTAGTGGCCTGGCCATGCTTCTCTGGGCGTCATCGTCAGGATATAACCATTTGCTTCAGGATGAGGCACCCCAGGGAGGCGGGAATGCCCCTCCTCGCCTGCTGAGGGCAGCTAGAGGAACGGCCATGCTCCCATGTTCGATCTGATGTGAATTAACTGAACGACCAGCCCACACCCCTTGAGCTGCCCTGGTGCGCGCTTCCCCGCAGGATGTTGGCAAAGGCCTGAAGGTCCTCTGTCAGAGCCAGGCCCATACAGCCATGACTGGGACGTGGGGCCCAGCACTGGCCCCTGGAAGTCTCCACCCGGGCCAAAGGGGTGGCCTCTCCACCCCCTTGTCTCTGTCACGCATCTGTCCCTCAAGAGCTGCTTGGGGTTACTGAGAGATTATTTGGGAGTACTAAAGGGATGAAGGGACCATCCTTCATTCTGTCCTCAAAATGAGACACAAGTGGTTTTGGCATAGTTTAGGATGAGTTGTTGCAGTGGATTTGGGGGACGTGTGATATCTCATGTTCCTGGGTGCGCTTTGAGGACGTTTCTCTACTTTGTGTAAAGCACACAAAAGGCTTTCTTAGGGAGCACGCTGCTAGGCTTCAGACAGCTCTGCTGGTGACCACTGCTATTTGATATCCTCTGAAGACTACAGTAAACTGTGCCAAGGAAAGGAGTCAGGCCAGGGAAGCGGAAAACACTTGTTGTGGTAGACATGGAGCGTGTTACCCCCCACCCTAGCACACACACAAATGATACTTTTCCTTAACTTGAAGGTTCTGGATTGTGAAAGTATATACAAATATGTGCTCTTTGCTACAGGGTTCAGTATGTATTTACACGCTAGTATCAGATGCAAGTGTCTAAAGATGATGCTGTTATTTTATTGTGCTTTAGAGAGTAAATAAGAATTGAAAGAAATTGAAGATTATATTATTTTTCTGATTACACAGTGTAATAAACCAATTCTTTTGTTGTTTATCTAAGTAGTTAACTCTTGTGAAAATCTCTACTGCTGAACTGTTCAACAATCCTTTCTTTTAGAGTAGTAGTTTGGGTTTCCGTTTCCTAAGGAAAAGGTATAAGGGAAACCATGAGCAAACCACCCAGTCATAGCTAGAGAGTCTGCACCGGCCCGCGTTAGGGGCTGAGGTGTTGGATGCAGAGCCTGGTTTTGCACCCATGTGTATGGGTGCGTTTCCTGGCACAGCAGAGTCTTGACTTGGGTCTCTATACAGTAGTGCATTAAAATTATAATAACAATCATATGCAGGTGGTGCTGTTAATCTAGATAGTTAAGTGAATTGTGGGAAGAATTCTGCCTTGATGTGCAGCAACCGGATGCCCTTCAGACAGGAAAGAAATTGAGGGTCAAATATGTGTTCCTGTGAGCCTAATCTTCATCATTCTGTGGACAGAGATAGACAAATTCAGAGCAGAGGGCTGAGTCCTTTCTAAATTGAAACCCAAATCATTGGCATTAGCCCCATGAAACACTCAATACGCTTTCAGTCAACCCCACCCTGCTCTCTTCTCCATGCCTCTTCTCTGTGCTAATGTAATTAAAACAAAACCCTATGTGTTGCTGAAAATTAATTTCTTAATTATAATATATTGCAAGCTATAACATTGGATCCTAACTTGATAATTACGATATAGATATTTCTATACAGCTGATGTAAACCAAATTAAATTATTTTCTTCTGTAGTATTTCCAAAGAATGAAATTACATCTGAAAACAGGATATACATGCAGTCACATGTATATGTCTAGACTTACATATCAGACAGAACTACTTGCGTTGTGTATAGACAGATGTTACATGCGCCTCTTTAAGACTGTGTGTATACACACACACATTTGTGCATATAGTATAGATTTCTTCGTTTATGTGGAAGTTCCTAAAGTTCATTAAAGCACTAATACCCATCTTAAGGCTGATAATTAGGTATAAAGAGAAAAAGAGACAAGATTAGTGTTCAGATCATGTTCCAAATGCCTCTTAATTGGGTGTTTGTAATCAATCCTGATTGCAAGAGGCAGTGGTTGGCAGAATAAAGAATGAAAAAGGCTTAGCCCTACTATTTTCCTGTTAGTTGACTTGGTGTAGTATTTAGGTCAGGATCCAGTGTCAAACAAGGTAATTTTGTCAGCCTTAGCAATCCTCATAAAACATATAATAATCTTTTCTAATGATACTTTTTCAAGCTAAAGTCTCTCTCAAGCTGAAGAGTTATTTCATCTAGAATCTTAAAATGTTTTCAAGTGAACCACAGAAAAGACTTTGTTCTCCTGGCCTCCATCCACCACTGACTTGTGAAATCAGGTCTGAGTTCACTGTGGGTCTTTCATTGCATTGACCTTGGCACTTTTCTCTCTAAGCCACAGTTTTCCATCACAAAACCACACAGCTTGGTATAATGATTATTTCTTTATCCCAAGCAACCAAACAATTTTTTAAACAGGGTGACAGATTTCCCTCTTGCACTGTGGGAAGCAAGCACCTGGCCATTTCCAAATAGAGTTTTAATGAACTTCCTGCAAGAGATTTGAGAGAAGTTTAATAAGTCACCTGCCAACTTTTTGGGAGCATAGGTCATTTGCTTTTCTGTAGGAGTTCACAAAAACGTGAGAATACCCCCTTCCCAAGTCCCTAAACTTCCATGGAGGAAATTGATTTTCATGGGCAATATCAAAGTTTTAAAAATGTAACCTCAAAAAATCAGATTTCTGATTGTTTCTCACACATTAAGGTACTGTGAAACTCTACGATCCACAAAGCCGGTTGTGAACTGTGTGAGCTTTATAATTCACTTAAACAGAAAGGATTGTGCTATTTAGACTCTTGCATGTTAACAGCATTACAAGTATTTACGTAATGCTATAAAATGAAGAATTTAGATGGCTCAAAAGGACCATTGAGAAAATAGCTCCATATGTGGAAGAGACACCCATTTGACGTGGTGATTTCTTCCAGAAGAAACTATGCACATCCCAGAAGCACAATAACCAGCTGTTGTACTGGAGAAATTGGGCAGTTGTCTACTGCTTCCAGGCTCATGTGAGTTGCAGCGGCCACATGCCCCATGCATCTCCTAAAGACAGACGGGCCGAGCCTCATGCTGAACAAGAGCCTGGGTTAATCCCTTCCTTATGCTCCCAGCATCTTGGGCTCTGTTGCACATTTGCACTGTGCGCTGCTCTTGTGTCCCCATGTAAAAACACACTCATCAGAGTGGGATGGGAGAGGGGTTGAAGCATCCCACGCAGCTGGAGGCATGTACTGCCCCTGCAGCTCAGCCCTGTGCTGGGGCCATGCCCCACTGCTTTTTATGTTGGAAAAGAAAATACAGATAGTCCTTTTTTTTTTTTTTTTTTATGACACTTCTTCTTAAATTGGAAGTTGGGAACCTAGAAAAAAACAGAGGTCTGTTCACACCCATGAAACTTTGAGAAATGCTCCCTCACAGCCAAAGTTTGCTCATCTTATTCACACAAACCAGCCCGCTGAAGTCATTAAAACAGCAGACTCATTTGTGCAGGGCTAATAGCTAGGACATACCATCTATGGCACTATACAAAATTAGTAGTACTTTTTATAGCAATGGATTTCAAATGCTCACAGAATAATTTACAATACAGTAGAAATTCAACTTCATTCTTTTTTGTCCCTCGATTCCATAGATCACCATAAATAAGTTATCGTTTCTTCTCCAGAATCTTAGCTCGTATATGAAGATCTGGGGCAAGTTGCTAAGTGCTGGGTAAGAATTAAAGTTCGCCTCATTGTAGGCCTCTTCTGCCAATCTGTCATTAAGCCAGACAACTTACACCGACTTTCCTCTGATGTATTCATCTGTAACAAGGGAAAGCAGATCAGCAATTTAGAAAGCTTTAGCTTGATCACCGTGCAGAAACATAGACTACGCTGCCTATTTCCATAGTGATCACTCCACTTTGCCAGATGCGAAATGGGAGGCTTACATCCCTCACGCTAAAAACCCTTCTTAGAGGAAATCCCTAGGCTGTCGATCCATTTGAGTAGCTTTAGTTAAGTCTGGAAAAAATATGCAAGGTAGCTCTTAAATAAAAGCTCGCTTTTTCTGTTTCACAGCCATCTCCATAATCTGTTTTGGAGACAGAGGCATAAGATGTATTAACATGGCAGGCATATGTTCTGGTTGCTGAGTGTTTTGTGACATTTCCACAAAACCCCTGAGATTTGATGTCACAATCCTATAAACTTTATCTATTTGTTATATCATATCTGGGCTTAAATCCGAAACTTCTTTACATGCATTTACAGCAGACAATTTAAGTTCATCTCCTTGTATTTCAGTGGCAGTTAGAGCAGGTACAGGTTTTAACCACTCTATATAGTTTAACATTCTAATGCATTTCAAAAGTTTTCTGTTGTGTTTCAATAGCACATACACTATATCATGTAGGTATATAAATAGGTACAGGACCACACTGAGCTGTGTGAAGCAAGTGAAGACAGCTCCACTGGTGCCCAATAGTATTGCACCTGCTACTGCTCAGACACAAAATACCATAAGCATTATCGTATTATGTTCCGTACTGGTTTCCATTATCATTTATCCTCCACGGCTATACTAGATGATGGCCTTCAAACAGTATAATAGTCTTCTTTATCTCATTTCTCTGACATCATTTTCAAGTTCCTTATTACTCTTGAACAGTGTAGCTAATTAGTGTCCCAAATTGCTTCTCATTCTTCCCATCATAGCGTGTCTTTATTCAAGGAAACCAGTGCTCTTCAGCCTTTCCCACACAAATAGCTCCCCCCAAACTAAACTTAAAACTTACTACCAAAAGCCAGCCTCAGATTTCCCAGGCAATTAGGCTCCTTCTACTGGCTATTACATTTTTACTTTGCACATTTTTACACTTCTTAATTAACTGTACCTATGTACTCCTTGAGACTTGAATCTTTGTCTTCTAAGCCTAGTCTTCATACACTGATTTTTGCACTGATTTAGTTATTTCAATTAAGGTTTTGTTGGTGTATAGTTAAAATAATCAGCGTGCACTGGGGGATACACGTATTCTAGCATAAAGATGTCTTACGTCCGTACTTTGCAGAAATAAACCCTGCTATTGTCAGCAGTTTGTAGCAGGGACTGTATTGCTTATCTATAATGATTTCTAAACTGTTATAGCTAAAGTGGCTGTAAAAACAAATGTATAGACCTACTTCTGTGTTACATAACTAGTTGCAAATGCTAGTAGATGGTTTTGGATACTGTATTAGCTAAATTTGTTAGCAAAAATTAATTAGATTGCCTTACTGATTGCAAGTTGCAAATTGCGTGCTGGGGGACTTACTGACACATCGATTTTCTCCCAGCTTTTACTCTTCAAACAAAGGTTAGGCAAAGCGTCTAAGCTAAGCAGTTCCTCTGCCTGCTGTAGCTTACGCTTTCCAGGAAGGTTTTTTTTTTCGAACTTGCCTCACTAGGCAGCTAGATAAATTACTGCGATGTGACCTTCAAGCACCTCCTTTTACTCCATGGAAATTGTCCATATGCACGCTCTCACCCTGTGATATTCCGTATGATGTTCAAGGTACTTTATCCCTTTTCTTAGTTATTCCTCCTCCTACAAAGCAAAACCATACTCATAGGTGTAACCACAGCTCAGCTGATACTCTGAAATCAAACTCTGAGTGCTCTGAAAATAAACATCTGATCACTGGGTAACATTTGCATGTCCCCATATGCTCAGCATAGAAAGGAAAATATATCCTTCCTTGCACATCCCAGCTTCAGCTCTTTCCTCCATCTGAAAGACGTCGGATAATTTTGAATTAAATATGTAAAGAAAGGAAGCTGTTTTTAATGGGCTGTATTCTTAATTTGTCCAAAGATCATTTTACTGAATTAGTAGAGCACCAGTGATTTATATCAGCTGAATGAGGAGCTGAGTCTACATTTCTAGTTCCCTAGAAATTCTCAGAAGAAAGGCCAGTACTGTAGCTGAAACGGCATTAGCTTAGAGTGAAGTCGTTTAGAATTTTGTCATTCAGCAAGGTCAGACTTTAATACTCATGCAGAATGAGGAGGAGCTTCTTAAAAGTAGGTGGAATAAAGACCAAAGTCCTTCTGTCATGTGTACAAACTTTCTTTCCACTAACAGCTTTAAGGGAGTACACAGGATTAGGTGCTAGGGCTCTGTGGCTGCTTACAGTGCTCATGCTCTCATACTGCTCGATCTCGGGCCAGTCAGTCATCACCTTTGTGCCTCAGTTTCCTTACAGAGGATAATATTTCTCTGATTTGCAAATATCTGAGGATGCGCTTATTAATGTTTGTGGAGTCTTTAGAGGGCTGCTGGGTGGGAATGTAGTGCAGTATAACCATTATTGCCGTTGTTATGTATTTGTTCATCTTTAGCTTTTAAATTTTTTTAACAATATACTGCTGTGTAAAAATGTATGTGACAATCTTTTGACTTTCGGAGAAGTGTTATCCAAACAAAAATAAAGAATAGGACTCATGGTCACAAGAGACACATTATCCGTGATGAGAAGAATCTATAACAGACACGGCACTAACTCAAAACTGAGCTCCAAACAGCATCCAAATGCAAGCAATTTCAAATGTGTGCATATTGCCAGTACGAAGCTAGGCCATTCTGCAAGCGCAGCGTCCCCCGAGGAGCAGTGAGCCTAGCAGCAGCAAACGATAATGGCTGTCTTCTCATGTGCAGCGAGGGAAGCAGCACTTAGAGCCGCCTTGGGCAGCTGTTAAGTTATTCATTCTTAACTTGCTTCCATAAAGCTGTTATTGGGTGGAAGCAAGATGACCCAAAGATTTTGGGCCTGCTCTCTCTGCTATTCGGGACCATTCCCCATCCTTGCACACAGGGTGAAATTCTGGCTTCCTTCAAGTCAACGGCAAAATTTCTCCCCAATCCCACTTGGACTGAAAAAAATATTTTAGGCTCCAGAAAAATCTTTTTTTGTAGAACACTTTTCTGGTATCAGTGTATCTTGTAGAATTTTTCTCAGTTTGTCCAATGCACACAGTGCGTGTAAAGGAGCAAAGAGCCCTATGAGTTTTCAAATGCATTGGTACTGCTAGAACAATGAGGAAATTAAAAAAAATAATAATCTTGTTTTCTGTTGTTAGAGTACACGTAATGCATGAGGTACTGTTCTAGGTCATCTACCCGGTTTCTTAACCTCCTTTCCAAACTTTCAGGCTGTTTTGTGGTTTCCTTGTTTCACCTGATGCCTCATCCTTCCATATCTCCTCTCTGTAGGTGATGTGAAAGCTCACACTCTCCTAAGTAAAACATAATAGTTTTCTTTCTCAACATTGTCCCCTCTCAAGCTCCAAGTGAGACTTGAGATATTGTGAAACTTTTTTAAAATTCTTGTATCTCAAAAAGTACTTTTGGTTTCTTTTTAATTTCCATCTAGTATATTTTGGGGGTTTCCGCTGTGATAATAATAGCCAGAAAATTCCTCTGCCCTAAATGAGAAGTTTGGCAATACCATGATATCAGCAGCTGATGCTTTAAAACCTGCAACCAAATTCATTATACTCATGATAAAAATCATGAGAGCTGGCAATGCTGGATTCTTGCTAAAGACCCAACTTCCTGATGCTGTTTCTGTTCTCAGTCACAGCCCTGAAATTCCCACTCTAGTAACAGACTTAGAGAAAAAAAAATAGAATAAAGGAAATGGAAGTATTAATTTATATTGATTTGACTACTTGGCTATGTTTCTTCACCTCTCACTGCATGATCAAAACTTTCAGAAAGTAAAATTCATCCCAGCAAAAAAAATAACCTGAATTTACCACCCTTTTCTCTGAGAACACATAATATAACTTTAAGAGTCCTGTTGTTATGGAGGGTAAAGGTTTGCTTGGCTTCAAAGCCAGCTTACACCAATGAGAAGAAAATTGACTGAAAGCCATTAAATACAACAACAAGAGTTTTGGCTCAGAAGACCCTGATCTGCAAATTGCTGGCATATTTGGGACAAAGATCACACTGGCTGCTGCAGGATCCTTACACTGTCCCACTGCAATCCCCTGGCAGGCGTGTTGGAGATAAACAACATGGACTGACACAGAAAAACTTTCTTATGACATATTCTTTTACGTGTTGTGCAGGCTTATGTTTTCAGGGGATTGTTCTCTTTCAAATATTACACAAAAATACTGTGCGAAACAGTTAATGTCATTGACAACAAGGGTCTCATCCTCCCCCTCACTATACCATTTTTATGTCTACATGTTTCTAGTGAATTCAATGAAGTCATGACTGACTGCTTTGTATTTCCTTTATGGTTTGGATCCTTCACTGCTGCAGTTGCAGCAACTGCAGTGGGTCTAAGGTGATGTGCACAAGCTGAGCAGTGGCCATGTAGCTCTAAAATCAGAGGCTGTTCTGAGGACAAAACTAATTTCAAACATTTTTATAAACTCAAGGAAATCTTAATGTCTTTATCTGTTATTACTTTAAAATAATAATCCCAGACTGACCTGGGAGCTATTACTCAGTGAGCACTGGCCCTTGGAAGGTTTCAACTTGTCAAGTTTAGCCACTTTTTGAACGCACAGAGGAAGTCATTAAGGCACATCAGGCTGCTGATTGCTATTAAACTCTGCAGAGAGTTCTGTGTAAAAATCAATGCCATAACAGGGCTACAAGAATCTAAGAGGCAGGAAAAGCATTTCTTTACCCTCCGGTAACTCAAAAACGGATTAATAGGTTTTGTGAAACTTCGAAAAAATATCACCTATGAGCTAGGGGCCAAATGTAAACCTCTGTGACAAAATAATACAGCTCAGAAAGCTCTGAGCATGTGAAAATGGGATCATAATGGAACTGTCACTGCTATAACCTCAACTGTATATTTCTGTGCTGGAGAAATCTCACACATCTGCACATACACGCATGCACGTGCTTATTTATGTATGCCAAGGAACACCTCTTTTGCTGTATCGCCACTAAGGAACCTGGAGGGAAAATGCATTTTTAGTAAAGTATGATCTTACATAGCTTTTGCCAGAAAAGTACTGCAAGAATTTTCCAGATGAGTGCAGTCCTGGAATCAGCGAAAATGTTACCTAGATGACTGGTGTGTTTTGCTTGTGTGGGAACTGCACTGAAAAATGCAGCACAGTTTGCTGCTAGTTGAAGACTTTTGTACAATAAATATTTTTTCATGGAAAAGCTAGTTTAAAAATCATATTAGGAATTTAATTGTAAACATGTAGTATATAACCAGGCAAAGTCCCATTGTCTGGCTTTGAGGCCAATTGCCATGGAATGGCTTAAATTCAAACTGTCCTGTTCTCTTGCCCAGAAAGCAGAGTGGTGGCATTCAATACAATTTTGGCATGAGTCTCATTCAATTTTTGATGATAAGATGTTGAAACATCTTTTTATTTGATTATTTTTTCTTTGATTTTTATATGAAAATAAGATTTTACTGAGCTGTGTTAAATTTGCTTCATTATGTCATAGGATCATTTGGGTTGGAAAGGGATCTCAGGAAATCATCTCGTCCACTTACTACTCAAAGGAATTGCATTTTCTATAATACAAAAAACCTAAAATGAAGCAATCCATGTAAAACCAATGCTTCCATAAACCAGAGAAGACCTAGTTAGGATATTTCAGAACCTTTATTTTATGGCCTACACCAGCCTTTCTGCTGAATAGATATTAGTTTCTCACCAGCTCTCCTTGTCCGTTTTAAAATTTTAGATTTCCTTCTTTTATTGAAAAAGAAGATTCTTTTCCTTTCAGAAAAGATGGAAATATCATGTAGGTGGACCCACCCTAGGAGGAAGGCTGAAGGGGTAGGGCCACAGCATGTCCCTACATGGAGGCTGCAAGTGCCCTGCTGGGTCATGGTCTGCCATCTCAGCTAGCCCAGAAAGACTGTTTTAAAAGAAGGAGCAGAAGGTGTATTGTCTTAGTATCGGGCTTAGGATAGGCAAGACTTAGGAGCAAAATAGCCAGCTTTGGTCCAGGTGGAGGTAAATTTTTCCCAAAAGCTCACAAAACTGCAGGTGTCTGACAGCTTCCACCCTGTCCTGGCGAGCCACCATTGTGCATCCCTCCAAGTCCATGGGAGAGCATGTGGCCATGGCCACAACCAGCATGGCAAACCCTCCCAGAGTATCTGCGCCCAAGACCGAGTCCTGGAGAAAAGGGTCAAAAATAGGCTTTCTGTGAAGGACTGGATCAAGCGCATGCGATGGAGAAGCTCTTAATGAGTGAGCTGTTAAAGCTTGTTGCAGTGCATATGGTCTGGACCGGCTGCAGCGAGGAGGCAGATTGCAGACCGTTCCCCCAGCACGGTGCTGAGGACGAAGGCTTCTATACTCTTATTATAGCAGGGGGAAAATCCACTTTCTTGCATGGATAATTTTGGAAGTTATAATCAGCCTGTTGTTTTTACTTCAGTGGAGTACAGAGCAAGAGTTGTGTAAAATGAGGCTGCTGCCTGTCTGTCAGGCAGCTGTAGTTTTTACCCTGCAGGCTCTTTAATGTGCATTCTTTGGCGAATTCTGAAGAGAACAGTCACAACTGTGAGCTCAGACGTTAGAGCGATCTCATCTCTAGTCATTGAGCTGGAGACTTCACTCATGCATCACCCTGTGTTTGACGCAGCCATTAAGCATCCTGACCCAGTAACCAGAAAACTGAATTGGTGTCTAAGTTAAAAGGCACTGTAAAAATATGCTCTTGAATCATCTTTGAATAGAGATTAATATTCCTTGCAATGTGTCTACTTTTCCCAGGTGTTAAATAGACCATTTGCTGTCTACTGGTTTTTAGGGTTTTTCAAAGTAGATGTTAAAGGCTATTCCAGCCTAACTCAACAGGGGTTTAAGGCATGAGAGACAGTTATCTGCAGAAAAATGCCCATCTCTCAAATAATTAGCAATTATCTGTCAAAAAGGCTTCTGAACCGACTACAGTAAGAAAAACAACTTTTCATCTTCGGCAGTTTTTGTCTCTCTCTCTTTCCCCCTCCTCTTCGCCTCCCTCCCCTCCGTTCCCTAGCATTTTCTGAGCAATCTTTGCCAAAGGAAACACTGATGAAAGTAACTTTCAGTGGCTGAGTTCTTCTCTCCGTCACCTCCTCCCTGCTCAGCCCCTAGATTGCAACAGACATCTGCCTTTGTACACACACCATGTCAGAGTCCAGCAGAGACATTTCATGTTCATTGTTTCTCCAAAATAAATAAAAGCAGCACAAAACGATGCGAACTGGCTGCAGACATCCCATTGCTAATAATGGAGCTGTGCTGGTAATTGCTAATAATGATGCAGTGTTTCAGCAGATCCAGAATGTGGATCTGGTCTGAATAAAGTGACACAGATGGTAACATCATTGCATATTTCTTTGCAGTGAAAGTTGAGATTTTACTGTGGGAAAAAATACCATTCCTATATTTCTTTCCAGTTATTTCTTTAATATTAGGAGCACTGGCATGCTTGATCTGGGAACTGTGTCAGTGCCACCTAAGGAACTTGATGAGGAGTCCGCAAAGTGAGGAGAAGCAATTGTTTCCACTTCGCAAAGGAAGCATTTAGATGCTGTTTGACAGAATTGCATTTGCCTCCCTTGGCAGGGATGACCCATTTTGATCACACTCAACAGCCAAACAACAAATAGCCAATTTGCAGTAAATCAGACTTTAAACATCTCCGTAGCTTGCTATCTGAAAGCCGGGTTCTGGAGTCCTCTCTCATGAACCAGAGCTCCCACATCTGTACCTCAGTTGTCTGGGAGTGCTTCATTGCATTTCTGCAGGCTGCAGACAGCGGGAACACATACTTTGTGGGCCAGCTCCTGGGTTTCAGCTTCCTTTGATGTGCACAAAGTACGTGCTCCTCTGGGAGTGCCCAGCATCCTCTGTGCTTGTGTGCACAACCACTTCAGGCCCCCTGGTGAGCCAAACCCAGTGGAAGTGCACACTGCTGCTTTGGCCTGACTGCAACATTTCCTTTGAAAGGTGTTTGTAAAGCTGTGGCAGCATGTCAAAGATAAGGAGAGACAGGAATCAGTTGTATTTGCCAAGCGCCTGCCTTTGTTGGCTCCGTCCGCAAGAGCAGCTACCCTCCACTTTTGAACTCTCTGAACTTGCTGCATGTTCATGCACAAAAATTGCTAGCTCACCCAGACCTAGAGCGTCAGGGCCAGAGCTGTCCTTCCTGCAAGATTAGGTCAGAGCGTTAGATCAAAGTCCTACTATGCCATTTTACACCACGTGGATGCAACAACCAGCCAAGTTTCAAGTCTCAAGCACAGGTGTCTAGTAACTGTATGATGCACACACGAAAGTTAGAACCAGAAGCCAAACTGACAATCTAAATTTCATCTTTTTCCCCAACGTTACACCTTTCTCATACACCCTTGTAACTGCATTCCCAATTTAAATTTCAGAAGATCTCTGCTAACGTCTAAAACTTTCCAGCCTGTCTTTCCTGTTGCAATTTTCCTCTCTTCATCTGGCAATTCAAAACTGAGCTTAAAAATGCCCCTTTTAAAAGTTGAGAAAGAGTGACCCACCAAAGAGGCTTCTCCCTGGCAAAAGAAGCACTGCACAGTATTAATTACCATGTGGAGAGAACATGCAGCAGAAAGCAGTGTTGGCATGTGTGTAGGAAATAAACACCGTGTATTTGCTGCAGAGGTTGCTGTGGCAGCTGGAAGTGCAAGGCATGAGCAGGAGTGATAAGCAAGTATCATTTAGAAATTATTATGAGAAAAATAGTGAGAAAGTGCAGAAAGAGCACCTAGTTTCACCTAATTCATCCTTCCAAAAGCTGGATGTCTCCTCTAAACTGAGTATCTGGGCTTCTCCTGTGGCTTATGGAGAGAGAGATTGCTCCAGCAAAAATACATCCTGCCTTAAGACTGATCACCGAGATAAATCATTCTTTGAAGGTGCCTCTATCTCTCTCCCCAGACTACCAAGAGATAACTCTCTTGGAATATCTCCCTGATTTTAGACAGCTACCGTAAGGTGAAATTAATTTCACCCAAAGTCCTTAGAAGTGGCTGCCCCAAGTGGACAGGAAAGCTGGCAGACTTAGATAGCTGCAGAAGCTCATTTCTGTCGTGGGTGGACACAGAGCTGATTGCCAGGGTTGGTACAGCATTGCCCATGTCAACAAGGTAAAAAAAAAATCTTGCAACTGTTTGGATATTGTTTGCCATGTCACAGGCTTAATGCGGGACAAGCGCTGTAATTGGGCTACAAGTGAAAATGAAAACAAAATGAGCACAAGACCTTTATGTTCTATCCATGCAGAAGTAAACATTTCTTTGAGAATCGAAACTGTTGTCTTAAGATATGTCACGTGTTGATGTACTTAGAGTGTCAGCTTGTGTTTGCTTGGGCAGTGTTACCTGCAGCTTCTGTGGCTTGGATCAAAGTTTTTTGAATCTTGCTGAGACAGACTCACAGACCTGGCTCACTGGTCTGTGGCATTCAGAGTCACTCCCTGCAGAGCACATGCACCGCAGGAGCGCACGGGTCGGCAGTTAGAGATCTCCTGTAGCAGAGAAGACACTTGATAGGACATAAAGATAAGAGCAACATGCCTGAAGTGGAAGGCAATGGAGAGGAAAATGCCAGAGTATAGTGCACAAAACATAGACTGCCTAATTCAGCAAACGCAATTCATTCACTCGAGCTTCTCATTCTGCTCTCAGCACGCACTGAGCCCTATTTAACATATGCTCAAACCCCGCTTTATTTAACGTAGCCAACAGGTGCTTACAATTTGGCACAAGCTTAGTAACGTGACTGAATTAAGGCCCAAATATTCCTGCTTCCACACATGAACAAGACTGTTCCTATTAAGATGGAGCATCACACACTAGCATTTGTAATCACTGCAGACCACACTGCGTGGATGATGAGGCGCTGTGAAATGCTGCTGTTCAGAAAACTGTTCGCATGCATCCATTTAGGTTTGAGCTCAAAACCTTTTCTTATCAGGGTAAAGTAACGACTGTGTCTTAGACCAAGTTATGAAGCCCAAATCCTGAAGTTCCTGTTGCTGCAAAACTCCCACAGACTTGAAACACACAAATCGGATGCAGTTCTTAGACTCCTGGCAGACTGTCAGGGCAGTGTCCTTAAGTTTCTGCTGTTTTGCTAAATTGTAGTAAGTAGTTCTGTAGTTCAAAATTCAGAAAAATAGAGGACACTGCATTTTCACTTACAAACTGATTTGTTGTCTCTACTTTATGTAGCTAAAATAGGACGGGCTTAAGCAGCAATAGGTTAAGCAGTAATGACACAAGCATTTTGTTTTGCTGAGGCTTTAGCCAAGCTAAGGATGCAATGCTAATCTAGAGCTGTTTCTCTTTTTGCTTAAATAATATTTTTATTGAGCAATAAGCGGATGCCAGAATGGCCTTTTGATCAGCTAAAAACAACAGTGTCTCTAAGGGAATCTTTCCTGTTTATTGTATGCTGCTGCATTTGGAAAATGCTAGCCTACAGTAGAGTTAGACTGCTTAACATACAAGAAGAGCAAAACAGGATAAGGCCAAAATGGGAACTGTATATCACAGGAACTTGGAAAGGCAGGAAGTAACAAAGAAGTATAAATTCTTGATTAAAAGTATAATTGTACCAGCTTGTGCAAGAGGATAATGACTTTCAAATGTCAGCCTTTGTGCCTGTTCATAATGATAAAGCTATTAAACCATATGTACAGCTCTTAATTCCATTTCTCATGGCAAGTCATTTAAGATCCACAACCATTCTGTTCCGCTAAAATCTAAAATGTTTCTTCAGCAGTATATTCAAACAGTAGATTAAAAGGAGTGCTAACTAGAGCATTGCCAGCCAGGACTGCTGCACAGTAGTTTAAAACATGTTGGAGATTCTGTTATAAGCCCCTACTTCCAAGGATTTAAATATCAGCTATAAAATTCACTCCTAGGATAAAAGTCAGCCAAGAACTGAATATTTAAACCTAATTGTTTAAAATAAAAAGACATAATTTGGTAGCTTAGAAGTTTTATGTGTAAAATTGAAAAAGGTCTTAAAACTATTTTTTTACAAATCTGTAACTGAAAGAAAATCCATTTCAAAAATTAACTCGATAAGAAATTAACTCTTAAAGCACTTCAATTGTGCTGTTATTTCAGAAAATTAGTTGTAGCAGAGATGGTCACAAACAAGTCACGAAGTTTTAAAACCACTGCTGCACAGTTGAGCTTGGTCCAGCCCTACGTTTCCTAATGGAAAAAAAAAACATTTGCTTCAGGCAGTAATTCGAACAAACGCTAAATTCCTCATCAGGAAGTTAGATTCTGGAAGAAAAAGTAAGAGCTCAGTTTTGCAATCACAATGCTTGGTAAAATGTCCACCTACAATGTCAGTAAGTTGCCTCCGAAGACAGGAGGACAAACGTGCTGGTGTCACCATGGGTGCTATAGCCTTCCCTAGCATTTGGTCACAGTGTCAGCATGTCTGATCCCAGGCCATGGGATGGTGTTGCTTCCAGATTGAAGCTGGTAATAACATGTTTTATAGTTATAGGCACATGCCACAGAAAAGCTATAGAATAAATTGTCATTGCCAGATGGTTCAGTGTTTCAGAGGGGAAGATGTTAGCAGAGAAATCTGCAGCAGCTTCCGCAAGTCCTACCCAACAGGTGATATTTATGGACTGTTATAAGATTTTCACATATGGCATTCTAAAGAGGTTTGTAACTTTTATACTCCGCCATCCAGTTTATTTATTTACAAAAAATCCCACTCCAAAGGTCAGCTATGTGTCTGTCTGTCTCAGCAACTCCAGGTCTAGGGAAAAATACTGAACGTAATCTCAGCATGGAGTGGTTAAACAAATGTGCTTTTAAACGTGGTAGAGATGGTTTTGTGTCTTGTTCTCATATATCTTAGACCCTGTGTCTCTTGCTTTAGGCATCATTTAAATGAGAGCACTGTTTAGCACCCTCTTTCACATTCAAATGATATATTTTTGTTCTTTTTTGTGGAAATGTCTGTGTATTCTCAACACTGCTCAGTTCACATGAAAGCAGATAGATAGGAACAAACCTAGGAGACAAAGATTGTGTCAAAGTGGGTGAATAATAATGACGTGATCACGATGCATCTATTGTTCTTTTCAAAATCTTCAGAAGAAACCCTCCTTTCCTTTTCCAGCTTCCAAGCAGCATAAGGCAGCTCATTTCAAACCCTTCCAGCCTGACACTGTGCACTTGGTGTTGGGTCTTGGTCTCTGAGCCTCCTCCTCTGCTCCATCTGATTCAGGCGCAGAGGCCAAACCCAGTACTGACTTCCCTCATCACCCAAGAGCAAAACAGAATGGCCTTCTCTTTTTCTGACCACATCTTATCCATATACTTGAATAGATCCCATGCTAGTAATGAATCGCAGGTAAAATTCAAGTAATGCAAACGCCACTGCTCTCATCTGCTCAATTCATTTTCTGGTGCAAAACATGCTTGCACCCAGGAAACCACAGATCAGCTTTTTGATTTGTACCCTAAACATCACTGTATCTGGATGTATTAGTACCTCAAAGTTGTATTTACTGCAGAAGACTGATGATAAAATTTCAACAATTGATTGAATAGTTTAATCTCTGATGCACAAAAGCAATATGATTACAGAGCAACTATTATTTATACAATGCCTGATTTGTGATATATGTGTATAATCAATTGCAAATTATGTGTTTTTCAAACATCTGCTGTAGTTTATTGTGAGTCTATTAGAGGATGTCTAATATCCAGTATGAAATTATGTGTAAGAAATCCATCACCTCTTTTATGGCAGGAAGGCCTTGTAATACAAAGAGAGGCTGTCTGTCTTCTTTTTTATATCGACTGTCTGTATTTGAGGAGCTGAGGTTTTCTGCTAAACTGTTGTGAAAATGCCTTCATGATACTTTCGTGTCTGCTGTAATAAGTCTCTTTTCTGACCACGAGGACAAAGCAGCTATACAGTGTGCAAAAGTGGCCACAGTTTTGAAACAGGCATTAGTTCAAAGTCATGAAATAGTGCTATTAGAAAAATAACAACATCCGTGTTTTCAAGTTAAAATCACAAATCATTATTTTCATCAGCTGGTAATATCAGAAGCACTATTCCTTTTAGGAATACTACTTGGGAGTATAGCTTCCCTTTGCTCTTAGGAGTCCAATGTACAAACTTCGGAAGCAGATGTGCTGCTGCTCGTAGGATGCATAGGGAGGTTTGAGACTTCAACTCTTATGCAAGTTTTGTCAAACCACCACAATTTACTAATTCCATACTCTTCACTGGAGGAAGAACACTTGAAACCACATCTCAGCTGCAAGGTATAAAAGGAGCTATTAAATACATCCACCGCTGCATGTTTATAGGTGTACTAAGGTGGACTTGCCTTGGGCTAGGCCTCAGCAGGTTAAATTGCATCCACTTACATTAATAGACCCATCCGGGTTTTCAGCTTTGGTGGAGCTGGAGCAGTCGGACAGGACACCATGCAGGTCCTGCAAGCAGGACCAGAAAAGCTCTCGGAGAGAACTGGTACATATTTTTAAATTGCTGTTTTCAAACTGCTCTATACAAGCTGAGATTCTTCAATCGATAACACCTTTTCTCCTCCTGAGAATATTTGGTTACACCAGCAGAACCTGCCTACTGCCGTGCCCTCTGCTACCAAAGTCCATGGAATTTCATGAAATGCAAGAGAGGAGAGTGTGATGGCAGAGTGCAGGAGTTTGGCTTCCCTGTTGGGTGAGTGTCTGCCACGGTCCTGTGCACAGGACGGCTGCTGCACGGCTCCCTTGGACGTCCTGGTCTCAGCTGCATGGCAGACTGTCATAAGCGTGTTTTTCTTCCCTTTTCTTTTCTTCTGAGCCTGGAAGAAGTTCTATTATCTCTCTGAGAATTTAACTTACGCAGAGACCGTGGGATCAGGACCATGGTTTACTCTGTTACACCTAATTAACCCTGGGAATTCCTTTCCACAACACAGCACTAGGCCAAGACATAGGTAGCTTTACGAAAGAAAATGAAGGATTTGTGATGAAGACGTGGAATACCCACAATTACATTTTATACAATACAAAATAAGTAAGGGATATAAGCCATAATGGCTCATGGTACAATCCAAGTTCTAACAGATGGGGATACGATGAAATTTCCCCATGGGAAAGTGATTTTGTAATTGTAGAGGTGGGTGTATTCCATTTACTTCTGTATTTACTTTAGCTGTGCATTTATATTTGTATAAACATTAAGGAAAAGCATCAATCTGTAACCTCTGGGTATTTTTAACATTTCTGTAAAATACAGAAGTAATTGCTGCATACTTCTTAAAGAATAAAAGGGAAAACAAAACGAAACCCCTAGTTTTTCCCCACCCACACATTTCTCTTCACTTCTTATATCCCAGCCCTCAGATTGCCCCTCCCTCTGCAAAAGCCTGGGAAAAGATTCACAAGCACATGTGAAAAATGATAGTTTCACATGGCTGTAGTAGGTTCACATCCTTATTATGTAAATGAGTGGTTTTGGTTTGGGTGTCTCTTTTGTGGTTTTTGTGCAGATGGTTAAGTACTTAAAGACAGTGGGCCCAAATTGTTCCTACTGGAATTTCACTGGCTTTGGCTAAACTACACCAGGATCGAAATAGGTTGTGTACCAAAACCTGCCTTTTGCATGTAACGAAATAGCCAAATGGGGTAATGGAATTGCTGCACAGTAGCAGAAAGGAAAAAGCAACCATGAGCAGATTTCCCTTTGTCTGTTCAGTAATTAATGAAGTACCTGGTGAACGATAGAGCTGAGAAACTTCACTTTGCTCCTGTGATCTGCACTTCCTCCAGACAGGTAAGCGCAGAGCCGTGTGTGCTGGAGACTGATTAATTAGCCCAAGCCGTTGTAAAATCTTTAGGAAACAAGTGGTGTCTGTTTTCTTTTGCACAGGATGCCAAGAGATGTATTTAAAGTGTGAGAGTCAAAGGTCAGTTTGACATCGCGTACTCTAAGAAAGAGCCTTCGCTCGGATCCCTGTTTCGTGTTAGAAATGCTGTCTGCGAGCCGTGGAGCTATTGTGCTTGATAAGAGAAGGAGTAGGATTAATCTGCAGCAAGGAAATTTAGGTTAAATATTATGAAAAATGTTGTACTGTGAGATCACTTAAGCAAAGTAGCAGGCTGTCAAGGGAGACAGTCGAGGCTCAAAGTGACACTTTTCCATCAGAGCTGGATTGGAGAATAATTAATAAGCGGGGGGGGGGGCGTGGGGGCAGGCAGGGCAGCAGGCTCCGCTCGGCATCTTTGCCAAACCCAACGAGCCAACGAGTCTCACAGGCACCCTGTGAGTTAATGCCTATGTACAGATAAAATGGAGCTCTCAGAAAGGACTTTTTCCAGCCTCTTCTCAGCTTGTGTTACATATTCTAAATGTAAATTGAATGCAAATACTTTGAGCTGTTCGCCACAAAGCAGTTTACAATCTCCTACGCTAAATCTGACCCACTGGAAATTTAAGGGGCCATAGTAATGGTTCATATAGTTCTTTCAAAACTAATTGATTACAACAGCAATAAAGTATGCTCCAATCTCTATGATTTCTTATGCCCGTTTCATATTTATTTTCACAAATTTCTTATTGTAGTTTAATATTCTAAGTTTTTAACTGATCTCTTCCACTATGAATGTTAATGAATGTGTTAACATTGCATTTGGTGAGAAAATGCATAACTTGGCATGTGGCTCAAGTTCTAAATATTCTGCTAAGGTTTTTATTTTCAGATTGTTCAGGCTTATCCTCTTGCACTGAACCAGCGATAATAAGGTATCTTTCTTTCTGTCTTTGCTCTGAAAAGACAAAATTTGTCATTTCCTAACATTATACCCAAGAGCAGCAAATTGCAAAACAAATGCATTACCTCTACATAATTTTGGGGATGCAGTGTGTGTTAAATTCATTTTCAAAATCAGATTACAGGAGGTTAAACCTCAGTCCCTAATTTGTGTCAACAAATTTGGCAAATCGTCTTAACAAAGGGCCAAAGAATTATTGCCTTGATAATAACATAAGATTTGAACTTGGCGTTTTATAGATTGGCCTGTGTCTAAAAAGCTTTAGAAAGGTTGTTCTCCACCATCTCCAGTGGAGTGGTGCTTCATAAAAGCAAACATTAA
Organism: Tauraco erythrolophus; assembly: GCF_009769465.1. Taxonomy (NCBI): domain Eukaryota; kingdom Metazoa; phylum Chordata; class Aves; order Musophagiformes; family Musophagidae; genus Tauraco; species Tauraco erythrolophus. The sequence goes on from NC_141471.1 coordinate 16,251,355, forward strand.
TTTTGCCCACTAACAGGGGTTTTGGTAAAGTAAAGGGGGGCGTAGGCAACACGAAATGTAATCCATAGCTTCCCATCTACTGCGCCCTACAGAGCCACAACCCAAAGAACCAGAAGAACGAGATCAAAAGGCTTTAAAAATGTCAGGCAACAGGATCTTATTTAAATTATTAGGTGAGATGCCCTCTTGTTTTTAACATAGCAAAACAAATCACGGAGCCTGTTTTCTTCTCTCCCTTTTATGCTCTTTTGACAGGCTGGTGCAAATTGCGTGTAGAAATTGTATTTCTGCTTTCCAGCATCATTTTGGACAACATTTGAAAACACATTTTTGTAAAACAATGTAATACTCAAAGGTATTTGAATCATGTAGAAGCTGAAGGATTTGTAACAGGTTCTTAAACAGTATTGACTGAAATAAAAGTAATTTGATGAAAAACAGAAACCTGCCTTAGGTGAGGCTGATAAGCACGTAGGGAATATAAGAAGGCTTATCTGTAATTCAGTTAAGTGATTCAGCTTTAAGAATTGCACATTTCTAATTCGTGTACATATTCTAAAAGGTTTTCTTGAGATTCCAACAATTGAAATCATTAAAACCGTATAAGAAGAGATTTTTTTTCTTGTTATTTATGTTGGCTTTATTGCAGAAAGATAGATACTGTTCCAACCTGATGTCATACTGCAGAACAGTAAAACCTTTCTCCCAAGCTCTATGTGCAACCTTTATGCTGCTAAATCCTTGTACACATGAGTAGTCTCACTGACGTCAGCAAAAGCAGGGCTGTACAGTCTAATTCTTAAAATATGTCATGTACATACAAACTTTCCATGGTGTTGTTTTTATCTCAGATTTTGTAAGGTGAAGCACATGTCCTGAATGTGACTGAATGAATATTAAACTTCTCTAGCTTTCTGAGTAATTCATGTTTCTAAATCATATGAGTAATGCAAATAGTACTGATTTAATAAAGCATCAATCAGCCAAGTATTATGTGCTTCAAACAAAAGAAATACAAATAAAAGGTCATCAATATACACATGATTAATGATCACACTTAAAAACAGTTTTAACCATGCCTCTTAATCACGGATTTGCATGTCTGTGTGTCAGTGTATATGAAGGGTGGGCCAAAATGAGGGAAAAGAAGATCTCTGCACCATTCTGTCTTCCTTACTTACGCTCATACCTTTGGGATTCTTTTACAGAATAACACAGGTATTGCAGATTAAGGAAAATAGGGTAGGCTATTTTTAGGATTCAATTCTTATGAAACCATTTTCACTTACCTTATAGCAGGTCCCTGATTTTCTTCTCACAAAGTGTGTTGGCTTAAGGTAGATGAGCAGGGGACTGAAAAATTGAAGTGAGCAGGACTTGCATCCTTAAGGATTAAAAGCATCAGGAGACAAAACATGTGTTGGAGAGGAGCGAGCTTAAGTTCTGGGTGTAAAGGGTCATACTGGATGAAAGGCATTTCACATTCAGAATGACTTGCCATAGTGAGGAGGTGTTTGCTAATATGTTCACTTCCTCCCGTGTTGCCCCAGGTATCTAAGACAGTTCCTACATGGCAAACAGAGGGAGAGTCATTTGTAACGTGACAGAATCATGCTAAGGCTGGCAGGGAATATCGTTAACCTCACAAGTCTTGATACGAAGGAAGAGGCTCGAGATCTGTATGGGAGACAAGTCTGAAAATTAACAGCCTCGTTAATCAAATCACAATGTTTTGACAACTTCATGGTGTGTATGTAATCTATCCTGTATACAATTTGGCTAAGGCTTTTATGCAACGAGATGTTTTTTGCAATAACTTTATATGAAAAAACTCCACCTCACAGCGCAATTACTGGATCGTATGCTGATTATCAGAGAGTGAAAAAGTATAATCAGCTGAAATTCGAACAGAAGCTACTGCCAGGATTATGAAGGAGGGAGCACATCTCCTTGTTTCCTGTTCTGTTTATTGACTGAAGTACAATCACCATCGTCACTATTTAGAAAGTCAGAGGAATGGTACAGGAGCTCAGGTACAGGAAATACTCCTCTCCAAGAATAAAACCTTTGAATCTGTTTGCCCAGTGTGTTTAGTCAAGAGTGAACATGCATGGATAACCTGCTGGGGCACTCTACCATGGCACAACAGATAACCAGTTCTCCAGAGCAACAAGATGCTCAGCACAGGGTACTTCAGAGTAATTCTGGGTCCTTCAGATGCCAGACAATCATTTTCTTCTTAAAACAGACTATCCTCCAAATCCCTTATTCTTCAGGCTCCTTGTAAGTACCCATCTTAAGGAGCTTAGGGAGACACTGTAGCCTCTTCCACACCTAGGGATTTATGCAGAAGACTTATTAATACTTTCAGGTATTAATTGTGTAAATTCCTGCACATCAAGACAGGACTACATCCATGAGTGTTTCTGGTTTATAAAGAAATGTTATTGCTTTTTATAATGTGCTTAGTAGAATGAGGTTGGATGTAGTGGCAAGAGTAGCAAAATGCCGTATTTCACTACGAACATTTTTAAATGAGGCTTCACAAAATATATGTGGTATTTTAAGTCTCTTTGTCCTTCTTGTTCATTTCCCATTTGCAAAGGTAAAAATTTTAAATAAAAGCTAAAAGAGTTAGGAGCAAGAATGCAGAACTGTCAACTAAATATTGACAAAAGACATATTAAATCACAAAATTAATGACGGTGTCACTAGTATTGTAGCCATCTCTGTTCATCCAATGCCTTCAAACTCCTTCAGGGAAATACCAACATCTGATTTTCCAGACTGAGAAACTGAGGCACAGGGACTTGACTTCACTGAGTAGCGATGGCATGGGAACAGAGCCTGTGCTTTCAGCCTTCCAGTCCAGTCTCTGCCCACTTCTTCCATCATCTCCCATCTCCCCAAATGACCTGAGCCCTATCATACTGAGGGCCATCTAGGCTCACATTTGCTTGCATTTGAAGCATGAAACCTGAACTGTATCTTTAATCTCCTGACTTCATGGACCTGTTAGCTACTGTGTGAGCAGTACAGAGCTGTAATTACATGGAAAGTTTAGAGGTGACTAAACAGGCAACCCCTGGGTTGGAAGGGAAGCGCGATTCCCTTCCAACACTCCTGCCTTCCTGGCCAGTGGCTCTCACAAGACCAGAATGACTCCCAGTTTCAAATCTGCCACATGTTGGACATCTGCATCCACGCTGCAGTCAAAGACGTGGCTGCAGCATCCATAATGGTGCCAAATCCTTACCTAATTAGTGGCAAAGCTGTGATGGCATAGGTTTTATTGTTCCCGATGGGAGCATTCAGCACTGAACAGAGTCTATGACATTATTAGTACCTCAGCCAGTTACATAAAAGTAGTTTAGACGTGTATCCCAGTGTTGTAATCACATCTCCAAATGCAAGAATAGCAATTTTTGGTAGAGTTTATCGCTGCTCTGAGCAGCACCTTTAACAAGCAACACTGTGAATTTCCCAGAGCATAATGCTGCATAGAAACCTTACTCAGGTTCTCTCCAACTGATATATCCTTTTGTTGCTGGCATGAGAGACTTTTCTATGATTTCTATGATCCTTGTCCCTATGGGGAAAAGAGACAATCCTTCGTGAGTTTCTCTCTTATCCCTCTGCTAGTTTGATTTTTGTGAATTCCCATGTGGAATTTTCACGGGGGAAGGGGCAAAGGTTTGAAATATTTCTCAAAGTTGTCGGGCTGGTGTGGGTTCCTACACTAGATATGTGGCAGTCACACAAGGGCAGAGAACACTTCATGGTAGCTGTTTGAGGAGAAATGTGCAGTAGTTGTGGAAAAGCTGAAATATGGCATGCTATATGCCAGATATGTGGAAATTCGATTCACTGGAACTGTTTCAGGAATCTGTTCATCTCAACATGTGTTGGTACCGTGAGTCAGGCAGGATTTGCCTCAGCAATAGTCTGTTAGTTTCTTAACATCCCTTTGTTCAGAGCGAGAGAAAGAAGGACTGGCTTACAGTGCCCGCGAGACCAAATTCAGGTTAAGGCTAATGAGGAATGTGTACATTTCATTTGGTAAAGCGTTTTTTCTGCATGTTTCAGGAAAGAGGGGGGATTACTACCATTTCACCCCAGTAATAAAAAACAGGATCCTGTATCTTGGAAATGTTTACAATGTAACAAAATGAGGTTATGTTACGTTGTAAAATTTTAAAGGGACTGCGTGCTGATACCTAGGTTCAATGGCATGAAGGAGGAAGGAGTTGTATCTTAAAACTCCAAAAATGTTTCAGTTTGAGAAAAACAGGTGCTTTCAACAAAAAGTTTGAGATTCCCCCAACCACAGATTCTCCCCCTGCCGGGTACTAACTGTTTCATTCAGCAGAGGGGATGAGCACAGTCATGTATCATCTGGCCCAAAGCTGGGTGTGATCTTGGTTATTTGGGTACCTTAGCACTGAGAGAGCAAAACTGCAGCCTTCCCTTTCATTAACGTGCTACAAGGTGACGGTGTCTGGCTGTACCACCAGGGATGGCTCCAGGAGGGCACCCTGCAACCTGCCGCGCGCCCTGGGAGCTGCACCCCCTCAGACATGGCGTGGGAGGGTTTGCAATGGAAGGATGGAGTCTACACTGCCAAAGGGAGTCCCTGATTCCTTCTGTGCAGCCAGACATGTCTGTGAGCCAGCTCAGGGGGCTCCAAGTGAGGAAAGGGATGGGGCATTATCTCATTTCCTTCCCAGACTTCCTACTACTGTTTTGGGCAATTTATACCTTTAAGAACGCACAAGGCAAACAAACCTTGTTCTCCCTAGTGTGCCAAAGCCTATATTTTGCGTTATTAAACCGCAATGGAAAGCATGGCGTTATCTCACTCAGATTCCCTGCACGTACAAGGGAATCCGGCCCAAATATATTCACGGCTTGTCTGTCCGGGTTAGTGTACTGCTTGCCGTGAGTGAAGGAGAGGAAAGAATCAATGCTTAATGCCACAGAGTCTTACACAGATTGTTCTTGTATGCTTAGTGCTACTAAGTAGACAAACAAGAGTAAAAGCATTAATAGATACCTGACTAGAAATGTAAATGAAACAAAAGCCATCAAATCAGGATTTTATCCATTTAATTGCAGAGTAGGTGTTTTCATCAGCCATGTAATGGTTTATTGCCTTTCAAGGCTTATTTATTGTAATTGATTAATGAAGACTTAGAGCACCACTCTCTTATGGGTAACAAAAGGAAAGAAGTTGCAACACCATTTATGTTGGTAATTCATTGAGTTGCTACAAGTCCCCTTGATATTTCAGGTAATACATTATTACAGCTCCATGCCACACTGTCCATTTCTCTAATTAGAAAGCAAGGACAGAAGCCTGGCCCATGGAATGCAGAAGGCAAATCTACATCATTATCCCCTGTTTTTTTTGAATCAGTAATAGCCCTTTCCTGAAGACTGTGTTTTTCTGCATCACAGCTGTTGTTGAGGCAGCCAGGACAAGGTTGGGAGAGAGCAGTTCTAGGAGAACATTACTGCTGACCTCAAAAGCAGCAATTTCTGTGTGCATGAGTTAGTCCTGACTTAGATTTTGCACTTCCCTGTTTCCAAAGGCAAGGGTCATCTCACAGCCATGCAGCTCCAAACAAGATTTAGCCTTCACTGACCATGGGCCCGAATGCTCAGCAGATTTAAAAGAGTATATCTCAAGAAATGGCACTGAAGAGGGAGGAAAAGGAAGCGGAAAGAAGACAAATTTGGTCCCATCTAATGAATACATCCTTGAAATCTGTGCAACTCCCGCTGGGGGTTTGAGCTGGCTCGCATGTGCACAGTATGGTCCCAATTACTGAAGCCCACGAGCTGTGTATGTGTTTGTGTTGTGTGTATGTTCATTACCCTGCTTCCTTTCACGAGTAAGCATTTAGTACCAGAAGAAAACTATGCAAAATTCTGTAGCAGGCGCTTGTGAATTCTGGCAGGTTTTCAACTGAGTTTTCCATTTTACGATAGCGTAGGCCGATGCACCTCTGATGCAAGTCCACTAAACTCTTTAAATTTGTACCAGGGATGATGCTGATCTGCTGTACACAGTCGTTATCACATGCCTCTCTTTCTAAGGCAAACGTTTTTATGAGAGGTGGATCACTGGGGTGGGTTTTTTGTATGGCTGGTTTGCCCATGCTCCAGCTGTAACAATGCAGTTTCACTAGGCACTGGGTCATACGGCTGACCTCAGCTAACAAGCTGTTCCTGTTTTTAGGCTACTGGGAATGTTTATTGGCCACTGTTTTCCTCCATTCTAAACACATAGTTATTTCTCAAGACCCATATAAATCATAAGGTCGCAAAACCCATAAAAACTGGCATTCTCTGTGATACAGGATACAAATGAACTAACTTAAGGCTTAGCAGCTTTAAACATCTATAGTATATTTTATCATAATATAAATACATTTATTGAAGTTATATATGCTTTTTAGTTCAATGATACACGCAATAAAATGGCAATAAAATTGCTCATTGGGACAAACTTTTATATACCGATGTTTCAACTTGGTACCGTTTAACTGTGAGCTCTATTACAAAAACAATGTACTGTAACTCTGTACTAAACTGAGTTTAAGAGAAATAGTGATCTGTTTGCAATAAATGTTAAGTATTCACATACTTTATAAGAAAATGATGCTGAGGATGCTATTGAATTTCCTATCGCAGATTTCAAAAGCGGAAACTCATGAAGAGGTCTGTACTAACTGGACTGACACACTGGTGTGTGCAAAACCCAGCTACACCTATAAGGAAACACACTAAGTTATCAACAGGAGTTTTATTCATAATGTCTGTACCGAAATTGAACAACAAATTAATAGGAAAGGATTGGTAGCAATTACTATAGTTAAATTTGCATAGAGGTTTCCACTCTGCTTCCCTATTCTCATTTGCTTTGGTTGTTTTGAAATGCACATCTTCCAGGCAGAAAGTTTCTCAGGCTCCTCCTCTGTTTGAGAATGAACTTTGGAAAGAGAGAGCTAAAATGATTCAGGTCTTTTTTTATACAAAGAGTATAAAAATATACACACAGAGACATGCACACGTACGTGCATACGCATGTCCCAGTTGCAAAACAGAGGAAGAACCGTGGGACTTTTTCAGGCAGCTCTTCAACCACGCTTTCTGAGATCAGAAGGCTGAAATTTGAAAGCACCCTCCATGAGTAAATGTTCCTTGCACTGCTCTTGTGAAATATCATTTAGATTTCACAAAGCCAGGGCTTCTTTAAAGTTGCCGGCTATGTGTATTACTCATGCTGCTTAAGGGTTGTTTGTTAAAGTGGCAATGTACACAACCAAATGATTTTGTGCTGAGATAACAGCCCACCAGGAAACATGCAGACATTGTAAGTGGGTTGATTGCTGAACTACAAATGCTTCTTGTTCAGCTTTGTGTGCCTCGTGTGCCGGAGAGCGCTTCTGGATGCTATGGCCAGGCACTTCGTCTTTTCAAGTTTGTATTGTATGAAAGAAGTAAGGAGACATGGTTTTCATCTTTAAGCGTTACAACAGCCTGCCAAAGGTCTCCTCAGCATTATGACAATATTTAGCTAATAATGCCACACATTTCACACACTTTAGGAGTCTGTTTTCAATCCAGAAGAGTCTTGAAAGTTTTGATCTCTTTCATGTAATTCATAATCTTTTTTCTTTGGTGGTAGCTTAAGAGAGTCTGCCCCTCTCCCTCCCTAAGAACCACAGGAAAGGCTCTGATACATGTACATGATTAAACACAAATCAGAAGTTTCAACAACAAAGCTGTATTTTTTTCCAATAACCACTGGTTTGTATGTATGCCTAGCCAAGCAGGCACAGGTATAAACGTATATACGGGTTTTAGACACAGTCTCGGCAAAAATCAATCCACTCATTTACATGTGTCACACTTTCAGGCAAAGAAGACCTACAGAAATCATTTATCTCAATACAGACTAGGTTTGTGAAGACACTAATTCCACAGTGGGTTTTTCACTTGGCCAACAGTCTGCCCAAAGGGAATGTGGTGCAGAAATCAGAACAAAAGGAACAACATTGAGAAATATTGAGTTCCAAGGGCCTAACGCTGCATCCTTAATACTCTCTTAATACAGTTCCTAACTGGAAATAAATGAAAATATCCGTCATTTTACTGCATTTACAGAGCTTCAGGACATGGTTACCATGGAGGAAAATTGCCATAACTTGTGTTCTAAAGCTGATACGTATGTCTGCAATTCCCTTTCTCCTTTAGCCTCTTTTAGTTTCATTAATTATGGATGTTGCTCGGAGAGGTTGTAGACAGCCCACAAGGGACAAATATTTGAGTTTCAAAAGCGTGGAACTTATTTTATGTTCTGAACTTTCACAGTTTCTGTGAAAAGCTAACATCTACCTAACACTTTTAAAAGTCAAGTTCCTAAGGTTATGATTAATATACCACATAGATCCCAACAGGATAATTACAAATTAATCAGCAGTTCAAAACTCCCAAATGGAGTACTAGAAGGTTGCCATCACTTTAAAGCATTCCTTTTCTATTTTCATGGAAGGAAAAAGAAATCATAAATGATTCTGATCTTCATTTGATACAACTCTTTCTTGGTTCTTTAGACATTTGAGGAAGCAAACCTGAAACTTCTCTAACTTACCAATTAAGCAGGCTTTTTAGTGAGTTCAGCAGCTAACAGCACTAATCCAACCACAAATCGTAAAGCTAGTTAGGGACGTGAAAACAATGTTTAATGGATATAGAGGCGTACAGGTAGTGTTTGACTTGTAGCAGTGTGAGTCTGTATATATGCATGAGTGTCTGTATGCAAGTAATTTATTCTAGTTCTACAGAAATCACACAATATATTGTGAGACCGTGTGAGACTTTGCAGCCCCTTCTTCCAATCAGTCTATGGCTTAAGAAAACTTCCAAGTTTTGAGCCTCTGTTAAGAAGCTTTATTTGAAGCCCACGGAAGCCGTTAGGAATCTTTCATTCTTTTGGGAGGACCTGGACTGGGCTTTTATATTTAAAACATGGTATCTGGCTACCTAGGCTTTGTTCCTCACTGTGCGCGAAATTTCTGGAAGACTGTTGGCACTCAGTCTCTCTCTTCTGTCTCCACATATGTAAAATGAGAATGACAACTTTACCTCAGCGAAATGTTGCAAAGCTTCACTTATAAACAGATTGGCATACTTGGATGAAGTTGCTCAACTAACAAGAAGTTTTCTGATTGATGGGCGTCTCTTGGGAGGTCATAGAAACAAAAGCCAAACTGTATAATTGAGTTTTCGGAAATTGGCTTACAAGAACCTACTCTTATGCAAGGTGACTGCTTGTGCCATCTTTTTCCTTTCTTTTGTTACCTAGAATGTATTTCCAAATCTAACTGTGTCAAATCAGTGGCTAAATACCAAACTAAGCCAAGGCATAACTCTCACACCTGAAATGTCCGTATGAAAGAATATAAAGCTTGAGGTATCGTGAGTAGTAAGAAAATTACTTTTAAAAAACCTTTTTTTTTTTCAGTTTCTTAAGCTCTTAGCTGACTCAGTGTAGATAAGTAACTATGAAACAACCAGTAAAAATTAGACTGCATTTTATTTTGTGAAGAACACTGGAAAGTTGGCAAGAGGTAAGACTTTGCAGTGAAATAGGGAGGTGAACAAGTTGTAAATGACTCTAATATCTTCCAGATGGCATATTTTACTTGGGAACTGAGTTTAGAGTAATTAGAGGCATGCGAATTTCCTATAAATACTAAACTTCATCAGTTTGACACTAGAAAGCTCCTTCGTCTCTGAAGTCTTTAAACTGCTAAGTGTTTCTTTTTCCCCCATTTAAAGTGGAAGTCATGGATTTGTAAATTTGTCTTTTTTGACAGACAGAAACGTTTTTCCATGAAAAGATAGCATTTCTCTATACCAGAAAGTTATGAAGTTCCTCACTGCAAAGGTTTAAAATTGAATGTTTCTTCCCAGAAGAGATTTTCATTTTTATATACTGGGATCATTATATTATAATTTATTACAGTATGTGGCAAGCAGTGAAATCAGTGGAGTTTGCCCTAACTTCGAGATCAAATCTTTTCATTAGTAAAATGGTTTTTGCAGATAGATATGCTGAAGACCTTAGCAGATGAATTTTGCTTTTGCGTCCCCTAGGATGTTGCAACACTAAAATTGCAAAACCTGGTCCACAACCTCTGATTCTTCTTCATTTTCTGCATGACATTGTTACATTCATTCCCAGAGTGAATTCTGGTGTTCACATTTCTGTTGAAGAATTTTCCAGGTTTTATGTAGTGTAAATAGAATTGAACTAAGTAAATACAAGGTAAAATATTCTGTCACCACTTGCACCCTCTTTAGCCATATATCAGTGTGAACTGGCTTAGATCCATTGACATAAAGGGGCTAATCTCATTTGCAGCAGCTAAAGATCTGTCTACTGTTCTCAGTGGAGCCATAGAGATAAAAGTGTGGATATAATCTTGCTTGTTTAGCCCAGATCTTCAGTTCTGCCAGTCCCAGGTATTCAAAAGGCATGAGCCAAACAACCAGAAGCATGTGATAAGATGAAGGATAATCAGATTTTAAAATGGTAGTGATTATTTCTATTACTTCTGCATTTTGAACTTTTATTGGTTGAGGTATGTGGTATTTCAGATTCCTCTGTTCTGCAGGGAATTAAAAGCTTAATTTTAAAATGAAAGGGCAAATCCCAAAGCATTAAGTTATTCCAGAAACAAGTGTAATAACAAGACTGTTGCTAACGTGAGTCGCAATCAAACTGTTACAGTGAGTAACTGTAGACCTTCATGGATGTCTTTGTTACATCTTTTCTCTTTTTCACTACAGCATTGTCTTGTACTAAAATAGACCCTCACTAGTTCATTCTTAATGGAGACCCACTGTCAGTTAATGGCATTAGTAAATTACTGAACAGTGGCCAAATCCCAATGGCCTTATTCCCAGAAATCTCTTAGGTTGACAGGACCTTTGTATGAGTAACTTCAGTGAATTTTGGCCCTGGGTGAAGACCATAAAAACACCAGCTCACAAAAGACCCATGGAAACAAAGGCCCCCCAAAATGACAGGGATTTCAGTAAATTACAAATCATTAATTGATTGCAAATTGCCTATTTAAATATCCAGCACTTTAGAGAACTGTGGGATCCAGATGATATGTTGTGTCCCTCAGGGGGCTTCATCTGCACCATGAATGCAGTACAAGCAAATCCAGTTTAAAAGCCTCCTGCTACGGGCACTCGCTCCCACCTCCCCCTTTCTCACAGAGCTTGTACTGCCTGGCTGCTGCTAATTCAGTTGTGTGTGTGTCCATGCTCAGAGAAATGATCTGTTGGGCTTTTTAATAGATATGAGAGAGAGAGAGAGATGGATAGAAAAAAGAGGCAGGGGGAGGGGGAGAAAGAGACAGAGAGAGAAAGGAAAGGAAAGAAAGAAAGAAAGAAAGAAAGAAAGAAAGAAAGAAAGAAAGAAAGAAAGAAAGAAAGAAAGAAAGAAAGAAAGAAAGAAAGAAAGAAAGAAGAAAGAAAGAAAGAAAGAAAGAAAGAAAGAAAGAGAGAAAGGAAGAAAGAAAGAAAGAAAGAGAAAAGAAGAAAGAAAGAAAGAAAGAAAGAAAGAAAGAAAGAAGAAAGAAAGAAAGAAAGAAAGAAAGAAAGAAAGAAAGAAAGAAAGAAAGAAAGAAAGAAAGAAAGAAAGAAAGAAAGAAAGAAAGAAAGAAAGAAAGAAAGAAAGAAAGAAAGAAAGAAAGAAAGAAAGAAAGAAAGAAAGGAAGGAAGGAAAGAAGAAAGAAGGGAAGAAAGAAATAAAGAAAGGAAGGAAGGAAGGAAGGAAGAAAAATTAAAAAAAAAGATTACTTTATTCATCCTGTCAAAGACATATCCACACCAACAGTTGAACAGTTGACATGGCAGGATGGAGAATGACTTCTCCATTGGGAAGATGTGGTGTGTGGTGGGAGCAAGCAGCCAGGGAGAAGTGGACTGCGCAGGACCCCATGGCCCCAAGCGCAGTGGGAAGAGGCTAAAAAAGCAAAAGAACTCCATGGTTCTCCACAGTTCCCCTGCTTCCTGGTGCTGAGGGAGTATATGCCCTGCTTAAGTCTGGTGACACAGCAGTCACCAGGGATTCTCCGAGGGCCTCGTGCTGCTTTCATCTCCATCAAGGTGTGTGTTGAGGCCCATGCATGCGGAGCCACAGTCCCTCCATGTGGATACCTGCACTGAGCTGCCAGGGAAGGCTGACGTGTCTCCACGGGAGGGGACTGCCCCTCCAGCGCCCATTAGACAGGTCACAGAGCCAGGGTGGAACACAGGAGGCCCCAGAGAGCAGACAGGCTGCACGGAGTTTTGGATGGAGACCAACTCTACAGACGCTGAGGTTACAAGCAGAAAAACAGCCCGTTTGGGGCCGTGCTTAATTTTTTATTTTTAACACTGTGTACTTCTTTTTCTTGTTGCTGATAAACTGGGATTAAGGTTGGTGTCCCTCAAGTGCTTGCAGTTTTTAAGCTTTTAGCTCTGGGATACAGATTGCCTTGTGCCACAAGCAGAGCAGTAAATCCCACACCGCTAACCCTCAGTCACTAATGGGGCACAAATTTACGATGCAGAACAACTCAAAACTCTTTATTTAGATTTTCTCTTGCAATGCCGTCTGTTCAGCTAAAACAGAGCCTTGCAAGGAAAAAAAAAAAAACCTGTATAAAATAAAGGCAAAAGAAAAATACATGCTAAGAAGCGAATTCTCAGAACCAAAGATAGTCTGACCAGGGTGGATAATTCACGTCAGGGAGAGATTTAGCAGCTTGGCGGAGGTGGAATCAGAGTGATAAACGAAACAGAGAGGTGGAAAATCATTCTAGCAAGTGAATAACCAAAGTACTCATAACCACCCTATAGATGCATATCATAGTAGGCTGCAGAAAAATATGGCATATTCAGATGTAAATTATAGTTGTATACACTTCACTGATTGTTTCATAAGGTAAAATGGCAGCTATTTAGATTTCAGCTGAGTTCTGCATACGTCTTGGGAAGGAATTTTTTAGGCACAAGGCATACAATCTCACTGCCCTAATAACAGGAAAATGTGTAGAAGCGGAGCGTAGCTTGGTAGAGTGGCTGGCTTCAGCAGCAGGCAGGGCTTCCCAGCACTTTCACTACACTTTCTGCAGTACAAGGTGCTATGGTGCACTTCTGGAGTCGCCAACATGTTCAGAACTGAAACCAGACGTAAGCGCTGTTATCACCTACTGGAAACCGGAAACAGAAAATGCACCAAAATCTGTATTCTGCAGCTGTTTATGTTTTTCATTGCCTAGTGCTTATTTTATAGGTATTGCTTGGCCTTTTCCTCGGACCCATAACTTACACTTTCAAAAAAAATAGCATTTTTTTTTAGTTCCTTCAAGAATTTGTAGAGGAATTCTGTGTTCCGTCGTCTTTCCAATGGGAATCTGTCCCAGACATTGCTTTACCAAACCATAAAATTAGGACTGTCTAGTAGTAGCATGTTCAGGCACTGCCTGGGAGGAGCAGGGGGAGGGTGTAAGCTCTGCAGTGTGTTTCAGCAGGATCCCACCCGAGAGCCACACACGGTCCTTGCACATCACAGAGGGGGCAACTGCAAAGTAAACAAAGATGGGATATCTGGAAAGACACAGCCAAGCAAAAAAAGGAATGCTTTTTGCGTCATGGCAAAACGGCTCCGTGAACATTTCTGGTAATTACCCCCTTTTCTGGGAAGGCTTCTCCTATTTTCACGGATGAACTCGTGCTCTAGTCTTTCACCCGAAACTGCACTCAATGGTTAGCGCCATGTTTATATTTACATCTCTGTGCCATAAACCCTAAAGGACTATAACATTACAAGAAATATTTGCCACACCATTGGCAGCAGTAACTGAGCAAAGAATTGCCAAGTGGGAAATCCAAATTTGCAAACTCAGTATTCTGGGCCGCTCGCCAAGACTGTCTGGGCACTGCAGAGGTGACACATTCAGGCTCCTCACAGAGATGCCAATGTGCCAACTGCATCCCTGGCACAGCGTCTTCTCCTGACAAGCTTATGGAGAAGAACTGCTACCAAGTCCAGAGGGAGATGCAAGCTGCTTTCTGAGCTTCCTTGGCAGTATCTCCATTTTCAAGTTGTGACTGTACTTTCCCCTATTTACAGGAACGGTTCTTTGTGATACACTGCGGTCTCTGATAGGATTTTGAAAAGTGCAAAAATGACAGCAGGACGTTGGTCTCCAAGTACAAACTAGTAAAGTCCAGAGTAATTTTGCTTCCCTAAGAGAAAAAAATAATATAGATACTCACTTACTGCAGCCCATATATCAGATGTTGCCACCAGTGTGGGAGAATCCAAATCCATTTGCTAGCTGCCAAATGAAAGACGTGATCCTTAGAATATGAAGGTTGTAGGGCTGATCTCTAAAGCTTTCTCTTTTCACGCCATACTTCATACCTATTGTCTCACAGCTAAACTTCTGTCTGTTGGTAATTTTTCAAAGCAAATGAAAAAAAAAATAGAAAAATCCTCCGTTTTACCACAGGGCTGCATGACCTCTAACTTGCAAAATCCATTAGAAGACAGCCTTTTAGTAACCAAATTGTGTCATTTACAAATGCACAGCAGTCAGAAAGTGCACCATAAATTACAATTCTGTGGCTATAAGGGACAATGGAAAGGTGTGGGCAGGCTATAGCTATAGAGGAAGAAACCTCAGAGAGTGATAGAACGTAATTTGAGTATTTTTTGTCAAATTGACTTCTTATAACAGCAAATTGGTACTTACCAGTTAATGATTTTCTTAGGCTGTATACAAAAAACTTAGTAAGACTATAGGAGATTCTTTATTTTTAAGGTGTAGCAGAACAAAAATACTGAATTCAAACCTTTTTTGTTTTTTTTTCTTCTTTATACATGAAGTGAAAAAACACATAAAAATTTGCTTAGCATTTTTAGTTAAAATTTTTCATGTCATTTAATAATTCAGAAATAGAGTTCTTCTTGATATACATTTGAAAATTTATCTAGTGTTGAGGCTTGAGCAATGAATGGTGCCTGGGAAACCAGTGAAATAATGTCATCATGAAGAGAAGAGCAAAGAGTGTCACTCAGATGCTGTGGTTTTATGTGGTTTCTCTCTTCTTTAGTGTGTAGTTAATTATTTGCAGAAAAGTTGTCTTGTTAAAAATTCTCAATATTCATTTTTTCCCCTAATGTCTAAAAACTAACAGCCTGCATCCCTGAATACTTCCAATAGGTTTTGCAGGGAACCTAGAGCTGCTATTTGTAAGCGTATTTCTAAAGAAAGCAAAAAAAAACACACCTAAAAAAAAAAAAAAAACCAAAAACAAAACCACCAGAAAACAAACAAACAAACAAACAAACAAAAACCAATTCTGAGGTCTTTTAACAACTCTAGTCCCAACTTTCAAATCCTGTTATATGTATATCATAAAGAAATTATAGAAAGAACAGAAGTCTAATTTTAAAAACTGCAGACTACTTAGAATATCTGTCAAGTTATATCAGAAACAAACATTTCCGCTTCGTATTTCCACCTATCTGAAATGGGACAGTGAAACTAACTAGCTGAGCAATTGCCACTGGAAAAATCAAATACATAAGAGGAAATGCAGTTAACACAATATTTCACATATGTTAATGCTTACAGTTCCATCAGTGTCAGCTTTATTTTCTACTTGATATACACCAAAGCTGGCACAAAATGTAACTGATGAGGTAATGTCATTTTTAATTTAAGGAGCCTTAAGCTGTCCACTTTAACTAGTGATATCATCTTTGCAGTTGTCTCACGGGGTTTCATGCAAACATAAGTAATGTGCCCTGGACGGTTTGGAGCAGAGTTGTTAAAAATGACATTGGTCATCGTGAAGACATTTTTTTCCTTTGATGTCTTTAAAAATGTCAGGCACACTTTATTGTCCTGTCATTCTTAGCTCTTCCTCGTGTATTAATATGCTCAGAACATTTCAGTAAACGTAACATTAGAATAAAGGTCTAAACAAATTAATGGCAACATTTTAATGTCAGTCGTGGTAGGATAATGAAAAGTAAATGAGATTGTCTGGCTAACAGCAACTTGTTAAATAAAACAATAGCACGGCTGAGGCACAGAGACGCAGGGGCAGAGAAATAAAAGCCTTTTGCTGCAGCCCAAAAGAGGCCCAGAGCACAGCCCGGGCTCCAAACGCTACCACCTTTTAGGAAAAGATTAAACTGCTTCTACGAATTGTGTCTGCTCCTCCTTCCTGTCCGGCATCGAGTGAAATCAGCTGCTGATAAAACTTAAACCCAGACCTGTCTCTGCACCTGCAGCTTCTGCCTCCCCGTGACGTTTCCTCTCGTCTGTATTCCCTTGGCTGGCTCATGGCACCGCGCTGCCGGGCTCTCCTCAGCCCTCGGGTACTGAATCCGTCCGACCAAGCCCTACGTATTGGCAGCTCTGCTGACAGGGCTGAGGAACCTTAACACGACTGTTGCTCCCAAGCAAACTTTTGCCACCCATCATTATTGAGTATTATGCATCTTTTGTTTCCGAGTCCTTAGGAATCAAGCAAGTAACCAGGGGAGGATTTAGCCCAGCCTGTTCAGTAGCCATGTGCTGTACAAGTATGAATATTATAACATGCACTTCTCCATTCAAATACCTAGGCAAAGATGGTTTGCAGTGGAAGAAGTTTTGTCTGAGAAAAACCAAGTGCTACGACCAACGTGTGGATTTTGTGATTTACTCAAAACTATCTGTCCGGCTAGCAAGGAAAATAACAGTTTTTTCTACCGCTGATCTGAAACATGGTGGAGTTTTGAACAAAATCTAATGTTTAGGGATTTATTTATTATTCTGTGGACATATGTTTGGAGGACAGCATATGGAAATCAAAGCATTGTTCATAAAGAGCTCCAGCCAAAAAGACATTTTTGAATTCCTAACAGAATTTCACAGTTTGAAAAGAATGCTATGCATTATGTATTGATAACAACACTACACAGACAAAGGAACACAATTTAATAATACAGAATTGTGCTCATGAGATTTCCTTTTTTTTTGTTAATTGGTTACTTTAGCTGACATTGTCTGCAAGCATAATGGACACTATTCTTCCTAATAGTTCCATGTTGCCAGATGATGTCTACAGACATAATGTAGTCCATTTTAATTATTTCATTTTGCTTACATCTTTCAGCATAATGCATTTTCCAAGCAAGCCAGCATTTTTCTTGATTATCTATGTTGTGTTATGGTTTCTAAATTAATTAGGTCTCCTTCTTTCCTGGAAGTTAAAAGTTTCTTCCTTCCATTTATCTACCAGGTATGATTATGTTGAAGTGATTGATGGAGATAATGCTGAAGGACGTTTATGGGGAAAGTACTGCGGAAAAATTGCTCCCCCTCCTTTAGTGTCTTCGGGACCATATCTTTTTATTAAATTTGTTTCCGACTATGAGACACATGGAGCAGGATTTTCTATCCGTTACGAAGTTTTCAAAAGAGGTGAGAAACAATTCATTGTTGTATAGCTCATATCTTGTGATTTTTACTTTCCACAAAAAGTTTACCATAGTTCTTTGGGATGGGGGAAATACATGAAAATGCTTGAAAGAGAAAATTCTATTACCCTTGTCATGTCAAGGTGGGGCATGTATTCAATGGGTGTAAATCATTATGAATCAAATGGGTCAGCTGCATTTGAGAATTGACTCCTCTGAGTGTAATGTGATAGTCTTCATCAGCTGTTTGTTTCGATCTTCTTAAAACCATTAACTTTCTTCCTTTTTTTTTTTTTGGTGATAAAAATTACTGTATGATTTACAATGTTACTGCCTTAGCAGCACTGTAGCCTTCTGAGTCTCTGACTTATTTTGGTTAGTGTTTTGCTCTGCATTCCCAAGAGATGGCTGTGGGCTCAGAAAGGACCAGAGTACACATGGGCAGCAGATGATCTTGCTGTTGCTTTCACAAATCGTGTTTGGGAGGTAGAGGAGAGGAGAAGCTCACACTGTTGACAGGCATGACCTGCGGGATGCTTCTGCCAGGAGCTCAGTGCTGGTGAGCACAGAGAGCTGTATGGGGCATAGAGAAAGCCCAGAGAAACAAATCGTCCATGATTAACCAGACCTATAGACAGAACCTCTTTGATAACTCTCTTTTTGAGTCAATAGCTAGAAAGGAGTAAGGGCTTTTTTTTTTTTTTGGCATATACCTTTCCTATAGCTGGATGGAGATAAATAATTCATGTATTCCATGCCTGGAGAATACAGGACCAAAGCTCGTAATATATAAATGGACAATAAGGTTAACCTTACAGAAAAAAATTTTGACTTCAACATCAATGTTTAGGGTCAGATTTACAGAAGCAGCTCGAAACTCCAGATTTCCAACACACTCCATCCCTACAGTGCCCCATTTTCAGAACCAGTTCAAGTCCCTTTTACACACCTAAACTGGAGCCAGATTTTCAGCTGCGTTCAGCACACATACTTGGTGGCAATTGTACTGTTAATGAGGAGAAGTGCAGTAGTAAAGTCTCTTTTTCTGTTGCATGCTATTGCTGCTCTGCACAGCGCTAATTGGGGCCACAGACCTCTTTTTCACCATCTTCCCTGTCTGTAAATCTACTCTTGGCTTCCAGAAATTGTTTTGGTGACCTTCAGGGTCACATTTTTTGAAAGAACTCAGCATCCAAATGACACCAAGCTTTCCTGAGAAAATATCTCTATTTATTTTGATGTCTTTAAGAGGCTGAACTCTTGAAACTGTCCTGAAGTTTCTCAGTGCTTATATATACAGTACCATCTTTCGTAAAAAACAAGGCTGAAACACAAGAAGTAGTGAAAGAATGACCTGTGAAACAATCTATTTTAGCAACTGAGCATTTTCAAGAAAAAAGCTTTTATTTATTTCCTAATAGCGTAGTGGCAACTCAGAGCTCTGACAGGAACATTGTGTTTATTTCCTTGTGTGGTCATTTACATCTCTCAGTGATACACATTAACCATGTTAAGATGGCATTATGAATGTGATTTTACACACACAGAAGTCAGGAAACTCAAAATTATGGCTCCCAGAGCAACTTTAACTCTAGTTCATTCCACATAAACTGTATATTAAGGCAGGAAAGTTATCACCAGGTAGTGTTAGAAATGCTGTGTGTACACAAAGGATACAAGTAATAGTTGCCGTGGGAACACAGCCTTTTTTAACTTTTGAGTTAATGCATATATGCTATTCCAAATTTACATTTTAATTTCTGTACCAAATAAAGCTGACCAATTTACCCTGTTACACGGGTGAAGCTCAGTTTCTCACACCAGACTAATATGCTTCATTTTAGCATATTCACAATTGAGCTCATCATTTCCCAGTTATGAGGACAATTAAAATGATCCCAAGTCTGAGGTCCTGTGGTGCTGAGCTGCATTCCAGCACACAGTCCTGGGTCCATTATTCCTGTGAGAGCATCCTTAGTTTTGAAAAGAAAAATCACATTACTCTACCTGTGTCGTAAGCTGAATTCTAAATCTGATACTTAAAATGCCACATCCCATAGAAATTGTAAGGGGAGAGCAGCACACGTAATGACTGTGATAAGTGTAGTATGGGCTTTGAGATAAGAACCTGCTTTTACTTCTCATCCAGCTCTTAGCCAGAAAGACACTGAAGAAGTTGAATTTCAGACTAAAACAGGAAACTCATTGCCCACTGTTTAGCCCATCTGAAATGTTCATCACTTCAGCCAGCCTGTCTTAGGTTGGATGAGTATCTGATTCACTACAAGAGTGATCTACACGGTTCACATTCAACATTCCTAACTTTAGTCAACTAAATTTATGGTGTAAACTGAAAGAAAAGACAGCGTCAACCAGGAAGGCAAATGATTTTCTAGCTCAGTGATGGAAAGCCAGTGAAATTATCTCCAGTGTCATCTCTTTCTTTGCTCTCTCTTTTGGCTCCTCTCTTTCCTTCAGCTCATCTCTTTCCCTTTATTTCATACACATGCACACATGTAGCTTCTCCACCTCAGAAGTATGTATTCTGTCAGGTCTCTGCTAGAACCTTTTCTGCCAGTTTTCTGTGAACTTTGCCCCATGGAGTTCCTCATAGCCTCAGTGTTGATTTAGTTCCTGGGGTTCTTTCACAGTGTCAATAAAGGGTCAAAATCTGTGGAGGGCATTTTAGTGAGGCAGCTCTTCTGAAAACAGTTTTTGTTTCTTGCACCAGATTGACTTAAACATGTTTAAAATAATGCAAGCTGGTGTTGAGATACCATGTGTGAGCGTAAGGAGCCTGACGATCGTGCGCTCACAGAGCCAGGATCTGGCTGTATTTAATAAAGCAATAATGATCTGGCTTACATTTTATATTGCATCTTTTATTGGATTCCAAGAGGAGTACAGAGCACTTTATGCTATGAATGACATAGCAAAGCTGTTTTATCCTGGAACAGCAGCTACTGGTGGGAGTGAGGAGCAACAACCAGAATATAACCTTCCCGTACATGACAACGAGACAAGGGAATGACAGGGAGAGAAGATAAATATCCAACTAATGTGTAAGAGGGTGATATAATTATAGTCAAAATGTAATTTCCCAAATTGGAATGGGTCAGGTTATGCGAGCATTAATATCTACATCTTCCAAAATATGCCATGAAGTGTTCTGAATATTGATGTGATAGCTCAACCATTTCCTACCAGTGTCTGCTGAAGGACAAAAGTACCTGCACTGACTAAATTGATTCAGACCTCTCTCTTGCATGCTGAATTTAGCTGGGAGGTGGCCAAATCTGTGGGGGGTAATATGTTTGGCACATTCATAAGGAAATCTTTTTCTATGGTGAAATAAGAGTACTCATATATGCAACAAGCCAGAGTGTTTTTCTTCAATGATCTGTGTTAAGTGTTGGAGATCCTCTAAGGCTCCTGACTACAGTTTCTAAAGATGCTGGGCATCCTCATCCAAACTGAAACCTCACGCACACTTATCCTCCAGCCCAGACCTGCCTGTTGCATCCAAACTCTGTCGCCTGTGTCCTCTCTATACTCCATGTCCTAAGACCATCGTCTGAGTTGTCCTACTCAAACTCCTCAGGTCAGCTGCTATCCACCAATGCCCCAAATCCTGTAAATCACTTTCCATTAAGTTTGGAGTGTCAAAAGTCAGAGAGGAATGCCTATGCTGACCCTGTGGGAAGATGCGTAGGCAGTGCCCATGGCTGACTCTGAGCACACCTGCAGATGTGGGACCCACAGAGAGGATTCGTGAGGGCCCTAAATAAAGGAGGAATGCAATTTGTCAACAAGAGAGGGACTCCAGTTCTAGTCCCCTGTATTCAGAAAGGCCATTCCAGTGACCTGGCCTTTTATACTCTTTCATCTTTAGTGTTGTTTTCGCACTTTGCCAAGAGCACTGTTTGGAGCATCCCATTATGCCATGGTGGGGACACCGGGGAAAGCTGGTGTGTCAACATTGACATTAGGTGACTTCTAGCAACACTGCCTGTAATCACACAGTTTATCATGCCTGCACTAGCAGCAACATTTTACTGGTGCACCTGTGTCAACACCACTCAGAATGAGTCACTCACCCTTGGTACATGTACGAATTACCTTTCACGTTTAGTTTGTCAAGGAGGCATAGGTCACATCTGGCAGAGTTACTGAGTCAGTGCTCCAGGAATCTGAAACCACTACTCCCTCTACTGAATTCGTTCATTCGCTTTCGTAAAAAATTCTATTTCACCAATAAAAGCCTGTCAGCTGTAAGATTTAAAGATTTGAGCTTGAAGGGGCTATAATTATTTCTCTAGGGCTCTGTCGAGATTTCTGCAGCTTACGCTTTCATTGTTCCCACATGACTTTGTATTTGTCATAATTTTTTCTAGAGCTGGTACAAGTTTTCATATTGTTCCATACAAATTGGAAATTGAAGATCAGACAGTATATACGAATTGCGCTCTAAAACCTGACTATCAATAATAGGAACAAGCTGGCTGAATGATTAATACAGCAGTTAAAACGAGGTGTTTCATTGAAAAGCCACCTTTGCTGCTGGAGAGACAACACGACCTAATTTGTTTTCCAGCTAACTACTTTGCTTAGTAGCGTAGCTTTAACTCAGGTGATTTTTCTCTTCCTCTGACAGGACCTGAATGTTCCAGAAATTTTACTTCATCAAGTGGAGCGATAAAGTCCCCTGGATTCCCTGAAAAATATCCCAATAGCCTTGAATGCACTTATATTATCTTTGCACCAAAGATGTCGGAGATTATACTGGAATTTGAAAGCTTTGAGCTAGAACCTGATTCAAACACTCCAGGAGGAGCGTTCTGTCGCTATGACCGATTGGAAATCTGGGATGGATTCCCTGATGGTAAGAGAAAAATGGACTTTTATATGCATAACCATTACTCCGAAGTGGGCTGCAGAAGGCATGTTCTCATATTTTTTAAATGTCACAGTAAAGAGGTCCTTCCTTGATTTGTGTGAAATGAGTTGTATTAAATCGAAATGGCGAAAATGCTCTGTAAATTCATTCAGTAAAGCCTACTGCAGTGTGAGTAATTTTTTTTTAATGAAATATGTTTAATTTTGAACAGTTGGCTTGGAGGAAACCTATGTTTTTAGAGGGAGTATGTGATGGACCTCCTACACTAAAATAAATTAAATACAAAGCCTTATAATGGGTCCTCAAACTTTCACAGCTAACACATGAGCTTACACATTAGCTTAACACATGAACTTTCACAGCTAACACATTAGGTCCCTTCCAGCCCTAACCATTCTATGATTCTATGATTCTATGAGTATTGTCCAGAAATTTCCAAAAGCTTGCACAAACTGGACTTCAGGTACTGACCCTCCAGCTTGAGGAGGAACTGGGTTACAGATCAGCTGTCAAAGCAGAGAATTTCCTTGCTGGAGAAAACACGGTGTCCATACAGTTGAAATCATAGTGACTGAATTACCCCGGTCAGTAAACAGTCATTGAGTTATTCATTCAGGTGGCTTCGGTGACCGGACACTGCAGGGTTCCTCCCTTATAGTGCTCCCTCTTCCAGCAGTATAAGCAAATCCGAAGGTTTTATGTTAATATGTTGATTTATAATCTCTAGCTAGGCACATGTGTCAGGGCAGGTGTGCTGGGTACCCTTCTGCAACTTACTTCTCTGCCGTCTCAGGAATTTTCCACTTAGTTGTTGACCACACTTGACCTTGTGCAAATTCACTAAGTGCATAGCTAGATATTAGCTAAGCCTATAGAGCCAGTGAGCTCTCATTCCACCTTCCACTCAATCTCATATCCCTCTTTTACACCGAGACTGATGAACAAAATAGCTGCATGATTTCTCCATTTTTTTCATATATGGGAACGGATCCGCAAGATCCAAGTCCCCTCTAGGTAGAGCTGCCAAGTACCGGTTCTCCAAGGACCCCAGCTTGATAGGCTGCAGCTCCAGCCTAAAACAAACTGCTCAAGCTGAATGCCTAATCTTTAGGATGCCCAAATGCCTATATGAATTGTGCAACAGCTATGTAAAAATAATTGTGATGCCTTTTTCACTGTTTCTGTGTATAACATAAGCTGATAAAGAGAAGCATCTTGAAGCTGTCCTATTTCTTCTTAATTTTGCAACTTGTAGCAAAATTCAATGACTGAGGATTTATGTTGTTTGTGTTGGGCACTAATTACAGCTATTTCAGTTTTCCACTGGTGTGATAACCCATATTAATAGATATTTTCTTTGCTTTTATGAACAGCAGTGGCAGTTTCTACAAACTGCTAATCCTACATTCATATTTCAAGGAACGTATTTTAGTAACACATTTTAAATTGCCTGTTTTCCTAGATAAATCCTCAATATAATTTTAACTACGCTTTTATTGATGCTGTAGTAAGTAGGTACATGCTTTTTAACACATATTTGTTTTTCTTTTTTGTTTTATTCTTAATGGGTTTATCATGGCTCTTTTCAATCCACTCCAATAAATAGTGAAGAAAGAGCCATAACAGTAGCTGAAAGACTACTTAGTATTTAATGCCTCAGTTAGGAAAACAGTATTCTAAGACTACAATAACAATGTCTGGAACATTTAATAACAGGTTTATTTGTATATAGGCCAAATCTTTCCAAGCTGAATTCCTGTAGAACTTGCATTTAAACTGACATTTTAAAAGATGATCCAATCAATCAATTTATGTGTAATATTACCAAAAATAAATGCAGTATTGTTAGTGTCAGAGGGTTTCAAAGTGGTAATTTCCTGGTTCAAGAAAGTGACTGAGCCATACTGAAGAGGAATTAACAACAGGCATTATCCGCCTTCCAATTCCCTCACAAACTGTCTAAACACAAAATGATTCTGACATCTAATAAGGGTGTTTACATGTGTTTGTAAATATTCAACAGAATTTGTAGTCTAGAAAGAAATGTTTGCTTAGATACAAACCATTGGGGGTTGCGGCGGTTGTAGGGAAATGTTTGCTGCATCATTTCACTGTCGGACAATCCTCAGCCATCAGTCAGTCTCTCTCGTTTAACTTAACACAACAAAGGCAGAGAGGACGTGATTGCTGCTCTATAAATGCATCACAGGATGAATCCCTGGGAGGGAGAAGAACTATTTCAACTGAAGAGCAAAGCTGACACAGGAAACACTAGTTTGACCTGGCCATAAACTGAAGGCAGAAATTAAAAGTTTTGAGATATCAAGAATAGAGTATCCAGATAATCTTGGGGCTGAGGCGGAGGAAAGGAGAAAGGAAGACAAATTAAATCTAACGTGCATGCACACGGACGTAGTTATTTTCTGAAAAATATTAGGCAGTATGGTTGCCTTTAATGAAGAGAGGCTCAACCAGGGTGAGTCTTTCAGCCATTTGTCTGTTTCCCTTTAGTCCATGAAAAAATATTCTGAAGCTACATCTACACTACTAACTAAAACAGGGCCAAGGCAAGATTATGTGTACTTCTTAATTGCTGGAATACTCCCTTGCACAATTTTAGCCCATGTCAGTTTGTACTTTCCCAAGCAATTCCTAACCACTATTTGGAGGACAGCAAAAGCCAGGGGTCATTCCCAACAGGCACATTGGACAGAGCCATCCTGCTTCAGAGGGAAGAGCCCTGTGGGGTGAGCTGTGTCACACCATTAGTCTGGTCCCAGGAACAGTCCCTGGCCACTGGCTGCAGGTCAGGAGGGTGGTCCCTGGCCTGCACTGTTTAGTGGTATAGACACAGCCATAAAAAAAAGGAAGCTATTTTGTTTTGTTGTACTGCATCGCTACTCACGAACCCAGTTGTGTTAGAGGTTAAAGTCCCCATTTCACTGTACTGGTATAAATACGAAGTAGAAGGATTTTTTAAATATTTGGAAAAAAAATTGCATCCTTCAGTTCAAACCCCTGCTCCACAGTGACACAGCTGTGGTTTGCCAGGATGATGGCAATATTTTAATAAGACACAGAGAATAGTTTGATGGAAAATAGTTGTGGCTGCAACCAGGGCAAAATTAGATGTACAGTCCCCAAACATGTTGCTCTCACCCAGCTCTGGGAACAAGGGGTCAATGTTTGAGTCAGGCACCTCTGTTCTCAGCAGAGAACAGCTGCCCGCTCTCATCTGTCCCAGACATCTGCTTTAGGGCAGTCAGTGGATCTCTGGAGGTGCTTATATCTTTGACTGTACTGGGAGCTACAGATCACTAACTCAGGTGTAAACTTTAGATATCTAAGTTAGAGCAGATGAAACCCAACATAAGTGGAAAATGTTTTCACTGAAGAATTTGATCAGTTACAGTCACAAGAGATTGGCGGGAAATGAATTTACTGTTGTCTACAGTTGTGAATTTTTTCCTTCTTCACCATAAAATACCAAAAAGAAAGAGAAACGTCCTTTTAAACAAATTTTCACAATGATGTTTAAAAGGATATGTCAAAATCAGTATGTCTCCATTTAAATTTTTCTTATATGTAATTGCCATTTTTCTGATGGAAATCAATTTTCTGTTAGACAATTTGCTGGCAACTATAACAGTCATTCACAAAGATGTTCAACCTGAAATGCTCTGTCACAATCATGGAGTCCTCAGCCTACCTGGTTGTCCTTTTAATGAATTGAATCTGACAAGTGCTGAGTACTTGCGTCTTGATTCTGCAAAACATGTGCTTATCTTTGAAGCATGTGATCAGTTAGTTTGACTTCAAAAGGAATTCACTGATGACACTTACAGGTCTGAAGTCAAACACTAGTGTGCTTTGCTGGTTCGGGAGGGGAATGGCAGGCATTCAGGAATGCCTCAAATCTGGCATTTTGTTTCTGCGTAACTGCATACCAAGGGCACCCTTTGGTGCACCCTTTCTTTAAAACAAAGCAAAAAGTGAAACAAACCCTGTTGGAGAATATTCGGGACTACAGGACCATGTTGCAAATATTGTGCAGAAAAGGGACCATGGTCTGAAGGAGATAACAGGTGGAGTCAGAGGAGGAGAGTGAGTAGATCATAGAATAGAAATATATGAATTTGCATGAATAAACTAGACACCAAAAATGTCTTTGCCCAAGGCACAAATATGCCTTAGCCAGCCTCACCTGAGAACAGTCCATTGATGACTTTGAAGAAAAATAGTCCACTCAAAATCAGGACTAGCTTAAGTGAGTGATGAATTACATATATTCATCATGCTGCTCTCTTTGAAGCTCTATAGACTGTCTACTACGGGCTCAAAAGTAATTTAAAGAAGTTTACATATGGTTTGAGAACCACAGGATAAGCATTGCTGCTTCGGTCAATACCACAAAAGCTTCCACTGAATTACTGAGCAAAACAGGATGCTTTATTTCAGTCATTAACATCAGTGCAGATTAAAGTTGCTATTAATCTAGGTGTGCTTCTTTGGTTGCTTCCTACACTCTTGTGAGAAGCTATTAAGATATCAGAGGACACGCAATTTCAGTGTAAGTGACTACCGGACTGCGAGGAAGAGATTCATTTTTCAATTCTTTTCTCTTTAGCATCCTAAATTATGTGCAAATGTTTTATCAATAACAATCATACTGCTGTGAAAATACTGTTCACAGGACACCAGCACAATTTTAAAGACCAGTTTTAAAATTCAGTAAAATGGCTAGTTAACGTAACATTTCTTCTAATATTTTAGAAGCCTGATAGACCATTTTCCCTTGCTTGTGTGTTCACTGTGTTTTTTTTAAACTGAATTCCAAAAGCTAAGATTTCAACTGAGTGGGTAAATATGTATTTCAATAAGTCTCAAAATTTCCTGATACAGATACTCTTTGGCCAGAGAGCAAATAGTGGAAAAGAAAAGAATTACTAATGGTAAGGTTTCTATTTAGTGTTAAACCACCAGCCATATTCTATGCATTCCACACTCAGATCCTGTAAGCTTTCAAACATATGTAATAAGAATAATCAAGGATTTATTCAAGTTCTAGAATTAGACTCTGTATTTTGGGAAAAGCTTTCAAAACAGGTTTCTTAATTGCCCCTCCATCTTTTAACCTGAAAGTTACTCAGTTTTCCACTATATCATACTACGCGAGTGAAAAGAGTAGCCAAGGTTCCAGAAATAGCAACAGCATGGGAAGTCAACTGAAGTAGCTGGCTCACCAAAATGCCTCTGTTCTGCGGTTAATGTAGAAGTGTCCTTGAGTGAGGACATTTCCTACTGACTCATATTCAGAATAAGCCTTCCTGGGGGATACTGACAAGGTGATATAATGGTCTACAGGTAGAGACTGCAAGAGTCTTTCTGGGCCTAATGGCTTTTGAGCACCTGCCAGCCTAAAATTCCCGTTTGGAACTATATATTGTCTTTTATGGCCAACCGTATCCTGGGTTGCATCCAAAGAAGTATGGCCAGCAGGTTGAGGGAGGTGGTTGTGCCCTTTCTGCTCTTGTTCTCGTGAGACCCCACCTGGAATACTGCATTCAGCTCTGGGGACCCCAACATAAGAAGGGCATGGACCTGTTGGATTGGGTCCAGAAAAGGGCCATGAAGATGACCAGAGGACTGGAGCACCTCTCCTATGCAGATAGGCTGAGAGAGTTGGGGTTGTTCAGCCTGGAGAAGAGAAGGCTCCGAGGAGACCTTATAGCAGCCTTCCAGTACCTAAGAGGAGCCTACAAGAAAGCTGGAGAGGGACTTTTCACAAGGGCATGTAGTGATAGGACAAGGGGCAATGGCTTTAAACTGAAAGAGCATAGATTTTTATTAGATCTAAGGAAGAACTTCTTCACTCTTAGGGTGGTGAGGCAGCGGAACAGGTTGTCCAGAGAAGCTGTGGATGCCCCATTCCTGGAAGTGTTCAAGGCCAGGTTGGGTGAGGCTTTGAACAACATGATCTAGTAGAAGGTGTCCCTGCCTATGGCAGGAGGGGTTGGAACTAGATGATCTTTAAGGTCCCTTCCAACCCAAACCATTCTACGATTCTATTATGAAAGCCCTTCCTGGTTTGTAAGGAAGGCTCAGGAAGATGGTATAAAAAAAAAGTGTCATGGTCTACCTAAGCAGGCAGCAGTATCATCCCCTGAATGATTGCTCAAATAGTTTTCCCCACACAGCATTTATTTGATGTGGTGACACCTGAAACATTTGGTAATTTATTGTCATTCAAAAGTTTTCAAGACTTGAAGGGAAAAAACGAGAACTTTGTGTTAGCTATTTAGGTAAGAAGACTAAGAATCTCTATTTCATCCAGTTCTGCTCAGATCAATACTGTGTTAGCTCAGTAGGCTAAGGTTTACATGTTGTGCCAAAAAATTCAATACCTCTTTGTGTCATGTTCTGCAAGTTTTTGGCTCTTCCATCTACACAGCTAGGAAGGGGAATAGTACTGTCATAGCAGGGCCAATCTGTAGGAGACTGAAATGCAGAATCACTAAATGTGTCTTAAAAATTATAAACCAGTGAGTCATGAGGAATCTTAAAGCCTGTCTGCTTTAAACAAAGTTCTCTTCTGTTTGTCATTTCAAAGAGGCTTCCCTACAGGAAATGGGAGGAGGGAGGCTCAGAGTGCCATAACATGGTGGCCTTATCCTCCTTGTTTCTTGCAGTTCAGAGCAACATCAGCAGCTATAATGTTTAAAGGCCATCATGGGAAAGAGCAGGATCAGAGCTGCTTGCACACAGAAAATGAAAAAAAAAAAAACCCACAACTCCAAACCACCAAATCTGCAGCAATTGGAGTGGGGGCATTATTTTGTGTTTTTAAAAAGTCACTAATGGTAATGGTCTAAAACAACAACTTTATCACTCCAAATAATAAAACTGTAAAGATTTAATGACTCTTAGGATGAGGAAGAATTCAACTTGCGTCCTGTATAGGATGTTTCGTTCTATCAATACCACATAGAAGAACTCTGGTGGAAAAGGTCCGAGCTGGCAGGTATTTAAAATGCCATGGGATTGTCAGGGCAGCTGAAGACTGACTATGGGCACAATATGGACAGAAAAGCAAATGCTGGCAGCAAGAGCTATAACATCTGACATCCCTCTTTCTGGCAACTCTAGGGCCGTACGGAAATGTGTAGCATACATGATAAAATTGTTCCAAGCTGGAACTGTTTTACTTGTTGGAAAATGCCAATAAATGACTACAAAATTGTGTTAGCTGAGGACTGTATTTGAACTGTGAATAATTAGGATATACAAACATTTTATATTTTAAACTGAAAGTGAAGTGGACTTCCTAGAGACATGACAAGGTGTTAATTTAAGCCTGGAAAGACAGTGGTGTAAGCGTTAGAATGACATCCTATGATTATTTTCATGATTGACTCCATGGATGGGTTTTAGCATTATCTTTTCTTATTGTTTGTAAGCACAGATGTACCACTATTCAACAGCCTAGGGACCTACCTGTAGGGAATGCTCAAGTGCTAGAAGGCCACATATGTCAGTTGTGAATTGAAAAGCATAATTAAGGAAGAAGATTATCTCACTGCATGTGAAATCCAGAAAAATATCAGGAACTGGTTTATACATTATTAACACTGAGAGAGCTGATGTATGTGTGTATGTGTGCCATGGAGATATTCTTAAGAAATCTTTGCTCTTTTGAAAGATTCTTTTATAGTATTCTTTAATAGTATTCTTTTATAGTATTCTTTAATATTGAGTATATAGGCAAAAGATCCATGAGAGTGTGCTGAAAGCCTAAATAGGAGGGGATAAAGAGTCATTGATCAGAGCTTCAATAGGAGTGCAAAAATGTTTTTCTAAGTTCTCTATAAAATTAATAGATTATCTGAAATATTGAGCATAAATCCTGGAAGGTGCTGTTTGAAATCCTATTCCCAGAGCATCTTGTAGGCCAGGTGGGCAAATCAGATGTCCTTGTCATAAAAAGGTGCTTCTATCACATTTTGAAAAATACTTTTGCTGGTTTGTACATGTAATTTTGTACATTGTTGCCCTCTCTGTACGTTTTAAAGGACATTTTCTGAAATCCTGGTTCTTTGCATTTTCAGGGGTTTATGGAGTGCTGTCTGGAACATTTTAAAAGTAAGATTACTAGGACAGGATAAGCAATTTATTGTTCACTGCCAAGTTATCGATGGGATTGTGATTTTGAAATGTTGTAGAGGTTCGCTATTTCCTGCTGAGGGATTCTCTTTAGGAGACTATTGTAGTGGCACCTATTGTTGTACTACAACTGGTAGTTTACTATTATACCCTGTCTCTTTGCAGTTGGCCCGCACATAGGGCGTTATTGTGGGCAGAACAACCCAGGACGCGTCCGGTCTTCAACAGGGATTCTTTCAATGGTATTTTACACCGACAGTGCAATAGCAAAAGAGGGATTCTCAGCAAACTACAGCGTGTCGCAGAGCAGCGTATCAGAAGGTCAGTATTTATCCATCCCACAGAGCTTCTTGGAAAATATTCTCTGTTATGTCTTCTTGCATGCCAGGTGTTGCATAAGACTTTAAAGAAGCCTTAAATAAATATGATGGTGGGGAAGAGTTGTTTCTGTTTTGCTTTTTTCTTTTTCTTTTTTTTTTAAAGAACAGCTGCCCTTTGAAAAGCAGTGCAAGAAGCAGAATTCTCCTTACAGTTTTATTCCATGGTATTGCCAGGAAGTTGGGATAATTATTGTGAAAAACTGTGCTGACCAAGGAAACGCAGGAATGCAGAGCAGTTGAACACTTGCATTAAAACAATGAAACATGAACAATGAATGCACTATCCAAAGCCTTCTTTTATTACACGGAATAAGCTTTGATGATCGATTTCTTGAATAAAAAGAACCCATTTAATATATACGCTCTTGTTAAACCATTTCATAAGCTATCTAAGCTTTGTTCTCTGCCTCATATTTTTTTCCCAGTTGCCTCGTTTTCATGCTTAACCTTTGGACAGAGAATGAGGGAGAGGCAGGAAAATAATGGGCTGTGTTACACCGTGTCCTTGCAGATTTCCTTGCTTTGCTCAATGATAAAACACACGCTTGAAATCAAACTCTCTCCTTTCTGCAGCTTAGAGTTTTGAGCAGATTCATCTAGATTTGATGTACTTGTTTAGTCAAAGAAGGAACAAAAGAAGAATTAGTAAACTGAAAATATCCCTGTTACTCCCTGCCTCTCCTCTCCCCTTTGCCTCTTTAGTAGCTTTCTTGTATGTGCATAGCCAGGAAGACCAAACGGGACATACCTCAGCCTCTGTGGATAGGAAGCATCCTCCTCCGTCTCTCTCAGTAGCCTACAGGGAAAGTCCACATCTCTAGATCAAACTAGACACCTACCTTTTAGATGTTTTAGTATGACTCCCACCTATAATGTCTTGAGTTCTTCGTAGTGGCTTGCGGCTCTCCTTCTGATTCCAAGCAGAAGTTAATTTACTTTGAGTCTTACTCCAAAGTAGTTCCATTTCAGTATTTCACCCAAGGCCCCTAATATGTTGAAGCAGGACAGAAATGGGGGAAAGGGTGGTATGCCACAGGAAATGCAGTTTGGCAACACGTTTGATGATTCAGTTATGAGGCACCCTAACTGCAACTCATATTAGATACTGTGATAGCATTTCTGAATATAAGTTTTTAGATCTCAAATAAAAGTTTTAAAATATTTTTTTCAGAATATTTTATTTTCATTGAAAAATTAGAACTTTGCTTATTAAAAGCTTGTTTTTCCAACTCATAGATTTTGAAATCTTCAGCTCAGCACCTAACTCTCTGGTAGAGATACGTCAACTCCAAACAAAGTGTGATAGGAGTATGTACCCAAATGTCAGGGCCTCCACTTCACACGCTGGTATTTTACCTTAAACTGCTATTGAAGGAATGAATTACATTCATATACCATGAAGTCCCTGAACAGAAGCATAGGCACATGTTATTTTCTCCTGCCCTTGCAATGGGGTTGGTAAACCTCTGACAGAGGGTGCACGAGCAGCTGGGTGTGAGGTTCTGTCTAAAGCCATTGGCCTCTCTTGCTTCGGTGGCAGTTGGAGCCTTTATTTTTGAAGAGTAAGGGAAGAATTTAGTATCCATGCCCTATCAGCCTTTCACTCACTATAGTGACTAGGCTGTCAATTGATTCTAAATTATTTTGGAAATTTTTATGTCAACAAAAAGATTGGATGTAGATGATGGACTCATTTAAAATACAGCACATTACAGAAGAGGTGGTAATTCCCTTAGGTCAATACTCTTCTGGCCTGGATTCAAATTTTGTTGATCTGTTTCTTTCCAGTGTCCAGGATCAAGAGAATGGCTAGAATTTTAATAATATTTTTAAAACATTTTAGACTTTTTGTACTGGACTAAATAGTTTTATGATAAAATTATTTTATACAGACATCTGGATTGTCTTTCCTGTCTTTGTGCGTAATTATGAGTTGAACATATGTTGTTTTATATTATTAATCCATAGAAGTGGCTGTGCTACCCTAGAAAAGAGATTTCTATTGTCCTATATTGAAATGGCTACAACACTGGGCTAAAAATATTTGTATAGCATTATTATTGCAGGAATTACCATGGCA
This sequence comes from Tauraco erythrolophus, assembly GCF_009769465.1. NCBI lineage: Eukaryota > Metazoa > Chordata > Aves > Musophagiformes > Musophagidae > Tauraco > Tauraco erythrolophus. The sequence continues at coordinate 16,284,426 of NC_141471.1, forward strand.
ACTCGAATGACATTATTAAGAATAACACCGTGAGTCCAATACTGTCTCACTTAAAGTTGCTAAAGAATTCAAAGTCACATAAAAATAAATTCTTTAAATATTCATATTCAAAGCTAGAAAACATTCTCATTATTCAATGTCTAAATCAAAAAGCTGACCATAATAACGATGGTAATTCATTTTTCTTCAGATTTCCAGTGCATGGAACCACTAGGTATGGAGTCAGGAGAAATTCACTCAGATCAAATCACTGTCTCCTCCCAGTACAGCGCTATCTGGTCTTCGGAAAGGTCCCGACTAAATTACCCTGAGAATGGATGGACCCCAGGGGAAGATTCTAGCAGAGAATGGATACAGGTAAAAAGATAATGTTTTAAAGATATTATTAATAATGCTCTGTGGAGTTTATTGAATGTGAAGAATGCAAAAGAAAGAAAAAAATAATGCAGTAAAGTACTTCTACTTCATCTAAGAATCATCACAAGTGAATAGCTCACATCTCCTGTTAGACACCCAAAAAAAAGACTGACTCCCAAAGGTATAAAAAAAAAGGTCAGGAAGATTAATTCTTCTGCTTCCCACATCTATTGTTTTTTCAGTCTTCTGGGCACAAATAACAGAGATTTTGGTTTAGTGGAAAAGTCAATATTAGTTTAACATGCACTTAAAGTGGAATGTTCCAGTAAACTGAGCATGTGCTATGTCTCTAGCTGATTACAGTTAAGCATTAAGATGGTGTGGTGTTTTCATGCACTCAGATTTCACCTCAGAAGACCTATGTCCCTTCTAGAATGTTACACATGAAATGAGTTCAATGGTCTCTGTCTAGTGGCTATTCTTCCACATCCTTGAACACAACATTCATTAGCAAGATTGGCTAACTTGGCTTTGCTTTGCTCTGTTAATACAGGAGAAATCCTGCAAACATTTGTCACCATGAAGAGACCTCTTGAGTTCAGTCAGTCTACTTGGGCTTGTTGTGTGCTCTTTGTTATCAGGTCCGTAGCTTAATGGCACATGATTCCTGAACAGGTTAAATTTATTCCTATGGATTACTATACACAAATAATCTGTACTAGCAGGCAAGTATTAACATCATTAGGTGAAAAAAACCCACTGATTTGTCTCAATTGTAGGTTGTCTTGCCCTTCTGAGTTGTAACCTAAATTGTATTTCAGTTGGCAAAAGCTAAGAGAAGGGCTTGAGTATGTTAGATCAATATTGCTAATATTGAAAACTTGTTCATATATTTGAAACATTCCTCCTGTTTCTGTCGTTTTCTATAGGAAATTACTAACTGACATATAAAAACAATGCCTTATTAGCCTCTCATACAAATGTTCACATGTGTGTTTCCTGTGAGGCTCGCTGCCTGCAAGAATGCTTAAAAATGTGTTGAGTAGTAGTTATTAAAGGGAAGAAAGAGGGGAAAATCTTTCATTTCTGATCCTTGGCACACAATGGGACTCTCAGGTGTCCTGCTTTGGGGCCCCTACACATCCTGAGCTCTTGGCAACTTGGTAGTCATGTATGATGGTCCTAATCAGACTTCAGAGTGGCAAAAAAAAAATCCATTGATTCTTTTTCCTTACTTAGGAATAAATATTAAAATCTCTCCAGCCTTATCTAAGTACAAGGCTTGTTATTAATCATTGCCACTTGCAATCCGTGGAATGCACATGGAAAAGGGTGGAATGCATCAGAATCAAATTCCATGTGTTTCATCTGGTCGGAGGGCCGCCACTTTTCCTTTATTTCCTTCTTTTCTGCTGTCACTTACGCATTTATGACTGGATAATCAAAACAAGAGAGCTAGTCGAATCTCATTCATGTGTTCTCTGTGCTTATTAACTTTATTAAGTTATGATGACTACATATGTATATATATAGCTTAATCCTTTCACTTAGAACTAGATCTTTCTGAGAAAAAGTTTCAAAGGACTGTTTTTAACCATTAACTTTTTTTAATAACAAACACGTAACAGAATCCAAGCAACTCTGGAGTGTATGCTTAAAACAGCTCAGGGTACCTCAGGGCTCCTGCCCATTAATTTCTCAGCCTCCTTTGCCTTCCTACCATAAACCAGGGTGCTCAGGAGCTGAAACAACCACTGAGTATAATTTTTAGCAGCTTTGCGCTGCCTGCAGCTACCACATCAGGCAAGAAGTTGGTGGTTATTTATATGCTGTACTGCTCACGCCACAGCTCTCACCTACTGCACCCAGCCCCTGGTTTGGAAAATGCAGCATGAACCATTTTCCCCAGCATCCTAGCCCTAGGGCATCTCCTCCACTGGCCCAGGTCCATGCCGAGGGACCGGCACCCTCAAGGCAGACTTCATGACAGAGCAACTAGGTTGTAACAGCCTTTGCTGCAGAATTGGGTCTTGTTTGCAAGACTAAGCCTGCAAAGTCTTGCTTGATGATTCGTTGCATCCGACAGGCGTATTTTACACGTGTTGCAGAAGAACTGTTAATCATTTCTACCACTCAACTTATGTAGCAGAAGCATCCGAGCTAGTTTGGAGATTGAGTATGCCATCCCCTGGCTTTTCACAAGGTACAACGGTTTAATTCATCTTTGGTTCCATTGTGTCAGGAAGATATTAATTCTTATTTATTATGGTTTAATTCAATACTAATATTGCTAATTCAAACTTCCAAATGTGTTCTAAATGCTTTCCTGTTAAACTTAATGGACAATCTAGAGACGGATGCTAAGCCCTTCAGACCATCAGGCACCTCAGTAACAAGGTCCTTGCACATGTGAACCATCATTTTCTACAAAGGTTTGATGCCATTGGCAGTAAGCACATGTTGTGAGTTTGTATCTGGATAAAATATTGAAATCCCATGTTTCCTCTGTACAAATATACCCAGGAACAGATGTTCATCTCCATAAGAGCTTACAGACAAACAACCAAGGACATGCAACTAATAAAATAGTCTGAAATTACCCATTGAAAAAAATCATAATATTTTACAAAAGGAGGAAGACACTTGTATATGAAGAAACTGAGGTCACTTTGTTCTGTTTTGTTCTGTATGCTATTGTAAACTAGTCATTTAAGTGAAGTATTTGCTTTTGTGCGGTACAGTGTAAATGGATTTTTGTTGCACAGTGCAAGAACTCTAGAAAATATTGAACAGCAAAAAACAGTCTGAAGGATACAGCAATGCTGAACTTGGAACTTTTAAAGTAAGAATTTTTGCCTATATGCCCTTGTCTGAGAGACAAAGATTTTGTGTATCTCAGTATTCATTAATCTTTTCACGATTGCAGGTTCCCATACCTGCACATGCACTGCAGCTGGTTCAGGATTGACATCCGCCTTCAAACTGCTGATATGCATATGCAACCAGGGCATATATATGAGATCTGTACAAACATAGATGTGTCAAGCAGCTTGAAAATTCAGCTCCAAATACTAATTTCCTTAGTGTATCATTTTTTTGTATAGGGGAAATATTATAGTTCTCCTTTCCCTTCCTTTTGCCCCTCCCTTCAAGGTTAATGTTTTTGCTAAAACAAAAGAAACAGAAAACCTCAGTTAGGTATCAGCAAAGGGAGATTGATATCTATAGAGGACGTCTAGAGGGCATGCGATATGATTGTCTCCTTTGAGGTGTTGACGTCTTTTGGAACATTTCACTGAAAAGAATTAAGAAAATAGCGTTGGCTTGTTGTTAGCAATGGATTTACCTGAATTCCATCTGTGGTCTGTGGTCGTAGAACCCATTCTTTGGTGGAAAATCTAGATTGTTCCTTTGTGGCTGACAAGGTGCTAACTCCTGAGTTCATCTGAATGCCGCCTGCTTACCAGGCTCTGCTAACCGAAAGCTGCCAGTCCATTCCTTTCCTTACTTGTTTTGAAATAAATGTCAAAGCTTAGATTCAAAATATACATAGCACAGTCACACTGTAAGTCCACATAGTACTTTCTCCATTGTATTTTTACCCTCAAACACACTTTTGAAAATTGCTCGACCATCTTGAGATTTGGAGTGATTCCATAATCAGAAACAGAGTCACTTCAGATTGAATTTCTTCTTTAAAAGCACATTAATGAAGTCTGGAGATTTTCTAATATGCATGGAATAAAGACATACATGAGGCAAGGACTGCCAAAAGTAAGCATGAAGTTAGTTTCTTGTCATATGGGATGTTATTAGCTCCTCAACCTTAAGCTCAACCTGCTTGTTTATTAGACTTACGTTTCACACGCTCAGCTGCCCTTCAGCGTGAAATAGAGTAATTTGAAACAAAAAATAAGAACAGCCCTTTAATTTAATCAAGAGCAGGGAACCACCATTGCAATATAGGTCGTCGTCCCTCATTAATGTATCCTTTCACAGGAAAAATAGTATAATGTTTCCATTTCTGTAATCTGAACAACAAACATGTTAATAGGTATCAATTACCAGCCAGTTTCAGTACTTAGAACCAGTAAGCAGGCCAGTGCAAGGGTTTCACATCTGGTTTTAGTGAAACTGTTCCTTTCTGTGGTATTTAAAATTTAAAGAACTCCTGTTATTGTGCAATTGGGAATCCTAGGGGAATACAATGTTAATGAAATCCATAACGTGCAGGGATTTTATGATTGCATTTTCAAGGCATTCCTTCAAAAGGGACGACTGATTTCTGCCATGACAGCAGTAATTGTGTTTTTACAGAGTAGATTTAATGTTTGCATTTAAGAACAGCAGTTACATTTACACTCATCTGAAAAAGTAACATGCAAAATCTTTATGTTTAGGGAACTTTTTTGCAACTTAACTTAGAATCCTTTGAGCACATGGCAAGCCCTTGTGCCCAGGGCCACCCCGACAGGAGGCGGTCAGCACCTCCTGGGCAGTACAGGAGGAGTGCCAGGCCGGAAAGGTGCCGGCAGCTAAAGACACTTGAAACCCACGTGTGTGTGGTTTTGAAGGGAGACTGATTGCCTATTACCAGGGTCACTGGGAACCTGTGCTATCATCAATCCTCATAATGGTGTGGGGTTTCAAACCCGCAAGGAGCAACACCTTCTGGGTACTTTTGCTGCAGAATCTGTATGGTTTCTATCAAAATGGTTCTTCTAATGCATACAACACAAATTTTTACACTCCCAGCAAGCTGGAAGATAGTTTCTGGGTGGCACAATTTTTCTCTCATCCTGTAACACCGAGCAAGACCTCCAGCTTGCCCAGAAAGCGAAGCATGTTTGTTAATAACACAAGATCTTCAGCTTATATTATGGCTGGCGTTGGACAAAACCATAAATCCAGCTTTAAGAATCCTAGTATCAGATCAAAACTTTGCAGCCATAAAACAAAAAGCACTACTCTGGTGTAAACACACTCTGCCAGTTGAAATTTGTTCAAAAAAGGTTAACAGGGGGTTAACGTAAATAGTCATGATACTCTGGATTGGATATTATCTGTCATTCTGCAGCTGACATAAGGCCATACATGAAGACGGACTCCTTAACGTGTGTTCTGGCTAATATGACATAAATGGCTAATCCAGCCCAAATTCGTACTGCTGGGTTTTTCAGCAGGGAGCAGATCTGGCATTACTTGTAAACGGCTGGAGTCAGAGGTGGGCACATGGAGCAGGTTTGGTCTGCTCCCTCTGGCCTCTGCCTGCCCATCTCCACCTCGTCCCCCACCCATCCCTGTGACACCTACGGCTCTTGCAGAGTAATCTCCCAGACCTCTAGACCGGTCAGCCCTAGGAATGCCAGCTGATCTGGTGCCAAATTCTCCCTCTGCATCTTGCACCATTTAGAGGTCTGGAGAAAGGCCAGAGAGGTACGGATAGGCCTCCTCAAAAAGCAGACTGGGATATTCCCCTTGCCTCCACTGATTGAAATATCAGTTGTTTATTTAAAGCTAACTCTCTCGTGCAAGGAAAATATACTTCCATTGATTTAAAACACGTCTATGTATACACTACTTCACCAGAATTAGAGGGACCTCTGAGGTGGAATTTTCCTTCCACATTTGTCTTCATTCCTTTACATTTGCAGTAACCTACGTTCTTCATTATTTGCTCCTTTGTAAGCGAAACCCAGGAGCGTGCATCGCTGATGTGAACTGCTATATAGATTAGTACAGATTTATTCCTGTGGCACTTCTGAAAATAATTGCAGTTCATCATTTGGTGTCTCGACCTTTCAGCTGTGCCATAGCTTATTTCCTTATCAGGTATTCACTTAAAAATATAGTCAGTATTTATATATGCCGCTGCACAACACATTTGTTTCATTAACAAGTTTGTTCTTACATCAGGCAGCTGTTTAGGTTGACTTTATAAAGCAAGCTTATCTAAATATTTCACATGAAAGCTCAAGGAAGTGCAAGTCAACAATGCCTGTTATTTTTATTCTTATTATTTCTGTTTCTTTTGGAGTTTGATATGGCAGTGAAGTGCATCATATTACTGCATAGAATAACATGAAACCTGGGAAACCTCAGCCTCCCAGTTCTCCTAGCCTTTGAAGGACTGCCTGAGAGCTGAAGTTCAGAGGCTCTGTTGCGAGGCTTGCCCATCATTAGGGAGCGCACTGACATGAAAGCACAAAAACTGTCAGCCCTTTGTCTTCTCTACGGCTTTAGAATACAAGTTATGTATTTGGTTCATGTCATTTTACAGTTCATAACTGCACTCCAGAAATTACAAAAAAGCAGAGTTAGCTTTGCGTGGAAAAGTGTTACAGTTATCTTACGGTCTTAACATACACTGCACATGGGCAAAGTATGACAAAAGAATATTCCTTTCTGGAAATCACAACCAGTACAGACTGACACAGTGCAGAACCAGGGTTAATTGACCCAGCAGGATACATTTGTACCTTTATTTACTGTGGCATGGGAATAAATGGTGGAGTTTCACAAAGGCAAGCACTGAATTTAGACAAGAGGGAGAGGGAGAAATAAAAGGCCCTGACAAAGTATGAAGGTTTTTTTGATTATTCAAAGTGCTTTAAGAGCTATTTTAGTACCAGAAAGTTCCCAGCCATAGATTTATCACTCTGGGGAGCCTGAAGGGATGCTCAGAGAACGGTGCAAAACCATTGTCAGCCTTATTGTTCCAGAAATGCAGGTGCAAAATGCAGTTTAGAAGAAAATCCTCTGTACCTCCCTCTGATATGTTTCAGCATCAGCCCTAATACATAGGGGAGTCCTGCGTGGCTTCGAGCAATCCTGTGTGCAACATATGGAGAAGCAGCAGAAACAGAGACCCTCCAAGCTTCCACTGCCAGCCTAATCATTATAATAGTTTCAGTTCTTTCAGGAGATCCATTATGCAGAGATCTGAGCAGTTTGTATATAACTCTGTAATTACCTATGCATCCACTTCCCAGTCCAGCCCTACATCCCCTCAACGGCTGCAAGACAGATGGCCCTTTAGAGCTGAGATAGCAAATTAAAAACATGTCCAGCAAAAGCACTGATTCAGCAACTACTAAAATAATTTTATAAATTTATCTCACTTTTACTAGTTGGTTCCAGGAGAGAAAGAAATTAAAACCTTTAAATATGTTTTTAAAATAAACACCACAGTCTTTTTTTTTTAATCACAATCTCTTTTTCTTCTACTTTATTTCACAGAAATTAAAGCCACTTTAAAAACTCTGTACAAAATTCTTCTTCTCTCTCTCTCTTTTTCTTTTTTTTCCCCGTTCACCAGGTTCACGTGTTTGGCTCAACTCAAAACATTTGTTATTGTTTGCTGGTTTTTAAACTGCCATCAAGCCAAAAAATCAGTTGTTTGTGATATTCTGCTTGGTAGGGGAGCTCCCTCCCAGCTGGCTCGCAGATCCCATGGACACTGAGGCAGCCTTGCCCACCCAGCTACCAGGCACTGCAGCACATCTGCTCCACTGTGGCCAGGGCTTTCTGCAGATTTGAAGGAAGGCATCTCAAAAGGAGTATTTCTCTGAGTCCAGCAGAAATAAATTAATCTGCAAGACTAGGCAGGTGTCAAACTGTGGGTGAGGTAGAGCTCAAGACTAGAAGTGAAGTGACAAAGGGCGGTGGCTAGGAAGGCAGCCTGGGGTAGGAGCGCACAGCTGAGGCGTGTTACAATACACAGAGTTGTTACTGAGCTACAGCTCTCTGTTCTCCCTGGGGCCGACCCCAGGTTGGAGATGATAGGTGTACTGCTGAGTGCTTTGCAGAGGCGATCGTGCATTTTTCTTCACTCTTTCCACACCTGCATGGTAGCATGAGGCTGAAGAGTTCATGAGTCCTATGGGCCCTTCCCCATCCCAGCATCCATGCTCCGGATTTTCTGTTGCTGAGCTTTTACTTGCCTCCCCTGTCCTTGTGTCATCCTGCTTTTCTGTCCCAGTTTAATTCTGTTCTGCCCATTAGTTGACATTTTCACAGCAGTAGCAAAATAGGTAAAGTGGAAGGATAAATGAGATTTCTTCCAAGTGGTAAATACCTGCCCTTCAGAAAGCAATTTGTCTTCTTCCCACACAAAGAGAAAAAAAAAGAAAATAGAAAATAAATTAAAAAAAAGAAACATATTTCATCATGGAAATACTTCCATTTTTGCTTTACCTCTAATGTTTTCATTCAAGGTTTTAAAAAACTCTTTAAAAAGGTATCAGAGTAAACTGCATAGCTGTCTGATAAACAAAAGCTTCTAGCAGAGAAAACACAGTTGGCCGAACATTAAGCTGAGGTTCGGTTCCTCTCTTTTCAGGAGCAACTGGCTTCTCACCAGAGAAGCGCTGTTCACACACAGCTTCCACCAAGCAGTCGTACCCACGTAGTCTGGTCTCTCTCTTCCTTGCAGCCTCCTGTGTTGTACGCTTCGGGCCAAACTCATTTCTGGTGTTGATCCTCTGAAGCTGCTGAAAAGACCAATTTGTCCTGTCTTTAAAGGACATATAAACCAGGGCGTATTTTAACCGGTCAAATTTAGGTTCTAGATTATTGTACTATAGACTAAGGAGGCTTTCAGCCTTAAGAGAGACGGGAGTAGGCTCTTCCATTGCAAATCCTATTAAATTCAAGCTATGGGCTGAAGGCTGAAATAGCACAGAATAATTTTAAAATGCGCTTATCAGGCCATGAAAATTAACTGTCCATAAGCATGTTCTCCCCTTTCATGATATGCTTAATTAAGAAAATACATCCTGTGTTTATTTTTAAAAGCCACAACACTTAAAAATCACCAGATTCCCTCTTTACGTAGCTGGAGATAGAGCAACTTTAAAAGGCGCTGGGTGGGGGTACGCAAACCAGACACCGTTCTTTGACCAAAGAAGCCCTGGAAATGGAATGCCAGGATTTTGAGTTTGAGTAGGCTGAAGTTGAGAGAAGGGCTGAACTCGGCTGAAGTGCAGCCAGTCTCCCTGGTTTGCTTTAGCACCAGGTAGTCACTGGCCTACACCATCCCTTCTGCTGTCCTTCTTCCTCCTCCAGCACGGGGCAAGAGCACCACTCTCAGCAGTGGGTCTTCCAAATCACAGCCTCAGAAGGACTTCATCTACTCATGTGCATTTCCTCAGAGCTATGAGGGACATACCAAGGAAAAAGCAAAATTATCTTTGTACATATAGTCTTTGTCTCTCATTTTCCCCACACGTTTACAATACTCTCACCACACCATCTGACTGCGGCTACCTGGCGTTTTTTCTAGAAGGCAGCAGAAACTCATATTTTAAAAAAGCAGTGACTTGCTTGGTGACCCAGTAGTAAATTAAAATCATCATACACAATGTGTATGAAATAGAAAATCGAATTTTGGTGCAACAAAAGTGACAGTTCCATTTAACGGAGAATAAATGAATGCAGACTCCTGTGGATGACTGACTGATTTAAAAAGACTGTGATGATTTTCCAAGATGAGAAAGCTGATCACAAGAAAATACATATATTTCTGTGTGACACAGGTTATGCACCTATTCCAATTGCCAGTGAAATTAGGCTTAAAAGTATTAAATCTTAGATACCAGCACTCTTTCCCCATTTTGTCACTTTTTTATAGAAAACCCAAAGCCTGAAACTTCAAAAATAGTAAGTATAGCATATTCCAGTGATTTCAGTGAAACTCTCTCTGAACACAGTGATTGCACAGTCAGATCTATCTACACCATCAAATTGTGCTGTCTGAGACAGTGCAAGTTTAATTCTGCATAATACATCATACCCTCACTTGCCAGCTTCCTGCTCAATTAGCATAGGTATGCTGTGAAATAGGAAGAAGCAGAGGTTATTTCTGTGTGTTTACACGTGTGATATTGTACTTAGATTCAAAATACCAAAATGTATTATAATCAAGCCTTTCTGCTTGTACCTTCTGATTTTAACAGGACAGCAGCTGGCAAAAAAATGCTACAGAAGAACTTTATAGGCAAAATTCTGGTTTTTCCACCCGAAGCCCAATTATTCACTTGGTAGAGAAGCTTTGGATTACTCGTTTTCCATTTGTGCATTAGCTGCTCAGTACACTTAGGGGAAAAAAAAATCCTACAATTATGTCCTTCTCTGAGAAAAGAGTGGTTCTGCAAGTATTGCTATAGAGTTTCTCTTTTCTATAGTTTCTAATACAAACTGGGGAAGGTTACATTCAAACTGCACTAAATAGTTGTCTTCATTCCAGATCAGAGGATTAAGCTCAGGTTTAAAATTAAATGTAAATTACAAATAAGTATTCAGAAAACGTTAATTAAAAGTATTACGTTCCTGACTCATTTATTGCTCAGCAAGGGTTCCTAAGTATCTTAGCTGGAGAAAGGGGCCATTCACATTCCTCCTTTTTTGACCAAGTCATTGTACATGTCTTAGGTTATCCATTTGCAAGTTAATGTAGTGCCAGAGCAAAGGTTTTCATCTTAAAGAAGTAATATTTCACAGCAAGATATGCTCCTGCAAGATGTAAAACAATCTTTTTCTAAAGCACTGCAAGTTAATCAGCCTTTCTCTTCATTGCTAGAGAGTATTCGAATGGCATAAGATGCTGATTACTTAGATCCCAGAGTCTATAGAAATCCCAATACGACTATATTGTCCTTCCTTTGCTATCAGAGTTTATTGTATCTTGGTGTGCAGGTTTTAAGTAGTTTTCAAGTAAAAAAATAAGAAGGTGGTGTTTTCTGAGCCGCGTTTCATCAGAGCACTACATGGATGTGTGAGGTGGTGCTTGCAAGTGAATGGCAGAAGGATTGTTCCCAATCACTGCGTGTGCACGGGATGCATTTCATGCACTACAGCGAGCCCGTTTCAGGGGAGCGTTGCATCGCCCTTGCTTTTAAACCAAACTCCTTCCAAGACTCAAACTAAAAATGTCGCACAGAGCTAATGTGTACCAGTGGCAGTGCTTCTCCTGGCCCACTTGCAGCATTTCTCTTTCACATTTGATCTTTACAGTTTCCATACTGGAGTGATTTGGTTTGCTGAATTCTGGAAATGTCTCAAGTTGAAATGCTAGTGTATTAACCTGCTGTACTGAGTCTCTTTTGTTTCTCTTTACCAGAGTGCTGCTTGCCAATTTTTACAACTACAGCAGATTTTACTATTCAAACAGAACCAGATGGAACACCAGTTCAAAGAACATGTCAGAATTAAATATTTCTTTTTTAATTAGTTGCTTCTGATTTATGCAAAAAAAAATTAACATAAGAGTGGGAGAATGTGCCATGAATCCAGATGCAACACAGCCCACACAAGCATTATCTTTTCTCTGTCAGAGACACAGAGGCCTTTTCTTTCATTTTTTCTTGTCTTTTCTTTTTTCCTTTTTGTTTCTGGATTTAATTTTTCTTACACTTTCTGCATCTTTTCCTTCTCGCGCCAGCCCCACAATGATGACTGAAGTTTCTTATGTCATGCATCAGGTATACTTTTTCATCCTTATCTTAAATTTTCTCTTGTAGAAACTGGCTGATCTGCCTCTAAAAAAAAATACTGTACTCAATATTACTGATGCAATCCCAGCATCAGTATCTCAATGCTATAGCATCCTCTTAGTCTATTCTTTGTTGGGGGCATCTTCACACTTACGTTTTTTCTGCTGCAAAAGAGGATTTGGGCAGAAGGTGAAGATTGTGAGGAATATTTCAACTGCTAAAGAAAGTTCGTTTTCTTTTTGCTGCCAAGCGTTCCTATTTCTTTGGCACGAATGTTTGCTCATCTTCTCTTTCATGCTTCCCCATTTTTGCCAAGTCACATAAGCATCAGCTCAGTAAAGCATACTGACTGAGGACAGCTGTTAGGCACAGACTAGAAGTTGAGCATGTGATCAACTGCTTTCACTTCTGGGGCTTTCAGGATGTTGCTGTCAAGGTCAATGGGAAAGACTTCAGTGACTCAGGAGAGATCTTACTAACAGCAATATTTTCTCCTCACTTTCTTTATGGAGCTGCCACAAATATCACTGAGAATTTTGCACAGAGATTTGATATGGTTTATAGCCTTAAATATTTTCACTTAAAGCCAGAAGGAGTATTTATACCCTGTCATTAATCAAGGAGTTGTGCTCTTGTAATGACTACTTATTTTAAGGACAAAGACTTTTGGAAATCATTTTCCGACTAAATTAATGAAACTATTTTGTACTATTTTCTACTAGAGCCTGTGCCATTTTCACTTAGCACTATATTCTTTATTTAAAGCTCAATAAATAAAGGAATTAAGTGATAGTTGTATATACATCATGGGAGGGCAGGATTGATCAAATCAACAGCAACACCTAATAAAAGAGATCAACTCTTTCTTAATTAAATATTTGACAGAAGAACAGTGAAGTGTCACAACAGTTAATCTGACCCAGAGCACTGTATGCTATCTAAGGAAATGACACAGTACTCTAAAAATATTTACTTTGGTATGTTCTGTCAAGTGATGGATTATACAGCTTTCCAAGCCACAAGAGATGCCCACAACAAAAAGCTTCCTGTTGTTAATCAAACTCCAGCACTTTGTCCCTTATTTTCTCAGGCTGTTGAACAGACCTACAGTAGGAGTGTTAAAAGCTGGTAAAACTGCTCCCTTGTTACAGCTCTCTCAATGACTGTATTTTATTTAGCAAGGCAGATTTTCATTCTGAAAATAAGGTCTTCCATACTATGACATGTTTATGTATGACAACAGGAAGCAGCAATGTTCATTTCAAGTCGTGCGCGTTCTATGTTGTTCCTTCTTCAGCCGTTAGCTAAGATTTGCTACATGATGTATTGTGCAGAGCTATATGTTATTCTTTTTCCTTCTCCTTAACTGGTTTCCCATAAAATGTATATGCCACCCCTTGCATATCTATGTCTTAAAAATGTGTCACCCACTCACATTTTTCGGAGAAAGTAAGACAGCAATAAAAATATTTTTCCTGGATGCTAAAAGATACTGCAGAATAAATACAGAGGAAGTAATTCATATGTAGAAACAGCCAGCATCTTGCAATATGCTTTCACAGGAAATAAATTTATTTTAGAAGTAGGAACAACTGGGGCTTTTTTTACATGATCATTTCTCTCCTGGAGAGAAACCCACACTTGAGATGTTTCGCATTTCTTGTAAGTTAGGGGCCAATTCCTGTAGACAAGTCTTCTCCCAGTCTTGTACTTACCAACAAAGACAGTCACATTGCAACATAGGCAATTATCAAAGGTTGTGGTTTTGGATAAGGCCCTAAGGTATCATTTTCCAAAAGAGATATGCTTTTTAATCTGAATGAACGTGAACAAAATTTGAAAAAATAACTAGCAACGTACTGCAGATAGTCAAAGCTGAGACTCCGGTCATGGAAATGAAATGTCATGATTTCAGGTTTGGAGACAGCTGCCTATCTCAAATCACAGCCATACAGCACGCAATAACTTACAAAATCACTTGCGTCCTCTAAAATAAATACCAGATGTTTGTTTATCATATGCGCAGAAAGTTAAATGTCAAATAATTGCAGGGAAATGCATTTGATGTTCATCTTCAAAAGTACTGTATTTCATCACCATGTCTCTCCACAGTTCATTTTAACATGAAACACAAGTTCTTGAAACAAAAAAGGACAAGGAGGCCACAACAAAACACTAGTTGTGTTGAAAAGATTTGTATTACTATTTCAACTGGAGGAGACTAGATCTGATAAAAACAGGTTACCCCTGGTCATGTTAACACTTGGAGACCTTTGTGGAGAGGACATATTAAGCTGACGGGAAATTACACAGATAGTTGGACTCTATAAGCATAAGCCTCCAAAAAGCATGAGAACTCCTATCTGTTTGGTGACCCAGCTGTACTAGAGCTGCTGCCCTTTGCACCTGTTCCTCTGGATAGCATAGTACTGAAGGGCTGTGTCTTACTGCATTTAGGTATCTTCAGGTTCCAGTTGTTAGTAGCAGTTGATGTGGTTGAACGTCAGCTCTGAGCAGTCCCTGTGACATTTAGAATGTGTATTTTATGCACGCTTTTGCGTTTTACAGAAGGTAAACTTTCAAAAGACATTGGAAAGAAAGCAAAATGCATTGCAAAGTGATTAATGAAGGTGAGCTTAAAAGCCCCTTAAGATGTGTCATGCAGTTTTCAAGGTAGTGTTCTACATAATTTGTATCATCTCACTTAGAGAAGAAGACTGGTAAATTTAGGGCTTGATTTACAAACATACTTAGGCACCACAGAGGGGTGTTTGGTATCACCATTCTGTCTGCATGCACCTGGAGAGAAGCAGTTCCTCCAGAGGCCACCGCAGAGAACTGTCAAAGGGAGGAAAATGCCTTAAGCTCTGCCTCTCTCCTGGACCTCTACCCTGAGTCAGAGTTAGTACTTAAAAACTCCAACCGTTCTGCTTCTCTGCTGCTTAACCCCACCTTTCCTGTTTGCGCTGCTGCTTTCTCACAAAATGCCAATGGAGAAAGGTGATTCTTCTTTCCTCTATCAGTTTATGAGCAAATGGCCCCTGGCAAGCACAGGTTCGGGGCTTACAGCTTGCTTTTGCAAGGGATCTAAAGCTGTGGCAGGCAGCTGAACACTCAATCCATCAGCCTCTAGGCATTCGAGGAGAGGACTGCTGTTGACATAGTTCTAGTTTTCAAGGAGCACGTAAAGAAAGATTTGCTGATCCAGAGAGGGAACATCTATGTGAAGAGATGTAAGTGCCCCATCCCTGGAAGTGTTCAAGGCCAGGCTGGATGAGGCTTTGGGCAACCTGGTGTAGTGGAGGGTTTCTCTGTCCATGGCAGGGGGGTTGGAACTAGATGATCTTTGAGGTCCCTTCCAACTCTAACCATTCTATGATTCTATGATTCTATATTCTCCCTAAGGACAAGAGATGCCCCCTCCTCCTGTCCTGGATTACACAGTTACTGAGACCAGGAGTGATAATGAGGTTGCCTCTTCCCTACCTATAGGCAATAAATTTAAGGCTTTCTCAGAGTCTCTTTCTCTCCCATTGAGCTGTAACTTCTGGCAGGAGAGTTTCTGTCTACCTTTTGAATCCTGCCAGGTTTTAGGCATGACGGTGATGTCTAAATCCTTTGCATGTGTAGGACTTACTTGTAGGCAGTGGGAAAAAAAGCTGTAGGATATTCAGTGTCCCAAAAGTTAAGGGAGTACACTGATTTCCAGCTTTTGGGATTGAGCAAAATTTGGGCACCTGAAGTTCTTCAATGGGACAAGCCTGAGTCGCCTGAACAGTCAGTGACTGGTAGCTGTAATCGTTAGCTCAGGCATCAACTAATCAAACCTTCCTAAACGGCCAATGTTAAATTTTAAATTTTAACTTGGCTTCACATACCTAGAACTCTAGTAATAGACCATTGCTTGACTTCATTCACAATGAAGTACTTACTGTATATTAAAAAGCTCCTACTAGAATAATTTGAAATCAGTTGGAAAGGTACAGGCTTGGGACCCTAATCATTTCAAAACTGAAGAGCTGTTTCAAATTCTAAGAGAAGCAGATCATTTAAATAACTTAGCTCTGCACTCCCTCAGACTTCCAGATTTTCAAGTGCACTTCAGCCTGGAAGTGAATGTGGCATTGGACATAACTCAGTGCAGCACACTTTACAATCAGCAGAGTACAGTTTGGAGAGCATTTGAAGTTAAGCTGAGATTGCTCAGCGCAATGATGCCCAGATTCCCCCATTAACTTTCAGATTGCAACAATCTAACATCTGAGACTCTCTACTTACTTTAAATCACTTGATTGTTTTTGTTAGGCGGTGATGAGATTTTTTTTTTTTTTTGAAGATTGAATTTTTTTGTTACGACAAAACAAAATGTTGCAGTATTTCACCCCAAAAGACAGGGGCTAAAATGTCATATATAGACTTTACCAACCTTAAAAACTGGGGCAAGGGCAGGGTCTTTGTCCTGAAAGCTAGTTCTATCTGTCGCACACAAGGCTGCTATTCTTGTGTTGCAAGACTTCAAAATGCCTTGCATGTGACATGGGCATTGAGAGAGCAGCCAGTCTGTCCTCAGCAGCACTTCCTTCAGTCTTTTGAGAGAGAATGCAGAGCATGTTGATTTAACTTTCCAGTGCCTTTGGATATATGACATACATCCAGGAAAAAGGATGCTTGTGGGACACAGGGGACGTATATTCTGCATCCTGAGTACTCTGGAAATAATGCAAAAGCCTGAGACATTCATGGGACATTCACTTGAGAAGGGTTTATTCAATCTATTATTATCCTACCAAAGTCTGGACAACTGACGTTCAGGGGAGTAAATTACTCTGATTAATATTTTGTGAACAGTGTCATTTTATATTAAAATTAAATGGCTTGCTTTAGGAAACAAAAGAGAAGGTTCTGGCTGCAGAGAAAGAGAGTGAATAATTTAATTTTAATTCATTTGTTGTTATGGCTAAAGAAAAGTCGTAAGGAAATGGCAGGTGTTTCAAAGCTGTGGTCACCAACCTGACGGTGAGAAAGTGTTGTGCCTAGTTTCAGCTGTTTGGACTTGCGCATCAGGACAAAGGTTTCAACAGAAATGACTTGAGTAGCCACACTCCTGCACCCTACATGATCCTCCCAACTATGCCAATACATCTTCCCTGATGCCACATGATGAACTAGTTGAGGAAACAGACTTGGATGACAAATAAATAACTGGGAGAGGGGACAGTTAACCTAAATCACTTGTCCATTTGTTTGCAAAGTAACTTCATGAGAGCAGAAAGACAAAGAGTGAAGAAGAGGAAAGGTCTCTAACACACATTCGTGTGCACACCATATCACTCGTTTCTCCAGCAAGTTCCAAATGCCATTATTTGCTAATGTGTAAAGTTCACTACATTGGACAGTTGGAACAGAATTATTGCACTTGTGTTAATGCTCCTTTTTGTTTTCTTCAGATACATTATATGGCACAAGCAACTCATTTGCCTTTTTCCCAACAAAATTACACAGTGATTCTTAATTATCTTGTGACTAACTAATACACCATGGGATTCTTTTCTACTCTTCGTTTTGCGAGTGATGAGCTCCTGGGTTTTAGCAGAATTCTTGTTATCCTTCCCTATTACCTTTCATCCTATTTTTCATACTTCAGTCCTCAGGGTCGTTCAGTTCTCACTGCATGACTGTCCTCTCCATTGACAACGCCTTGCAGCTTTGTGTCCTCAGCAAATTTTGTTAGCATCTATGCAAGGTAGTTAATGAAAGTATTAAGTAAGATTGCTCACTAGATTGGTCCTTGAGGAACTTCTCTAGTAACTTCTCTGCAGTCTGGTGGTTCCCACTTGCACTGATGGGGTCTCTGGTTCCTCCTCCATAGAGGAAAGATAATTGTCTGGCATGTGAATAGCCCTCCTGGCTAATTAGGAAAATGTTCCCATCTCTTGTGATGACACTGTTTACAAAAGAGGAGATTATGGCTATGTTGTTATCAACAATATGCTGCAATTTCCTTTATATAAAATCCTGATTATCTCTGTAAAACATGGCAGGGCAGAGGGGGTGTCACTTCTGCATTACTGTTGTGCTCTGAATGTATTCTCCTCACATCCGAATTCATTCCTTACTACAGGTAGATCTAGGCCTTCTCCGCTTTGTTTCTGGAATTGGGACCCAAGGAGCCATCTCAAAAGAAACAAAGAAAGAATATTACCTGAAAACGTACCGCGTAGATGTCAGCTCCAATGGAGAGGACTGGATTACACTGAAGGAGGGAAACAAGCCTGTTGTAAGTCTTTTCTCTTTTGTCTCTCTTCATCCAAGAAATAAGCTGTTGACTTAGTTGTCAAAAAAAGAGGAATAAGGTATCACAGGTTTAATCGGCATGATCAGGGTTAACAATATCCCAAATCCAAAAAAATAGCTATTGTCTTAGTAGTAACGGGCCACAGAAATTGATTTTCCAAAGCCTGGAGCAGCTGAAAAGGGTGCAAGGTGCTGCCCCATCTGTTGTACCCATCATAATTTGAATGGTTGGAGTATTTTCCCTGGGGTGTGCTGCCGTTTCTCAGTTTGCCAGACATTTTCTAAGTGACCTTGGGAAAAGCATTATGGGAAACCTCTTTAAAAATATGTAGGTCCCTTATCTGCAGTGAAGCTCTGGATATGCAGCACGTCAGCACCTCAGCTCCCTGTGCGTAGCCACACTGGCTTGCAGGAGTGCTAGCAAGTCATTAGGAGTTTGTTAGACTTCCAAGCATCTCAGTGATGGGGGTCATGCAGACATGTAATTAGGCACATCTTTTCATCCTTACACATTTTTATCACCTTTCCATTTATCAGCGGATTTGCTCTCTGTGACCTCTCAATGAAACAGCTTTAGACACTCATAAGAAAAATATTCATTATCCGCTACCATGAGCATAAAGCTCATTACTGAGAAGTCAATTCTGCTCCAGCTCTCACATGAGTAGTCCCAGCGAGGCTGTGCCTCCCCTCCCACCTCACTCAGGATGTGCCCAGGAGCAGCATCCCCAGAGGCTGCCAGGGGCTGATGCAACGGGAAAGGTTTTGTGGTACCTCCCTTCAAAACAGCTTTTTTGTGACCCTTCTGTGAGAATCCAGAAGAGCTATGTAATATTAAACTCTATCAGTGTAACCATATCTAGCTCTAAATATTTGGTTACTGGTTTGTCCCTGATATATCTGTGAGTGCTATGCCAAGTCCACTACATTTATCTAATAAAAACGATAGCAGTGTTTAACACATACATCTCTCTTCTTTGAAGCACTCTGTAAAACAATAAAAAATGAATCCTGAAAACTTCACTTTGACAGGTATTATCCTGGTTTTACAGAGAAGGAACTTTAAAAGGTCAAATGCCACAATGTGAGCACTGTGTAATGATGTATAAAAGTACAATAACTGACTTGCCCAAAGTCAGAAGAGGGGCCACCTTTGTGACTGGTATGTGACACAGGGTTTCCTGGCTCTGGTTCCCGTAATCTGAACAAATGCCTCTTTCAAAATCAGACCATGCCTGACCTTCATTACCAACTTCAATTTGTAAACTCTCCAAGAGTGTATTTTACATGAGTTTCTATTGTACATGCTGTCCTTAATTATTAAGAACAGTACTTAAACCTGTCTTTTTAGCTCAAAGGGTTTATAAAAAAATCAGGTTTCTAAAATGACTATATTTTGCTGTTGATCAGGACAAGAAAAAACTACTACTATCTTTATTCAAATGAAAATTTAAGGAGACTTGGCTACTGAAGGAACAACAAAAGCAGGCAGCTGCAGACCTCTTCAAGGCAGCCTCACACGAGTGTTGCATTAACCACATATAAAGAGTTGTGTACTTTTGAGAAAAGACTCGTTTCCTCTGCCAGATGCAGACCTTGAGACATCTACAGCAGGTCTTCCCAGAGAAAAAAAGTTGCTGAAAAGAAATGTAGCTCCATTTAAATCTCTTGCTGGATATGAAACTCCTATATTAAATTACTTGAGATATAACTGAGTCTGATGAGTTGACAGCTGCGTGCTGCTGGCCTCCGCTCCAAAGTACTGCAGCTATTGCAAGTAACAAACAGGAAAGTAGACAGTGTGTGCAAGAAACAGGAGAATCTCCCATAAAAGGAGAGGGGTTTGTATCCATGGAAAACAACAGGAAATTGGTCCTCTCTACGTGAGGAAGAAGCAGGAAACTGAATCACCTTCTCTTGACTAGAACATCGCAAGGTTTCGGCTCTGCTAGGAAAGAGCGTGTCTGCAGGATCCTCAACATGAAAGCACAGCACAACGCTGTCCCTTCTTGTGGAAGTCTCATTGTTCATCTAATTTGACTGTTAGCCTCAGGGGACGCAGAGAAAATCTTAGAGCCTGCTATATAGATTTTAAATAGACTTCCATCTCAGTATGCAAGGAGAAAGAAAGTCTGAGTACTTGTTAAAAAGGATTTAAAAACGGAAGGTTAACAAAGCAAGGTTTGAACAATACACTCTGCAAAGCTCTTATCCCCGAGGACAGCAAAATAATCTATGTTTTTATCCTAACTCCATGTAAGATTTTCACATGGTCTGAATGAGATCCAAACCTTTAATTTGGGCCTGAGGCTCTGTAGCTTTTTGCATCATTCTACAAGTGTATGAGGAATAAAACTGCCGAAATGGGGCATTAAGGGCTTCTTCCAGGATGTGGCAGTCCTTAAGTGGCAAAGACCAGTGTATGTCATTCCTGCATGTAGATCTAAGCATTAGGAAGGAACACCTCAAAATAGGCAGGGAGTAGACAGACCCTTGTTGCATTCAGGTGAGCTCCAGCTCTCAAGGTGGCCCTGAGCAATCCTGGTCTGTTCTGCAGTGTTATGGTATGTTATGGGGCTCTGCAAGTGGCAAGTATATTTTACCATCATTACTTCATATCTTCTTTTTTACCTCCACAAGGAAAGTTTATCTGTCTGCAAAAATTGTGTTAGGAGTTTAGTGAAATAGTTCCCCATACAAGTCTTTTGTCTCATCCTCCCCAAAAATAACCCTGGTTAGACCTCGTAGTGTATCTGTAAAACACAGAATTAAAACCATCCTTTAAAAGAAAACCTAACAAATATATACTTTTTCTTTCCACACAAAGGTGTTTCAAGGGAATAGCAATCCCACTGAGGTTGTTTACAGACCTTTTGCCAAACCAGTTTTAACACGGTTTGTGCGAATTAGACCGCTGTCTTGGGAAAACGGAGTATCGCTGAGATTTGAAGTTTATGGCTGCAAGATAACAGGTAGGTCTTGGGAAGGATTTTAAAACCAAGGGAATTTATTGTGCCTATGCAGTGGGGTTTATTTTTATGAGTGAAATGCAACTTCATTATTTCCGTTGTGGTCTGAATGTAGAAATGTAAAAAAAAATTAAAAACATAAAGAAGATAAAATGCGACAACACAAACATCCAGTGTTATCAGAATGTTCTTCTGGCATTCTCTTTTAGATGTTCAACTTTAAGAAGTGAAAAACAAATAAAGTTTAATTACATTTCTTAGAATTATTTTACAGCTTCATGCAAAATACCTGAGGCATGCAGATATTTTGCAAATTCTCTCTTTGTTTTTCCTTCCTAACCTCCAGTCTCTCTCTCTCATGCCTCTTATTTATGGATAGTTTCCAGCACGTTTCCCAAAGAAGTAACATACATAACTAGGTTTAAAAGCATTGTGAGGTACGAACACTTGGATCTGAAGCCTATTCAAGCAACTAGACATCAGGTTCCAGCTAGTGATCAGTATCATAATGTAACTCCTTTATATTCACACAGTTAACTACCAAAATAACTGTCCAAAGTGCTTTCTGCAGTAAGAGCAAAAGCATTCATTATCATCAAAATACTATCTTGAAAAAAAAAAAAGCAGGCACAAACAGGAATGTTTTTAGAAGTCCTTTTTTTTAGTTTTAGGATTTCCGTAACTCCTACAAAATGGAGGCCTTTATATACGTAAAGTAAAAATACAAGTTATAGATTAAATAAAATGTTAATGATTTAATATTTTTTTTACAAAGCTGATTTTTCCAAAAAAAAAATACCTAGCATCACTTTATAGCGCTTAATAGAGTTCATTTGCACTAATTTTTATTAGTTCTAGGGATATTATTTTTCTTCCCTTAAGGTGTTTCTTTGGTCTTGAAAATGTTTCTTTCAACTGGTTTCCATACATCGGGAAAGATTACCGATTTCTATGTTATAGAATTCCAGGTCATTCTATGAAATCTTTTCAGAGTAGATAAAGGTAATGTCAGCAGAACTGCTGTTACATTCTATATTGGGCATCTTCATTCCTTGTTAGTAGCTTTTCCTACTTCTAATTTACATTTATCTGAGATCATTAAAGAAGCAACTATTTAGCTTCTATGTCATTCGAAAGAGCCTGAGACACCAAACAAATACAACAGGAAAATCTCAAGTACAGCAATAAATTATATTTTACAGAATGTATAAAATATTTCCATTTCCAATGTCACCAAAATTAAGTAATCTGCAACTAGGTTTTGACTGATTTTGAAAGTTTTCTCTAGGGACATATTCACAAATTCAGATGTGACCCTGCACTCTTTGCCTTAACAAGAAGAATAGAAAGCAAGAATAGAATAGGATTTTCTGATCCTTTGGGTTCTCATCAAGCCAGAAATACTTGTGGTATTTTGGTACTTCCTGCCAAAACTAGGAAGTGCAAGTTCGAACAAATGAAAATTATATACAAATCCAAAGAGATTAGTTTGGATGTAAGGAAGAAATAAGTAATTGCTTGTGATAGTTGAATTGACTGATGCGTCCTGTTTCTGTTTTGATGCTTGTTCATAATTTATTTTTTTTCTTCTCTGTAGATTATCCTTGTTCTGGGATGCTGGGCATGGTATCTGGGCTCATTCCTGACTCTCAGATTACTGCATCTACTCAAGTTGATCGAAACTGGATCCCAGAAAATGCTCGCCTCATAACAAGCCGTTCAGGTTGGGCACTACCACCGACTACTCATCCGTATACAAATGAATGGCTTCAAATAGACCTCGGTGAAGAAAAAAAAGTGAGGGGCATAATTGTCCAAGGAGGCAAGCACCGAGAAAATAAAGTATTCATGAAAAAATTCAAAATTGGCTACAGTAACAATGGATCAGATTGGAAAATGATCATGGATTCCAGCAAGAAAAAGATAAAGGTAAGGAGGAAAGCTCTGCACTAAAAATAGTTGCATTAAAAAAAGAAAAAAGATTGCAGGAAATTTCTACACATCTACCCCTGCCCTTCAAAGAGGCACACAGCTGAGACGAAGCCAAGCAGATGGACTCCTAGGGCAGCAAACCTGAAGGGACACTGTGGGAACTGTCCCATGCCCTTGGCAGGAGCTGGCCTTAGGGCATTTGCCTCTGCGGCAAAGGTTTTGTTAATTCCACAGTTAGTTCAAACCTCATTTCTGCCAAGAGTGGTGTGCCCCTCCTGCCCTTAGGTTATGGCAAAATCGCATGCAATGACAATGTGCAACACTGCCAAAAAAGTAGTTTCCTCTGCAGTTTTTCCACTGGCAGTGAATGAACTTATTTGAGACACTGAATTACTTTTCCTTTGATTCTTTTTAGTCTGAGCTGTAGAATAAGAATGGTGTTATTTAACTCAATGGGGTACCTGTTGGATTTCCGAACTGCCTGGAGACTCCTCCAAGAGCTTCACAGGCTCTCTGTAATGGTCTGATCAAAGTCCCACTGAAAGAAAGTGATGGCCGTTTTGCTGTGATATCCCATCCTAAGTGAAAAGTGCTATTGTGTTGCCACAAGTGGAGCATCTTGGAGGTTGCTTGGGGAAAAAGGGCAACTAGGTCATAGGTCCAAGTAGCACCTGCAAGACCTTTACAGAGGAGGGCCAAAAGAATTGCTGGGTTACGTGCCAAGGAAAAGAAAATTAGTGTGGCCCAGAAAGGTTTCTGGGAACATACCTATTTTGGTTTGTGTTTGAATATAGGCTTTTCAGGACATGACTGTTTAGCTTATTTACCCAGAATCCCATTCACTAGGTCATCTATCCCATTTTGTTATCGTTGCTCAGAAAGTGCACTTTTGCCTCAAGAGGCATAACCCTCTTTTAGCCCTCCTACCCTGTTCCTTGAGGAAAACAGTGAGCACGCAGTCCTGTTCAGGAACTGGTGCTGTGGTACTAGGATGATCAGGGGGTCATACACCAAAAATGTGCCCTCAAAAGGCAAATCAGTGTGGTGCCTGGCAGATGGGAATCCTGAGAGTTGCTCCGTGTCTCAGCTGCGTTAGTCTGAAAATTAGATGTAAAAGCTGTTTTGCTATATAGACTCATCAATTGGACAAACCTGTGTTTCCTTAAAGGAAAAGCTGAGTGGGCCTATGGATGTAGCTTTTCCAGGCACATTTGGTAAATATTGGACTTCATTCTCTCGTGTTTTAATCTCACTGAATATGTCTGCATTTTCTCACTTCTCATCACTTTTCATCATTTGTTTGGGGGATTAAAACTAAATGAATTCAGCCTTTGCAGTCAGCTCCTTTCTCTTGTTACCATGAGTTTTGACTTCATCATAAAGTGTGAAGAGAGTGTAAATCAACAATGGGATCTAACTATTTTCTTTCTAAAATTGATGTTGTTTTGACATGTACTTCTACACTGTGGCTCAACGAGGGAAAAAAATAATGCCATATGCTTTCAAAGCAGTGTGCCGTCTGCTGTATGGCTTTCTGTTTTCTAATACAAGTACTTGCCATCATTGTCAGAAGTTAGCAGTTTGACAAGAAAACTAGTGTGCTAACGAACGTACTGAGCCCATCCTCAGCTTTCATCACTACCAGAAATTAACTTTCAAGATTAATGGGATGGAGAGGGCTGGAATTTAAATCTCTTGTGGCATAATCCTTCCCAAAAATCCAAGACATTTAATAAACTTTCTTCCGAAGCACAAGTTTTCTTTGGAGACAATCAGATAAATCCTATGATTTGGAAATCTCAGAGATTTAAAATTTTATACACTGGAATGTAGTATTTTTAAATGTCAGTGGAGCTGCATGGGACAGCATGCTATAATGAGTCACAGCAGGAATGTGGATTAGAAACAGCCCTGTTATATGAAATGAAACACATCGTTTCACTTGGTTAAAGCCTTGACTTTCAATAAACAAACAACTGCATTTTAGGAAAAGAAAGAGCAATGGCAATCTAAACATAACAACAGAATATGTCCAAAGGATGAAATATTATCTTGTTTCTCAACATGATCTGTCATCCATGCCTGCAGCTCCTTTCGCTAAGACTACCATAACTCTTTCCTCTGTGCCTGACCCAATTCCTGCTATTTTTGAATGTGCAGAAAGTTTCCCCCTTTAGCCTACCTCAAGCACTCAAAGGAGCGATCATCACTCAAATCCTCAAACAACCACACAGAACCCCATTTTCATTTCAAGATACAATTTGTATTTCCTCTCCGTAGTCTTACTCAAGCTTACTCCATAAAGTCATCTTTCTCTTTCATACTTCTTTTCTCCTTCCACTTACCTATTTATGACTTTTGGGGGGATTTTTTGCACCTCCTCTCATTTCTGGCACAGGAAATTTCTGACAATCCTGACATTTGAAACAACCTTTTTACATTTTTCCATCATGTATATTTTGATTTTAAAAGACATTAGAAACAATTTTTCTCCTTTTACCAGTTTACCTTCTCTTTTGTTTAGCTATTCTTTATTATAACTTATCTTTGTAATGAAGTAAAGCAATTTGTGACATAGCCTGTATAAAAGACACTCACGAAGTGAAGTTTTACTGTATACTCCTCTCTCCTCCCCCACAAAGAATATCGGTACGTGTTTTAAATGAACAGTCAAAATTGAATCACAGGCAGCTCTGCACCACAAAGGACAATGATTCAATATAATTATGATTCAATATAATTCTAGATGCCTATTGAATTCTAATGTCTATGTGTCAGTACTCCAGTACTGATGTCTTTTATAAAACAGTTTTCATTATTATATGTTGCTATTAAGACTACTATTAAAAAGGAAGCAAGGATTCCTCAGATACATGTGTCTGTCTACTTTTTACACATAAAATGGCATTCATTCTTTCTTATATGGTAGGTAGCTTTTCTGATCATTTGCACTATATTGCTATTCAAATATAATAATATGTAATTGCATGTTAATTAGATCTGACAGGCTATCTGCATGTGAATTCTTGACAACTGTCTTCCAAGCACTGGCAGAACAACCAGGTCAACCAGTGCCCCTTGAAGCCACCTTGGAGGTACAAGCTCCCCTAGGAAACAGGAGCAGAAGCTTTAATGTTGAAATTATTTTCTTAATTTGGTTGATCATAGTCTCCCGTCACTATTGGCTTTTGTGACTGGCACTCTAATTGATGGCCAGAGGGGATGTGGACCATTGCTTCGTAATACAGAAGTGTACAGTAAAAACAAGCAAGACACTACACTGAAAACACAAGCAACAATCAGTTTTACCTATGCTGGTTTTGTGCCTTGGGAAATAGAGCCAGCTTTTCCTATGGCCTCTGTTTCATCTGCCTCCAGATCAATAGGAGGAGTTCACTGCAGGCTGGGTTTCGTTCTCATCCAAAATGAAGGACATCTGGTGGTTTCGTCTTGAAGAAGGCTTCAGGCTTTGCAGCTATGAGTTGGAAGTATCTTATAAACAGCGCTTCTAATCCCAAATTTGAAATCCAGTTCAAAGAGGATATTTTTTAATGTTTTACCATTTAACTAATTCATAGAAAAGTTGAAAAGGCTTTACTTCTACTTCATTGTCATATACATGTTCATATTTTGTATTTCAGCGTATTCTTTATATGATACTCTGAAGTAATTTTTTACCATAAAGTAGGGTAAAAATAACTCCTTTGCCTGGGTTATAAGCTCCTCATGGCAAGGACTGCTTCTCTGTACAGTTAATTTATTCTGAGGACCAGTCACCTCCATGGAGGCACCCGATGTGTTTCTATAAGTACAAATTATAACTTGTTCTATATGCAAAAGATCACTGACAAGAGAAGCTGAATGTATTAAACAAATGCCATTGAGAGACGCATTATGGCTGAAGAGCCCAGAGCGCGACGCAGAGAAGGGGTTTTTGTCTGAAATGTACATTTGCTGACCTGCCTTGCCCGTTAGATTATATTGCAGTTTTGTCAGGAAGCAGCTTTCTTCTTTCTTTCTTTCTTTCTTTCTTTTTATTCTTATTCAATAGCAGGCTCACTAGAAGAACTCTTGCAGCTACTGTTCCTGGAGTTTAATTTATGCCTTTTGAAATAACTACAACTTGTGAAACTCTGTCACTGGGGGAAATCAGATTGAAATTTGCTCTTGAATAGTTGGATTATTATTGTAACCACTTAAAAGGTGACAGGATCTTCACCTCAGCCATTTTTTTTTCCTTGAGAAGTGTTGAAAATGTCACCCAGTTAAACCCCAGATCAGAGTGTCATTTAAAAACATGTCTCATTAAACACTCGGCTCTTGTTATGACCCTGATGGATTGGTTGCTACTGAGTTTATGAAAAATGAAATGCATTACTTTTCTGAGAAGCTTTAACTATGTATTTTCCATTCTCATTTAGGACAGGAATGCCTGACACTTATTAAGCTGTTAGAATCTGGCCTACTGCTTCCCTAATTCAAAGACTACAGGATGAAGGGAGAAAGATGAGTGTTAAAAGTAGCTTTTTTTTTCTAACAAGTAGCATTTGTCATGCTTTGCAGACTTTTGAAGGCAACACCAACTATGACACGCCTGAACTGCGGACTTTTGAACCTCTATCGACGAGATTCATCCGCGTCTACCCTGAAAGAGCCACACACGGAGGGCTGGGGCTGCGAATGGAGCTGCTGGGCTGTGAACTTGAAGGTAATTGCTCCGCTAGAGATGAATGCACTTTATTATTTTCATAAATACATTCTCCACTTGGACTACTGCTGAACACTGCTGTGTCTGTACAGGCGGCACATAAGACTCTTGCTTCTGTGATTGCCATTAGTGCTGTTTCTTGGCCTAATCAATTCCTTCTCTGCAGACATTTGAATATGCCCAAGGCACAAATATTGTTCTTTCTCCCATTCCTTTGTTGAATCACACTGATATTGTCCACATGGTTTTCTGTTCCCTTAAGCAAACTTATGATTATACTTCTGAGAAGCATAGAGCCATTAGGTGAGAATAAAGACAGGAACTTATATTTTATGTTACCACGATGCAAACCTGGAAGAGATGTTTTCTGAAAATGCAGAGGGAGCTTTGCACTAAATATATCAATTATGTCCCTTGCTCCTTCAAAGGACGTGCAAGTCACACCAGACACTATGGTGGGCAATGAGTACTTGGTGGGACAGGCTCTGTGCAGTTCCTTCTTGGGGGGCAGAGAGGGCCTCTTTGTTCCATAATAAGCTTTAATTTTGCAAGAGTATGTAGGAGATAAAAGACCAAGAGAAGCAAAGTTTAGACATTTATCCTTGGACTGTGACATGAAGTATCATCATCATGCTTTGATTCTTGTTCTATAAACAAGAATTATTTTACTTCATAGATAACTACAGATAACACTACATGAATTTCATGATGTTATCTGTTGGATGATGGTGTAGTGGCCCGGCTTATAAACCACACAGCTTAACAATACACAGAACAACAAAGCATGTTTTTCAGGGTTTCATATGATACTTTGTGTAGAAGTAGCTGAACAGGCTCGCAAGATGAATGGAACCAACTGCTCTGCCTCCATTTCTTTCTCACCATTTCTCCCCCAAGGCAGAAGAGTGGGAGGCATTAGTTGTGAGAACTGAAAAGTTCTGTGTTGTTTTTTGGGGAAAGCCAGATTGAATAAGTGTGCTTTTTACTTGGCCCAGAAAGTGGGGAGGTTGGAAATATTCCTTAGTTCCTGCAGGAAGTCCTCATTTCCTGTGGGAATACTTAGTTCCTGCAGACTATTGTGCTACTTGCTCAAAAAAAAGAAAACTCAGCACCTGCCTTATGTAAACTCCCAACCTGTGGGCCAAGTCCTTCAGCCACAGGGCCCCTGTAGCCGCCTAGGCGTCACGAAGTCTGTGGACCACCTTACAGGACACATTGCTCAGTGAGATGGAGGAGCCAAAAAAGGAGGCTGACCAGACAAAACACCTTTGCTTTTAGACAAACTGCAGCAGCAAGTATAGTTTTTCCCTGGGACACATCTACTTGCATTTGTCTTCCTGCTATGTTGTACTTTTGAAGGGTGCTCAACTGTAGGTCACCCATAGACAGGTGAGGTCAATTCCCATTTATCTGTGAGAGAAGCATAGTAAGAAAACTTTGTTGTATAACTGTATCTTAAGGAAGGAGTTGAATGAAGACAAGTCACTTGAGATTTACTGAGCAGGAAAGGAGTTGAGATGAGAAAAGAAGCATGGAGGTAGGCACAGACAGGAGTAAAAATCAGCTCTCCAGCAGTAATGAGCAAGGGGAAGCTTTGTGTGCTCAAAGCATCCTAGGGGGCTTATATGAAATGATGGCAGAAATGTAGGCAAGCTTGAGGCTATACAGGGGCACGAAGACCAAGATAAGAAACTTAACTCGATGTAGTAAGCTACAGGGAGCTCCCAGAGGGGTTTTTCAAGAGATGTGGGGAACAGAGTCTCTGCATAATTCATAATAGATACAGAACTGTTTCTTTAACTAGGGCTAGATTGTACCTGTAAAGCAAAGGTTGGGGTCCTGAAGAGCCATTTTTCATGCTAGAATATAGCTACTTCAGAAACTACCATACCTTCTGACGTTTTCAGACCAAGATGTCAGTGCATAAGATCTTATGTGGCCAGCAGGCTCTGGGGGCAGTAGAAGAGCAAAGAAGAATCCAAGGAGGGGATGCATTATTGCATAGCTTATAACGAGAGTAAATCATTGTTAATGAAAATAACAGTAGGTGAGAACAGACAAAAGCCTGGATTGCATTCCCAGGGTGGTTATCTTAAGCCAGGGAACTATGCTTGCAGCAAAAAACATAAACCTAAACATAACACCAAGTATCTGTATTCTGATTTTCCAGATGTGGTATGTTTTGCAGATACTGAGGTATAGATATATTTTCTGATACCTTGCACAAATATCAAGCTTTTAACTGTAATAACAAAGGTCAGACTTTTACTGGTTATGCAGCAGCTACCAGAAAGTCATCATCAATGAGAAGCAGGCAGGTGGCC
Organism: Tauraco erythrolophus; assembly: GCF_009769465.1. Classification (NCBI taxonomy): domain Eukaryota; kingdom Metazoa; phylum Chordata; class Aves; order Musophagiformes; family Musophagidae; genus Tauraco; species Tauraco erythrolophus. The sequence goes on from NC_141471.1 coordinate 16,314,502, forward strand.
AGGAGGGATAACTGACATCACTGATGTCTTATTTATAACTTCAACAAAAACAAAAGAAACTCCTTCCAGATCTCCTCATTGAGCACAAAGTGATTCTACATCACACTGCCTTCCTGCCACTGTTACCAGGACTCTGCTCAGACATTTCCTCTCTTACATGTGCTCTGCAGAGAGGATTCTTCAGCAACGTGGTGGGTGCTGGAGAATCGTCACCTTGAGCATGCACCTCTCTGGCTCCTCTGTACAGGTCCACTCACAGGCACTTTGGCCTGCAATAAAATGATGGGATTTCTACCCCTCCCCAAGCCTCCCGTTCTGCTTTGCCAGGATTTCACTCTTTGTTGGTAGAAACAACAAACACTCATCAGCCAGTGAACAGACAGCTGGGGGCTTTGCTGCCCAGCTCCACTCAGTCCTTGGGCTCAGATACAGCAGAGTACACAGCCTTGGCGCATGGAGGCAGAACAGATACATCCCCTTTCAAAGAGATACTAACTAACCTGCAAAGTAGAGTTGCTCCTTTCCTCAGATACAGCCCATGAAGACAGCATACAGTGCTCATCAAAACGTTACTGCCAATTGCATGCTGATTCTCCAGCACACGTTTTAACTCAACGATTGGGTTTTGTTTCAGCTCCTACCGCTGTCCCTACTGTTTCTGAAGGCAAACCCGTGGATGAGTGTGATGATGACCAGGCAAACTGTCACAGTGGCACAGGTGATGACTACCAACTGACAGGTGCAGAAACCATCCTCATTCCATTGCAGCTTCACTGTAGCTCATATCCATCACCAGTTACCAGCTAAACGTTTGCACTGACTTAATCACTCAACATAAATGGACATTGGTATGCAGTTCGTATTGTCAGTGCTGTCAAAACATAGGCATCTGCCTTTTACATATGACAATACTTTTGATTGTTTTCTCAGCTATGTAATTTTTGAAGCAAATAATAGCGACTGGCTGGAAGATAGGGCCATTTTTTTTGAGCAGGAATTGTGTATAATCAAATGTCCTAATCAAACTTTCTCTCATTAACAAAAAAGCTGGACAAACCTTTTAAGGTTTATTGTCTGAGATTGAAGAACTCAAAATATTGTTAAAGTTCGAGATACATATGCGCTTCCATACCTAAAATTCAGTAGAGGATTCGAATCTCAGCCTCAAACCTTTCCCAGACAAAAACAAAGCAGATTTGTTTCATCAAAACATACTCGCACATAGGCCACCAGAAATATTTTCACGAGCTTCCCCACAAACACTGCCCTACAGTCACAGAGGGACTGATGTTCTCCAAGCTGCCATCACTAGCAGAAAAATAGGAGGAAGAGACATAACATAGTCTGCATCTGAAATGGAGAAAGCTTGCTAGTCTTCATTTTCTCCCACTTTTGCACAGAACCACTGTCCTTCTGAGAGAGCTGACACTGCACCACTACGTTTTTGATCTCTTCTTGGAGGTCACTTGCTCCACAAAGCTCTGGGCCTGTTTGATGAGATCTTCCTGTAGCAGATCTATACATCTACAGTAATCGAGCTTATTTTTGGACACAGCGACACAAGTTATTTCATCTCTGCTCCCTGGTGTGCTTATCTAATAAATGTTTATTGCTTCTTATATCCATGATATAAAATAGCATTAAAATTTGGCAATAGGTGTCCAAGAGGACATTGGGAAACCTTAGGTAAGAGGTTGTCTTTTTGGAAGCAGTCAAGTAGAACATCCAACAGCAGATACAAACGAAAGTGCAGTTTCAGCATCAAACCCTTTCTGAGCTTTGCCAATATCTCCTGTAAATGTATGTTGCAAATCCTAAATTGAAAAAACTATTCTTGAGTGGAAAAGACACTGCACAGTCACTGTCACTGCTTTTCAGATCAGCGGCCCAGATGAATCTTATTCTTTTTGAAAACAGTCATGCAGGGAGTCTGATAAAATAGTCTGTATTGTGTTAAGGTAGTTCAGAAAGCTTTCAATGTTACTAAACATTGTAATGTATTTGTTTTTCTGAAAGGAAAGACCCAGGTCAGGAAACACTCAGACTTCTTGCAAAACCCTATGCTGAGGGCTGGCTTGCAAAGCCGAATAGGTAGAGACGTATTCCACAGAAATGGAGGTTGTGTGAGGGGAAGGAGACAGATCTCTCCAGGCATCTTCCCTGTTCACTTATAGCCTCTGCACTTCAGGGAGCTCAGGACTGCATCCCATATGTCCCTTAGGGAAAGCTTATCGAGCAGAAGAAACTTCCTCTGGCAATTTTTGCGGGTTGTGCTTACAGAGCAGTTTGTAATCCCTAAGACAAGGGAACAACCACCAGCCTTCCCGAGCACCACCTCAAAGAGGAACTGAACCTATTTCAGTACTAAAATTGAAAATTACTCCATTGTTCTTCTACAAAAGTGCAGACGCTTTAGTATAATTTATTACTATACCACCTAGAAACCCTGAGCAGTGCATGCCCAGTTATTCTGGACACTGTAGAAACACTGCATTGTACCTATGATGTTACCTATAACGCTAAAATGCACAGAAGGGATTTTACCAATAATTTCATTGTAAACATTCTTTTCTTCCTCTGAAATGCATAGAAGGAAAGTATGTAAATCTCGTGGCCCATTAATGATGGCAGGGCAGCGCAGAGGGGATTTCATCAGTGCCTCGCCCTCTTTTACCCACTTCCCATGCAAGCGTGGCACCCGCCTTCTCACGGTACGACTGTTAAGAGTCACTTCCCTGATAGCACTTGCACATATGTGAGTATGGCAATGAAGTCTCCCTGGCAATTAACTGTAATTGTGCTGTAGGCCACATTCCTTCCTGCTCTATTTTTGGACCCCATACAGAGTCACTCTATTTGCGTGGCTTATAGCATTTCCCATCACATCATTCTCACAAACATAAAGCTGATATAGCTTGGGCATTCATTCTCGTTGGAAGTCATCATAGTCATCCTTTCTATAATGCTTTAAGCACTTGCTTGCTGGAGAAAAGAAAAGCCATTGACTAGTAATCAGCACCCTGCTGTGCATTTATAATTGTGTTAATTTACTTTTTGTTTCCTTTATCAATATGAGGCTTGCTTTAAAAAGTCAAGTATTTTAAAAATATCAATTAGTGAGCTTAGGAGAGGGCCATGACCCCACTCACCTCTTGTTCATCTTCTTGAAGAAGACAAAGGGGAAGTCTCTAATTCCGTTCTTTGAGATAGAAGTGAAAGCTGCCTTAAACTATAGCCTAGAGTAAGGTAATTCCCATACACCTCTCGCGGGAGCTATCTCACAACAGAGCCATGAAACAACACACAGGGAAGACTCAGCATGGCAGGGACTGGAGGACCTCATGTTCCTGATGTGAGAAACAATTTCATGGGTGAATGTACAAACTGGTGACTGTTAGGAGGTGCTATGGAGATCAGTCACTGACTACTCATGCAATTTGGAGCAAATCAGTGTCCGTAAAACAAGGACAGCCACGGGGACATGGTGAGGACTGATTAGTTGGTGTTTGAAAGGACTTCAAAGATATACAGCTTTATTTAATGATAAGTTCTTGTTTTCTTTTTTGATAAAGGAAACCAGATCTTTAAGGTCATATTTTCATGCTTAAGCTCACATACTCAGTTACCTACATGTCTAATAAAAATAGTAATATTTCAGATTTATATAGAGGACATTCCTAATGACCGCTGTGTTCTTTGTTGTGTCCCATGTCTCATGATATGCATAATTTCTTTTCCAGGTGGTACTACAGTGCTGAATACAGAAAAGCCAACAGTAATAGACAATACATTACAACCAGGTAAAAAAAAATATTTTTTTCTTATTAAAAACATAATAAATTCCATACCCAAATTTCATGCCAGAGACAAAATAATGAATTGCAGCACTTCCTGACTTCCCATTCCCTAAAAGCCTCTGAAGTAAAGAAGCATCTGGTCTCTCAGCTCTGTACAGTAAATATTTTATTCCTCTCATCCACATGTAGACACAGCAGAGAATAAGATTTCCTTCTGCATCAGCAAATGCCAAATGCTGACAAAATTAAACTAACTTAATCACACAGTGCACTGTTTGAATGTGGCATGTCAGTGACACAAAGTGTGTCTGCAAACTCCGGGAAAACAAAACCAGAGCCACACAGGCCCACTCACTATTTATATCCCTGGTTTCACAAAACTAAGACGAGTAAAGTTTGCCAGTTCTCTCCACCAGGGAGCTGGCAGTTTTACAATATTGTTTTCTAGCAAGTTTTCTCAAAATGGGGTTACATAAACTGCTACCATGAACTTGAAAAGGGAATAACAAGTCGTGACTGGCAGCAGGTCCTTTTTACTTAATCGATACAATAACTGGCAGCTTTTAAAATCCTTAGTTTGCTGCTTCCACAGCTTTCATACCATTTTTTAATATCCTGTGCAATTTACTGGGAGTAGGGGAGAGGATAGATTTGGGCAGAAAACCCAAACTCCAAAAACTATGAGCACTAGTTTAAAATCCTTTCCCTTAATAACTGTGGAGCGGTAAAGAGGTCAGTTTTCAGTTACTCCCATTTCCTCCATTAAAGCGCAGTCAGGCACAGTCTTGCAAGTGATTTATTAACAGGGTGGGGAAGTGTTTATCATTGTTTCCTCAGCCACGTGACACAACCCGCTCTTGCTTCAAGTAAAAGAAAGGGACTAATAACGCAAAACTTTCCTGAAGGACACTGATGGTGTCGACCTGATTAAGAACTAACTTATCTCAGATGTCATTCTCACTCTGTTCTGATCTTGCAGAGGTGAATGCTTTTACTCCCCTCAAAATTTGTCTCCAGGGTCATTCGGTTGACTTAGTCAGCGTGCATTATTTCTAGCTCTGCCCTGCTTTATGAGCAGAGGGAGGTAGTGAAGTACTGGTGCAGTGAGAAGCACAAGGGCAGGCTGGCCCACCGTGGTGGGCCACATCTGCAACCACAGCCAGCAGAGCTGAGGGCTGGGGGCCTGCTGGCGATCCCACCGGTGGGGAAGGGATGAGGACTGGAAAGGAAGAAAGGATGATGTGCAGTGGTTTTAGAGTAAAGCATTTTAATTTTGATGTCTGAAATGATCTTCTAGCTTTCTATTTTCTGAAACGAAGGAATCTTTACTTTTTTTTTAACTACCTTCTTGCATTGAAACAAATTGCAAATTATTCATAAAGTGCCTTTGTGCCATGCAGTTTTCTTCCCTCCTCCCCAGCGCCAGTTGCATTTGCAGGTTGTGTTTAATCTCTTTGGCTTGGGTGGGACTCTCCAGTAACAGATTGACTGTTTCTGCCAGAGATTAAGATATCCTCATTTTCTCTCTTTACTTCCCTCTTGCACCACCTTCGCTTACTCCATGATGAGCCAAGTTTTTTCTCTACTAAAGGAGTTTCTGAGGTTCCCTTCAGAGCGTGCCAATGTTACTTCCCTGCATTGTGCTGGTAGGAACCGTTTCCTTCCGGGGAATAAGGGACAAGTTCACATCCCAAACTCCAGGCTCCCACATGGCAGCACATTACAAAGGTCATAGATGGAGATCAGTCAGATGCTAATAAATAAGAATAAGGTTTCCAGAATCTCCAGTTTAAGGCATAAAGGTTTCCAGCTGCTTCATAATCCGTCTCTGAAAACCATCCAGAAAACTCTCAAAAAGGGACAGACAGAAATTCCTCTCAACATGGGGAATCCTTCCTGGCATGAAGGTGGTGTAAGCATTTCCTTCTGCTGAAGGGGCACGGCTGAACCTGGCTGGCACCATGAAGCACACTAGAGCAAGGGGCCACGCAGGCAGCAAGCGAGAGTCTGCTGCGACAGCCATGAATAGTGAGGTCTGAACCAGCCTGGAAGCTGCAGAGCTGCTCAGGGCCCCCTGGCCCTCAGCTGGCTGAGGATCAGTGCATTCCACTCCTTTCAACTGTTCTTAAGCTGAACAAGGTATGAATTTAACATGCCAAAGGCTGAGCCTGTAGTTTCAGCCTTAATTCCCTCTAAGGGCTGGTTTACCTTAAGATGCTAATACACCTTGAGGTGAATGGTGAACTCCAAGCCAAAGAGCTGTTCCAGATCAGTTGCAGGATGCAGGCTCCAGTGGGTAACCCTGCACAAGCTATGCCATGCCAGCGCTGGCCACAGCAGCTTGTGCCACGGTGACTCAGGACAGAGGTTTACCAGCCCTCTCAGCAGCAGCACCTGCCGTGGCACAGGTACTTCTGCAATAGGTGCCAACGCCATGCATTGCTGTCCTTCTGCCTGCAGTCGAGCCTGCAAACACCCCTAATCTTGTTATTCCAGACTAACACGCTTGCGTGTGTCAAAGCCTGAGATTATCCTATTCCAACCAGCTTTCATACGCTATGGAAACTGTTAAGAGAAAATAGCTGGAAAGCCTCCGTGTGTAAATGGGTATTCCATCAAGGAGACTTTTACAGTTCATTTCAAGGGGACTGAATAGTAAGACAATAAAAAAGAATCACTATTTCAAACTGCTAAAAATGTTTAAAGGTTTGGATTTTTTTTTAAAAAAGAATCTACTTTCCTCCTCAAACCTAAAAAGATGCCTTTAACAATCTGTGTGTCAAGGTAAATACCTTTCAGGCCTCAGTCCTAAGACTCACCAATAGTCTTTTCAAACATGTTTTTTCAATTCCAAAGGACTATTTGAAACGCTTGACTCTTAGCTCTTTACATACAGAGCAAGTTGTTCGTTTACATTATGTTCTCTCAGCATGTAAGCTCAGTCCTTTGTAAAGCAGACTGTTAAAGAAGTAAAGTATCTTGTTTTTTACATATGCAATAGCTATTTCAGAAAAATATATAACTAAGAAATCCTGAGGATAAAATCTATGCTAAGAAATCATTTAAAGGTAGAATAAGTCTGATGCTCATTTACGATGGGACAATTTTGCATCAATAAAAGGATATTAAAGCAGTTAAATTATCATTTACTATCATTTAAGGTAATTCTGTGCTGCCAGCATAAGTGGTATAAAAAGGTGAAACGCAAATACAAATCAGACCCAATATGCTACTTTGAAGTTGTCCAAATTATGTTTGTAATTTCCCGTTTTAATGTTGATTTACCCTTTGGCAAGAGCATCCTATAGAGAATTTTCATAGCATCTTTAATACCATCATGCTCCTTCTTGCCTCTTGTTGGAGGAGTTATAAAAATATGTCAAAGTCTGCGGGCCACGAAAGATTAATGGACTTGCAAGAAACTCACTCAACTAGATTTTCAAATTACTTTCTTGTTCATGTGCAGTATATGGTTCCAGCTGTGAGCAAGATGTGGTCAAGAATTACAGCTGTTGGCTATTCCTTGGGAGGATAAATCTGTTTTAATTCAGTATCACACACCCTACATTTTGAAAAAGGCATATGGGATTTCGCCACACCTTCCTCTCCGATTCTCGTCTGAGCTGCTGCTATTTGATTACATAGTAGCAGATTTTCTTCATCCTCTCCATAAACACAAACCCCGAGATCAATCACCTATTGGCAGGAGGATTATCCTAGCAGGGGCAAGGGCCAGCACTGCAGAGGGAACCCACCAAAGGCTACTCGTCCCTACGTTCCTCCCTTCCAGCAGAGCTGCCAAGCTATAGTTCAAGGACAGAGATGAGGACAGATTGCCTGTAGCTTAATGTGAGCTACTGTATCAGCCCCCTGGGAACTTTAATAGAAGTGCTGAACTAGTGTGTCTTTTGCTGGGGCAGATCCATTGTCCATACGACTAATGAACCTATCCTGATGCTACAAGTGTCTATTATTAATTGGCTAGCAGGTCTATTTTTTCTTTTTATGGGTCCCTGGCAGAAGCATTGGAAGAGATATAAGAATAGGCAATAAGAGATGGCATGTTTAAGGAGCCCATAAAATAAGAGCACTCTGAAATGCCTTGCCTTTAACCTTCACTCTCGTTGCTGTGATTGCCTAAGGAATGTATTAACACAATCAGTTTTGAGAAGACAATAGGAATCTAGCAAAAGATTGCTAACTGAGAGCAGGTTACTGGTCAAATCCTGCTCAATTTCAGGGGATTCTCATTAACGTCTGCATGGAAAAGAAGTTCATTTTTATGCTATACCATGCTGTCTGTGAGACCAAAGCCAAGGGACACAGGCATGGCCAAAGCATATCAGACTTAGGCCCTTTGCCAATTTCCTGGACTATATATTTCAAATGAAAGTGTAAGAAATTCTTTATTAGATGGTGCTGTGAAACTTAGCTCTGCTTTGAAACTCTCCTTCTAATCCTAATGTTCAGAGCTGGCTTCAGACCATGAAGCAAAAGGCTTTTGTCATTCCCTGCACTTTAGAATTAACAATTAAATTCTAGATATTTTCCTTATCCATTTGAGAGTCCCTTTCTCTTTGAATTGTGTTCAGCCTTAGCAGTATTTGAGGGAAGCAAGTATCACTCACATCATATGAGAATTTTTTTCCTTTGATCCACATTGAATTTCACTGGATATCTCAGAGTCCTCAGGCTATGAAATGAAGAAAACAGAATATTGTAGTCTTCCTTCTCTGAGTTCTTCACCCATTTACATACTTCTCCTGTGTCTTCTGCTATTTATTTTTATTCAGAGTTGAACAATACCAGTCCTTTCAATCTTTTTGTCCTCTGCGCTCATCTATGCTGTGTGATATCTTCAGATTTATGTGATCTACCTACCACTGTTCTCCTTTCTTGTGGTTTGAATACCACACAGGCTATCACTAACTTTGCAGGATATAATCCTTAGGGATTAATAAGATTAATTTTGTTTTACGTTTTCTAAGACCTTTTCTAAAGTTCTGTTTCATGGCTCTGATGTCAAAGCCATGCAATATAGCTCTCCTTAGGCCTTCCTGACAACGAAAGACTATTTTTCACAAACTTAAAACCCTTTATTCATTTGAATGTCACTCTGTTGCTTTAAAAACTCCCCTTGATTTTCAGATGTCCCCTTTTGGGCAAGATGTCTTTGATCATGGTCCCATTGTCTAGAAAAAAAAACACCATATACTGAAGTAAGAAACATAATGGATTGCCTTTCTGCACCCAAGTGGGCACAGACCGAGTTCTGCTTCTTCGAAATTTTGAGCCCAAAGAGAGATTATTCACCACGGTCTGCCCCTTTCCTAGAAAGGGTTAGAGTCCTCCAGGAAACATGTTTTCTCTACGTTGAATTCCTGTGCCAAACATTATCTGTTTAATTCATTTGTTCCCAGTTAGGATGCTGTATTCGTGACAATGTGGAGCAGACCCCTCCAGAGGCCAGCCGGAGGGAGGGAGGAGGCAGGCGGGATGGGGCAGATGGAAGGAAGGAGCAAAGAACGAGGGCTCAGTACGGAGAGATGCTGCAGCACAGCCAAGGCACTGACAGGCGCAGGAGAGGGGCAGGAGCTGCCGTACGCTCAGACCTCTCTGCTGACAGAAGGAAATTTTCTAGGGACTAGAGGGGAGAGGGCACCATGGCTGCAATGGAGAAATCCAGTGAGTTGTGTTAAAGCTGTGTCTGGGAGCAAGGACCCGCCAAACAAGGACAGAGCAGGCAAGGAGAGAATGGAAGATGAATCCTTTTTATATCCATTCTCTCTCAACCTTCTCACCTGAGACCTCCTCTGTGTTGATAAAACGATTATTTTAATCTACTTTCCATGAAAATCTGGGTTGTGACTTCAAACCTTTTCCAGTCTTCCTTGGGCAGCTCACTATATGGAGGAGGTCGTTGCCTCTTCAGACTGGGAGAGCTCCACCTCAAAAGTCTGGTCGGCCACAGGTCGTAACACACTTACCATATTTCTCCGTATTTTCCCACAATATACAAAACACATTCTAGGGCTTGCATTCTCTTTCCTGGCTTTTTTTTTTCTTTTTTATAATGGCAAGAAAGCAAAAGAACCTAATTCTTCCCCCAGAGCTGGTATTGATGGGAGCAGAGAGTCCTTTGTTCTTAGTTCATACTTGCACAAAGCATCTCATTAAAGTAAACTTAAGTTATTCCTTTAATAAGATGTGAGTCATGCCTGAGAAAAGACTTCAGGATTTGGTCACATTGCTATGGGAAGGGTATTGCTCTACTGGGAGTTGTCATTGCTCAAGTTGAGGTAAAGGTTCATACCAATGGGGTAGGAACCAAAAGCCCAAAAGATTTCAAACTTCTTCTGAAAATACGAAATGCAAGTGATTTATATGCTATCTTTGTATAATCTTTCCATTCAAATTCCAAGTTCTAGTGAAGAAAATAAGCTACTACGTATTAAGCCTTTGGGCAAAATTGAAGAGAAGCTGAAAACAAGATATGATCTCATCCTGACCATAATACCAGACTTCCCTTTTTTTACGTGGAGCTTGTTTTGAAGCCTATTTTGAGTTGATTTGGCAATCAGCCACATTTGTCCCTTTTCTGTCTCAATTTGTCCATTTCAATGCTGCCATCTTGTGGGCCCACTCGACTGTCTGGAAGATGCTGAAATAAGTTCCTTACTGAAGCCACCTACTATATGTTTCACCAGAAATCCTTTCCTGCCAAGGACATTCCATTAGTGTTTCTGCCCTTTCTTAATTTTGTCCAAATCTTACTGTGAGTTGTTGCAAAACGTTGCACAGTATCTATGGTACAAGTAGATATTAACAACCATCAGATACATCTGATAAGATAGACCAGAGCTTTCTTTTTGAGTTGTATCTGTTACAGCACAGTTATCAGCTCATGTGGACAAATCAGAAGCATCGATCTAACCACAAAGAAAAATCCCAAAATATGGGTCATAAGGAGACAAGAAACAACCACATCATTTACTAGAAGTCGTCATTCTTCATCTGATTCTCAGCAGGGCTGCTTTTTCTCTGGCTCTCAGTTTCAAGTAGGAATGGCTCTGTTAATGGTCAAATGCATGCATTTGGTTTTGAAGCACAGAGTCTGAATTGTACAATGAATGATCACATTTTGTCCCTCCTTTTCCCTCTTTCCCTGCAGAGCTGCCACTATACAACTTCAACTGTGCCTTTGGCTGGGGATCTCAAAAGACTTTGTGCCACTGGGAGCATGACAACCAGGTGGATTTAAAGTGGGCAATCCTGACCAGCAAAACTGGGCCAATTCAAGACCACACAGGTAATCATGAGTTCGTGATTTAACCATTATACACGGGAAGAAGTGGTTCTGTTTAATACCAACACGCCTTCCAAACCAGAGGAGAGTGAATTACACCTAAAATATGTAGAGTCACAAAGATGACCCTCTAGGCAACCTAACCCATTACATGTAGTCACATCTGACCATAGTTGTCCTTTCTGTTGAGGAATAAAGATCATTTATTGTCAAGAATTGAAGATATTTCCTTCTCCTGACTCACCTTTGGATAACCACCATCTGGGGTAGAAAAAATTCTCAATGACTAAATGTTCTGCAAATATCACTTACCAAGTAATACAGTCATGAGCAAACCTCGCAGTGTTCTTGTTTGTAGTTACAGGGGCTGCCAACCACAGAAAGATGTTGTAAGTGAAAACTTCTCAGATGGATGTATTTCCATGCCCTCCTTCTCTCCAGCAGGAGCTGGAAATTATAGCCATCCCTTCGCTCACACACATACTTTCCAGAAATATCACCCTGGGAAATGGTTTACTTGGTTTTCTAGTATCTAACTCCTGGCTCTGCATAATTAGGCAATAAATATGCTGCTGGCTAGTGGCAGAGGGAGGGAGCTGTGTGACCTGTACAGCCTCTCGCTTTAGTGTTCTCTCTTGCATACGTGCAGATTAATCGAATGTGTTGAGATGAATCCCTCTTCCCACTTCTGCAACCCCTTTGCCTAATGAGAATGACAAGGAAATTAGACAAAATTGGACTTTTTAAATTCTGAGACACTTTCAATTGAATCTTAAGACAAGTACAGTAGTTTCAGGAAAAAAAAAACTTATAATACTTTGACTATAAATGGCATTGTACAAATAAATGGCATCAAATTAACTAAATGCAGTTAGCTGAAATGAAGGCTGTAATGGTGGAAAAATTGATGTAAAGTGAAATGGCTCAGTAGGATCTGACATTGAAAGGAGGTTAAAAGCTATGTTAGCCAGAGACTGACAAAATCTAAAAGGCATGCATAAGTAAAGCTCTAATTAAGACAATGAAGACAGAGTTCCTGACCCAGCACTGCAATAATATTCTGGAAATGAGAGCTTTCTGCACTTTGCCACCAAGGATTATAGAGAGACTGAACCTGTCTTCAATCAAGAGATGAAGAAATTATATTCTTCAAATGAGATTTTGTTGTTTCCACTGGGCCTTGCTAGTGCAGAAGACTTATTTGTTCCATTAGCTGCAGCTTCAGTAAGACTTACAGGCAGCCCCTTTTGCTCCTTACTGCACTATCTTTCAATATTTTACAAAATTTTCCTTCAACTCTAAGAGCCCCTCCACCTGCCAGGTTTGCCGTTTGCCTGCCAGCAGGTACAGAATGAGTGGGGTGGTTCTGAACGCAGACCACGAGCAGTCTGAATGGCACCTCCATCCCAAAAAAAAACCCTCAGCGTCACCACTGCACAGCAAGGCCACTCTGTATATTGGGAGAACCACAATGACCAATTCCCAGGCATATCTTGCTCTCAGCTGCACTTGTATAAAGCTGAAGAAACTCCACAGAAGTGTTCTTCAACAGAAATTGCTTTAAGACAGCAGGATATGCTGCATGCCACTTCAAATTATACATGTTATGATTAAATCTGGCCAGAGTTAGGTCTTCCAACTGAGAAAGCCATCCTAATGCTGAGCTTATTTTTCTTTTTTCCTCCCTTTGGATTTCCCTATCACCACTGATGAGATTTGCACATGTAGTGCCTTCTGCACAGAAGCAAAGTTAGAAAGAACATATAAGCACAAGCACTGCTGCTGAAGAAGCCGGACGAGATGTTACTTCCCAGAGTGACAATGCTCATCTTCCCTTCTTCAGTGGTGCAGGGCTATACCATTAAGATCCAGCAAGTCTCAGTTATACATTATTTCAAATGAAATTCAGTAGTATCATGTACAAGCAAAGACCAATGCAGATAAAACATTTTTTTTGCCTCTTTTTACTTTTCTTTTGTGTAAGCATTGATATAAACAGCAATGTATATACTTTTATCAGCATTTGAGAAATAGTATATCTTATTATTACTTTTCTCCTTCCTACTTCCAAAATCACTTTATACCAATGACAATAAATGCTATCTCCATCCTTTTGTACGAGTACATTACACATGTAATTTCTTCTTACACACACCAGAGTAAACTTCGTATTTTTCCACCACAATTCTCTGCAAAGAAGCTGTTCAAAAGCTGACTGGAATGGATTCCAAGCTGGTATAAATCAGAAGCACTTCTCTATAGTCAGTATCTTACTTTGCAATTTTCTGTTACCAACCTAATCACACTCCCACATGCTTCTCTCCCAGTGTGATTAAGCAAGTAATTTTCCAGGTTAAGGGTATTAGATATTCAGATTTCCATGTGTACAAATGCATCATGCTCTTCAGAAAATACCAGCCATAATCTTACTTTTTCAGGAAGTGGCTCACAAATATACAAAGCCCAATATTTTCTTACCAAAATCAAGGGAATGACTCTGGCACCATTTGTGACAACACTCAGACTCTATTTAGGAGCACTGTTTAGATCTCAGTTCCTGATCTCTGACTATGCCTGTTCAAAGGTAGTTTATCCTCCAGTGTTCTTCCCATACTAATCTTTCCTTCTTGAGCACAGATTACTTTAAACAGAGATTAAAAATAGCTCTTTGCACGATTAGTGTAGAGCAGACCCCGAGGGATTTCTGTCTAGCCTGCTGAACTTGGGCTGCCTTTCTTCAAGAGCTGCACGCTGACTAATGGAGCATACGCTGTTGCACCAAACGTGCTTTTGCCTCCTTCCTTGAGCAAAAGAAAATGCCTTCAGTGTGCCATGTATTGAACATCTTGTTACAGTTCACTCTTGGCACAAAGCATCCCAATGAACATCAAAGGAGACTGCCAGAAGAAATAGACTCCTTAGTGCACATCAGCTTTCCTAGAGCTCCCAAACCAACACCCTCCAACTCCCTCAGTTGTGAGGCTTGACCCACCAGCTTGGAAAGGAAGCAAAATGATCAGGGGTGGTTGGGACTTCTTAGGTAAAGAAAGAATATGAAAGCTGGTGGCTCTTCCTAACGCAGTCCTTCTGTCACAGTAGGAGATGGCAATTTCATTTATTCGCAAGCTGACGAAAGCCAGAAAGGGAAAGTCGCCCGACTGCTGAGCCCCGTGATTTACTCGCAGAACTCTGCCCACTGCATGACTTTCTGGTACCACATGTCCGGCGCACACGTTGGCACCCTGAAGATCAAACTGCGGTACCAAAAGCCGGACGAATACGACCAGGTGCTGTGGACCCTCAGCGGGCACCAGGCGAACTGCTGGAAGGAAGGACGTGTTCTTCTTCACAAGTCGGTGAAACACTATCAGGTGAGCTTGGCTGCTCCTCGCTGAACTGACAGAGCCCAGGCCAGTAAGACCTTGCAGGTTGTGTTTTATACACCATAGCAGAAGATATCACTGAAGGATTTACGTGGACGGTATTATACCTACAGATGAGGTGCTGTTGCTGTGACAGTTATAATAGTGACATATTTCATGATGTCTCAGATGACAGTGATACAAGGAATTTGTTATCGAAGGCCAAATAAATAGTCTAGAAATCATTTCTCATCTGTCACAAAACTGCATCCTTGCCACAGTTTTCATGCTGATATAAAAGTCTTTAATGAAGTTATGACATTGTATAAATTCACTTTGGCATATATAAGTTCATAAAGGCATGCAGTGCAGGTTGGCAGGCCACAATCAAAGTACATGTAGATGTGGCATCATGACAAGTGAAGATGTGTGTTAACAACTAATTAAGATCCTGAATGTTCCAATTGTGTGTTAACATGAAAACAATGTGAACATTATCTTATTTTGCCAGGTGGTTATTGAGGGAGAAATTGGAAAAGGAACTGGAGGAATTGCTGTGGATGATATTAAAATTGACAATCATGTAGCACAAGAGGATTGCCGAAGTAAGTATGAATGGCAAGAAAATGCAGAAATCTCATCCAAAACATTATTTATTTTGTTTTCATAGCTGTTTTTATCCGTGGCAAAGGGAAAGGGTTGGATAATTATTGGCTAAATAGGAAATTTTGCACTGAAAACATCCTGAACTGGCCCATAGCTTTATTCATAGTAAGTGCCACTGGTGTCATCTCAGTACTGCAGCAACTGCAGTCTTTTGGATTAGAACTGGCATCCTACTGACATGGGCCACAGCATGCTCACATTCTCACATCTCTCCCTATATTCATTGCTGCCCTCTGTAAATTTCTCGTCTCCTCCTTATGCTCTTCCTTGTTTTATCTAATGCTCAAAATCCAATTTTATTTCTTCACTCTTTTTAGATCATTTACTAACAAGCCTACTTGAATTCTATTTTAAAGGGCCATATCAAAGCCTTACAGGATACACAGACAGGGTGAAATGGCCCCTGCTCTGTCCTCTGCTGTCCTGTAGTTCTGAGTTTGCTGTGACTCGTTTGCTGTAGTCACCTGCTCGCAGACACGTGGGATGCAAAGTAATGTTAGAACATGGCCTTTTCCACATCTGAGCCAGACTATTCCTGAGATGCTATTTGAGCCATTTTATTTCTGGCCGGTCTTGAGTTATTCCAGTCATATGTGCATTGCATACTGCACGTAATTTGGCAGCAGCAACCACAAATAAACACAAGCAACTGAACTCTGTCCTTCATGATGGAGATGAAGCAATGACTTTTATGTAAAGGAGGGAGTAGGACTGAGAACCCTCAGCACGAGAAAGATAAACTTACGCCATACAAGTTGGCAACACGACTGAGAGCAATAATAGAGGGTAGCTACACCTTTTGTAGCTAATATCCTTTCAAGGGTAACATGACAGACTTTAGCTACACTGAAGGATGAGAAAACTGTGCAGTCTCTTTTTATCACACAGTTCATCTTCCAGGGTTCATCATATGCCACCAGAGTGACAGTTACCAGGAAAGAGAGACAGGACACACTGCTTGGTCCTCCTGCAGTGTCCTCAGTGCCAAGAAAGGTGCTGGGACCACAGTGATGGTATTTACCTGACTCCAGAATGAGAGACAAAAGTAACTTCTTTCCTACCTCCACATGTTTTGATTGTTCAAACCAAATGCTGAGGAAAGATTTTGGCCTGCGGGAGCTAAAGCCAAACGCTCGATCTGAAACCCAAACACGAGTGGTCTTGTTGAAGTCAACGAAACTATTCTTGCAATTATATCTACACCGATGAAGTGTTATGGAATTGGGCTCCAACATTGTAAATACAATGAATGAGATGCTAATTCATCACACTGATTTCTCTTTCCCAGGCATGGAAAACCCCTGCTGATAACTAAAACTGTGCCAAGACTGGGCGGAGAGGAGTTTTTAAATCTTTCTTTTTTCTCCATTAATTTTCAGAGCCCATCATAATGAACAGTTCTGTCAAGCTGACATAATGATGCTCTGACACAGGAAAATCTGCTATACCATTATTGCCAGCATGATAGTCAATCAGTGTTTGTAACCCTAATAATCAATGTCAATTCTCTTTGCTTCATTAGAATCAACTGATGTGGAGAATGAAATAGATGAAGAAGAAGACCCAGAAAGTAATCAAACAGGTAAAAAATGTGCTATTGTTAAACGAGAATGAATTTTAAAGTGTGTTTTCATGCGAATTTGTGTATTCCGTTTATTTATTTGTAGATTAGTTCTCTAACTGCATATTTTATTAAGGTTTTTTGATTTATCTAGATTAGATGCTAAGAAGGCTTACTTTTATTTGAAGGATGTAATAGTTTTATTCTTCTATGTCATACAATCTTACGGACTTTGTATTATTTATACCTATCTCAAACCTTCTAAATTTTATATACGTAATTTGTTACATTGAATACATATATATGCATGCACGCTATAGCTCCTTAATATTTTGTTGTCTAGAAGGCTTGTTCACAGATGAAGAAACAGCTATCGTTATATCTTACAATTTATGATTCGCGCAGTGTCTAGGTAATTAGGCTCAAAACTCTTCAGGCTAATTGTTTCACAGACCTGGCTGAAAATGTCATTTTATGACCAGCCTACCGAAGCATTATCACTTTCAATGACGGCAGCTGTAAATGGATCATTAAACGCATCATAATTGTCATATTGTCCCAATAATAAAATATACTTGCATTTTTCAGGCAATGAGCTTAATTTCTTTCTCTTACAGTCAACGGGATAGCAATATCATTGATTTCAGTGAAAGCAGGGTTTGTTCAGAAAGACTTTTTGTCTTTTCCTGCAACAATTAGCAGAGCTTGCAAGCTTATCAAATCTCTTTCATAAACTGAAAGAGTTGAGGGGAAACATTGTGATACCCTGTGAATATCTTACACAAGGAGGCAGAGTGCTCTTCTGTGTCTGTTCTGTCACTATTTCTAATTCGAAGTTCAATACTGAAGTCAGTGAAGTAGAGGTGGATGCAAAACAGCTGGAGATTCCCAAACAGTGTTAAGGCTATAAACATTCACACTGAGATGAATAAGATTTAATTAACGTTTTTGAGCTCAATACTGTAAGTTGACAAAATGTAATCAAAAGGTCTGGTTATTAATTCCCAAGACTCTCATTTAATCGAAGGCAGAATCAGACCTCTACTAACATGTAGCAGGTTCAAGGATTGGAGACCAGTATGAAAAAAATCAACAACTATGTGGGCCACATCTCAGTTTTCGGCTTATATGACTACCTCCAAGAAGCTAGGTTTTCAAATTATGTAGCAACTTATGCCAAAAACTTTATGTCCTTCCTCCAAATTTCCAACTCATTTAACAAAGTTCTAACTAGAATCGGTTCTGAAAATTTTGCAATTCTTTACTCCATTTTAGGGTTTACGCCTCCATATCATACAGGAGAGGACTATGATGATAACATCTCCAGGAAACCAGGCAACGTCCTGAAGACACTAGATCCAATCCTCATCACCATCATAGCCATGAGTGCACTTGGGGTGCTTTTAGGAGCCATCTGTGGAGTTGTCCTCTACTGTGCCTGTTGGCACAATGGGATGTCAGAAAGGAACTTGTCTGCACTGGAGAACTACAATTTTGAACTGGTTGATGGTGTAAAACTGAAAAAAGATAAACTAAACACACAGAATTCATACTCAGAAGCATGAAGGTATAAAGCAACTGGAGAAGTTTCAGAGAATCGGGATGGAAGGACATAGCTCGGTCGTGCTGGGGAACTGTTGATCTTCTTTTACTGTACAGGCTGAAAAGTGCATTGATGACACTGAGCCAAGCTTTTCTCAGGAGCTTCAATGAGTGTGTAACGGACAAACATGGACAACAATCTGTGTTAACAATCTGAATCATGTACAGTCTGCTTTTTCTGTTGGTTTTATTTGAAATAATCAAATGCTGGTGTTGAGACCAAGTATGATTGACTTATAGTTCTTTTTGTCTTTCTTTCTCTCCCTCTCTTTTGTTTTCCGTTAATGAATAATTTTGTTTTTCCTGTGCAAAATCCAAGATGCTGTCACAAAATGTATTCAGTGGGGTCCTTTGGATGGACATGCTGTCTGTAGTTCAGTGCCCAGAAAATATTGGAGTAACAGCAATTTAGTGGACTCCTGCACCTGTATTTGTGTATAATTGCTCGTGTTGTGCATAGGCAAAGAAGGGTTAGGATGTTTTTGAAAGTACTGCTGCATCAGTACTGATATAGTGTGTCAGCTCTGTTTACGAAGCAATACAGTCAAATTTTATTGATGTTTTTCAGTGTTGTACTCAATTTTGTGCTTGTGAACTCCATAAAAGAGTATGTGCCATCATCAGACAAAACTGGTAACCGAGTGTACTGCCTAAAAACGAAACAAAAAAGTCCTTGGCACTGGCTAGTGTATGTCCTCTCAAGTGCCTTTTTGTTTGTACTGCTTCTCATTGTGTTAACATTGACTACAGCTCTGCTTCTCTGCAGTTATGCCCTTGTCTTTAATCATATTCTGACGGCTCACGGACTAAAAGAAAAGTATATTTTAGTGTAAGAAAGTAGCCTCAGCAAGGCAAGGGCTAATCAGATTTGACAACCTGGCTTGATTGTTCTGCTTTCTATATTTCAACTTCACGTCTCTTGACCCTTTTGTATAAAGCTGCAATATCCCCTTTTATTGTTCTTTCATATAGAATGTATTTTCAAATGTAAAATCTCTCTTCCTTTCTCTTCTCTTTCTCTCTCTTTCTCTCTCTGAGTAGATAGCATAAGCATTTGCCATTGCCAAGGAAAGAAAACTGCAGCTTTAACTTACTGGTAATGGCAAAGGATTATATTAGAGTTTGTGTTAAAAAAATAAGGGAAAATTCTTAACTTTACCCTCCAAAGTCGAACTTTGGGTTTCTTCTTAACAGCATAAAGTGACAGTATCTTTTTTCCTGAAGTCAGGAAACATGTCTTTTATCCTGAACAGCTTGCCTGTTAATTACACTAGGGAAAATGATTCCCTTACTGAAAAGATTGCCTTTTAAATGAGAAACTTTCCTCCTCGTGCCCCTGCCTGAACCCACAGTTCTATTCTCTCAGTAAACGTGTATTTTCATGCTAATCAATGCTAATTGAGCTTACGCATGGGTACTGAGGGCAGAATAAAATCCCACAGTGTATGTAGGGCATGTTTTTACCATCCTGTTATATCCAATTGGCATTTCATACCGGGAGGTTTCTGTTTGACCAGAAGTGCAGATAGTGACAGATTCAGTGAGCTGAGTAGCGAAACATATTTGGCAATTATGTGGCAATTTTTTACTATTTTAGGACAAATGTTATTGGACAAATAATATTCAACAGCCTATGCAGCTGGTCCGACAGGGTAAAAAGAAACAAGAGTGTGTTTCCTGCAAGTGTCCATAGGAGGAGGCAAGGGGCTGGAGGGGTCCAGCTCGTGCAGGTGCGAGGGGAGCCCCCCTGGTTTCTGCCGTGACCCGCACACGGCACAGCCATGACTGGGGAGGGAGTGGAAGAAGGCAGCTTCAACCTTCCCCTGACTATCTACCAACCAGCAGATAAAATCAGTGCAAACATGGGGAAAGGAGCATCCTACAAAGTACTGAACTCATGTTTTTCCTCACTTGATTCCCTGAGTAGAGTCAGGGAAGTGATTGTGACTTTCTGAGTTAGTCTCTTCCAAAATTGCTTTTGTAGTAAAGCAATCAAGCATACTGTCCAGGACTAGGACTAAAGAAGGGCTAATTCAGCCTTGAATTGCTAGAGCAACAGAATCCATCCCCATTTATCAATTAAATGTTTGGAAGCATATCATTTCACCAGTATGAACCATAAAACAGAAAATCCACCAGTAACCCAGAAATTGAAGAAAAGGGAGGGAGACTAGAGGTAAAAATATGAGTTTGGAAATTGAAAATATATTAAAGGAAGACTCAGTCAAAAAAACAGCTGACAGTTGCTACTTCAAAGGAGTCCTAAAGGCAGAGACTATAGTGAATATTCAAACACCCATTTAGATGCCTAAATTGGAAGAGTTACCTCCCCAGGCTCTAGACTCTGGGTCCTCTGGAAGGAAAGACAGAGCTCCTAAGGCCTGAAAGTTAGTCCTAAAGGTTAGTCCATGAAATGTCCCAAGTAACAAACTCACTGTGGCAGAAGTAGAATTTTCATTTGTATTCAAGAGTGTAATTTGACTATAATGGTATCGCAGCAGCTAGTTAATTAACCCAAAGAAAAAATGGATTTTTCAAAACTTTTCAGCACACCACTACCATGTGATTCAGGTGTTAGGGTCTGCTCTCCTTAGCTGAGAAAACTTCTAGTCCACTAACCTGAATTGAGTTACATGCGTATATTGCCTTGAAGAGAAAATCCCATTGGGGATTTCAAGCCCCAAACCTTTTGAAATATTCCCATGGATTTCAACAGATTCTGGACCAGCTCTTGGTCTTGATCTGTTTGAACAGTAAAGCCGGAGGTTGGTGGTTTTTTTCTTCTTTTAACGTACCAAGAATAGTGAACATAAAAAGAAATATATCTCCTTTGTGGTCTTCAGACCTTGCTATGGTAATGAGGATCTAGCACTGAAGATTTGATTTCTCTGAAGGTAATAGAATGAAAGTTGCCCTTCAATAAAGGAAAAATGATACTGCAACTTTACATGGAAAAGTATCTTGCACTGATAAATATATTTAAAAAAATTATATGTTTATAAAGTTATTAATTTGTAAAGGCAGTGTTACAAAATGTTCAGTTTATATTGTTTTAGATTGTTTCATAATTTTTAAAGTGTAAAATAACATATTTTTTTCTTTATTGAAAAACTATAAAAATCTTCTGTAGTAAAATGATTTCATTTTACTGGTATATTATTGCTTCATGTTTTGTACCATCATAAAACTTTGTGCAAATTTTTTTTACAGAAATTTTTATTTTCTATGACAATATGACACTTGTAAAATGTTGTTTCAAAATGAACAGCGAAGCCTTAACTTTAAATGACATTTGTATTCTCAGACACTGAGTAGCATAAAAAAAAAAATCACATAGAACTGAACTGTAACTTAAATTTCCAAACTATGACTACTACATTCCAAAGAAACAGTTGAATTAAACATTTTCATAAAATATCCCATACCTGATGTATTTTATTATACTAAAACGGACTGGTTTTATTAAATGGCTGGTTTTATTTAGCTTCTTCCAACAAGCAAAATGTTTTTATCGTGTTTACATTTGTTGTTAGGCAACTCCAACAAACAGACACCTTAGTGGCAGTGTTCGTGGTTTCGGATGGAGGGAATCATCCTCTGCCTGCCTGATTCTCCCTGCTGGAAGGCACTCCCACTATATGCCTAACTTTCAGCCTAACAGCATGGCTTCAAGAGGACAAATCTGCCACCACTGCTCACAGGCTGTAATTCTTTTTGCTGCTGTGGGAAGCCCAAGCCACACACCCTACTTAGGTCATAATTGTGCCCTGTGGCTTGCTCTTAGGAGGATGAGTTTTACCGAAGAGTAACGTCATTTTTGACAAGCTGCTCCACTGAGACCTTGCTCCAGTAGTAAGGTTTGTACTCATGAGCTTCCTGCAAATTTCCACTCTAGTCATCAGGACTTACTCAACCATGGCCAAGTCTCCCAATGCATAGCACAGGTTGCTGACGGAAGCAAATGCTGCTCATTGGGCAAATTTCCCATTGGGCTTAATTCAGCATTCAGTTGAGTGCTGAACTCATCTGTGGAATGTACAATCATGGATAGGGAGTCCTTCAAGAAATTTGCATGCAGACCAGAAACTTTAGATTGAACATTTCCTGGTTTATGCAATACTTACCTATTTGTTGTTTTTTCAATACTGAGCACTCTGCATATTAAAGTCTGTCAAATCCTTTCTTTATGTTGCACATATGAATAACGCACATACTATCAGTATGTCACTAGGTTGAGTGCTCATGAGCAAACACTTTACTTCAGCTATTTTACTACTCCTGGGAAAAATATTGTATGTATTACCAGATATTTGATGATTTTCTCCCACTTGAAGAGAAAGTATCAAATCTTTCCCCCTCAAGAGAGCGGTGTTGTGGGTACTGCTAAGTCACTATCCATCATATTTCAGAAGTCGTGGCAATCTGGTGAAGTTCCCAATGACTGGAAAAAGGGAAACATAGCCCTCGTCTTTAAAAAGGGGAAAAAAGAAGACCCAGGGAACTACAAGCCAGTCAGTCTCACCTCTATGCCTGGCAAGATCATGGAGCAGATCCTCCTGGCGACTATGCTAAGGCACATAGAAAACAAGGAGGTGATTGGTGACAGCCAACATGGCTTCACTAAGGGCAAATCCTGCCTGACTAATTTGGTGGCCTTCTATGATGAGGTTACGGCATTGATGGATAGGGGAAGAGCAACTGACATTGTCTACCTGGACTTATCCAGAGCATTTGATACTGTCCCACATGACATCCTTGTCTCTAAACTGGAAAGACATGGTTTTGATGGATGGACCACTCAGTGGATAAGGAATTGGCTGGATGGTCGCACTCAAAGAGTTGTGGTCAACGGTTCAATGTCCACGTGGAGGCCAGTGACGAGTGGTGTTCCTCAGGGGTCAGTACTGGGACCAGTGCTATTTAACATCTTTGTTGGAGACATGGACAGTGGGATTGAGAGCACCCTCAGCAAGTCTGCAGATGACACCAAGTTGTGTGGTGTTGTGGACACGCTGGAGGGAAGGGATGCCATCCAGAGGGACCTTGACAGGCTGGAGAGGTGGGCCTGTGAGAACCTCATGAAGTTCAACAAGGCCAAGTGCAAGGTCCTGCCTGTGGGTCAGGGCAATCCCAAGCACAAGTAGAGGCTGGGTGGAGAATGGATTGAGAGCAGCCCTGAGGAAAAGGACTTGGGAGTGCTGGTGGATGAGAAGCTCAACATGAGCCGGCAATGTGCACTGGCAGCCCAGAAAGCCAACCGTATCCTGGGCTGTATCAAAAGGAGTGTGGCCAGGAGGTAGAGGGAAGTGATTCTGCCCCTCTACTCAGCTCTCGTGAGACCCACCTGGAATACTGTGTTCAGCTCTGGAGTCCCCAACACAAGAAGGACATAGAGCTACTGGAATGAGTCCAGAGGAGGGCCACGAAGATGATCCGAGGGCTGGAGCACCTCTGCTATGAAGACAGGCTGAGAGAGTTGGGGCTGTTCAGCCTGGAGAAGAGAAGGCTCCGGGGTGATCTTATAGCAGCTTTCCAGTACCTAAAGGGGGCCTACAGGAAAGCTGGAGAGGGACTTTTTACACAGGCGTGTAGTGATAGGACAAGGGGCAATGGATTTAAACTGAAAGAGGGCAGATTTAGATTAGATATAAGAAAGAAATTTTTCACTCAGAGGGTAGTGAGGCAGTGGAACAGGTTGCCCAGAGAAGTTGTGGATGCCCCATCCCTGCAAGTGTTCGAGCCAGGTTGGATGAGGCTTTGGGCAACCTGGTGTAGTGGAGGATTTCCCTGCCCATGGCAGGGGGGTTGGAACTAGATGATCTTTAAGGTCCCTTCCAACCCTAACCATTCTATGATTCTACTCGTTTAAAATAGGAGATGGAACTACAGCAACGCAGCTGAGCAAAACTTGGCTTTGTGGTCAGAGTAGGGATTGCTCTCAAAAGACAGTTGTGAAGGTTGTTGTCCATATAATCACGAAATCCAAATTTCTTAGAAATTTACATCATTGCAATCTGTTTCCTTCTGTGATAAACAGCCACAGGGCTCTTTGAGGGAAAATAAATGGCAATGGAATTAATTAGTGAAACAAAGAAATCTATAAAGTGAATCCATTGCAGATGAAGTTCAGAAAAGAGAGACAAGTATTTTAAGTTAAGAAAATTCTTTCTTTCATTTAGGGAAAATTAATTAGCCTAGAAGCTAGCAGCTGCTTAGCACTAAACTTTCTGTTTTCCACACTAAATAGGCTGCATAAAGGAAAAACAAAAATGGTGCAATGGGATCTGAATTACATTTCAGAATATAACTTACAAACTTGAAATGAAAAGATGAGCAGATGGAAATAACAGATGGGTCAGCTACAGACAACAAGCACCAGAAGTGCATAACTCTGAGGCTCAAGTTTAGAGTCACAATCTCTAAAAAGGTTCTTTGGCAGGTAGAGACAAGCAAACCCTATTATTATTTCACCAATCAAACGTACCAGCCCTGAGCCAGCAGCCACATAGCCACAGTGCTGAGTCAGTCTCATTTCCCTGCTTTTTGGCAGGATGTAAAATACAATTACACAGCAAAAGGCAGATGTATGGGAGAGGCAGTGCCAGTACAGCTGACATGTGGTTGGGTAAGGCCCGCTGGCATCATGGAAATGACAGTGGCGCCTACCTGCACAAACCTGCCCTCCAGACTGAAGCTGCCAGTCTCAGTGAAGAAGGCAGCTCCTTAGTCCTCATAAACTACCTTTCATGAGGTATATGAGGACTTAACAGGTGCATACTAATATAGATCTAAATTTGGCCCTCGTAAGTCTTTTTTTATGTACAATTAGTCCATTTCTAAGTCAATTCTCTTAACTCACTTTTCCAAAGTCAAATGTCAAAGTTGATTTTGATTTTCAGATCATGGCATCTGGATGTTAGATCCCAGAAGTAATTCCCTTCCTATTCCTTAATTGTCCTGTCCTTTGCAATGCATTATGCCTAACAGCATATTGGTTCAAGCAACATTAATTTATTAGAGCTTTAATTTCTTTTTTTACATCATTTTATGCGTCAAGTCACCCATAACAACAATTTTATCTATAAGTGTTTGTTAAATTATAACAGTGTATCTAATTTTTTTTGCCATGGGATACTGTTTTATTTGCCAGTTAGTCCCCCTGTAGACCTTAATTGCTTATCTACAGTAGGTCAGTTCTCTACATACACTTCTATTCTCATAGCTACACACAATCAAACTCTAATCTTATCACCTCAGGACTGATGGTGTCTCAATGTTTATAACTGAAAATCTCATTAAAAAATCTTCTGGCGTTTTTCACGGATGGATGGATTCTTATCATGTGTCCAAACCTAATTCCACCTTCAATAACCATATTCTCCTATTTAAATTTACATTGTTTTTATTCATCTCTCAGACATTTGATTCACGTCCCTGTCATTGTACAGCATCACTGTGCACTATGCACTGTATTTTATTACAGACGGTCGTGTTTCCGTGATGGGTGAGGTGGGTCTGATCAATAAAGGAATTGCAGTCTTACTGGAGCACCGTTGGTAGCAGAGAGAGAGGTCAGGTGGTGCTCTCAAGGGGATAAGGTAAGAGAATGTTTGGCAGGTGTTACTATGACAAAGACTGAGGGATTTAACGATGAGAGGCTGGGGGATGAAGGGCTTGCCTGAGGAAATAAGTATTTCAGGTGACATGAGCAGCAAAGGCAATTATCAGAAAACTCCCTTGTTCAATTCCTTCATTTTTCTCTCAAAAAAAACCTAAACCAAAACAAACAAAAAAAAAACCAACCTTCACAATTATCAAAAAAAATGTCTGCATTACAGAAATGTCTCTGGCAGCTGCCATGTACTTTTAAATGCTCAGGCATGGGAGAAGGAAGTGGGGGTACCCACCCATCTGCCAGCTGAACCTAAATGGTGTATTTCTACATTCAAAGAGGCAACAGGTGTGGAAGTGTCTTTGAAAACACAGGCAGCCTCTCAGGACTAGAAGATTGGTGTTCTTCGTGCAGCATTTCACCTTGAGCACCTTTTTCTCTTTTCCTCTGTAACATGTGGTTTATGCCATTTGTTTCAGAAGTAAATTGCCTGGGCTGCGCTACTGTTTTTTATGATTTCTTACTGCTAATATATTTTTCCTTAGTGCAACTTATGCTTGCTTCACTGCTCAAATACTTTTATAAACATCCCATATGCATTACCAAGGCATGCATAACATGAAGCAGCCCCACCCAGTACCACACATACCCCATGTCAGAAGAAAGTGCCCACCTCGTCTCACCCATCCTCTTCCACATCCTTGCCAGGGTTGTGTTCTTCATGTCAGGGACCCAGACACTATGTCTTTAATAAGTATCTATCTTTCAGGGTGACTCAATGTTTTCTACATTAGACTTGATATATTTGCATTAATTCATTAATTAAATATTGATACCAATTTTTCCTACTAAATATTTACTTACCAGCTTCATAATTGTTAGCATACCAGAGTGGGTCACTCTCATTTTGGCTTTTGAGACTACTAACTAGACCTCAGTGTTTTACCTTTCTCTTCTTTTAACCTTCTAATCTGACTCTGTTTCCCATAGCTCTATCAGCAAGGGAAAAAAAAAAAAGTATAAAATGAAGGCATAGCTGTGTCCACTTTCTATCTATGTGACTGAAAGAACCTGTTAAACATGTAAAAAATAAGTTTCTTTTTATTTTGAAATGCATTTTTGTGGAGCAAAGAAGAAATCTACCAGACTGGTTGGAGATGATATTTGAGATATCTGGGAAGCAGTAAGGAGACAGCCACTGGAGCCTTCTGAAAACTATGCTGTAACATCCAGAAAGGCTTAGAAACTCTGCAAAGTGATCGGAGCACGGGACCATCAAAGTAGGAAAGCTGTGAAGGTATTGGTTTACCCCAAGCATGGTTGACAAAATGAAAGAAAAGCAGGAAAATACTTGGTGTTAAGAGCAGATCAAGAAGGACCTCCTTATTCTAGGTTCTACTAGTTTCTCTTTTAATCAGTCCTCAGAATATGGGAGGCAAAGCAAGGAATAAACTCAACTTCAATTCAGTCCCACCTACAGCTCATGTTGACTAATTCACGTCCTAGAGTTATCACACAGTTCTGAGACTGAGGCAAGGAGAAGTTGGTTGCCACCACCCTTTGTGTGAAAGATCTCTGACCTCAGCACCAACTACTTTGCATGTCCTCCAAATGGTTACATGCAGGAAGCGATACCACTTGGTACTCATTGCCAAGTAATAAAATATTTATATATTTAAATATTTAATAATAAAATATTTATTTATTTAATATTTATATATTTTAAAATATTCAATTGTATTTTTTCTTGCTGTAGGCCATATTATCTTCCTTTTGCATTTCTTTGGCCTGTCTTCTTCTTAACACAAGGCCTGCCAAATAAGCCACATTTCCCCAGACTGTGTCTTGCATGGTGCAGGGCTCCCCAGTTCCCAGTTCCCAGCTTAGGAAGCCCAGTGTGGCACTAGACCTCAGCTGATGCTGTTCCACTGCCCCAGCCCCTCCTGGTCTGCTCGTCGTTTTGCATCATGATCTTGTTTGCAATAGGAGGTCATTGAAAGTTCACTTGAAATCTAAACTCTTATTTCAATACCATAATCTGTAGGTGACTTAAGGATCATCTTTGCAACTTTAACAAGTCTTTTCCCAATCTATTCCACTTTCTTCATGTATTCTGAGGTCTTAAAGTGGTCAGCTTAAATCCATATATCTTGATGAAGTGGCTGAATTACTGCCGCTGAACGGTAGGCCATTATCTACAATTAGTTTATGGCTCTTGATAGCTATTATTGCAAAAGATGGATTTCTCTATAGCATAAGTGTCTTACCAAAGATCCTGTTAGGACTCTTGCTTATGAAAAGTTAAGTGATAGCTGCTTTCTGGGAAAGATCAAGTTACTCTCCAAGCTGAAATAAACCAGTATCAGCTTATTACTACAGGTAGTAAATAGGTTATATGCATTATGAGGACTATTTGGTTCTTCTTTCCTATATACTGTATGTAATAATGTAAAGGTGCACAGCACTATATAGACAAAGAGACTGAGGAAATGCTGTGAAGGGATCACCATCTACTTTAAGAGAAAAATACCAAACCTGGCAGTCACAAGCAGAGGATGTAGTAACCTGTCTCAGAGTAGCCACTTTTCTTTTTCCGTTTATAGAGGTGTGGCGGTTCGAACAATTAGAATAAGTGTGTGCCAGTTCATTGGAGAAAACTATGGATTTATGAATCTCCTTGAGGAAGTACCTTCTGATGAAGGACACGAAGGAGCAGAGAGTAGAGGCAGAGTAGATGGGGTCATGAACTTCATTTTACTTCTCATCATGAGTAATAGTGCTAAACTGATAGTCAGTCAGATCTCTCATTTTCTTTAATTTAACGCTATTCTTCTTGCTCCTTGCATTACTGACCCCACATTATAACTGAACCATGTGTTTTATTACAATGCTAAGCGCTGCTTTAAATGCACGAGAAGATTTCAGTGCTTTTTATACTGCACAGTTATGTGTGGTGAGTTTTGTTCTTTTCACATAAAGAACCATCTCAGAGCTAACAACTTGTATTATTTTAATCAAGTCTCATTTCACACAGGTTGTGAACTGTAATACAGATTGCCATTTCTTCTGGGCTTCAAATATAATGTACAGCTCAGCACAAGTCTGACCTTTGTGGCTCCATATCAGCACAGACGTTCTGCAGGCACTTCATTAGACTTCAGTGGCAGAGCTTTCAGCCTTTTGTTAGCTTTCTTAGGAGCTGCTGCTGATTACCAATATATACATTTTAACCAATAACACGTTGTGTGTCTATTAAATACAGTAAGCACACACATATATATATACATATCTCCTGAAATGTAACCATGTTTCTACAACAGAAGGTGGAGAAGTGCTGGAAGTACTAGATAAAAGGTTTGCCTAAAGGTAGAGGTCTGTTTGATTATTAAACACCTGAAGATCTTAGTCAGGTTTGGGGATTCCTTTTGACAGTGTAATGCACTTAGAAATGCAAAGAGCATCTCTACATGCCGAAGTATTTTCAGGCTGCTCTCACATCGCTCATCTAGCTCACTTCCTAGCTCAGATTTTGCAGAATAAAGAGAGTCTTTAATATTTGGCAAATATTTTTCCCCTACTACTTTATACATACAATATTTTTTGAACTAAAGGAAATTTATTTAAGGTTTATATTGTGATAGTGCCTACGGGATAACAAAATTGTGGTCCCATAGTGCAAAACAACATAAAAGATACAGAAATGTACATTCCTACCTCACAGACAGGAATGGTAATGTGGCTGCTGTCAGCATAGATTGGTTCTGAACTCAGTTTTTTTGTCAAGCAGCCTTTATTGCCAGCTCTGTCTCTTGTATTTCCAGAGCTGTTGCTGATTTTTTGTTATCAATACATCAAAAGTACAGAATACTACTACAAATGTGATCAGTTAGCCTTCAAAGGTAGCATTCAGCTTATCTACCACTGGCCAAGTTGGACATCATCTCCAAATTGAGAGTTATATCCACTGTTTCAGACACCTACCTCAAGATGGAGTGAATTTTCCTTTTACAGTGTCAGTTTCTCTTGTCTATTGAGTAGTCTACATTAATAGTTCAGATTTAAAGGCCTATACTTTGGATGGTTAAAACAAAATGAATAAAATTTCCCATTTCTAGTATGAAAACACTGGTGCTGGTTTTGGTTTTTTTTTCAGTTTCCTAAAGATCTGAACTGGTTTAACTGCCTTTTATCATAGTTGGTTTTTACATCTGAAAGCATTGGTCCACCTGCTAACCAGCTAGCAGAAGCAAAGCTTCACCATTTAGGCTATAGTAGGACTCTCAAAACCCACTGGTTCAATTTCAGTAGTGGAGCAAATACATAGTGTGAAAGCAGCTAGAATATTGGCTCCTTTATCACTGTGTCATCCACTGCTACCTACAGAATTATGATATGCCTTGAAGAAGTCTTATCCAACCCTCATACTTAGGCAGACTTGGTTCTGATTGTCTTTATTCAGAGTCTAGAACTAAGAATTAAACCTGTTTTATAGGCTTGTTAAATTTGCTTCTTAAATTGGTTTTACTCTGGCTGCTACAAGCTAATTATATTGTATTCCTACAGTGCTGCAGTTAGACCGATCGTTGCCTAGCTCACAGTCATGTATTCATTTTCTCACTTCCTTGTCTTGTATTGTGGTTTCATTCTGATCTCATGTATAACTTCACACAAAGTTTGTTTTTTTTTTCTTAGATATTTGATCTACCTACAATTTATTCTCTGGTAATCCTTCTGACTCTGTGAATAAAAACCATATATTTCAGAGTGCAGCTCTTCATTCTCTAGGAAGTCTCAAACTTCTGCAACTTACAGTTGTATTTCATAACTTCCCATGCATTTCAAACCATTATGTTAGATGGTTTGTTAAGTATTTTTCTCAGCAAGAAACACACTTATGCCCATGACAGGCAGCATGAAGGATGACCCAAAATCACTGTCTGCTTTAATACAGAAGGAGTCCTAGTGAACGTGTTAATGAAACCTGACAGAACCTTGAAATGACCTGGAAAAAACTATCAGAAGTGTTAGTAAGAATTATTATAGATATTGTTATTGACACTACTGTGCTTGCAGTGAACCTTGAGATCTTTTTTTATTACCTTTTATTAGCAAAACTCATATTTCTTATCTGAATATGCATTTTAACAAAAGAGTCATGACACATCTGCCTTCTTTTTGCATTTATGTGGGCAAACAGGACAGGCTCCAGTAGATGGGATGTAAATCACCATCTTGGTGAAATTTGTTCTGATTTTTT
Source organism: Tauraco erythrolophus (assembly GCF_009769465.1). NCBI lineage: Eukaryota > Metazoa > Chordata > Aves > Musophagiformes > Musophagidae > Tauraco > Tauraco erythrolophus. The sequence goes on from NC_141471.1 coordinate 16,345,665, forward strand.
AGTGCTTGCTACACAAGAGACAGAGGCATCTATGTTATCTCCATGTTACTCTTCAATAAGTTTGGGAATCTTCATCTTTCAGAAGGCTTTGATTTTCATCCCTTCCAAGCCCATTTTCTCTTCTTCCATATTCACTGTGCAGAACAAAGATAAAGATTTACTGAGTCTCTCTTCAATCACACTAAAAAAATACCTTTTTTCTTTTGCCTCAGGTTAGTGCAAGTTATAAAGCAAATATAAATGCATAAAAGAGACAGCTGTGACCCCTTAGGTGCCATGTGTTATCAAATGGCTGGGAGATACTGTACAGACAAAATAAGCAAATGCTAGAGAAATGGGAAATGGTTCCTCATTTCCAATTCCTTTAAATAGAAGTAATCACACATCCTGAAATCTGCTAAGCTATGCTGAAGCTGGTGAAAGCACTGAGCTATCAAAAGTCCCTGTTCTTCCTGCTAACAGTGCTGCCAGACCCAATTCTATGGGTCTTACTCAAGTAAAACAGCCCAGAAAAATCTGATGGAGCTTTGCATGTAGCAGAAATGTTCAGGGCCACTGTCCACTGTTTCCAGCAGAAAAACAATACCAGTATCTTAGAGGACTATTAGCAGACAAGTAGTAAGTGCCGTAGCAAAAGAAGACTGTAAAAAACTTGAAAAACACAAAGTAAATGTTAACCAATTGCAGAAGCAGAGAAAATTGATCATTAGTAATTCACACAAACTTTCAATTACTAAATAATCATTATCACCTTTTGCACAGAACATGATTTTAGCTTTTATCATTACAGCTTAGATATCACTCCCAGCACTGAAATTCTTTTTTACATTAAATGCAGTATAGTAGTTGATGCTACTGTATGAAAACCAGGACCTGTAAGTTCACAATGTACATTCAGAATGTAAGAAACCCCCAGCTGACAAGTTTAAAACAATTACTTTTGCTACCAAATATATAAAGCCACTTTTTATATAACTTCCTAAAGTTAGTGGCCCCTCATTCCTCAAGCAGTTGAAATAACTTCTGATCCCTAGACACGTTGTTTGGTGCATAACTGCATGCAGATACTGGTTCACTTTAGGCACCTAACTCACAGAACTCATTAAACGTCCAATTTAGTTGTTCTGAATTACTATCTGTGAGGGCTTATTTCTCTCAACACAAAAGAAACATTAGAAGACAAGTGTCCTCTTCTGTCATGGTTTTAGGCCGATCCAGCAACTATAACTCACACAGTCTCTCCTTCTCCAGTAAAGTGGAGAGGAGAAAAATATAATAAAGGGACTGAGGGTTGAGACAAGAACAGAGGGAGCACCCACCAACCATGGTCCCGGGCAAAACAGACTCAGCTTTCTTAAAGCAAAACAGTTTATTAATGGTTACTTAAAAGGACAAGGGGAAACAAAACCGGTTACTTCAGAGGATAAAAAGAAACAAAGCCAAATCTTAAAACCAACACCTTCCTTCCCCTCCCCCCCCTCCCCTTTTTCCTTTCCTCCCAGCTCTACCTTCTCCCCCAGCAGCACAAGGGGCAGGGGACTGGGGGAGTGTAGGTCAGTTCATTCTGTGCTGTTACTGCTGCTTCTTTCTTAAAGGAGGAGGAGTCCTTACACCCCTTTCCCCTGCTCCAGTGGACCCCCTACTCACGAGGAAAAAATCCACAAACTTCTCCAGCATGAGTCCAGCCCACAGGAAGCAATCCTTCCCCATTGGATTGCTCCAGTGTGGGCTTTACCACAGTCTCGGATTCTTAGGGAGTTGTAGCTACTCGCTCCGGCGTGGGTCGTCACGCAGACTCCAGATGCCTCTCTGCCTTGTCGTGCGTCCCCAACACAACCGTCCTCAGGCTCAGGCATCTCCCTCCACGGGCTGCGAGTGGGTCTCTACTCCACCGAGGCCATCCGGGTTGCAGGGGGCCGCATGCCATCTTGCCACCAGCTGCAGGGGAAACTCAGCTCCGGCACACCTCCTCCCGCTCCATCCTCACTGACCTGCTGTCAATGTGCTGTTTCTCTCAGATCTCAGTCCTCTCCAGGTGAACTCAGCCCAGGGGCACCCCGGATGGGGCGCTCCCTGAGTTCCCCAGCCGACTCCACCGCCACCATCCTAGTGGGCAGCGCCGGCCCGACCAGGGCATCCGCCCGGCCGGGGACCATGGAGTGGGAGCAGCGCCCTCCTCCCTTCTCTTCTCGCTCCTGGGCAAAGCACCTTTTCCAGTTCCTTTGTCCCAACTTAAATAGGGCAATTCGCAAGGCGTGATTGGCTCAACCCCGAGGGGGGAGAGGGAGTCCGATCTGGTGGCCAGAACCAGGTCTAACTCGGTTCCAAAACCAGGGAGGTCACAGGGAGCAAAGCCCCTCTCCTGCCACCAGAACCCCCACTCCCCCCGAACATCAAACCATGAGATTTCTCTCCCTCAAAATCATTCCAACGCTCAACTCTGTGTAAATTACTGTTCAGCATAAACCAAAGTCTCAAGAACTTGCTGGCTTGTTTGCTATTGGCAAACACATTGTGATCATTCAGTGGTTTTTAAGTTTTTTTAAACTCTTCTACTCTTAATTTCACTGAAAAGAACTAAAACAGAGGCAACTGATTAACATGTACATAGATCTCTGCAAGGTTTTTCACCCAAGAACCTGGTGGCCATCATGTGCGACAGCATAAATAATACTTTAAAGTACATCTGTGAGATTCGGCATCATCTCAATATTCCACAAACAACCGAAACTATATGACTGTAAAATGTATTTGATGGCCATTGGTAGTGACAGGACTTGTCTTTTTAAATTCCATCTCACTCTAGAGTAATTGAACTCTGGTGCAGCTGCTGGAAGCTCAAGTTCCACTTTCCAATACATCATTATCACTTGATTGTAAAGACTTTATTCTTTTCCAACACTGAAGAGCAGCGCAGGACCAACTCTGAGAATGAATATTCCAAGATCACGGATATTTTTAGAACCTGTAAAAAAGCCACCCCTGTGGACTGAATAAAAACATGTCTTGTTAGCCAATCAAGATTAAATGATGCCCTGAAGCAGGGGTTTGGCATTATGAGAACATTTTTAAAGTTTGGTTTGAAACCTGCTTGAACACAAATTCAAATATATTGAAATAGTTACTGAAGAGCACTTAAATGCTATATATTTCATATGTGACTCTAGATTCTACATGGACAGATTGATTAAATAAAAGTGAAGAGAAGTAGTTCATTAAGTAAAGAGTGTGACCCCAGTTTTCTAACATAAGTCTTTATCTCTGTACGGATGACTGTTTCTACTGTTTTCTTTAGCTTTTGAAATAGAACTAGTTGTCACCAACACTGTTGCCTTTTCAGCGAAAAAGAGCATTTGACTGTGGCAAATTGTCCAGTTTTTCTAACTATTTTATGTACAGGTTCAGCTGTCTCTTTTCTGAAGGCTTTGCATTGAAGGCCTAACAAGAAGATACACAGCTTAGTCATATTACTGCCTTCAGCACTTAATTAAAGAGGGTGCTACTAGAAAAGTGGATTTAATCCCAGTGTTTTTAATTAATTCTAGCTTGGCACAAGTACACCTGTCTGGATTCATTGGATATAGTTCTCTTTCCTTCTTGCTCCAGACATTACCATGGCTTGCTCCCATCAAACCACTACAGTGATTCTCCCATTGCACTTCAGCACAAAAAAAGGCAGTCCTTAAACACAGAAAGCCTCTTGCATAAAGGGATGTAACATCAAAGCTACTACATAAGACTAAAAGACATCATTTGCATGTTCAAATTGAATGAGGAAGGCAGTTTGTTCATACTCCTGATCCCATACTGAGTGGGATGGTGTAGTCATGCATGGGGCTTAGTGCAAACTACTAAAATTAGTTTGGAAGGCATCATCTGTACTGTGAGCAAGAGCCAAATTATCACCTCAGAATTGTATTGGACAAGTTATACAAGCTGCCGTGACTTCATTATGAACTACAGAGAGGATACAGATTTCCCACTCAGAATGGGTGGAGAGAGTGAAGTCAAAATCCTTGAAGGTGAGTAGTATTTTGCAGCTTCACTTTACTCATCTTTGAAAATCCTAACTAGTTAAACACAAAAGCTTTCAGAGAAGTAGATTTCTTGGGGACAGGGTGGTAACAAGGAAGTTACAAAACTTCTGCTATTCAAACTCCTATGTCAGTAGCCCATAGATGGTACACCTCCTAGTAGTGGAGAGGAACTGAGTATGACCCAAGGTCATAGTTCAGTCGATCTTATGGTGGAAAGGGCTCTGAATCATGTGAGTAAGTATAGTCACCAGCTATCATTCTTTCACCAGAAAGAAAACAAAGCAACACAAAATGGAGGTCTCATCTTCTTCTATTGCATGCAACAAATGCTAAACCCTGACATTATTCTTGGAACAAAAAACTTTGGTCATTTGCTATCTCTTGCCAAAGAGTTGCTCAGAGATGTCATGGGGAAGAGGAGAGGACAAGGGTGGAAGGAAGCAAGGAAAGAGGCTTTGAAGCAGGAGACTTGGAAGAAGTGAGTTAACATCCTCCTGCTGAACACCAGAGAAAGACATCAAACGCTGAGTCACAGCAATGGGATTTGTCTTCATCCTCTCTAGCTATCCAAAAGAAGTCTAAGTCAGCCACCCAGTTTTCCTTCTGTGAGTAGAGATGGGCATCTTCAGATGGCAATTCAGCTCCCAATTCTTAGATGCCTGTCTCAGGAAAAGACAAATCCTCACTGTGCTCCAGCAGCCGTGTAGCTACATGCCACTGCTGACTCAAGGCTTTTTAGCTAATCAGAGTTGAAATGTCAACACACACATCATTCATCACTCCCACAGCCTTAAGCCCCTCTCACATCTGACTGTTACTGCTCATCTTTTTACTGCCTTTTCAGGCATAGGAAACAACTGTTGAACGGTATTTGAACTTCTAGAGAGAATACTGCTGGTAAGGAGAAAGCATGGAGCTTGTGATTCGTTGTGTTTTAGAACTACTGAAAAACAGACTAGTTGCAGCACGGATACCGGTCTGTACCAGTATGATGGCTCTGTTTCCCTTTAGTGACATATGTGAAATACTGAGAATACACTCCCTCCCCACATGAAAGCAAATACTTAGAAGTGCACATGTTACCGGCCTGAAAATCATGCCACATAATACAGTTACAACCTGTCAGGCACTTGCCAGTTTCACTCTCTGATAAGAGCGTTTTGCCACTCCAGTTTGCCTACTCATTCTGCTGTTAAAAAGATTTTTTTGCCAGACAAAGAACATTATTGCCTAAGAAGAAGATATTAAGGGCGGCAGAAAAAGACATTTCTTACTGAAAATAATTGCATAATTAAGGAGTAAAACCATACCACAATGTGCATTGTTAGGGCACATTATGAAACTAAATGCATTCAGTTACCTGGCAGAGGCAAATGTCTAACTCAAAGTTGCATGTACCCAGATTCATCTTTATAGAAAATTATAAAATAGCCAGAAAATTATAAAATTGTTGTTTTAATTTAGGGTTCACAACAGTTCATAGAGCCACGAGGCTTCATATTAAGCAATTCTGGAGATGAGAAAGTGCCTTCTAAACTCATCTAAACCTCAAGTGCCAAATAACCCTATGCTGCTAGGAAATGTCCCGATCTCCATATTAAAACAGGTGGTCCAGGCAGAGGCTAGCTCGCTGCTCCCTTCTACATGGAGCCACTGGAGGCATCTTCCAAAGGTGAAGTCTCTCTTTCATGACTACTAATTTTAAGAAATACCAATGCCACCGGCAGGCAATTTTCTTTTCCTCAGTGAAGTAGTTCCCTTCTCTAAATCATGTTGTACACATCTTGTTACTTTGTGAGTTATTTTATTGTTGTGATTAGTCTTCAGCCTCTTGGAAGGCTGGCAGAAGGGTTGACTGCTCTTAGAGATAAAGATTTATAAGTATTTTTATACTCCAAGCTCCCGTAACATTAATTAGACTATTAGTTGGGTTACACTGATATGAGGAGATGTCACGAAAAAGAACCTGATAGCACTAATCAAATAAGGACCTAAGAAGTCTCTGTGATCTTTCACCCACCCAGACCAAGGAACCAAGTTACAGATGCAAAACATGAGTCCTATCAAACTGTCATCGGTCATTCTTCGCTTGCTCTTGGAATAACTGCCATTTTTCCACTCCTCCTGCCGTACCAGGCTGACCATGTCTGCAGGAGACTCAGGTTGATCCCACATGTTCTGCAGCAGTACTAACACCACACGAGGATCTGGGAATGAGAAAAGCCACTGACAGCCAGATTCCCTGCCTGTGCCTAACAGAGATCGTGCTAGCTGCGCATGAAGATGAAAGCACTTCCCAACGCGCAGATAGCCTCCGATCGTTCAGAGCTAACCTCCCACAGTGGCGCCTTCCCTTTGCAGTCCCAGCACTTCAGGACCACAATACAGGGCGCCCGAACAACTCTTTGCTCTTTGCGATCCACACACAGCTTACCAGCACCTGCGGCATGCTCTCGTTTTCACACCAGATGTGCCAGAGCCAGGGCGAGAACAGCAGTCAAATCACCCGAGGGGGGAGGATGCAGCTGTGAAGGAGGGCACTTTGCTCTTGGAGGCTTGCTGGCAGCAGGAGAGATGATTCATATGTGTTTGCCTCTCTCCAGCTCAGGGAGCTCCATGAGACATGCAAGGGGACAGCAGATGCATAAAACATGCCTGTGCCATGCGGAGCCTGGAAAAGAGAGCGTGTGGCACTGCGGGTGCTGGAGTTGCTGCCTGCTGTCACAGCCGGTGCGGGCCAAGCAGGCATCAGCAGGGATCTATAGCAGAGGTGGTGGGCTGGCAGCTGCAAGGTGTGATCTCCCAGGCTGTTCGGAGAGGTGGGAGTTTGGGAGAGACAGCGAGAGGTTCAGGCTGTGGGGGGGTTTCGGGGGATTGCAGCAGGGTCTGGGGGGATGTCTGAGTTTGGGCAGTGGGACTCACAGGGTGGCTGAGAGAGACGCTGGGAGAGAGAGGCTCTCAGCCAGATGAAAATTTTGGATTGTGGCTTGTAGGACCTGGCAATCTGGGCACCCTTGTCATAAGCATTTCGAGGCACTTTGGGTTCTGTCTTTCCCAAATGAGCACTTGTTAGTCGCCTTGATGTTAATGAGAATTACATGCACACATCAGGAAAGATAGTCCCTCTACAATGGGCAAGTGACAGCTAAAGTGCATCAGTCAGCAGGGAAACAAAAGAGGTCATAATTTATGTAAAAGGTTCATTTTTAATGTAAATTCTGCCCCCAAATGCTCTGCTTACCAGCCTGAATCTGTGGTATTTGGCAGTGGAAAATGAAAGGGGTGAGAAACTCACTGCTGGCAGGTAAATGCATAATGTGATAGATTGATTTAAAATCCTTGTCATCTTTCTTTTTCACCTGCATACATAACGATCCTCTGTTAGTCATTAGGGCTCCTTGTACCTTCAGCACGCCTAAAAAAAATACCGGCTTTGAAATGATACTTCATTGTTAAGGAATTTTGTCAGCTAGCCCCATTTATCGATGTATCAAAGCCATTTTACAAGAGATAGGCTTCACTTTGGCACCGCTAAGCGCATGCATTACGTGCCTGGTGAGGACTGTGCATCTCATTCCAGCACCGAGGTGAAGTGCCAAGTGCCCCCGCGGTACATAATGAGACTTGTCACCCGCACTGGGACAGCAGGGAGACGTGACGAATCGGCCGCCCGATGTTTTCCTCTGGCCAGAGATGAGAGGAGCAGGGACAATGAGGGGGTCGCAGCTGACACATGCTCAGGGTGGGACTCTGCACCGGGAGTAGCTGAGGACTCTGCTGTTGGAGCCCCGGGGTGGGGGTAACATATGCCACCGAGCTGCATTTTTTCTGTTGATCTATGTACACCTCCTCCCCAGACAGCAAGAAGCCGAAGCCAGGAAACAGTCTTTTCTGCAGCCATATGTGTGTTCTGCAACACGGGGTTTTTTCAGCATACCGGTGATAACGGAGGGTGTCACGCTGTGTTGTGACCAAAATTTTGTAGCATAAGCCAAACACAAAAAGAATACTACCAAGTACTACTCCAAGCTGTGTCAGGCTGTCTTACGATTAAATCATTTTCTTGTCCTTTTGTTAGATCTTTACCTTGTGTTGCAAGTCAACTGCACGGAGAAGTTAATGTCAAAGCTCCCCTTTTAGAGCAGGCAGGTAGGAGGTCTTCGAACTGAGGGGATGCGGTGCGAAAAGACAAGGACTGAGCAAGGAGAAGAGCCCATGGTTGTTTGGATCTTTCTGGATTTTCCATACACCCTAGAAACAGAGGATGCTGCAGCAGAGATAGCCAAAGACAAGGCTTTCCTGTGTGTAGTTTATTATCATGTCAGTTCAAGGAAGCTGAACTCAAGTGCAGGCTGTGCACTGAGACACATCAAAAAGAAAATATTGTGCCAGTGATTTCTACTCCAAATTATCCTACCAACACAATTTCTCCCTCAAAAGAAAAATCTCTACCCAATTTGCTGCCTTTCAAACACTCATAGCCTAAGCTCTGCAGCCCAGGGAGGACTCTCTGCCTCCATTAAATCATACTGAAGCTATAAAGGATGCCACAGCTTCCTGCCAGCAATACCTACTGCACCTTCCAGACGAGAAACTCAAAACACACAGGATTGCTGTGAACTGAACGTGTATTTTTCAGGCTGAAGTTTCATAGCTTAAACAGTAAAAGAGGGCCCCAAGACACAAGGAAACTGTTGCTTTATACTGGCTCCCACACTCAATTTGTACAACTCACTGAACACAGTCACAGGACTCAAGGAGTCCTGACCATTAGGCTTCTACCCACAGCTATCAAAGGCTCCTAAGCCTGATCCTTTCCATTCATTGCCTTGCCTTTTCTTTTAGGAATATTATTAATGATCCTAGTCCTATTTTCTAGTTACACTACTTAACATCCATGTCTCTCAAGGCCAGGATTTCAAAGGACTGGTATTACTTCTAATTACATGCTTCATTTTGTAAACTCTTGTGTTTAGAAGATATTAATTAGATTGGCCTGGTTAGTAGTATTTTCAATTCACGATTTTACCATGCCTTGTCCATTTGGCATTTCTCCCAGGAGCTCAGCTGCTGGACTCAGGACATAGTTCGGGGACACTTCCAGGTCTCTTGGCAGAGAAGAAACCCTGGGGAAGTTGAAGCTTTTGCACGCGAAGACTCAGAAGAGCAACAAAACGTATTAGTTTTAAACAAGCTTCTCGAGTTTTAAGCCAATCAAGTCAGTCCAATGACTTTAGAGGTCCTGTTTGACTTTTTTTAGTACCAGTAATACTGAGTTGATTCAGTGTGAACTCAAATATCTAAACCCTGTTCTAGGCAGAGTCAAGATAGAGGAATTCATCTCCAAAAGCTATATGTGCTACTTGTGCCTCATTTAATCTCCAAAGGCCAATAAACGCAACAGTAGGAACACATGCAAGAGTTGTGCATGAAAGCCAGGCCCAATAGAAATGGTTTAGCATCTGCTAGGTATTTATGGGAACCAGCAGGAGCATGCAAAAAGACATGGGAAAGGCAGAGAGAATGGATGAGGGCTCATGAAGTGAACTTAGCCATTCCAAATGAAGCATGAAAGAAGTTGTGCTTCATAAGGGTGCAGACCTGGAAACAACCTCTCTCTCTCTAACCAGCAAATCTATTTTGAAGTGAACATTATTCTGTGTTCATCATTCTCCGTGTTTGCAAAAATTTACCACGCAGAGGAAAAACTGTTATCATGATAAATAGAAACTGCAATCAAGCCTAATTTTTGTCACCACAGTATTATGGGTGCAGTTGTGAGAGTTGTGCTGAGGCTTGGCTAAAAATATTCCTACCGCATTTTGCAAAGTTTATAGGCTGATCTGACCTGGCAGTTCCTGTGTTTCTATCTAGTCTAGTATCCTGTCTCTGAGAAATGCCAACACCTGCAGCTTCAGAGGACAAGAGATGAAACTTCTGACAGTCTGGTGGCACAGTTTACCCTATAAAAATATTACCCAGAGTCATAATAGCAAGAGATTGATTACTGAAGCCAAACTAGTTCTGCTCATTAACAAATGCCCCATATGCAATAATAGCATACTATTTACAGCTCATATGCATTAAAAAACAAAAAATCTTTGCTTTATCACTAACAACATCACGAACTTTGCTCCTGGAGCGAGTCCAAAGAAGGGCGACTAAACTGGTCAAGGGGCTGGAAAATAAAACTTATGAGGAGCGGCTGAGGGAGTTGGGGCTGTTTAGCCTGGAGAAGAGGAGGCTGAGGGGAGACCTGATTACAGCCTACAAATACTTGAGAAGGGATGGTGGGGAGGTGGGGGAAGGGCTCTTTACATTAGTGATGGGTGATAGGACAAGAGGAAATGGGTATAAGCTTAGTCAGGGGAGATTCAGGTTGGATGTTAGGAAGTATTTCTTCTCTGAAAGGGTTGTCAGCCACTGGAATAGGCTGCCCAGGGAGGTGGTTGAGTCCCCATCCCTGGATGTGTTTAAGAATAGGGTGGATGATCTACTTGAGGATATGGTTTAATGGGGATTAGGGATGGTTGGACTCGATGATCTCTAAGGTCTTTTCCAACCTAGAAATCTATGAAATCTATGAAACTTTTAGCAGCCGTAGAACCATGCATAGAGACAACCATCTTATCCACAAGTTGTCACGCTCTCTTACTACCTTTTTCTGAACACAGTAAAGGTTAAGTTATTTAATCTAGCAAGATAAATTCAGTTGTGAGCTATAAGAAATAGGAAATGCTCCTGTAGGTTTAAAACCAAGGAGATCCAAATTTAAGATCTCAGCTAAAATTATAGAAAGCCATCCATGTGCCAACCTTATAATGTAACTGTACACAGCCCAACTCACATTACTAACATGGTCTAATATTTCCTGCAAATTTTGTCTGAAACTATCAAACATTCTATTCTAGTTTGATAATGTTTAAATATTTTTTGCAATTGAAAGTATTTGTGTGCATATATATCACGTATGACTGACAGCTCCTTAGTTCACTTACTTCTAAACAGGAAATTACACTGTAGATTTTTCTTCTAAGATTTCTGATAATGTTCACACATATGGGTACATACACATATATATACACATATGCACAGTATATAGCTGGTTGTTAAAGCCTGTGGTTTTTACACTTACATTTCTTGTGTGACAAGATGGGTTCACATCTGACAAGTCCCTTTAGCAGGAAAGATGATAAGAAATTTCTCTTTGTGAGCATTCTGCTTCTTCAGAGTCACCCAACACCATTAAAGCCTTCCTGGTTCTTCACTAACCTACCTTAATTATTATTAGTTATATACTAATAAGAAAATTCTGTGGCAGACAGGGCAATTCTATACAGCCACAGACAGATCAAACTGGATCTTTAATTGCATTTAAAACATGAGAAGTATAAATTCTATATAACACTATTGAAGCTAAGAGGGATAAATCATGGTGTGCTGGTCTCTGTCCTCCTAAGAGACATGAGATAATACACTGACAGGAAAGCATCTGGTAAATACATACACAGAGCTCAAGGAAAGTGTCTCATGAGTTTCATGTTAATTATTCTCTCTTCTCCTGCACACTGGTTCTTAATGGACAAACAGACCAATGTGGATGACCACATTTCAGGTACATATGGGTTGTTTTCCTAAAAATGCCAAAGATCTCCTCTGAAGACATCAGACTTAGCCTGAGAGAGTCGTCTGCACCTGGGCCAGCTGCCACAGGAATGTGGAGAAGACAAAAGGGCCACCTCCAACGGAACTCATGGAATAAAACATAAAGAAGTCCTTGCAAAGGCTGCCATGCCCCTGCTTTTGTCCCCAGCTGGCAGGCAGCAACTGGCAGCCTGCAGTGCTGGAAGTCTGAGCTGCAGAGCCTTCTGGTGCTTAGGAGAAACGGACAGCTACTGAGCTTGTGGCAAAAACGAGATGTACGTTCTATTTATACACAACAATCATGTGCACACATCAATGACTGTATTATACTATCCGTGGCCAAGTATATTGCCAGACAGTACTGGAATATCATGGTCTCTGATGAACAAGATACTTTCTTCAAGTAGTATTCAGAGATGAGACTTCAGGGTGTGAGGAGCTATAGGGAGCACAGAAAGTGAACTATGGAGGTGTGTCTGTAGCCATGTGGGCCACTTTTGTGTGTCTGCAAAGAAGGATTTCATCCACCTCCAAGAAATATTGTGCAAACAGTTGAGTCCTCTGTCCCCCCCGACATTTCTCCCACTGCCTTCTCATTCTAACAATTTTAAATTTACCACAGTGCATCGATTTTCTATTTGAACCTCCCACTTTTCTTTGTGTCTTTATTTTCCCCCAGAAAAGTAGTTGGTTAATACAAAACACCATAGCCATGAAATCAAGAGCTTTTCTTTCTGTTCCCAGTTCTGGCACTGCCTCCCTCCATGCCATCAGCACATATCAGGCTCTCACCCTTCCCATATATACAGAAGATTGTCATGCTTGCACAATTGGAGGAACTTGCTGGTTACATTTGACCAGCCCCCTATAAATACCAGGAAATTTAAGAGCAAGGAACTCTCTACATGCCATACGGCATTGATATTAATATATCAATAAATTCCTCTCTAAGTGCAACAGATGCTCAAGTCAGTAGTTTCACCGTACAATTCAATGCACTGTTGTGTCCTTTCTGTGAGCAAGAATAAGCCAGATGCTTTTCCACAACATATTGGCAGAAATATGGTGCTATACAGCGAGAGAAAGCAAACTTTACCTCCACTACAGATGAGTCTCTACTGAACTGCTTTTTAAATCTTGCTTTCTTAAAGCTGATTAATTTTGGCAAAAGATTTACCCACTGACAGTTATGCAGATGATCAGATACTGCTGGAACTGAGACTGATGCATCAGCAAGGAATATGAAACTCCCCTAATGTCACAATTATATTTTTTCTTATTTCTTTTTCTAATACCATTAGACAAAGGAAACAAATTCGTGATTTTCATTTTCCCCCATTACTATTTTTTTTGCTTTTTTATCTTCTCTGTTCATTCTCATTTATCTTCCTTCTCATTTCCGCAGAGAGCAAACAGCACTAACCTGCTTTCCCCGCTTCCCTAATTAAATATAATTTTAATTATTTTTACTTCACCCTTACCCATTAGTTCTCTAAAGTTCTCTTCCAGCTGCATATATTAACACCTCTCTATTCTAATCATTCTCTGGTGCAAATATCATCACCTAATTTTGGCACTTGAAGCTTGCTCTTTGATCCTTTAATTGGCATCTACTGTTGAATTCCTGGGAGGCTATGCTCTTTCATTACTCACCTCATCAATTTCTAAGTCTCTCTACCTGACTATATTTCAGGGTGTGCTTTCACAAATGGTTGAAGACACTTGAAGAAGTTGTGGCCACCAAGAAGTAATTCTTCTGCCACCTCAACCTCCCTGGGTGTATGTTCCCACCGCATTGCTGGCACTGGCATTACCACTTGTTCAACCACACAGTCAGCCAGACCACAACTCTTCTTTCCATTCTTTGTGCTTTTTTAGGCAGGGTAAATTTCCAGCAGGTCGGTTAATGTCTGCCCAAGGGAGAGAGCAGGGCTAGGAGCCCAGACAGAAAGGCAGGGCTACGTCTTTCGGCCCAGGGCACACGGACGGATTTACAGCGTGCATGAAACTGTTGCCTAGTAAGTGCAAAAACCACACAGTGACAGGAAGAAACGTGCATTTAGAATCTTTCCAGCTACCACTTTTCTGTTTTAATCACAATCAGAATTTTATGTGGGCAGTGCATTACCCTTTTGGGGAGGGGATTGTTATTTGCTTCACTCAACTATTGAACTTCACCAGACCTTCATTTCAGCCCAAAGCAAAACACACAACAAGGAACCGACAGGTCTTGCAATCCTTAGTCATCGACTTCACAGAAGTTTGTCTGGAGGGGAGGAGGGAAAGCCGTTAACGAATAGGTCTAAAAATAAATGCAAGGGTTCCTGACATTGTTTTCTGGTCTTCTGTATTCCCTTTATGAAGGAAAAAAGAATAGAGGGATTGGAACTGCATTTTAGTCTGTTGTTAAAATTCAGAACCCAAGAAAATATGTAAGTAATAGCAGGACTCAGAAACAAGAGCAGGGTCTTGATTGTAGCCATGATGACCTTCACTTTCATTTTTCCTGGGGTTTGTGAGACAGAAAAGAAATCACTCACCATTACTAATAACCCTTCAAATTATTTGTTATAAGTTTAGATATCCAAAGACTTAAAGGATTATTTTTCCTCCAAAGACTAGACCACTTTTATAAAATAAACCACTATGCTACATTTATGAGCAGTATCTTAAGCTCTTACATGTTAGAGAATATAAGGAAAGCTCTAATTGTTTCTTTCAGTATCTTCAGAGAACCTGTCAGAAATTCTCCCACATCTGCACTAGCCAAATACACAACTTCTCTAGCGATGTATCTATCTATGTCATAAGACAGGCTTAAAAAAGAAGTAGCAATATTGATCTTTCAGAAATCCATACAAAACTATTTAGGGTCATCTATCTTGGATACTATAATTATAGAGCTCAGCTCTGGCTGTTAGATTCCTCGATACATGCTGAAAGCTAGTAGTTTGAGTATTTATTTTCTCCTTCAGAGTATCTCATTGCAAACCACCCTAAGACATTCAAACAAATCCACGAATTTTCTTGATGGTTTACAAAAGTGAAAAAGTCATTTCTTAGGGATTTTTTTTTCTGTTATGCAAGATACATATAACAGGCAAACCTCCATTGGGATCTGGAGTTATCTGGGGTCTGTCATACTGGTGTAAGAGAGTACAAGTTTTCTCACTTTTGCCTTCTGATGCTCTCCCCTACGCTGCTGCAGGGGAGGGAGCCTGTGTGGGGCTGAGCTGCCTACCATGCCTACCAAGGTCAACCGATAACAACTTATTCCATCTTTTTTGCCGTTCCAGACAGACTTGACTTTATTTCACAGAGTTTAAGATCCCAAAGGATCATCGGCTCACATTATACAACCTTCAGTATACAGAAAGAAAGTATAATTCACTTCACAACCTTAGGTCAAGGGCCAATTTAACTGGTGTAATTTGCTGTAGGACTGGCTACTCACCTGGCTCGCTGCTTCCGAGGTGTTCATCCTGGTCCTCTGCCCCTGCAGCAGCCACAGTTGTTCCAGCTGTTCCCCACAGTGCTCTCAGGCATTTTGCTACACTTTGCACATCTGCTGGGATCCTGCATCCTTCTGGCCTGGGTGAGAGCTATCCATCGCCACCCTGACTTCTGCCAGGCAGGAATCACAGAGGCCCAGGGCCACAGTGCTGTGCTACTTGCTACTATTATATATCCTCTAATTCCTACCCATCAAGTCACACTGCTCTTGTTTTTCAGGCAGTAGAGTGCCTTGAACAGAAGATGAAGATGCTATCAGCATTATTTCTGTGTATGTATCCTGGTTTGGTCCCCTTTTCTTTTAGGTTCTGCCCTCCCTGTGACTTTTCCCTGACCTTACCATTTGCTCTGTGTGAGTGCCTCTGGTTATTGTACGTCTATGCTCAGATGCTTTCCTGTTATTGCTTTACTTTGATCTGCTTTGTGTGTCCCCAGCAGACAAAATACAAGTTGGAGAAGGCTGAAGCTGTAGTCAAAAAGCATTAATTGGAAGTATAGTATACCTACCTGAGGGACAGGGGAATGAAAAAGACTTCAAAACCAGAAAAGTGTACTAGATGTAAGAGAGTTTGTCCACAGGTTCCCATTTTTCTTCTGATGTAGTTTAACGTGGCAGTCCAGCTTACAGAGACGAGCTGGGTGCTGTGCTTCACCACTTTGCTCAGTGAGCACTAGCTCAGGAAAGTGGGTAAATATTACATAAACTGTTATTAAAGACAACTTTGGAAAATATTCATCTACAGACCTAGGGCTGGCCACTATACATTTGAATTTTCGCTCTTCATCTCACCAGCTCAAAGCCTTTGTTTTGCTGGAGGGCAGTGTGCACCTGGCTGGCTGGTGAAGCTAGTGCATCCCAGATGGGAGGCAGAACACGGAGAGGATCATCCAGGCCGGGAGGCAGTGGTCTCCTCTGCATTGATGCAGAGACAGGTCACCAGCTCAAATCCCTTCCCCAGCTCTGCTTATCTCCTGAGATATAATTACTTGATCAAGCCTCAAGTACATCAAAGACAAACTTGATCTCTGATATGTTCTTGGGACAGTGAAATTTTACAGTCAGGATGAAGCACGCAACAGGAGCTGTTACAGTCAGGATGGAGCTGGGAACAGAATATTTTTGGATGGATTGACTACATTCTTCTTCATGAGAAAAGACCAGTCTGAAGTCTGATTCATTGCATAAAAATTAAAATTATACACAATAGACAATTGGGGTGTATTGGCTATAATGCTGTGAATATAGTTCAAAGTTGAAATGGACCTCTGTGATCATCTAATTTGATCTCCTACAGAGCATTAACTATTGAAATTCCCTGAATTCTTGATTTAAAATATAGTTCAACAAAATTTATTACAAGCCTGTGACTAATTATCCTCGTTACTAAACAATTGTACTTTTATCAGTGAAAATAGAGATTAAATGTTGTAGTTCTATAGTGAATGTAACACAGTAAAACACTGGTTCCTTTTCTCACAAAACATTGAATTTACAGGTTAAAATTCATATCAAATTGTAAGTATGTAAATAGAGATTTTCATTGCTGCGACAGCCTTAAAAACAGTTGAATACACACAGTGTTGGCATTATCGAAACCCTGTGTAGAAACCTCGTTTGTATCCAAAGTCAGTTAATCTCTTTCCAAAATGCATTATAAATAAGAATTGATTTGGTAACATTTTAAAATTGTATTATCAAGAAAGTCAGGTCTAAACGTACCATTTTAACTTGATTTGCCATTTCTCATTATCATTTTACTATTTATTTTGTCCCATTTTTCAATTTAATGACTTAAGTATTGCCCTTGAGATGCTCCTATTTATAGCATATCTTAGAATTTATTAGGTTCACAAAAATTCAGTCGATGATGTTGACCTTTACAAGAAAGAATCACTCAGACTCCTTAATTCCATTTCACTTCATTGCAGTGGTAGCTATCTTTCTCCATTTTATCTAAATTTTACTTATTATTGCACTATCCTAAGGCTGCCTCAAACTGGAGGACATTTTCAAGCTTCAGTTTTGATAGCTTCTTTATTAAATCCAAATTGTCTCCTTTTGTAGTTTTCCTTTTCACTGAAACAGGCAAATAAACTATGTAAGAAAGAAATGTTAGTTAGTGAGCTCCTATTGTAAAGTATATTCTGCAAAGACAGACAAGCCTTACCTTCCACAAAAGCATGGCCAAGTCCAGACCAGGGCTCAGAATCAAACTGAAAGAATGACCATCTGGGTCACCTCACAGTAATGTGGTTTATCTGCTTAAAAATTAATTGAAAGACCAGGAGCATCAGAAATACCAGCACACAAGAAGAAAACCATGCAAAACTGACTTAGTAGATTAGGAAGAGGTTAAATAAAATGTCAGCACAGGGAGGAACTTACATCACTGAAAAACTTCAGCGTATCAAGTAGGTAGTGTGACTACTGATTCACAGAAAAGAAGGTGATGGCAGGTTAATTAACCACATTTCATGTAGCTGTAGAAAGATCACAAAAGGAGCAGAGACCTCAGAAATGGTAGTAAAAGTGGCTATATTTTAACTTTCAAAGCTGGAGTTGGCATGCGTTTTGTTTGTAATTGCTGTCACTAACTGCTGACTGTTTCATTCTGGGCGTACGTGCCCAGTGAGCAACACCTCAACACAGAGGATCATTTAAAAACTCAAGAGAAACTAGAAGGACTGTGAGTCCAGACATAATCACAGTATTTACTCAACCAGAGCCAAATTCAAAAGCAAAAGCTCCAATGCAACAACATAACACACACAAGAGGAAGGTATTTACCATGGTCATAAGGTGATTTTGCCACACAAAAGGGTCAGGGGAGCTCACAGTTCCAACCTTTCTCCTCACTCTCCTATGATTATGAAAAAAAGCAGCAAAATATCCTCCTCTCTGCAGGCATAACATCCTTTCTATCTCGCAGGGCATCTCTGCTACCCAGAGTCACCTCATAATCTTGGCTACTAGGAAAGCCACTGGAGCAGGCGAGCATCCCAGCCCTGCTGAGGCATCACGACGCAAATGAAGTGATGTCCAAATCCAGACTCTGGAAAACTCTCCTCCTCTCCAGTTTAGACAGTCAAACCTACACGTTTACAGCATGCATTTGCAGACAAATGGACGCTACCTTAGAGACTCTGAGGGGACTTGTAACCTTGTAACCATGCCTGCTGTGCGTGGTACTCTGGGAGAAATCCAGCAATTGTAATGATCGCAATTACAGTACCCAGTGTCTACCTGGTAACAGCAAATCAGTTTATTACTATACAAGATAGGGATAAAAGATAAGGACCATTTCATTTCGTAATACACAGATTAAAACAGAGATCTGCCATAATAAAATTGCAATAGAAAAATACAAAGCAGGAATATATCCTTCTAGGTTATACTTATCAATCAAGATTCCCGCAGTTGCTTGTGTGCTGGAGCTAGCTCGTGAGGCTGGGTGATTCGCCTCCTCACCCTGAGGGCAGGGGTTTTCCCGAAAGGACAACACCTTCTCAGCTGTCATGGTTAGAGATGGCTGTCTCTGCCTGTCACCTTTACCATGCTGGAAAAATCTCCTCCTTTTCTATCAGGGTTCGCCACTTAATTTTCTCTGACAAGTCACATGGCAATGTGAAAAACTAGGTTATTATCCTTTCCATTCTTCCTTGATGTTTCCATGAGTCACATATCCATTGGATCCCTCTGCTACTTTTCCATGACAGGTATTTTTGGCGGGGGAGGGTGAAAAGGAAAGGAGGGTGAAATTTGTCATCTCATAGACGAAAGTCTCTGGAGTGCGCTATTTATGGGACGCATCTACCTCCTCACTGACCTTGCCTCCTCTGCACATTTATATATCCATTAGAATTTATTAACTATGAATACATTAGGCTCCAGGTGCATAACAAAGTGTCTAGAAAACGTATTTTAATAAAATATCCAAACAGCATGTCCAGATAATGCCTGCAATGTCCCCATATGTCTCACTACACAGATCACACAGCTTAGTATGTCCTGGTGATATGACCTGCAATGGGTATCATCAGCTACGTTCATTACCATTTAAGATAGGACAAAAAGGCAAGCTACTATTAAGTGTTTTCAGTTTTCTAACTGTTCTATTTGATCCTTAAGAGCATAATATTTTAATTAAGGGTTTTTTTTTTTCCATTATGGAAATAATTTTGAAGCAACTTTCCTCCTGGTTGCTTAAGCAGGTTCATTACAATGCAATGCAATTTACCCAGCTGGACAGGTCCGCAGGTGGCCAGAAACCCATTAGAGAGGTATCTACCTACTACAGGGGAAACTAATATTCAGGAGACAGGAAATCTCACAGGGACTTCGATTTTGCCAGGCATTAACACAGTTGACTGGGTAGCAGGTGGCTGGAAGCATAAATTTCCCTGTAACTTATTTATTAGGGCTCCCATGCCTCCCTTCTTCTAGAATTATAACATGCTCTTGGCATTGATAAACCCCAGCAAGGGCACACTGTAAAGACACAAGTAGCAAAGTCTTGATAAATATTTTTTATCTATTTGACCTAAACCATTTGAGTCAAACTGGAGTCTTATGTGGATTTTTTTTTGATTTTATTTTCTGAGGAGAAAATAAAGTATTCCTATGATGCAAACCTCCTAATTTAGAAATAATATATAAGAGCCTGTCTTTCTGAACAAACAAGAGTCAAAGAGGAATTGCGTTCTTCTGTCACAGCTCCAAACCTCCTTTCAGCCAACTCTCTGCTTGGAAAGCTCTCCATCTACTTTTTTTCCTACACCATAATCGGTTTTTCCTCTGTGGCTTTTTCCCCTCTCTGTGTTTCCATGATGTTTTCTCTCCTGCTAAAACCCTAGCCCCCACGGTCATTCCTGTGAAAATTATTTGAGCCACGAAGTTCCGTTTCCACTCAACATATGCCTGTGTACTGTTTGTGTGTTTCACTTAGCTAGTGAAAGGAGCCCCAAAGGAGCTCCTCCGTAGTTCAAGCTTCCATGGAAGGAAAGCTCGTCGCCACACTCACCAGCTCTGAAGAGGTTTATTTCTGTGTCTAACGAGAACACAGAAAATGGTGCAAGGATTCCCACTGGCTTAGTACTCCCTGCTCCGTGTGCCACACATGTCCCATGTCACACAGTCTGAGACACCACTATCTCCCATACTGCAGAAAGAGGTCCTGGTGAGGCTGGAGAGCTGCAGTATCCATCTTTCAAGCCCAAAACTTTTTGGAAAAAGCATTGCTTTATGCAAATTAAAAAAATACTTCTCCCTGCCCACTCTCTGCTAATACCCATACATCTTTTCCTGGAACTCCAAGTCAGCAACAGATCCAGAAAGTTGATATAGTTACTGTAAGCATTTGGAGAATGGAAGTAGGTCTTATGTCTGCTTCTAAGAAATTTCATTAATAAGTAAACATATCCATAAATATTCTGTATAAAACAGAGGCTAGAAAGACATGCATTTCAGACACTTAGAAGCAGGAAAAGCAAGAAAGGATTTCTTTTTGCAGACTTTTCCTGTAAATTATATGGGAGAGCTGCATAAATCTTCCTTGACCTGGTTTAGCCATACACTGTGTTTTCCTGTTAAAATATTCACATACAATTAAGTATCCACAGGCAGACAGAAGCAGAGATCATGGAGGAGTCTGCCACAGAAATAGACTCCTCCTTCGCACAATACAAATTAAAAAAATCTCTAGAATGGTCAATGTATATTTAATCTGTTGAAAACTGTCTTTAACTTATTGTCATTTCCTTCGTCCTTTCTCCCAAATCATTCCAACTTTTCTCTGTTAAAGTTGGCACACAGAAACAAATCATTAGTTATTTTTCTTTTTCTCAGCCCTTTAGTACCACACACTGTTACTTGACAAATTCTGCTGGCTTTTTTCACGCACATCTCATCTTAATGACAGTCTAAGACCTTTTAAAACGAGCCGTTAAATAATAAACTCAACCACAAATATACAACCATTGCAATAAATTCACATTAGACGTTCAGCCACTATGGCAATAAGAGGTTAGATGACTAGAAAGACATTCTTAAAGCCACTTAAAACACAATTACAAAGGAAATGCTATCAGCTGTGTTTTCTCTTTTTTAAAAAAAAAAGCAAACAATGCACTGTTGCTTCAGCACCTTCAGTTCTTTGCCTTCCTTCAACATGGAAGAAAAAAGGGCCATTTTTCAATCTCTTAACCCCAAAGAAAACATCCACATCAGCCTCAGGGACACCTGGATTTGGCCCCAAAATATTTTCTTCATTGCTGTGTTGTGTAGAGTGAGCCACATTTCTCCTTTGGAATACATGAGGCAAACAAGTGCCTCCAATATCTGTGGAGACCTACCCTGACCCTGCCTAACAGGGTTTAGCCATGAGAAGGGAGTCACCACAGTGTGACTATGGGCAGCCCTGAGCTGGTGTTTCTTAGCTTGTTGGAACTTCCCAGACCAGAAGTTCCCTCTGCCTAAAATAGAATCATAGAATCGTTAGGGCTGGAAGGGACCTTCAAAGGCCATCTAGTCCAACCCCCCTGCAAGGAACAGGGATATCTCCAACTAGATCAGGTTGCTCAGGGCCTCATCCAACCGGGCCTTGAACGTCTCCAGGGATGGAGCATCCACCACCTCTCTGGGCAACCTGTTCCAGTGTTCTAAATACACCTCGGGGAGAACTTCTTTGGACCACATTGTATTCAGGCCACCTGTGTTTCCTTCTGAGTCACTGGGCACAATATGCAGTCAGGACTGATGGCAGGTCCAAAGCCTTTCTTTTGCTCCTTTTCCCTCATCACTTGTGTTTCCCACTGTACAGTGGCTCTGCATAGGTAGGAGCAAGAGAGAGCATTGCCTCACTCAAACTGTCCTGGAGGCTTATGGTAAAAGTACTACCCTGGGAAGTAATAGGTGTTTCTTAGCAAACTGAGAAACACTGCTTCTGAGCAGTGTTCTGAGCAGCTCCAAGGTAAGCAAACACCATCACATCCTCAGCAATTGGGCAGCCACCCTCAAAAAAACAACGTACTTAATTTCAAATCATCAAGACACTAACTCCAAATGCAGCCATGCCAGGCACCATCAGATACATCCTAAGACATGGTGTTTGATGTTGGCTAGTCTCAGAATACTTTGTTCCACATGCAGGAGCCTCACATCAACCTACATAAGATACTAAGCCCCCTATTTAAACAATGGGAAAAGTATTTCATTCACATGCTCTACATAAGTCTTCAGGAGTACTCCGTCTCTGCAGTGATCGCAGAAGCCTATACACCTAACTTCAGCAATCTGAATTCCCTCTGCCAAGACTAAGCACTCACTCAGAAGGTTTTTCACTGCCTAAATAATGGTGGCAGGTGATCAGAATCTGGCCTAATATCACATAAAAGTCCCTGCAGCTGAATCATGCCCAAAAATTTATTCAACTTAATTATCTGGTAGGAAAAAACACCTTGCTCATGATGTTGACTCTTTGTGGAGTTAAGTTGATACAAGCTGTGTATTTTACTTGTTTCTTCTCTAATATGTTTTGTCTTAACTTTTTTTAAAGTCTTTCTATTGCTTTTTCTCCCTTTTCATTTAGGCAAAAGTATTGTTTACTATCTCGTTAAGCTCAACTGAGAACAATCACAAGCTCCATTAGACCACACTGACAATATATGGCTTTAATTATTTTTTCACACAAAATTCTCACACTGGAGCAGAGTAACAGAGTGGTTGTGACATCTTGCTACAAATTCTTACGTGGGAGTGTGTGTGGTGGGAATGGAGCCTGGGGAGGGTTGATGGAGAGGCAGGAGAACGCAGAACTGTTCTTCAGGGCTTTTTTTAAGGAGAAGAATCTTGGTGAAATAGTTCTGTATGCCACATATGTGAAAAGTACTTCCATCTTTAATGTCATCTGGTCAGAATTATACATTCAGCATACACTAAAATCTAAATCAGGTCATTAGTTACTTCTGGAGATGATAATCATACTTTCATTAAAACTTTTAAACAGTTTTGAGCCAATAGATTTCCATAACACTTAATTTGTAAGCCATATTCTGCTATTCCTGTATTTGATGTTTAGCCTATCTTACGGCACCGTAAAAAGTCCTGCCATCTGGCAGAACAATCACAACTTTCCAAATTAGAACATAATTCTATACTTTCTTGGTTTGTTACCTTGGCAAAGCTTTTGTCCCAAAATATGAATTCTCCTTACAAGCTAGAAAATATTTCCTAAGATATTTAGAGCCAAAAAACTTTCGGTACAAAGTGTCTCTCTTTACCAATTGCCTGCCTCTAAAAGCAGGGAAAAACAGGCCTCAGCATCCTTAATGCTCTTGGCTTTCACTTCATCAAGGCTTTTCTGTTGAAACATTCAATATTGTTGATATGAGAACTCTTATGCTGGCAAGATGGTTTTCCTTTTTCAAGGGATTATAAAATAGTGTTATGCATTGAGAGGATCTTTATTCATATCCTACATAGTCGAGTTTATTCCATTGGCAAGCTTGCTGAGGTCTAACTCTTGGCCTTCCTTTTCCATCTCCAAGATATTTGCCATTACTTCATCTCTAAAGAACTATATTTTTTTCCTCCAATCTCCCATAAAGATACTTAAAGAAAAGGCTTGAATCTTCCAGTAAGTCAATTTAAGGGAATACGTGCAACCTGTGTACACCCTCCAGGGACACCAGCAGAGGCTGCGTCAAGTCTCCCAGTGGGACAAGGACAGTTGCACTCAGTTTTCCTACAGGTATGAGGCTGCTGGCAGCGGAGGTGTAGGGCAGCTTTGCAGGGGTCCATGAAAGGCCAGGTGGAAAGCTCTTTACTCCTTCAGCTTTCTCATAGTTTCCTGATATTTTCAAACTACCTGGCTTGGTCCTGTGAATTGACATGACATCGTCAACTTTCTGGTAATTTAGTGAGGACTTCAGAAACATAATTTTTATTCCAGACTCCATTTCCTTAAAACAAATGGTTGGTGGATAGTGAGTGTATAAATATGCACAGAACTCCAGAAATTTCCAAAATTGCAATTCAATTGTTCTATCTGTGATATCTGTTTCTCAGGGGCCCTTAGCCTTTGTCAGTGAGATCCTGATGGTGAGGAACAGATAACTTAATTACTTTGAAATTAAAGTTTCAGCCTCAGTGTTACCTAGCAATATGTGCATCGAAAGCATAATGTTTTAAAAGCCGTGGGAAGGTTGCCAACTAGTCAAATATTGTCACAGTTCTGATTCTTCTCCAGCTCCCCTGATAGGCACTCAGAGATGAGACCAGCCTTGCAAGGAGGAAAGACAGCTGGAATCAAGACATCTCCACTTATATATGCTGAAAACTTTGAAAGCAAAGAGCTGTACCTGGCTTTGGTTTGGGCATGCGGGTGCCCTCACTTCACGCCAGGGAATAAATGCCTCCCTCCTCTCTCTGCTGCCTGGAGGAAGCAGGTTCCTATTGAGTCAGATGGACAAGCCCGTTATAGACCCAGCTTTTGTAACCAGGAGGTTTGTCAGGGTGTCTCTGATATGCCCACAAGATTGCCATAGTGATTATACTGTGTTTACTGTGGATTTCTGCCTCCTGGTCCTCACTGTGAAGGCTCAATCTCAAAGAAGATGGAAGCCCAGGAAGCCATGGTAATCCTTGAAGAATTCACCTGTGCACCCCAATTCATCTTTTTGACCATGACTTCATAGATCTACCTGTTTGCTCCAGGCCTGTTACCTCTCTCAATTAAATCCTGCTGATGGGCAAAGGGCACCAGCTGTCATCTTGGCTGATATGCTCTACTCACTGGTTGGTTGCATATACCTTCACTGTGTCTCACTGCTGCTTCTGCAGGCTTTGGGACAGGGCCTGTTGTTTCGTATTGGGGCTGCTATGATGGAGTCCTGCTCCAAGACGGAGGCTGCAGAGTCCTAATATAGTAAAAATAAATAAATGAGACTCTGGGCAGCCTTTGTCCTGCTTCACATTACAGAGCTCAGATCTTTATCATATGGTTTCTTCTATGTATGTTTGTCCAAGAGAGAAACTTACTTTCTTGGCAAATGCGACTGGCCATGATAACTCATCCTGAGATGTTTAGTGCTCTTTCCAAGGGGAAATGTTCTACATTCTGCATTCTCTTCTGTGGATGCATCTTCAGAGCTGGATAGAATGAAATAGGAAATAAAGGATCACTGAGACAAAACAATGTGGAAAGTTAGGAGAAAGGGTAAATAACCTCATAGGCATTTACCCTTCCCTTCCCTGTCCCAGGATGGAGTAGCCTCTCTCTTCAAACAGATGACAAAACTCCTCTGCACAACCCTCCTGGCATTCTCCCTGCTAACAATCCTCTAGATGCTGCCTTAGAGAACCTGCTCGTTTGAGCTAAAACCCCGTGTTTGCACTGAAACACAGAAGTAGTTCATTAAACTTTTCTTAGATAAATTGTTTAGACTAAGTAATTCTCTCCTTTCCTTCCCTTGTGTTGCCAGCCTATTGTTTGTAGCCAGCATTCCAGGCTGCATGTGAGGAAAATGCTGATGTGTTTCCTGAGTTACAGACCCAAGCTTTATCTCAGCTTTCATTTAGGAAACTGGCTGCTTTATCATTTTATGCTGCTGTGTGCAATGTTTATTTTTTCCCCATTATTAACATTGTATAGGAGGATGTGCCCAGCCCCATCAGCTGTTAGTTGTATTGTGCATACCATACACATACACACACATGAACACCAAAAAAAAAAAAGGAATATACAGTGTAATAGTTTGAGGAAATCTACATACACAGATCACAAATTCCTTTTGATACTGGGGACAGCCTCTGGGTAACAGTGTCAATGTATAGCTATGTCCTTCACACGCTGTCTTGACTCCGGAGTTCGCTGGTATTCTCTGCTGTCTTTTACTCCCATTTTTCAATCAAAATCCACTGGATGTGACAAGGAGAACTCCTGCTCTTTGCACAGACCTAATGATGATCACCTATTCATCTGGAGTCCTCCTAGAAAGAAATAACTGCTCCCCAGGTTTTCCTCTGTTTGAATTCCAGGGAAGAAATTACTAAACAGTGACTCACCCGATGGATCATGAAAGCAGCGAAGGGGACCAGGGGTTACACATGAATCTTTTACTAGCTCTTCTGGTCAATAACAAACTAATTGGAAAAGTCAGAGACATAGTCCATGATTTAGAGAAGCTATGTTTAAGACAAAAAGAAGCCTGCATTTCCAATAGGATTTTGATTTAAGTCCAAAGAATGCACAAGTAGTTAAGAAAAGGAGGCAAACGCTTACTCTTTTGTCTACAAGAGATATCTCTTGGGCTAGTTCGAGTGCATTGATTTTTTCAATCAATTTTTGCAAAGCCTGTTTAACTGTTTGCTTTAACTACCGAAAGAGGTAAGTGCTGTGAGAAAAAGGTACTACAATATTAGAAAGAGGATCAGCAGGTTGTAGGGGCCGAAAGCAACTAAACTAGAAGATGTCATTACTGTGAAGATGTAAAATTGCCTGTTTGGTCCGTGTGCTGCCCATGAGGATAGCTTCTAAATCCAAAACATTCTCACATGTGGTAGCCATCACAATTATTGTCTGTTACTGCTTTTATCAAGTATAATGAATTCATTGCATGCAAATAGTGGATTGCCTTGGATTTCTGAAGGATCCTAAAAATAAGGTTATCATATACTCCTAATGTCAGGCAGTTCAATATTTCTTAGTGATTCTATCAATTGCCATTCCTGAACCACTTCTCTTTTAATAATAATGAGCATTTTAATCATAATAAGCATTCTAATAATAAGCATTTTCATTTTGAACTTTACCTACAACCACAGAATACTGAGAAAATGAGTTACCAGTTCAGTCTTTCTCTCCACATTGTTTATATACATTTGCTGACCTTCCTTTGGAAAGAATTATCTCTCCAAAATAATTTACATTTACTTAAAATGGAACAAAGGGGCCTGATAAAAACATAGCCTGTCAAAATCCAGCTTGAACTTAGACTTGCTGCTCAGGTCTGCTTCCTTCCCTCCCCACACCCAGTAATATTTTCTTTCTCTAATTCAAATCTTTTCAGTTCCATTTAATGGTCCCTTTCTCAACACCTCACTCTCAATATTGCACAGAACATAGGGTTTCAAATGTTTGCCCTGTGGTCATGCACAAAACTCACATAAGCAATGCCAGAGCTAAATAACAATCTCTGAGGCTTAGTTGTCTGAGAATTGGACCATGTAGATTCAATTTTCTGAACTTTCACAGACTTATCTTTCTTTATAACCTTGGTGAAATTTAAACCACCTTGGTGGTACTGCATTCCTTGCAAGTGTCTCAGCTCTCCAGCTGTATTTTGTTTACATCATTTAAAATTAGTCTCTTACTAACTGTGACACCCATCTCAAGGCATTCAGTTTAGTTATTTTTGGATCAATAAAAACAGACATACTGGAAGTGAGACATACTAAACCAGAACAGTATATAAAGATGTAGAACACTCTTCTCGTTGTGAGGCTGGTGTCTCCTGCAGGAGATACATTTACACTGCCCATGCAGAACCAAAACAGGATCTGAACTACACTGAATCTATATTCAGACTTACACTATATCCAGCTGCAGCACAGGGACATTCAGTTCCTTTGCTTTAAGCCAAGTTTCTATTCTTCGTGTTCAGGGGTCAGCACAGCATCAATGTGATCCTTTATTATATTCTAGTGCAACCCACAGGTGATGTTTAAGCCGTGGTATCTATTTATAATCTGAAAGAACTGATATAGTGCTCTCCCCTCCCACCGTTCCCTTCCCTCCTCCCCTCTCCCAGCCCTGGTGCCAGCAGCACAGAGAGGGCACCGAGGCTTCACGCAGGTGTTGTGCACCGGCGGCCAGACTGCCACGGTCTGACGAGCACAGGACATGGGACATCCCTCCGGTGGGAACTCAGGCAAGCCTCC
Source organism: Tauraco erythrolophus (assembly GCF_009769465.1). NCBI lineage: Eukaryota > Metazoa > Chordata > Aves > Musophagiformes > Musophagidae > Tauraco > Tauraco erythrolophus. The sequence continues at coordinate 16,373,796 of NC_141471.1, forward strand.
TCAGAAAGCCTGCTTCATATGAAGAACACTAGATGGCACACAACCACCGCTCTGATGGTTCTTTTTCGGTTCAGAAACCGAAAATTGGTTTCAAAGCATCAGCCTGGAATGTGACTGAAGGGCTGAGCGCAAAACACGAGTCTAAGTACGCCGTAAAAACCCACTGGGAAGATAACCTTTCCAATAAAACCTCACCCTGCTTCCTCCATCAGAATTATTATTTTTCTATTTATAACTCTGCCTAACTTGGCAGCTTCAGAAAGTAAACACAGATTTTACTTAGTGGCTTGTTGAGAAGCAAGGGAATACTGTCATTTCAGTACAACAAAAAATAACAGAGTGGCACGCAAAGTTAAGCCCACTTGGCTCAGCAACCTCTATATTTCAAAAGACAATGGCTGGGACAAGATTCAAGTGACATAATAACCCATTGCACGGATTCTGTTAAAGGATCTGTGCTTCACTTTGTCAGTAAAATCAAGTACTCACTTCCACTCTATATACCAATAAGTATTTTTTCCTTGTCCTAAGAAATCTAAAAGCCTAGAGAAACAGATACATTTTGCTATTTCAACTTCTTATGCTTTATTGTATCAGTGCTTAGCATGGGTCTGTTTTAATTCTGAGGGAAAAACAAACCACCCAATAAACATTCTTTCAGTCAAAAGAATCCTTTACATTCTGTTGTTCATAAAAATACAGCATATAACACAGAAAAGCATTTACAGGACTCCTGACACTTTATTTCCAAAGCATTGAAGCAATCAGTTCCTGATGCCACTTCACAGATTCATCACATCAGCACAAAGTGATGCAACTTGCGTGCATGGGTGAGGTTATGATTTAACTGAAAAGATGCGATCTTTCAACTTCCTGCGAACTGCTAGTAACTGGTATGGCTTCCTTGGAAAATAGAACCACGTCCATGATTACCTGATAGAGCTTCAATCCTAAACTCACCTAAGCAGGAAGCTGTAAATGTCAATTTACAGGTAGAAGGGTATAAATCCTTCCTTCCTTGTATTATTAAAAACTAGCTGATGTAGGGGTGGGGAAGGGAGACTTGACTCTGGATGATCCACATTCTCCTCAGAAGTGGCTCGAAAGAAGCCTGGTGGCCCCACAGGAAGGGACTCTTCTGCAAAAGCAACCTCAAGCTGTAGAGTCAAGACCAGTATAAAGCACCCTCCAGGTTAAGAGATGACTCATCCAGAGAGAAAGGACCTTCAGTGCTAACCAGAGGCCCTGGCAGAGATGAGTGCTGGGGGTTTTTTTTAACTTTCATTTCTGTTCAAGTATTTTCGCAGGTTTTGCATTTCAGGTTACCTGTTTTGAACTGTGTAAATAAGCAGTTTTGGTTTAACTTACTCTGGTTTGTGTCAAGAACAACTTGAGTAACTGGCTGAACATTATGGTATACAGTCCTCCAGGATGGCAATCCTGAAAAAATAGGGTCCTGGATATCTCTCCCTGTTTCTCCTCTTTGCCTCATATAATAAGGCATGTTTCCATGGAGTTGCAGGGACCAGTCTGGGAAAAGTAAACATCTTGGGAGAAGAATTTATCCCTGCAAGTATCATTAGTCTAGAAAGTTCTCCAGCACTAGGCAGAAAAGAGGGGGAGGAAGCATGAACAGATTAATGGAATTTTTAAGGGACATATAATAGTAATTATTGATATCTTATTTTTCAGTTTTAAACTAAACTCCTTTCTTACCAAACATTCCTGCCAGTTTGAGTTAAGTAATATCTGTCTCAAAGATGCCATGGTAAGAAAACTGATGAAAAATTTTTAGTACTACGTAAATCCATATGCTGGCTTACAGGAAATATACTTCCAAAAATACTATTGCAAAGTTGTGAGTGTATGTTGACAATTTGCTGTAACAGCTGCATATAATTAAGGGATGGAAAGGAGCTAAGTATACGTAAACAGTTCTCCCATCTTTTGTAAAGAGCCATAAATTTTTATGTTACTTGGAACTGTAGTTGCTAATTGTATATTTGCTGCTTGAATGAATGGCATTTTTGTTGGATTTGTTATTTATCCAAAAGATTTCATGCAAGACATTAGCTAAAGTTAAGCCATCTACATATCCACTTCTCCCATGTTTCTTTCACCTCCATACCATGCTACAAATTTATCTCATAAAATCCTCAGTTCTTCAGAACCTGATTTTTCACAGCATCACATGGGAATCAGCAAATTAATGATGAGGGATTGCAAGCTTCCTACCTGTGGGAACGATGAGCCCACCTGTCCCAAGCACAAGGACAGAGAGTGAGAAGCAACTTCAGGGGCCAGGATCCTATGCTTGGGACCAGCTGAACATCAATCCAGCTCTACCACTTTCAGAGTTACATTAGTACCTCCACATGATGTTGACCTGTTCCAATTGTACTAGACTAATGGGAAATAAGTGAAATAACAAAAAGCCATTCCTTTACAAAGGCATTGAGGTCTCAGTCAGATTCCTACCAGCCTATCCAAAAATGGTCTTGGGTTCTACCTGTGTCTTTAACATATATGCACCTAAATACTTTTCACTAACATTCTATGGTAATTCTTTAAAATTCGTCTCAGGGCCTTAGTAGCATATATTTTAATAAAACTACACAGAAATAAAATGTTAATATTTTTACTAACATTTTCTCTAAACATATCCTATTATTCTACTCTATATTTTCTTCTATCTACTGTACAAGAAAAAGTAAAAAACATGACTTGATCAGAGTCCAGAGGAAACAAGAGCAGATTGGAAACAGGAGCAGTGTGATCTAGGCTGTAAACCAGCAACAGGCTTCAGGCTGTAAATTGCAAACACTAAAAGAACATACAAGGGCTGTGGTGGATTCCCCATCAGTTGAGGCTTTCAAGTGAAGAGTGAAAAGCTCTCTGGTAGATATGCTTTATTCAAACAGGCATTTATGCAAGGCTTGTGTTATGAAGCAGATAAACTAGATGATGTCAAGGATCCCTTATGGCTTTACAGTCTGTGAATAAAGAGCCTCTTTCACTGTAACAGACTCGGTATTTCAGCTACTTCACATCCAATGTGGTGTTAGCTACAAAGCAGGAATTGTGTCAGATACTTCCAATGCTGCGAAGGCCCCTGCAGAACACAATGGGGGACAAGTGTGTGAAAGAAGTTCTTTCAGTCCCATCAGGTCAGTTGTTTGAGCACAAAGCAGTGCTGAGTAAAGAATTACAGTATCTTCGTTCTGTTCTCACATTATGAATCCCTTTCATTGACACATCCATGGACCCATTAAATGTGATATTATGGCTGCACAAACATGAAGTCCTCCAAAGCCAGGGAGAGGGATATAGGTCTTCTGTTTTGCCATTTCATGTAATCATTTCTGTTTGGGGCGAAAAAGGGGGAATTCAGAACAGAGTTGAACTTGGTTTACAAGAGAATCTTTCAGACTCAAAAGTTCAGCAGAAAAGTGATTTGTTTTTCAAAGGGTAAAAGAAAAATACTGACAGGTTGTCCACTCTGAATTCCAAATTAGAAAAAAAACTGCTCTGCTAATACAAGCTAACAGGTATTAGTGTCTAGGCAATAGAGGAGCTGGGTTACAAAAAAAAAAAAAAAAAAGATCACATCTGACGAAGACACTTTGTTTCTTATTGTAAAAATGAAACGATTTCATAGATGTAATCTGCAGCAACTTGATTATAGGAAGCGCTTGTAACAGTAACTATGATATCTTAAATGGTGAGTGCAAGTTGGCTTGAAGAACCCCAGGTATGTCTTGACTGTAGCTTCTGCAGTATTTTTGGCTAATATGCAGATATGCGTAAACTAGCTCTTCCCCATCTACTTCAGATATTACAAGGAACATAACCATGACACCACAGAGCTCAACTCCAGCTAACCACAGAGCCTTCCTGGGTGCGTACTGCAAACCATTCTAGGTTTCATTTGGCCATTTCTACAGAGCTATCAGTAACCAATCTGTGGAAGCCAGCTCAAATTATTTTTCATTTAACACTAGTTATAGCACTCACTGAAACACAGGTATAATCAGAGTAGCTGGTGACAAAATACAAAATAATTCTGAACAAAATAATTCTGAGCTGGAACAGAGAAGAGTACATATCCAACCAGAAAACTGTTTTAAGTCTTATTTAAAATATTTATTAAAGATTTAGAAGAGGGATAAACAGTACATTTTGAAATGAAAATTATACTCGTTTAGAATGGGTTGCATATCTACAGCTCACATAAATCACCAGTTATTTCTGGAATGTAAAAAAATATCTCAAGCAGAAATATTTTCTCTCACAATCCATTCTCAAAATCCAAACTCTTCTCTTGTTTACAGGAGTAAACTTCAGTTCTAAGGTCACTTCTTGAGGTTCTTCAAAAATAAGCATGTTAGATATGTCTTTCTCGGTGTAGCCTAGCTTTGTGGGTGTTTATATTTCTGCTGTTCCTTAACATTAGGCATAAAGACCAAAGTAAGTCCTCAGTTCAGCAAGGCAAAAGCTAGGGAGAAGGGGAATAGTTCCAGTTTAGGCTGGATTTTAAGCATGCACGTTCTCTTCACCATTTTTTTTCCCCTCTTGCTGACAGTGCCACACCATTTCATGAGTAAGAGCTTCCTCTTTGTTTCTGCATCCTCATTTCCTGCTGCTTCCACCCTGTAAGCCTCCTTCAGGATTTTCAAAGTATTTTTGCACCCAGGCTGGGAAAATGCATTGAACCGAACAGACCATGGGGGAGATGATCTGGAAGAAGAAATAGAAAAGGAAGTAAGAGAGAAAGAGATGACAAGGTACGGAAACAGAAAGGGCAGGTATAAATGAAGTGAAGAAAATGGGAAGAAAGGACATGAATAAACAAAAGAACGAGCTGAGTGGTGAACAGTAGAGCAGAAGCAAAAGGGAGGCTCTACTGCTTTCCATCAATTCTGAATGCTGGTCCATGGAATGAAAAAAAAAACAACACTCTAATATCCATAATTAGTAAGAAAATTAAAACAGGTAATTTCTCCAATATCTGGCTGAGCTGGTTGTGTCACATGATGTAGACAAATCCTCCAAACCCTGATGCTACATTGGCAGCTACACAGAAAAAAAAATGTCCCTCTGCATGCAGAGGTTCTAAGGTGGATTTAATGTGTAATGAAGGAGTATAGCTGTGAGCACAGGTCCTAAGAAAGCCTCATACTATACAACTTCATGTCTTAAAAATAGATAACTTTATGGTGAGGCTGCACCTCCAACACTGTGTGCATTTCTGATCTGTCAATGAAAAAAATGAATGGTTACCTGTACTACAGCTCATGTAAGATTGTTTTAGAAAGCAGGACAGAGATTGCTACTGATCTCACATCTTCCTTTCAACAGTGCAGACTTCATATAGCTTCAAATATGTTCCTTGAATAAGTTATGGGGTTGACATATTCCAGTTACATTTTTTAAAAATAGAAAACTTAAGACTTTCTGTACATGAGAATCCAAATGTCCAAAACTAAAATACTGTGCCCCCAAGCAGTTTTCTGTGCAGCTTCTGTACAGAACTCCCATAACAAGACAGCAAACAGGTTTGGGGCTTGTTTTGCACCATCTTGTAATCATCTGGTTCGAGAAGGCTTCTCATTCCTAGAAAGGGACTAGGAGGCCAAGCCACAAACATTTTCAAGAGTCTATCCTTTTCAGGCAAGTTACTCAAAAAAAACGAAGGGGAAGGGCACAGATCTACTCTACTCACAGATCAGGTTAGTCAGGCAAACAAGTCCATTCTAGCAGCATGTAAGGATGTCTGAACATGCACTAGCAGCCTGTGTACTGAATCCTGGGCTGGTAAGCACTCTTTGAAACGGCGCCCTGCCTCTCTCTTTCACCGGTGTTTAAAGAAAAGTAGATGGTAATATCTCTGCTACTTTTTAGAATAGGACAAAGGCATCAAATGGGGCAGTTGAAACTGATTGGTGTTTTCCATCAGCAACTAAGGCTCCCAGAGCTCCAGATAAACCATCTGAATACCCATTGCTGTGCTACCTACATGCTTACTCAGCAGATACAACCTGACGCTGGCTCTCTTCACGCAGGCCCTATTCTGCAGCAAGATCTGCAGGTCTGGAGAGCCCTCCAGGCTCTGAGTTTCCATCGCACTGTGCCTCCAGTGTTCCTCTCTACAGATACAGCTGCAGGATCAGGGGCCTTAGGCTGTAATTCTCTCAGGGCATGGATGATGCCTTCCTTTTAGTCTTATTTTCTGTCTGTATACTGCCATCACATAAATGACACCAATAACAAATTTACTCCTTCCTAGAGAATTTCAGTCATGACTCTTGGATCATCTTTTCCACCCTGCTACCACATGCTTCCATCTGGAGTATTCCAGAGGACTCTATAAGTCATGAGGTATACAGGTTTTATTTCTGGAGTCTCTTCTACAAAGCAGTAAACCTGGGAAATTTTCTCCTCTTACTTGTCCAAAATACGTTTTTGCTCTATTTCCGCTATTCTTGATTCTAGTACAAGCTCTTGGATACTCCTAGAAAATTCCTCTCCCTCTTTCAAGTCAGTGCTTTTTGAATACTTGTGGGCATTAATCCTGCTCCCTCCATTTTCTAACCAAATTCTACATACTTAGATTGTTTACTTTTCTTACATGGATTGTAACAAAAACTCAGCGGAGGGACAGAAATCTCTTCAGAAAATTAAGTGCCTACAAATTTTACAAAAACAGGCAGAGGAGAGAGATCTGTCAAATCTCTTCACAGAGGCAAAGGCTGCAAGATCAGCTGATGTCCTGGTAGGCAGCAGAAAATGTATTTGGAAGCAAATCTAAAGGAAGAGGGAATACATTATTGCTCGACAGCAGAAGAGGCTTCAACAAGGCTTTGTCCTTGCACACCAGAAAACGTACAAATGATTATACCACAGCCACTTAATGTATTGCTGTGTCTCCAGCAATGATCAATAGCCTCGGGAAGAACCAGAGCAAGCAGATGCTGCCACCTCCCCAGAAGTCTCACTCCGGAGACATGTGGCTCTACTGCTGCCAGGGAAAGGATGCTGGCAAGATCCAGTGAGCTGATACCTGCATCACAATTTTTATGAGGGGACAGAGAAGCAAATTCTGCTTACAAGCTCTAATAAAATTGTTATTTAAGCTAAACTTAGCCCAAGGTCACACTAATAGATAGTATCTTCTATCTCCATGTTTGGTGCCATAGCAAAAGCAAAGGAATTTAAGCTAAAGCTAATTAGAAGATTATTTCTGCAACCAAATTTTGTCAAAAAAATTCTGCATTGTTGAACGTGAAATGGTCTATCTGGAATAGCTTTTATTTCACAGGCCCTTGCCAAAGCCAGGGTTTCTGAGGAAGCCCAACAGATGTGAGCTGGACAGTACCAGAGGCAGCAGAGCTTTACAGCCCTGTCATCAGGCACAGCTTTGAGCTGGGAGACAGGCAGGTCCAGCAACTTCTGGCTCACCAAAATGTTTTCAGACTAAGCTGGAAAAAAAAATGTTGTGGGTTTTTTTTTTTTAATAGATGTGCTGCAAATGGAAAGTCTTCTTTTTAATCAGTGGCAGCAATCTCAGTTGACGATGTCTCAGTACCAATGTACATCTCTCCATTACTAGACTCCATTTAGTGCAGTGATGAAGAAGAATACTAGAGTTTCAGGTCTGTTGGCACTATTTCAATTTTCAACTATAGGAGGAACATTTTTCCTTTTTTCCTGCCCCAGAAAACACAAGACAAGAGGAGAATCTACTGCCAGCCGTGCCTTTTCCCTACTCTCCAGTAGAGGATTAGTGTCCCTGTATACTACATGTAGGCAATTTTAATTCTCTTTAAAAAGTTGCTATCTCTTTTTTCCTGTTTAGCTATGTGTGAAGAATTCTGACTTGTTTTAATGAAATCCAATTTTAAAACTATTTTGGCAACATTTATTGGAAAAAAAATCATAGCATAACCGCTCACTTAGCAGCATTAAAATGAGACAATCCCACATGAAGCAATACTGCCCTACCTTGAAGAATTATTACCCAGAGGAAAAGCACACCACACCTATTGTACAGTTTCTGTCTTTAGAAGCCTCTGCCAGGACCTTTAGGGTGCTGTTTTCTTTTGCTCTCTATAGAAGTGAGTAACATAAAAAATAAGAAACTCATTCTGTATTATTAAAATAGAAAATTAAAACAAAATGTAACATAATATAAAATAGTCATTTAAGGTATTAGGGAAAAAAATCTGTTTTGTCATGTGAAATATAATTGTTTTATAGTCTCCGCATTTTCCATTTTTGTTCTTTATACTATTATTACATTAAAAATATACTCTGGCTCTGATACCAAACCTCGAAGGGAACTCTAGATTTAGGAGCTCAGAAGAAAATGAGCCCAGCATTTGCAAGAACAGCTACTTAGGACATCTTGCAAAACCAAAACCACGCTTGATTTTGACTAATTTCCCTTTTTGGTATTGCAGTTTAAGTCAAAGAGGCCAAAGGACTCCAGACTAAATGGGTTTACCAAACTATTACAATCAAACTGGTAATTTCTGATAGTCATCCCTTCTGGGTAAAGTTCATGGACTTGTAAAGGACCTAATCAAAATCCTCTGCATAGTAGAAATGTGAAGGGAAAGACTTGGAAGTCTGTCAGGGAGGAAACCGCTGGATTTACACTTTAATAGATCCAGTGGTTACAATAGAGATGTGGATGAGGACAACAGCTGGAAACAGAGCTGACACCCCCCAGTTTCCATGGAGTTTCCACCAAGCCTTACTATTTATTCAGAAGCTATTTTCCAGGAAAATAGCCAGCCAGCCTGCAAAAGTGTTTTCAATAAAATAATTTTCAAAGGATGGTGGAACAACAGAATAAGGTGGGTAGGTTTTTCTTTTGCGTATTTGAATAACAATTTCAAGCTGGTGGTAGCCTGTTAAAAAGTAGTACATATGCAATATTTCTACTTTGTATGGCCAAATTATATTTCTACACTATTTGCTCAGTTTTTAGCCCAGTTTAATAAAGAAACATGACATTTTTTTCATTCTATCACTAGAAACAGGTGTATGTATGTGTGTCCCGTGGTATTTATACCCTTTAGTGGATTTCCAGCAAATGTGGAAAGAGACGAGACATGAATATTTTCGGTTGCCTGAGGAATATTTTTTACAAAAGAATGTACCTTGAACTACCACATGGCTTTTTTTTTTTTTTTTTTTCTTTTTAAGGGATGCTTTTCTTCCTTCTCTGCCCTCAGATCTACTCTGATGGAGCTTCAGCTACGGCTGATTCTGTCTGGTGCTCTTGAAAGACTTGTTCGAAGCCAGAGGTTGAATAGGGGATGGGGCAACATGAGAGGAGACATCCAGGAGACACGAGATTTTGCCAGCAGCACCTGTAGCCAAAAAGACCACAGTAGGTGAGCAGCTGGGAAAGCACTCAAGCAGAGGCACAACGCTTTGGGCAGCCAGAGATGGACCAAGGTTGATGGACGGCTGGAGGCTGACCTGGGGTGGGGACATGGAGCACTAGGAGTAGAAAAAGGACTGTGAAATAAAAAGCTTTCATCATGGGACATTTCCTCACTGAGATAACTCAAACCAAGGGGCTAATATGAGGAAAACGGCATAAGCACAGGACTGCTGCCCTACGCCAGCAGCACACCATTGTCCTTCATGCTGCCAGAAATAGGGTGCTGCAACCATAAATATAGCAGTCTTCATGTCGCTGCCCAAACACCCCATGGGAGAAGGGAAGAACAATTTAGTTGTACAATATATGTTGATATCAAATTGAAATGGTACCATAGCTCATTTAAAAAGCAAGACACCCGGCAGAACAGGCTGATATTTTCTCATGAACTCGTGCTCACTAAGGTTCATGTTTACTCTAGAAAAATCATGAGTAGTGGTGGTATCCAAGGGCCACACAGTAGCATCAGTTAGAGCAATTTTCTATAGAACTAATAGGAACGCCAGTGGGGTACAAAACACAGGAACTTAAACGCTGATATGAGACATGTCACTCTTCTCAGCAAATGTTGCATTAACACTGCTAAAGAAATCAAAAGGAGAACTATTTTTGTCCTGAATTTAGTCCCTAAGGTTTAGCCTATAAAGTTTTAAGAAATGTACTTCATTTAGATGAGTTATTTAAATGTTCTGAATCAATACTAAAACCAGATAATATAGTTACCACTCTGATACAGTTTAAAAAGAAGTTTTTTAGTTTCTAGTTTCTTCTAGAAAGAGGATGAGAGCAGAAAACTTGAAAATCATTATATATCATATACGTAGAATCATAGAATAGAATCATAGAATCGTTAGGGTTGGAAGGGACCTTAAAGATCACATAGTTCCAACCCCCCTGCCATGGGCAGGGAAACCCTCCACTACACCAGGTTGCCCAAAGCCTCGTCCAACCTGGCCTTCAACACTGCCAGGGATGGGGCATCCACAACTTCTCTGGGCAACCTGGTCCACTGCCTCACCACTCTCAGAGTGAAAAATTTCTTTCTTATAGCTAACCTAAATCTGCCCTCTTTCAGTTTAAATCCATTGCCCCTTGTCCTATCACTACACACCCTTGTAAAAAGTCCCTCTCCAGCTTTCCTGTAGGCCCCCTTTAGGTACTGGAACATATAGTTACATACACATATAGATATATGTTTCTTGCACCAGTCTATCTGTCATACTTCCTCCTCCAGTGATCAAAAGACTAAATCAAATTTCAGAGTATTGAAGAGTCAAACTGTAACAAATGACTGGTTTTGAGTGCCAAAAATATGCAGTTATCTCATAATTGTACATTTCTTTTACTAGGCGATTCAATAATTTCTGTAAAAGACAAAATGGTAAAAGTGACCTAGTGAAAACAAAAAATCCATTAAATTAGCTCATTTTTCTGTATTCCAGGAAAAAAGACATATTTCCAGAAATACCACAGTGCTCTTAGGGTAGTAAGTGCAGTAAGAAAAAGAGAGTAAGGCAATACAACATGCTCGGTATATGGATTTATCAGTGCTATGTCATTTGGTTTTACTCCAACAACTGGATCAGAGCAAGGGACTAACCTTCTGTTACAGGTAAAGAGTCACAAGCAAGTCTGGACCTTTTCCCACAGGTGAATCAGGTTCCTGTTTGCACTTAGAAGTCAAGGCTGCTCCTAAGAGTATGACTGAAACAAAAATGTCCTGATAACAAGAACAACCACCTTCGTTTTCACTTCCATTCTGCCTCTTCCCAACAAAAAATAAAAACCCCGCACACAAACAACACACCACTTATATTCAGTTTAGCTCTGCTAAAAAGGACAAAGTGTAACAGATTAAATAGTTACAGAAACACCCAGGGCTGCCTGGTATAAAATTAAATTTTAAATAAGGGAGAGTAAACGAGTCACTTGAAAGCCTTAAACTTTTTGTATAAATAACCTGTGATGCTATCCAGAATCAGCTGAGCTGTAGGCATCGTCTGCCCCAACCATGACTCAGCTTGAGTCAGTCAGTGTACTTTTATGGTACTATCGTAGTCAGAAAATACAACTCTCGGCATCACAAAAGAAATCTCTGAAATATAGAACAAGTGGGAAGGCATTCTCTACTATAAGCTGCCAATGAAATTAGTGGAATAAATAAAATGCCAGCATACTTAACATTTCTGTCTCTATTTTTAGCCCAAACAGGGGACTGAAATCAAGGCATAAAATGAAAGGCAAATCACTTGCTCTTAAGGCCAAACAATTTGAAACTCTTTGTGAACTGTTCCTTCTGCACAGCAACTCTCTGGCTGCGCAAAGAAGCACTATGGCAATATGGATTCAGTAAACAGGGAATGTTTCCAGCTGTTTGCGTCCCTCCTGCTCCCAGTATGCATAACATCCTGGCTGGTAGGAGTTATATTTATGTTTAAACATGGTAAGACTGATTTATATTAGAGGAATGTTTCTGATCAATCATTCGCACTTAACACCCAGTGACTAAGTGGAAATGCTTCACAGAGAGCGCTGCCGAATAAGAACTGAGTAAGAAGTTCATAAAACTTCAGGACGTGGCCAACAGTCTATAATCTACTTAGTAGACAGGATGCAACTTCCTGTGATGGCTTACATTGTGTACACGCACAGTTCTTCCAGTACTCCAAAGAGTCCCAGCATTCGTAATTATGGAACAAAAAAGGTAAGGAGGGTTTGTCGCACTTAACTTTGCCAATGAAAAGTTAGCTGCCATGTACAAACTGACCACTGCAATCAGCGGAGAGAGATATGAGACTTTACAGGCACTTATCTTCAGGCAGCATGAATCACTCTGTCCACTGACTATGGTATCAGCCTAGAAACTAATTAGCTGCCTCTGGCTGAGACACATCCCACCAAAAGTTTGGTGCAGTCTGCTTGTAGGATGGATCATCGGCTGATGTTCTTTGTCAAACTGTCAATAGCTACAGGTCCGGTGGAGCTACGGAAACCCGCAGAGGCAAAGATCTCCTCCTCGGTCTTTGCCAAGTTTACAGTCCAGTGGCCTGAGTACAACAGATCCGTTCTTGAGGACTCCTTGCAGAATAGTTTTATAGCACACAAATATTTACACCAGTAAAACATTTCTCCTTCGATAGTTGAAAAATAATAAAAGTGATTGAATTTAAAACAAAGTGTTAGTCTTTTACAATGTTTCCATAAAGAAAAGCTCAAAAGTAGGGTTTTTTGAACAAAAAGGCTACACTATTTTTCAAAAGACCTATGTTGCCAGTAATGTCAGAAGATATTAAATTATCAAAATGGATATGTTTCAAAGCTAATTTAATATTTACTATTAATCATGGCTTTTAAACTTACTGTGTTGGAGCTGCTTAGACAATCAAATGTCACAGGCCAATTTTAATTTAGGGTTCACATGTTATCTGAGTACTATGGCATCTGAGAGAATTATTTAAATTGAATAGCATTTTCTTCTTGCTTTACAGCTTTTTACGATGTTAGCATTGCAGTACTTTATTTTAAGGTACTAGGAAATTTATTAATGTCACCTCAGCAACGTTCCTGCAAACCTACAAAACTAATGTGTAAGTATTGCTGCCCTTGGTCAAGGCCAAATTTCTGTTTATAATCCCCTTTTATCTATTATACAGCTTTGCTATATTTATGGATCAAGTTGAAGGCATCTGAGAAAATCATCTTCCTGAAGTCGTATGTTTTCCTTTGGAAAGCAAAAATGGACCTGCCATTTCCAATAGTGTAAAACTAAGACATAAAAAATGAAGGTAAAATAATTCCTGCAACCTCCCATCCTTGGGACAAAGGCCTTTAAGCCATTAGAGGTATCCTTGGCCTTTCTTATGACAGCTTAGTAAATCAGGCTGCTTTATGAGACTGGACTACCTTAGTTCACATATGTTTGATAGAAACTTATTAGCATTTGACATTTTCCAAAGCTTTGTCTATAGCAAGCAGACTCCCATCTGGAAAGGCGGCAGTGGACAGAGTTTTTCTGGAGACTGCAGGTCCATCTTCAGAGGACATTGTGTGACTCAACTGCCCTTGAAATTTGTCTTTCCTGAAGGTGAATCAGGAACAGATCGGTGCAGCTAGGACGCATAAGCACGAAGGCATGGGTGCCACTGGTGAAAAGAACAGTTCAGAGTCCACACTGTGGACCAGAATGAGGGGACTATTCAAAACAGATGAGGAAATCTGGAGGGCACAGATGAGAATGAGGAGGAGGAAAAGGAAGGACAGGCTAAGATGGAAGATAGATCATATAGGGAACAAGTTTTTCTCTTATATAGGTACTAGCTGAGCAAAGAGAACTGAGATTCACATTTACTAGTTTGAAGACAGTTTAACTTTAGCTAAACCTCAGCTACAGCAGAAAGGCAATGCCACATATTCAAGTATGTGGTTACAGAAAATACCACAGATCCTGAGTAAGCTGTGAGGCAAAAGGCTGAAAGCCAAATGCTTTTCCACCACTTAAGCAACAGGACATCCAGCATGTCCTATGTGTACATTATCCTCACAGTAACTTTAAAGCATTTTTTAATATGAACTAGACTGATAAATTCACCTCCTAGTGATGTTCCACCATGTTCTTTATGAGCTTTTCTAAAAACCTTTCCATAATGTATTTGTTTATCGACAATTATCTTTTCACTTTCATTCCTCACTGTTTCATTACACCCAGCTGAAATCAGAATGGAACTTTGTGTTTGTTACAGTTAGAATGTCAGCTATGGCCAGAATATCCTACTGCCAAGGATACTAGCAAACTACAATACTTCTCACTGTAGTTTCACGCTGGGCTGGTTTTGACTGAGATAGTTTTCTCCATAGTGGCTAGTGTGGGGCTATGTTTTGGATTTGTGCTGGAAAGTGTTGAAAATACAGAGATGGTTTAGTTACCACTGAGCAGTGCTTACACAGAGTCGAGGCCTTTTCTGCTTTTCACCCCACCCCACCCCACCAGTGAGTAGGCTGGGGGGCACAAGAAGCTGGGAGGGGACACAGCTGGGACAGCTGACCTCAACTGACCAAAGGGATTTTCCATACCATATGGCGTCACTCTTAGCATGCAAAGCTAGGGGAAGAAGAAGGAATGGGGGAACGTTCCAAGTGATGGCGTTTGTCTTCCCAAGTAACTGTTATGCATGATGGAGCCCTGCTTTCCTGGAGAGGGCTGAACATCTGCCTGCTGATGGGAAGCAGTGAAGGAATTCCTTGTTTTGGTTTGCTTATGTGTGCTTTTTTTGCTTTCCCTATTAAACCATCTTTATCTCAACTCACGAGTTTTCTCATTTTTACTCCTCCAATTCTCTCCTCTGCCTCACCAGGGAGGAGTGAGCAAGTAGCTGTGTGGGGCTTAGTTTCCAGCTGAGGTTAAACCTTGATACACACATAGGATTTAATTAATGATGTATTTTATTTAAGAGCCAACAAAAACGGAATTCTTCTCTTTAATTAATTAATTAACTTAATTAATTATGTATTTTATTTAAGAGCCTACAGAAACTGAATATTCTCTTCAATTCTGTCTGAATTCTGCAGACAGAAACCGAATTCTTCTCTTGATGAGTCCTGTGCATTATACAGTTTACTGTTGCAAAATACTGCAACAGCTGGCAGAGTCACAAAGAGGGGAAGAAAAGTTGGGCAAACAGCACAACAGAAAGTAGGAATTGCTTTGTATTAGCCCCTGCTTAGAGGACAAGGTAGTGGGATATATTAATATTCAAGCAAAACTGCTATTAATGTCCAGACGTAATCCCTTAAGAAAATTTATGACACTTGTGCTAGAAAGAGGACAATATATGGGAATCGTCAAGAGTGCGCAAGCAAGAGATTTTGGCTCTAAATCACTGGCATCTTCATCCAACCATCATTACTGCCAGAGCTTCAGGTATGAGTCTAGGAAATTAAAAAAAAAAAAAAAAAAAGAAATTATTTGAAGAAACACGATCATGAGAATAAGTTCAGGTGTGTAGAAATAGGGAGGATAAATTGGGAGTGTCAGAATAATCTCAATATAGGACTCTCTTCTACTTGACAGAAATAGTATTATAAAAATACTATGTTCTGCCTTTTTTGTCATTGTTTTCTATTAGAACAGTCAATCAACCTTATACAATAGTGATTCTGTTTGCCCAAATCTCCTTTCCCAGAGGTACCATTTCTATTTATTTCTTTCAGAGTTTATTTGTCCTGTTTCTTGACTTCCAGTCTTGCTTAAAATCTGCTGTTTTCCACAGAGCTCCTCTTTCCCCTATATACCAATGAACATAAAAGCTGTCCTACTCTAGCTCTCACGACACAAGGACTCTCACTGCTAGTAGGTTGTTCCTCTCTCCTACTTTTTCTGCAGCAGATGATATCAAAATCCCCCTCTCTCATTCCTATCCCTCTTCTCCTCTACAAAAGTCTAAATTTCAGTAATTTCATGCAGTAGTAACTACTGCATTGAGCTTAAAATGTTGTAGCATGTCCTTCAGCAAAATTGAGGCAGAAGAACTCTGCAAAGGAAAGCTCTCTCAGTCCTCCTTGCACACTTCTTTGGGGGCAGTAGAATTCATTTTTTCCCCAAATGAGCATGAGCTGCTTGTCTAAGCAGTGGGAATCCCCTGAGAAGGAGGGAATGGAATATGTGAGCACGTGATCTCAGTCTCATAGAATAAAAGTAGCACATGGTAAGAATTAACTAACTGCTGAATCTCAGAAAATTATTGTACATTCAGAATTATCATCCTTTGGGGATATTTCTAGTCTCCCATAGGCATCTTTTCTTGGGTAATTAAACACTAAAATATCTTCAAGCCTAAAGTTTTTAAATCAAGTTCTCTAGAAAACACGCTTTAGTTCAAGCAACATAAGGAGCTGGTGCAGAAGTTTTATGCCCTGCGTTGTCGTGATCATAAGTGTTTCCTTTAAACATAAATCTTGAAAACTTTATTCTCCTCACTTAACTCCTGATCCTTTTCTTACTTTGGAACACAGGAGGAACCTGTGCTGCATGCCTAAGGATGAAAAAGGATTCCACCCTTGCTTACTGAGTCCAAATATCCTACAGAACTTCTGCATAAAACAAGTGATCTTCACAATGACATAGCAGTCCCACAAAACAGCTTTGGAAGAAATACATCCATGTGACAAAGAAGAAGGAATGTGCATGCTAATGGCAGCAGGGAAAACATGGAACTGTAACAGCAACAGCTTAGCTTATCCAAACATACACACAAAAAGAGGAGGAAGCAGCTTTGCAGGTGAAGTAGATGCAGAAAAAAAAGCCAGAGGAAGACAGAAGGATCACAAGGCACAGCGCAGCTGCAAGGAAGGCTTCCCTTCAACCCCTCTGCCCTAACAGCCTGCTCTGTGCCAGGGCAATGGGTGGCATGGGCTGGTCCCACCAGAAGGGCCACGTGCTCTGACTGATCTCTCCTTTGTCCTCACGCAACAGCCAAAAGGGGTCAAGTCGCTTTTTAAACACTGCTGAGCCAAAGGAAGGGCTTGGTGGACTCTGACCTTTTTAGGCTCATGCTAGACACGGGACCGTTGTTTGAACAAAGCAGAGATTTGAGCGCTGATCATAAACCAGGTGTTAATATATCAGGTTGATTGCAGCTAAGAGCCGAACATTGCTCCCGTGAACAGGAGGCAAGTCCAGCAGGTCATGCAGCATCTTGAAAGGAGACAGTCTTGGAAAGCAAGCCTTCGCCCACACACTACAATCTACTGCAATCTTCCAGCTGGACATATCTGTGACTCACTTCACTCTAGCCCTTGTGCGGGGCAGGAGAACCTCACTCCAATGTAAACGTACCGCTCCATATAATGGGCATGTTGTATGCAGCTGACAAGCTGCCAGGTTTGCTCGCTGCCGGCCTCCAGAGAAGCGTTCCTCCTTGTTGGTGAGGAGACAAATAGAGGCTGTTATCGAAAGCAATGACCACAACCATTTAGCACCATTGCTTCCTGTACTGAGTGACTCTATCTTCTAATAATACTTTCTGTATTAACCGTTTTGTGTCCACGTCTAACATTCCCTCCATCACCTGCCCAGGAAGGCACAGCCCAGTGCTGACAAGCCGCCAGTGAGACCTCAGCGCTTGCTGTGCCCCGCAGCAACTGCACAGACGTTGCTGGAATAAAACAGCAGCAGCAGCTGCTGCTGCTCCTCTGCTCCGAGGCCGGGCCAAGAAAACCCAGCACTCCGGCAGCCAGCACGGCCCAGCTGGCCGCAGCCTGGTGCGGTCCCAGGAGACCTGCCTTCTGTTTCTGGCTCCGTTGTTAACCTTGGGAAGTTACTTTGGCTTTCTGTTTTCTCTCCCACCCTTTATCTGTCTTTTGTATTTAGACTATGATTTTTCACCTTAAATAAGTGATAATAATAAACCGATTTGTTTTCCTTAGTTTGGAAAGAAAAGTCATACTCTGTAGGACAGGGACACTTTGAAGAGGCAGGGGAAGAAAAGAAGAGGGTGAGAAAGAGAAAGGAAGGACTCTGCTCTCATTAACAAAGGGTGTTGGGAAAGAGAAGCAGCACAGATAAATTAACACTGCCCAAGGCAGAGGCGGGTGAGGTATCTAGTACCGTATGAATAAATAAAAGAGAGAAGAGCTGTGTCAGTGGGTGGTGAGATTATGAAACTGCCCAGCGGGGTGCTCTGGTGGGAGGCACTTGGGAGCTAATGTGCAAACCATGGCACTCCTCACTGCAGCACCAGTTCAAAGTATCTCACTTTAAACCCTTTGCAAGCTTCAGGGGTGAAGTAGGAGATGGTGGGGAACCAGGTGACAGTCCCTTCCCAGCTGTGTGGGCTTTAGTAACCCAGAGCTCAATGTCTGGGCAGCAACATGCAGCCACAGGAAAACTGTAGCCAAGGAAATACCCTGATAACTGGGTAGGAGCTGCTGCAGCTTCTCCTACCAACCAGATCCTGCTTCCCTGGTGGAAGCGGTCCCCAAGGCACACAAATGACCGCTCACCCCTGAGGTTACCAGCCAGGCACTGGGAGGGATCACCTGCGCTGCCTGGCACAGGTATGCTCACCCCTAGCCCTCGAGCTGCAGCGGAGCATTCCTCAATTACATGGCCAGCCTCTTCGCAACACTGGACACACCAAAACCTGGTTTGGGATTCCTGGGTGTTTCTGTAAAAGTAACAAAACTTGCATCTGCAAGGCAAGCTGTAGCTACAGATTGATTCCTCCACAGCACGACTTGGTCGTGCCAATAATATATATTCATATTATGTATATAAAATGACTCACTGACAACAGGCCAGAGATTCTCAGGCTGTGACCTACACACCACTGGTGCTCCACCAACCACTTACTTCTGTGATACTGGGACTCATGGGTTTGATGGATGGACCACTCGGTGGATAAGGAATTGGCTCAATGGTCGCACTCAGAGAGTAGTGGTCAATGGCTCGATGTCCAAGTGGAGACCGGTCACGAGTGGCGTCCCTCAGGGGTCCGTGTTGGGCCCGGCCCTCTTCAACATCTTTGTCGGTGACGTGGACAGTGGCATGGAGTGCACCCTCAGCAAGTTCGCCGATGACACCAAGCTCTGTGGTGCCATTGACACGCTGGAAGGGAGGGATGCCATCCAGAGGGACCTCGACAGGCTGGAGAGGTGGGCCCGTACCAATCTCATGAAGTTTAACCAGGCCAAGTACAAGGTCCTACATCTGGTTCGTGGCAATCCTAGGCACAAATACAGACTGGGCGGAGAATGGATCGAGAGCAGCCCTGAGGAGAAGGACTTGGGAATACTGGTGGACGAGAAGCTCAATATGAGCCGGCAATGTGCTCTTTCGGCCCAGAAGGCCAACTGCGTCCTGGGCTGCATCAAGAGGAGCGTGGCCAGCAGGTCGAGGGAGGTGATTCTCTCCCTCTACTCTGCCCTCGTGAGACCTCACTTGGAGTATTGCGTCCAGTTCTGGAGTCCCCAACATAAGAAGGACATGGACCAGTTGGAGAGGGTCCAGAGGAGGGCCACGAAGATGATAAGAGGGCTGGAGCACCTTTCCTATGAGGACAGGCTGAAAGAGTTGGGGCTGTTCAGCCTGGAGAAAAGGAGGCTCCGGGGTGACCTGATAGCGGTCTTCCAGTACCTCAAGGGGGCCTACAAGAAAGATGGGGAGATGCTGTTCAGGAGGGCCAGTTGTGATAGGACAAGGGGTAATGGTTTTAAAATAGAAGGAGGTAGATTCAGGTTGGATATTAGGAAAAAATTTTTTACCATGAGAGTTGTAGAACACTGGAACAGGTTGCCCAGAGAGGTGGTGGATGCTGCATCCCTGGAGACGTTCAAGGCCCGGTTGGATGAGGCCCTGAGCAACCTGATCTAGTTGGAGATATCCCTGTTCCTCGCAGGGGGGTTGGACTAGATGAGCTTTGAAGGTCCCTTCCAGCCCTAACGATTCTATGATTCTATGATTCTATGACTCTCTTTTGCCGATGGCTTAGATTAAAAGACAGCTAGACAAAATGAAAATACATTCTCTAATGGGCCTTTAAAGCAAAACTCTAGTAGGTATAAAAGATAATGCCATGTAATTAAATCAGCTGTACCTATTAACTAATATAATTTGCCAAATATAGTGTAAATACTTGGAAAGCAGTAACTAAAATACTAAAATATTTATTTTTCTTATTACTTAAATGTGAATTCGTCAATAATATGATATGCAAATAATCATAAACCAAAGTATTTTACTATTTCTGCTAATATCACTGCAGACTTCAATTTGCCAGCTGTGGTAAGAAATTTATTTATTGCATTGTTCACAGAAAATGACCACATGTTACAAATAAAACAAAAGGCATCATTACCAAATGTCAGTTCTATCTATAGGATATAGATTATGTTATGTCAGTAATCTATATTATGTCAGTAATATCTAAGTATTAAATACACATAAAAAATCAGGGAAAATGGTGTGTTATTTTAATGTAATTCAGCCAATTAAATAAGTTAAACTAATGGTAGTATTATAATTCTGTTATTTTCCAATTACTATATGGGTTTTACACATTCAAGTACTTGGAGAAGGCAGAGTCAAAAACTTATATCCAAATATTATCACGAAGAACCACAATCTCAAAATCACAGAAAAAACAATGGCTAACACAAGAGCAAACCCAGCAGTATCAAACAAATCAGTATACATACTAAGTGAATATATATCATTCATATCCTGTCCCCAGTGTCACCTATTTTCTGTTAAGATGCAAGGATGCAGATTCCCAGAAAGGGCATCCAAGCCTAACAGTGACCCACACATGTCCTAGGTCCCCGCTCAAGCCACGAAAAACTGTCTTCCATGCAAAGACGTTCACTCACTCTCCCAGATGTCATTGTATATTGCAGTACAGATGCTACATTAAACATTTTGACATCATCTGCAATTGTGTCTGCTGTCTCAGACACCTCCAGCACTTTTTTCTGACATCTTTAGTACTTCAGAAGTGTTGGAAAATAACAAATGGCGTTCATGCGCATCTGTACTCTCCACAGGAGTCCAGAAAGCAGCCAAATAATTCAGTGATTTTTTTTTCAGCAGCTGGGGAGATTTTTTTTCCTGCCAATTTCCTATCGCATGGCACAGTCAGCCACTGGCAACTTAACACACAAACGTCTGAGCTGAGCATTGGGTTGTACTTGAAGCAAGAGTTTAAGCAGTTTTATTTACTTCTCATAGCCCTGGCAATCTAAGGCATATTTTTGCCACCTCGTTTGAAGTATACCATAGTGGACTTCTGCTCACCATTTGCATATTCTGGCAAAATGTGCTTTTTTCCCTGGAACAAGGAAGCAGAGAAGAATATTTTGGCTAAATGTCATTCCTTCTCCACCAATACTTACATTTCTTACATTTTTGGCAGATCACTATCTCTTCAGCATTTGCTTTTATTTTGCACAACATACATTTCTACTGTTTTAAAACTGTTCTTTTTTTTCGGGCAGCTCTTTTCCCTGTTCCTGGCAGTATTAGTATTATATACTAATTTACCTGTTGTAACATATGGTCTCTGGCTTCCTTATCTCTGATTGTCAAAGTTATTTCTCTTCCACTTCATTTGTCCAGCGCTTGCTTTTAATGAAGCTGCTTGGAGCAGCAGTCTATCATTTCAATCTCATTTTCTAACACCACTAAAACAGTTTTACAATTTTAGTTGTACCAGCATTAAAAGCTTCTGCTAATGCAGCTACGTTAAAAGACTACATCCTAAACAAATGCCCAAATGGAACGTAGGGTCGACTCACAGGCTTTGCTTGAGTAAGACAGAAACATCATTAATTTTTTATTTTAAAGTGCAGCTAGTAACCAAACAGGGGAAACGCGATAAAAAATATCAATTCGCAGCACCATTTGTTTAGTTAAATCCTAACAAAATAAGAATGGACACCAGCTCCAGCAGCCATGTGTAAAGGCACAGCTTTTAGGACTGTGAACAGAGTCCATAGCTTGTGTTTCTCATCACTCTTTACCTCCAAAAAAGTGTCAAATGCCACTTTTTAATTACTATTACTTTATTAATCAGTAGATCGTTCAAGAACCTACTTTACGGAGCACTTAGAAACGCCAAGGGCATGCGCCCCGCAGCAGCAGCAGGCTCTGCCCAAGGGACTTGGGGAGTTCCACTTTTTAGCTTGGGCAGTGTATCAGCGTCATGCCAAGCTCATCGCTTACTGACTTCCATCGCTTTGGGACACAGCTACGAGCAAGAGGGACGGGCCGACCCCCTCCCGCCAGCCGCCCCTCCGCTCCCACGCGTGTCCCGGCACGGCGGGCACGGCCGAGCCGGAAGGAACCGGGGGGCGCAGGGCCAGGAGCAGCCCTGAAGAAGAAGCGCTGGGGCCGAGCAGCCCCTTTCGACCACGGGGCGCCGAGGGAAACGCCGCCAGCCGCGGGGCAGCCCTGTCCCGCGGGCGCGCACGGGAGCGGCGGAGCGGGGGGACGGGCAGCCGGGGCGCTAAGGAAACCCCACCAAATAAGGCGCTGGCGGGCGCCATGCAGGGAGGTGGTGGACGAGCACCCCTCGCGCGCAGGGACAGCCCGTCCCTTTTTCCCTGCCCCGCCGCAGCGCAGACACCTCCCCCGCCGCGGCTTGACGGCAGCGGGGAGGAATGTGTTTCCGGGGCGGGGAAAGCGCGGCCGAGCGCGGACCTTCCCCTCCGCTCCCCTCCCCTGCTCTGCCCTCCCCCCGCCGCGCCGGGCTCGCCCACAGCAGCTCGGAGGCGAGGCGGCGGCGGGCAGCCGGACGGGGAGCGAGGAGCGAGGCCAGGCGTCCCGCCGCGCTGCGCCGCGCCCAGTTCGGCCCGCTCCCGGGACGCCGAGGCAGAGGGGCAGCCTCAGTCAGTCGGGGGGGGCCGGAGCGCGCCCCCTGCCAGGAGCCAGCCGCGCCGCGGCCATGGCCGAGGTAGCGGGAGGACGGGGCGGGGGTTGGAGCCGGCCGGGAGCAGGCTGAGCGGTGCCCGCCCGGCCCGCGGCGCCTCGTCTCGGCGCGTCCGCCGATATCCGGGCGGGCTCTGGCGGGCAATGCGGGGTAGAGGGCAGCGAGCGCGGCCTTCCGCCACCCGGGAGCCGCCGCCGCCCCGCGGCGCGGGTCCCTCAGCTCCCGTCCCGGGCGGAGGAGCGGGCACTTCGCCGCCCGCCCCGGCGGCGCGGTGGTGTGCTCGTTCGGGGCCGGCGCCGCGGGCGGGCGGGCGGGAAGGTGTCGGGCCCAGACTGCGGCTTCCTGTGGCGGCGGGACGGCGGCCGCGCGCCTCCCGTGCCGGTGGGGGCCAGCCAGGCCTTTGTCCGCCCGGGGCTCGGCCCTGCCCGTCCCGCTCTGCGATGGGAGCCTGTACCGTGCCCCGCTCACCGCTGCCCTGTGCCGTCCGCCGCCTCCCGCCCGGAGGTACCCGGGGAAGCGGTAGCGCTGAGCTGGGTAAAGTTTCGGGCGGCTTTCCCGGGAGTCCGTGGGAGGGAGGGCGGGCGTCCCCCTCAGCGCCCGCTCCAGCCGCAGCCGAGGCGGAGGGGGAAGGCTTGTCTTCCGCGGGAAGCGGGAGCAGGGGAGAAGCGAGTTACAGGAATGATACCGTAAGGAGTTGCGGCAGTGAAGGAACTTGGATACGTAGATTATAGACCTGCACATGCCTGCTAAAAGCAACCATTGAGAGGGGGTGTGTGCACGGTTTGAGTGATGGCGTGATCGTAGTGCGGCGTTCTGACTTCTCGGTGCGTTCAAATTTGTGCGGTTTTCACTCGAGGCTGGCTCTGAGCCTTTATAGCTCGCTGTAAGTTTGTGTTGAGGTACAAGTGAGAACGTGAGGCCTTTGTTTGTGGTCTGTTTCACCTGGAGATTTCTGAAATAACTTACAGCAGTAGGAATTTTGTCTCATTCCTATAGCGATGGTTGGAAGGAAGCATGAAATGATAGGAAATTCATTCTGACTCACTGTTTAGCCCATGTCAGATGTCTTTATCTTATTTATGGAATAAGCGTCTGACTGCCTGTTAGACTCATTAGCTAGTCTTCGTGACTATTTCTCATGAAAAAAAAAGTAGAACAGTGTTCTTGGTTCCTTCTGCATTTGTCCTTGGTATAATACAGCAGTCCGTTCATGCTGACACATGTGCACATACCTGTTGGGTGAAAATGTTGATTTTTCTGGTAGGCTTACCATTGGTGCTACTGTCCTGTTCATGCCAAGACACACAAACCTTTAGGGGTAAGGATTGTCTCCATTCATATTAGTGGAAGCACTCACAGCTAATGCTGTGTGTGTGCTTAAGTGTTGAAATGGAGCAGGACTTTATGTATGTGAAAACAGATTTAGAAAATCTGTACTCCTGGCACGTTAATTATTCGATAGGTGATGGAGGTAGGGTAAGAAAAATCAGTTTTCTATTATGAAATGAGATTACTTGGTAGCAGCTTTTTTTTTTTTTTTTAAGACATATTGTACTGCTGGAAAGATGTAAATTAGACTAAATTAAAAGTAGTGAAGACATTCATTGTCCCCATCCATCCCAGTGATGAAACTGATGATTCATTCTTCTGTCACAAAAAATATTGCTTGCCTCTGGCAAATGATTAGTAGCATTTTGCAAGCTTGCCTAAGGCTATATTTATAAGGATTGCAAAAACAGTGAGCCATTGGCAATAGGTAGGCAAGACGAGGCAGGTTTATGATGTGAACACGTTCAACTTTTGTCCTTTGCAAAGATGTTTCAGCTGAGAGGTGCAAACCTGACAGACTTGCAGAATGAAATCTTACCTTAATCAAAGTTGGAGCTGGTAAGTGCTGTATCTGTTTGCCAGCCACATGATAAATGAACCAGACTTATTTCAAAATGAAGTGTCAGCAGTTAAAAACCTGGTCTTCTTTGTGTGTGTAGCCAGAGAACTCATTCTGCTCTCTACATTTGATCATCCGATCTGCATCATGTTCCTAGTTATGCCCACCCTTGTGAAGGACTGATTCAGAGGGATGTGTGTTTCTCTAGAATATGCATGAATTTCTGATGCGAATGCAGAATTTTAGTGTTTTGTCTTGTTGAGTTTCAAGTGATTCAAGTGGTTAATCTTCTACCACTTCCTTTGGGAAGTGATTCCCACAGCTGAAAACAAACTGTCCGGAAACTTTTCCTGCTGTTCTTTCTTCCTGATTCATGATTTCATCCCTCTGCTCTTAACCGTCCCCTCTATACCTCTCTTAGGGTAGCTCTGCCATGATGCAGATTTGAAAAGAGCTCGTTTGCGTAGCAAGCAGCTCAGGAAGTAGATAACTCGGGCAGCAGAAAGGCAAGCTGGGGGAGAGCGATGTAAACATGGGGTGGACATGTCCTGTGTTCTCTGTTGCCCTGAATATATAATTCCCTTGCTGCCCCTGGTATGAGTGCTCTTCAGTTGTTTGTAAATAGTTGTCATGCCTACTTTTCCACCCAGTCTTGATTTAGTTGAGTGATGTGATGCACACTTAGCTTGTGGTTTTCCCAGCCCTCTGATCAGGCTGCTACAGGCTTCCTGGCTGTCCGTGGCTCTTGGTAACGTGGCCTTCAGAAATGGTTCTGATTGTGATTGTGGCAGGACGGCTGTTAAACAGGCTGTTGAAGTACCTCCTCTTGATGGGACCCTTTTTGTAAGCCATCATCAAAGGCCGTAGTTCTGGAACAGACTCCATCCCCACTCCCTTTCCTTCGAGTGGACAGACACAGAGTGCCTGCTGTGCCTCTCCTGCCTGCCGGCCGGGGACCTGGGCTGCTTCTGTGCAGACCTGCTTGTGCAGCCTTCACTCACGTCACCATTGCACGTAGGGAGAGGATGCGTGAGCTGTGCTGCCTTCTGTTCACTGCTAGTTGCACCCGCCGCATGGTGTGGGGAGTGAGTTTTTCAGGAGAATGAGTAGAGGCTGGATGGAGCTTTGCTGGCAGTTGGTATACCCGATTGCCTCTTCCTCCTCGCCCCTTTCCAATTACATTTTGTACCCCTTCTGTGTGAGAGAGACAGTTATAATCAGTGAGACATTGCAAAACTGAACTTAGGCAGGGATTTTCCTAATCAGTATTAACTGTGGCAAGCTAGCTAGCTTTAAGATTGCTCATGCCTCCTCACATGGCACTTGGAAGAGATACTGGTTAGAGAGACACAGAAAAGAGGGAGCCTATTCTGCCCTCATTTGCTTTTCTAGAACTTCAATTCTTCAATTAATAACTCGAGATTTTTCAGGCTTCTGGTTGGGGGGGGGGGGGGGCACGGTGGGTGGGTGGGTGTGCATAAGTGTTTTTTATACAAACACGTATAAAAGGAAAACACGTATAACACAGGAAAATGTGTTTTTGGTGTAGGGGAGTGTTAGCTGTTGTTTCTGAAGAGGATGTTTATATGTTTTTCAAGAGGGAGTGTCACAGAATCATGAACAAATTCTGCTGCTTTATCTCCTGGTCAGACACTGGCAATACCTTGATCTGATTTAACACTCCTTTTGTGTCAAAAAGTTGAAATTTGTTGAATAGTTCTAATGCCGAATAATGTCATTTATGGTGGCTGATACCATCTCCTTTTTTCTGTATAGTTCCTCCTTGCTCTGTGTTGCATTGTTCTGTTGTATATTCTGTTGCCAGCTTTCTGAAAAGGATGTATTATATGCCATGCAGTGACCGCAGTATTGATCAGTATCTGTTAGTTGTCATGGTTATGGAGTTTCTCAGGTGGCCTACAAAGTAATTTTTGAGTTTACCCACAAATGAGAAGACAAATTCTACTTTTCTCTCCCTGTCTCGCCCCATTTGTCCTGCGTAGGTGTGGCCCAGTAGCCTAAACTGTTAAAACTGTAAGTCAGGATAATTTACGACAAGACATTTCTCTAAACTGTCTTCTCTCCCACCATGTGGATCAGTAGTGTAAGTATCAGTAGAAAGTATATACGGCTTCATTGTAAGAAATTGTTGTGTGCTTTAACTGTGTTCATAACAGGCTGTATGAGTTTCTAGCCCAATTTTAAGACGTGTAGGCTTGCCGGATAGCTTGTATTGGGAATGTCACACAGAAAATGAAAATTCTGACTTCTGTGAATCACACTGGGCACCTCGTTATGCATCACTAAAGTGTACAGTTGTCTCTTTCGGTACTAAGGGTGATCTCTTTAGCATAATGTTGTTATTAAACATCCTTCTTTTACTCTTCTATTCTTAGACTAGTCAGAGTGGTTAGTGGACTTCCTGGGCAATCGTGTTCTCCCATTAACATGTTGAAGACATTCGCAGAGATGGTAAAGTCACTAATTTAGTACAAAATTTGCCCATAACTAAGCACATGGTAGGGAAACTAGCCTGATGGAACTATAATATTAATATTTTCTTTTGGGAAAGGTAATAGGATTCCTACCTGACCTATAATCCTCTTTGGGATGTCACTCAGTAAGGCTCTTTAATACATTAGAGTGATATTTTTGTCTGTATCTTTCTCAATTTCTTTTTACAGTCAGCTGCAAAAAGGATTATGAAATATGCTTTCTGTCTTACAACCAGTTTCATGTGCTTGCTTTCTTTTCCAACAGCAGCAGCAAAATATCATTAGTATTCTTTTGGTTTTTATTAGAGGGGGAAGTTTCGAGTAACAAAATTGAGACTGGAATCTTAACTTTGTTATTGCCAGTAAGAGCTAAGAAGATGCTGGTGTTTTCTCACCATGCTTTTCATTCTTTTCTTTCTCCCACAGAAAAACGTCTTGTGTATCTTTGATAATTTAATGCAGTTCTCATGTTTTGCCAACAAATCATTAGTTTTCTATTTATAGTTGTTTTCTCTAAATTCCTAATTTGTAAGACCATGTTTAATCGCAGATTCTTCGTAAAATGCTTGCAAACTGTAACATATGTAATGTCTAGTGCCAGTATTGCCTACCCCAAAAAGATCAACATAATATTGGCAGTTCATTTTTTTTCTGATTCATGCTTTGTAGAAGATCACTTGCACTTAACTTAGTCCTAGTTTTCACTTAGCTTGATTTTAACTTCCACTGTTGGAGAGCCATTGTTTATATGGATTCTTATTGTATTAAACTATAAATTTCTGTGTAGTAAACATACTACATACAAGTACTCACATGTGGTTAATTTTCTGTTATAGCTATTAAGAAATAAATTTTTTACTTTTAGAGCTGTGCAAATAAAGGCACTTTTGATGTGGAAGCTGAACGGAAAAAGTGAAAGCTTTCTTCTTTTCTCATCCTTTGAGGTAGAATGAAAAACAGTAATTATATATTGGGCTGAACTGAAACACTGAGCTTACCCTCATGCAAAGATGACTGACTTGTGGTTATTTAAAAGAGAAGAAAAATAATTGTATTAGATTAATTTAGAAAGAGTCGGTATTTCATTTAGGAAATGGTGACATTGTGAGTCAAAGGTAGTATCTTGGATGTTAATGCGTACTTCGTCCCTGAGGTTTTGAAAAACAAACCTGAGACCAGGATGTCTGTTTTGGCATAACCTTGACCTTGAAGTAAGTATTGAGATAAGGATGCGGGGGGCCGTTCCCTTTTGCAAAGCAAAAAGGAGGATAAGCTGTTGTTCTGGGGTTTGTTAATTTTCTTCGGTGGAATTGTAGTTTAGTGTGTCTTAATGCGGTGCTAACCTCAGGCATCGGCATCGAGAGTCATGTCCACTGCTGGTGCAGGTAGCTGCTCTACAAAGCTGCTTGATCTGTCCTCATCTGCCCTGTGTCTTTGTAGGCTGGCAGGACACGCAGGGAGTGATCTGTGGCCTTGCACTGCCATAAAGCAGAAGATCATAAGATGCTCTCCCAGTGAGTCCTGGGGTGATGTGAGTGTCAGGAGCGTATTGGGGACTGTGGGAGGTCATTTGAAATCATCTGGCATTCTGGTAGCTTTGCTGGCAGCCTCTGTAGATTCAGTTACTCCAGTATTAAATTGGGCAACGTCCTAGCTCTGCCTAGACCCTCAGCTGTCTGGTTTTCCAGATCTTAGGTAAAAGAGTTTTGTGTACAGCTAAAAGGAAACCCAATTTCTGAAGACAAAGGCAAAAGAACATAATCTTTTTGATGTTAAGTAAAAGCACTCTCTGAGGGATCAAAAGATGCCACATTTTAGTAGTTGGTTATCGTTAAATTTGGATTAAATTTTGCAGCGGGATGACTTCCCATATTATTGTGGTATCTTTGGTAGTATTGTGGCTGAAGACTTTGTGCTTGTCTGGTCAGCAAGTTAAATGCTCCTTCTTCTCATAATAAAAAGGAGAAATGAGGAAATCTTTGCTAGCATCATCCACAAGATTGACTAGGGTAGGCAAGGTTGATTATGTGCTACCATTGTGTTCTGAATGTTGTTTTTTTTCTTATTACACTGATGTTTTATTTTCTTTTGTGTTAGGGAATTAGTTTTGGTGGGCATAGGATAAAGTCAGGAGTTACCTTCCCTGAGATTCCTTTCGTGTTTTTACAAGGTTGTATTTAGTGTATGTTAATGTGCTCACTTTCTGGTGCTAGCTAAAAATTGTCCTGGTGCTTGAAGGTGTACTGTAGCCCATCTGCATAAAATACAAAGCTTGATCGTTTTTGAAATGTTAGTTTGCCTGTTTTGTCAGAATAGATTAAAAATCTGTCTTTTAGCTGTGTGTTAGCGTAACCTATGTGCATTTCTAAAACGTGTGTTACATTTTAGGAGATAGGATTTGTTCTTTGGTTTTACTGTACAGTTTAAAAATGGGGAATGATTTTTTTTGTGCTGTTTTTGTCATTTCTATGCAAATACAAATCTATGTGAGAAATTAGTGTTCAAGAATTTCAGTGTAATTTTTCCTGGGTGTGGACTTGAGTATAAAAAAGGAAACAGCAAATTTCCTTTTTCGGAAGAACGTGCTGTTCGTATCTGCTATAGGTTGTTTAAAATGCATCATAAAATTGACAAACAGTGATAAACATTATTTTTTTTCTACGTCTGTGTTAGCTCCCTCCACTACAGATGTTGTTTACCTAACTTTTCAAAGGCTAGAATAAAATGTTACATAGCCATGTTGCTGGTATCACCAGTTTCAGTGAAAAACTCAACTTTGTCATTACAGAGTAACTGTAGTGTGTAAGGCTGCTGCCAGCATTTTTGTCATTGCCAGCTGACCAATCTGCAGAGTGTTTAGATAGTAATAAAAAAGCTTGCACAGATATTGGGTCTTTTTGGTGCATAATTCACAGCGCTGTTTCGCTTTCTAAGTGAATAATATCTGTGTTTAATATGGTTAACATTTGCTTGTAGCTGGAATCAATTTTATTGTTATGTCTTTGCAGAGTTAAAAAAAAACAACAACAACAACAAAAAAACCCTCAGTCATTAGCAATAACTCAAAACTCCACAGTTGACAAGTGGTTTTCAAATTTACCTGAATTTCATGTTTTGTAAAATGTTCCCTCGAACCATGAATTCAACTAAAAATGTGTTTTATTTTCATAGAAACGTGGCTCTGCAGCAGTCTGTACCAACGTAGGTCTTAACTGTCCCTCCTGCCTGTAGCTGCACAGTCTTGCCGTCCTCCTCGCATCAGCAGTGGAAGTCATAAGACTGTACAGTAAGTCATTGAAGTGGCAGATCTGATTGAAAAATAGCTTGACAAAAAATTAATTTTCAACTAGATCAGCTGTTTCAGCTGAGTGACCACATGCGTCACTAGTGACATGCTTCAGACTGAGGCGAGGAATAAGAAAACGTGCAGCTCGTAGCGAGTGGAGTGTGGGACTGTGGTAGTCCGGAGATAAATCGGCATAAACTGCTGTGGAACCTCACGGCATCTGCTCGTCCGTGCTTCAGTGCTCTTCTGACTTGAGTAATCCATCTTAGCTTACTAGATCAGGTGAGAAATAACTCAGCAAGGAGTTATTACTCAGCTTGTTCCACTGTCTCAGTTGAGAGGTGAAAGTGTCGTCCACGGTTGACACCAGGCAGATGAAGGGTGCGAAGTGGGGAATTTTAGGGCCTGGAGAAGTTGGGCTATCTCCATTCAGTAGTGGCAAACTGGTAGATCTGCTCAGCTACTTTGAGAAACCTCATCTTTTATTATCTAAGCCTGTGGACTCCAGGCTTAAAATTGTGCTCTGGAAAGCAGCAGAAGTGTATTAATAGGCAGGTTGTTCAGGCAAGGACTGCTTTTTCCAAAGTACTTTGTGATGGATCTGTTGATTGAGGTTTTTTTGTTTGGTTGGTTTTTTGAAAAGACTTCTTTTAAGGTTGAAGTCATTTTTTTCCTGAGACTGGTGAGCTTTTTGCAAGTGTTCAAACTTCAGGATTAAAACCTGGATGAAGTCCACTGTTTGTTTCACTGTATGTTTAAACCTAGCCAGTTATCACTGCCATTGAATTAATAATCATTATTAGTTTTTAATGTATATATATATAAAAATATATTTAACATGCATATGTAAAATTAAATATATAGAACTAAATATATACTAAAAATCTTATAGACAGATAAAGATTTGTGAGGCTGTATGTAGTTCTGTGGAATGACCATTTTTTTGTTATTTCTGCATGTTCATTTTCCTGACCACTTACCTGATATTGAAAGTATATTGAGGATGAGAGTTATTTCAGTACAAGTCTCATTCTAAATTGTGTTAGAATAGTGATTCTTTTAAAAAATTTGCAATTAAATATTTGGGTACTATCTGTAAACTATGTACTTGCCATTCAAATTCTGATTTAAAATTTAAATAAACAAACAAAACAAAAAAACCTTTCAATGTTTTGTTCTTTGCTTGTCTTATTTTTTTTGGCCAACTAATTTATTCTAATAACCTATTGGAAAAACAAAACAAAACAGAATAGTTCCCCAAACTAGGCGATTCACCCAAGGTCAGCAGAGAAGGAAGGTGGGCCTACAACAGCCTGGATTTAGCTGTTTTAGCAGCACTTAGAGCCCCGTGCAGTTTTGGACGTCAGTCAGTGTGCCAGCTACCTGCCACTTCATAGAAGTTGTTTGCTCAGCACTCCTCTGTCCATGTGGAGATCTGGTTCAGTTCTCTGAGGCTTAGAGAAGGCAGGTTTCAATGTGGAGAGGAAAGGGGTGGCTCAAGGTATCGCTCTGCCAGCCCAGCAAGTGGAGCCGGCTCAGCACAGTGCTGGGGCAGGTCCACGGGCAGGAGTGCAGGGGCAGCAGTTGCTTTTTTGGAGGTGGGGGTGCTGCAGCACTGCTGTTCTCTTCAGCAGCAGTTAGCTTTCGTGTTGGTTTTGGTTGCCGAAACTGCACCCTGAGCAGTAATGACAGCTACCAGTGGGTGAACGCTGCCATGTAATGACGGAGTTTCCGCTGAGTTTGCCCTTTGCAGTGTGCCAGCTTCTGGCTTCCTGCAGTACCTGCAGCAATAGTCAGTGAGGCGTTTGCAACTGTTTTCTCTTAAAGAAATAGATGATCAAGACACTGTATTAATTGAAATGCTCTAGCTTTTTACTTAAGAATGTACATGCCTCTCCTCTGCTTTTCCTTTAAAAGAAAAAATTGGGCTAAAATAAGTTTAGCCATATGTCGTGACACTCGTGGATATTACTAAGGCAGTACAGCCTCGGAAGCATCAGTTACAGTCAGCTGTGTAAGAGCGATGTTTATATGTTTAGCCAAACTTTTCGTTTCCCCCTGTGTGGATGAATGTGAGGTTTAAGTTGCACAAAATTAAATAGTCTCTTTATGGGAGCAGTAAGTGGTGCAGAGTGTGTGGGAATTTAATACCACCACAAGGAACAGACACCCGTGTTTTCTACGAGAATGGCTTAAATCATTATGTGGCATTCCTAATTGTAATCTGTCTGAGATGGAAATGCTAAATTTAGCCAAGAAGTCTTGTGGAGTAGCAGGACCTATGTAAACAAGCTAAATTTTCAATTCATGCTCTTCCCCACTAGGAAAAAAAAAAGAGTCACAACAGATTTCCCCCCCACACCCCTCTCTCTATTTTAATCACAATTGTGCTTGTAATTACAAGAGGTGCTTGTAATAATGAAAACCGTGAAATATTGTTATGGAAAAATGCCTACTGCTTTTTCATTCTGTACTTCAGTAAGCACAGTAGTTTGAAAGGTGTAGAGCAGAAAGAAGTAGTTACAAACTGGCTTTTCAGAAAAAGATGCAAATGTTTTAGTTTAAAATAAATATAAGCCATGGGTAATAAACAGTAAAAGCATATTGCTGGTGTTCTCATTAGATGTAGCTGCAGGCCTCTGCCTGTTCTGCTTGAGAATATGCAGAGTTGTATTTCTCCCCTAATTTAATGTTGAACATTAAGCACAATATACCTGTTTGTTAGTCTGGTTTTCCAAAATACATTTGTCAAAGTTTACCTTAAAATCGCATTCTGTGGATAATTGCCTGGTAAAAATATATAAATAAACCTATGTGGAAAAAATAATACTCTTATGAGAAGGAGCGCCTCACTTGGCTCATAAATATTTTCCTATATGTGGTGATAGTACACAGGCTGTTTGTTCATGAGATGTGTCTAAGTACTGCTTGCCTTCCAAGCATCAAGATGCTTTCCAGAGCAACTCAAACTGTGGAGTCTTGGCTTGAAATTATGATTCAACAGGTCAAGAAAACATTATACAAATAGTCTCTTTGTCTGTGTTGGAACCAAGCTTGGGACGAGAATCGTTAATACAGCAAAGGATTCTTCTTAAATTAATAATTATTGGTGGTATGGTAGTGCTGAAGAGGTCTAGTCATGCACTACAAACCTGTGCGTGATGGTATGTACATATACTCTTTGGGAAAAGGTCCCTGCTTCGAAAGTGATGCTGACTAACGGGTGTCAGTCCTGCCTGCACTGCAGTGCTCTCTGAAAGGCATTAGAACAAAGGGAAGAGATCGAGGTTGTGCTTAGGGTTTGCTGACTTGACAGGTGAAGGAAGACTCTTTGTCAGTGGCAGCATCTTCACGTTGTCCCTGAACATCTTTTCTCATTCTTTTACTTTCTATCACTGTTGTCAGTGTGAAATTGGGACTTGTGACTTCTTAATTTATTTTTCATAACATATTTCTGTTCGAGTAGGCTTTAGCAGCGTTAGTATTCTTTGCAATTTATTACGCAATTTGTTTTTACCTGTGATGGGTATTAATCAGCTGGTTGCGGGAGTTTATCATTAAGTGAAATTATCAATTGATTTTGCTAATGAAAACATATTTCATGGCATTGTATTTCTATACTTGATATGTAATCTGTCTTGCTTAAGTAGGTTTGCTATGTTCCATAGAAGTCTAAATTCAGTAGGTCTCTCCTTGCTTACCAGAAGCTCCCTGGCTGCCTATAGTTGCTTGTTGGAAGATAAACATTCACTTTATCTTCTTTAAGTCCATAGGGAAGTCCGTATAGTTCAGATTGATCGGGTCTGCAATTAGAGAGGGATTTCAGCTTGGTGTGCACTAGTTAGAGTGGTCAGCCAGTGATACAGGAGGTTTGCAGTCAAGGCTCTTTTCTGTGTCTGAATGTGAACATGCATCTGTTTCCCTTTGCTTTTGTACAGATTAGGGCATTTGGTAAGAAATAAATAAAGCTTATGCTCTGAATCATGGTCTCAAGACTTTGCATTTATCCATTAATGTTACGCTGTAAAATCTATATACAGGGAACAGGATCTAGAACCCACACTAACATCTTTCTTCTACCTCCCATGCTCTGAGTGCTTCAGGAGATAAACAAGAGTCAAAACTTCAGCAACGCGTTTTCCATCTCCGTGCTTTCATTATTGGTTGCATAGCAGCTTTGGTTTAATAAGAGCGGTGGCAAGTGCTCTTATTAGTGTATATCCTGTAGGCTGATAGAGCATTCCCAGGAAATGTAAATGCGAACCCTTTGCGGCTGAGGAGGGACTGGAGCTCAGTTCTCTTCTTGGGTGTGCCTCTGTGGTGTGAAACATCGGGGAACCATTACTACCGTCTGTCATACAAACTGTATCACAATTGGATCTGCCACGTCCCCTCGATTTTATCTTCCTCAAAGTGGAGAGAGATCAAATATCAGAAGACTTTATCATATGCAGTTGTTTTGAAATCAGTACCTCTTTTTTTCTGATTACAGGGGAAACTTGTGTTCTATTGAGAAAAATATCCATCCCCATCCCCCTCCCTGCAGAGGAACTTGAGCAGATTTGTTTCCACTAATTCAAATTAAGACCAAAACATACTTTCCAGAAAAATACCTAATCGCTTTTTGTTCCGCTATGTAGAACTCTCAGTAAGTTGAGGGCTCCTGTGAAATTCAGGAACAAATATCAATAAATTCCATATAAAAGGAATAATATGGTTAAACTGTGTGAGTGCTTGTGGAGTTAGATGTTGTGTCTTGAAGCAGCTGTGTCCTCTAAAAACTAACAAACACCTCATGCTCTGGGGACACAAGCTGATACCATGAACAGCCTTCCAGATCTGTTCTCATGAGCTGTGGCCTCAGCCTGCTGATACTTGAACGTTTTCATGTTTTCAGCTGAAGAGGTGATGTGATGCAGGTGCCAATGCTGGGTTTTTGGTAGTGGTTTATTATATATTATTTTAACGTATGATGTCCCACGAAAACAGAGTGGTTATGGAAGTGCTTATCATGAGTATTTGATGACTGCTTGTTTTATTCCACTAACTTAGAGATAATAACTAACAGAGAGAAATGAAGTCCAATGTGAAATACTGCTGATTCTTTTATCCTGTAGTGTCAGGGTAGCTGAAGGGGTGATGCCTTGAAGATTTTTCAGGACACAATTTGTGTAAGCAGTCTTGATGTGATGGATGAATTTTTTGTGTATAAGCTGTTTCAGTGCTAAAGAATTTTTTTTTTTTTTAACATTAATCTGGGTTAACGTCCCATTCTTTCCATATTACTGCAAGCAGTTCAAAACCTGCTGCTTTAACGTCTGCAAAGTTGCCAGGGGGTGAAGGAACATTGTGGTCTTGTAAGTCATAGGCTGGTAGATACATTGGCTGTTGAAGGCAGGGTTATTTCTAGCATTTCCGTTTGGATTGGAGTGCTGCAAAGTCCTGCTTTTGAGACTGCACATCCTGACTATTTCCATCGAGTTCACTTCCTCTATGTGGGGATACTCCAACGGTGCAAGATCGGGAGCTGGGCCTGTCTGTGAAGAGCAGCCATCATGGGGCTGGTCCACATCCAGGGAACAAATAGTTTTGCAGGGTGACTTAAGGTTTTGGTGGTCTTGAAATCTACTATGCAAGCAGTGTATTCCAGCTATAATTCTGTATTACAACAACATTTACATTGATTAAGTAAATAAGATAGCTATTAAGGTCATAAATGAAGAATTACCTATTTAAGATACATTGAAAAATCTACACCACAAACTTGGAAGTTTTAATGAAAAGTAACTCCTTGGTGTGAAACATTTTAATTTCTGTACCTGTGCCTTTGTAAGCAATATACTTCTCTCAAGACAGAGCAGCAAGATGCCATTTTACCACTTTCTTTTATAGTGAATTGCTACTTTGCAGTGAATTGTTGTACAAGCAGACATGCTTAGAATTATTGCATGTCCAGGCAAATTTGGGTTTGTGATTAACGACGTCTATTGTGGGAGTTCTGGCCGTCAGGAGTGCTTACAGAGGTGTGGGTCATTGCTAGAGGTCTCTAGCGTCCATGTAGTTGCTGTTCTGTGTCACTGGGGTTGTGTGGTTTCTCCAGTTAAGAAAATTGCTATGTCTTTTTTTATCTTCCTGTTTGTTTCAGAAATGTGAATGGGATTCATCTTGACAGTCCGTAAAATTCACACTGAAAAGCATGGCCCTTAGCTAAAGCCAGTAAATCTTCTGGAGTGAGGGAAGAAGGAACTTTTTTTAGCAGAGTAGCCATCAAGTCCTGAAACTGGTGTCTCCAGAGACTATTTAATTCTGCTTATTTTAGAAATGTGTCTCTTCCTGCTCTTTTTGTAACCAGAGCCTTGATGACTGGGGGTGGGGGCTGCCTCTGTGGCCACTGTAGTCCAGCAGATTGCGGCTGAGCAGCAGTACCCTGTGCTCCCCTCCCCGTCCCCCACCCCAGTTCTCTTTTTATCCATCCCCGTCTCACCTCCTCCACCATGCCAGGACAAGCGTTTTTGTACTCAAATGACTGAAACTAGCCACTGTCTTTGTTGGAGTAGTGTTTCAGCCAGATCTTTTCCTTGCTCCAGCACTCCTCAGTGGCTGCACTAATGCTAGCACTGGTCAGAGAGGAAAACAGTAAGAATAATCAACCAAGAGGTTGATTAACAAAGGTGAATAATCAACCAGGAGGATGGGGCAGCTCTCTTAAGTGACTTTCCATCCTTAAGCTAGATGAAAGTGCCTGTAAACGTAATCTCAGCTCTAAGAGTGATCAATTCCATAGCATTTCTGAATCAAACTTTAAACCTGTGAAAACGTAGCTGATGTAGAGGTGTCAGTCTGCAGCAAGCACGAGCGCTAGTCCAAAAATGTGAGTTGCTTATTCATTTCTAGGTGTGTGGGGATGTGAATAAGTAGGCTGGCTGGTTATTACTGCCTCAAAAAGGTGGCTTCTGCACACTTACTGTGTATTTAAATGTTTCCCCTGTGGTCTGAAGCGTGGTTATGTATTTCAATAGAAAGCTTTGCAGCAAGGCACGCTTCAGTACGCAGTAGGGACAGATGCCTTGTAATGTTTTCCTTTGCTTGGCATTGGCTTGGTGGATGCTGGAGTGCTGGGTCAGACGAGGAGCTGCTCGGCTGAGTGGAACGGTACTGCAGAGACCTAACAGTTTGCTGTGAACGTTGCCTTAATAGCAGTATAAGCTGTGGCCAGCATCAGGTGGGGTGAAATGCTGGTGGTGAGAGGAAAACAGCATAACCATCACTATTTCATTTCAAAGGAGCTGGTATTTCTGTAACTCTTACCCTTTTTTCTTGATCCCATTGCCCAGTCAATAGCACAGAAGCTGTTGCTGTTCTAATAAATAAATTTAAAAAGCTGCAAAAGTCTTTAGTCCTGTGGAGTAGTAAACTTAATTTCTAAATATCATGATGATTAGCAGAATACAAAGGTGCTAAATATTTGATTCGCAAATTCAAAATTGCTTTCACTATGGAGAAATAATCCTTCCTTTCTCCTGTTGTCACTCAGTGAGTCTCTCATTTCAAGTTAGAAGCTCCAGAGATTTCCATCAAAGGTGGTTTTATAAAGAAAAAATTCTCTTCAAGCATTGCTGTTTGTAGACAGTTAGTAAAAAAACTTTGAAGTAATGAGTCCGAACATTCAAGGTTATGTCCATGTTTGTCTTCCTAAAATATTTAACAAAATATAATACAGTTCGCAAATGTGCAGAAATAATTTTAAAAACAGTTTTTCAACAGCACACCATTTGCAGCCTTTTAAAAAGGATCCAACTAGTGATATAGTTGTTAAAGATATTTCAGTTCTTGGCAAGCTTACCTTTTGTAAGCTTTGAGCTGCTTTTTCTGGGGGAGGGATCACTTTTTCAAGGATTCTGGGATATTTTTCAAGGATTTAATTAAAAAGGAGAGAACAAGTATAATAGAAAATATGTAAACGTTGCACAAAAAATTTCATGTATTTCTTGTAACAATGGGTTCTTTTCTGTTTCCGTCATCTGTGGTTGATACTGACAGGGGTTTAGTTCCAGCTCCACCGATGGTTTCCAAAGGCTTCCTTTGGCTGTCTAGTGTAGTTCGGTGTTATTTGTTTTGGTTTATTCCCTTAATAGAAAAATCTGCGACATGACAATCCACAGTACCAACCAGTGACTTTGCAGGAGAATGTGTTTGACACTGTTGTGACCAGGCTGCTGCTGTGGCTAGGAGAAGGTTTGGAGACTGAAGATGTGCATCGCTTTGCTTGCATTAAAGAACAATCGTAATTGGATCCAAATTAACGAATCTTTACTAGAGTGTTTCCAAAACTCAGCAAATGGAAAAGCCATTAAGCAGTGGAGGTAAAGGAAGTGAGCTAGCGTGCGTTGGAGGGCAGGCGGCTTCTTTGGGAGAGACATTGGCTTAGCCATATATGGAAGAGGACATTTTCCGTGTTAGCTTTACGGGGAGTCTGTGCCCAGAACTGCATTCATCATCCGCATGCATTTCCACAGGAACATTTCTCTTCCAAATGGTCTTAGTCATAGCTTTAGCACTGTGTCACATCTTTGCTAACTTATTTATATAGTCTGCATGGGCTTGCTGTGCATCCGCTGCTAGTCTGCCCTAAAAAGGTGAAGTGTTTATAATTTTCTCGTTTTGGCTAACAGAAAAGACAGTATTAAACTGATGCCAGCAGCTTAGTGTTTTCTTACTGAAAAGCCCACCCTGTTCTGGGCTACACTTAAAGCAAAACTGCTTCTCGAGTAACAAAATATCCTTTCATTCGAGGGAAGCAAGGTTTGTTAAACACAGAACATATCTGCCATAAAACCAGAAAAGAAGGAACCTAAAAGTTGAGCAGCCTGGTAAGGCCTTTCCTTCCAGACTCCTGGGCTGATAGGTGTGCTCCTACACCATGTAACCGCTCTCTTGCTCTAACCTTGGTTCAGTCCCTTCGTCTGCCATCTGCCTACTCGTGTTAGTTGGGTCACAGTTCCCCTCTGATCAAGGCTGTGGTTGCACGGGTTTGGTGTAGGTGATTACTTACGGAGAGGATTTAACAAAAGAGCATCATGAAAGGGAATTCTTGCAATCACCTCTGCAGCGATGGGCAGAGGGAAAAATCAGGTTAGAAATGCACAATAAGTAATGCTCAAAAGTTAAGTAAGGTATAATTCACAGTGCAATTTTTTTCTTTGTTTTTTTTTAATCAGTAATTTCTTATATGCATATGCATAACATCTAGCAACGTCATTCCACAGCAAATTCTCTTAGTTCTTCTATGGCCCTATGGCTAAACTCTGCTCCCCCCTCCACCCCCTCAGCTACAGCATCCACTGAAGAGGAGGGTGGGCCAAAATGATTTTATCAGATGAACCATCTAATACTGTTGTTGGATACAATTTGTTAGCAAAGAGTTGGCTTCTGTTTGAAACCTTCTCCACCAGATTTCAGAGCAGCTATCCCTTCTCCATTAGGTCTGGCTGGGTTTGCAAGGTAACAATTATGAATGACCCTAAATCAGTGTGGGAAACCAAAGCTCAACTGCTGTGCTAATTTAAGCATTGCTCACTTTGCTACTAATTTATATGAATAATAGTACATCTAGAAAATTACAGGTTCATTTTAAAAGACTGCCAAATTCACTTTTCCTTGGCTTTATTGCAAGATATTTTTTTAGAACAAAAAGGTATTAAGAATATTGATGTTTCCAGGATGACTGGAAAGGCTTTAACTAACAATAACATTTTAGAATGACCAAGGAAATTGGCAGCCATGGTCTAAGTTCTCAGAATTCTTATAATGAATAAAAGATAAATGGAATTTAAAGTAGAACCAAAATTTCAAAGATGCAACAACTGACCCTGACTGACTACCTGCTATTAGAGTAGAAGGAAATTTGGAAAAAAATTATCTATTTGAAACCTGTTTTTAGAACATAATCCTAGCTCTGGAGTACTAAGTGAAGTCTCACTGCTAATTAGGGAAAATGACAAGTCAGTAACCCTAAATTGTGGTTTATAAGGATTCAAATCTTAAAATAAAGCATTTAGATTATATAGTTTGTATGTATTTAATTTTTTCTGTCAGACTTTTATTAAGAATAAAGGGTCGAGCACTCTTTCTTTAGTATTAAAGTATGGTACCCATAAATTCTCTATTGTCTAAAGAAGAAAAAAGAGACTGAGTTTATCTCAAGGATGCTTTGGGTTGCCTATTGTGAGTGGAAATTTCTAGTTTGGAGTATAAGGTGGAAAGTTAGGCTGTAAAATGCTCTTTGAAGATTCTCAGAAAAATATTTTGGAAAGAGCCTTGATGGTCATCTTAAAACAGGGACTTGAATAGAGAAGCTATTCTTCTCTACTAATAGAAGAAGTTTCTGTGGTATCTTTATTTAGAAATCTCTCTCTGATAATATTCAGAGCTTTTTTTTTTGTGAGATATTAGTAGAGTGGTTTGGGTTCTTTCCCTCCAACTGAACAGCACTTGCAAATTTCTCATAGCTTGCTGGTTTACCTAGCATAAGAGTATTTCAAAATAATTTAAGAAGTTACGTTATTTGATGTCTTCTAAATACAGTTTAACCCACAAACATGGTTGTATTAGAAGCAAAACTGTCCAGCTGGTACAACTAAGATCATTTTATTAGCATCTGCTCCTCTGCTTCCGTTTCTTGTCTCCACTGAAACACAGT
Source organism: Tauraco erythrolophus (assembly GCF_009769465.1). Taxonomy (NCBI): domain Eukaryota; kingdom Metazoa; phylum Chordata; class Aves; order Musophagiformes; family Musophagidae; genus Tauraco; species Tauraco erythrolophus. Next base: position 16,415,036 of record NC_141471.1, read on the forward strand.
TACACATACAGTTTCATACAACTTTTTTTTCTTCCTATTCATTACGATAAATCGTACAATTTGGTTCTTCTGGTTTTGTATTTCAGACTTACTTAAAATTACTCACATGGGCTGGCGTCCTCTGTTGCTTGATATTGAATGGTTTTGCACAGCAAGGTAAGTCACTTGATTTCACTGCAATAGTTTAATGTTGCTTTAAAACTATATAAATTTAGCAGTTATTTATGTAGATAATTATGGCATTGTTAGACAAGTGCTGATGGCATTATGTCAATCATCTCTCATGTTAATAACCTATTTGTAGTTAGAACTTCGTTTACAAAGCAAGAACACAACAAACTAAAATTCTGTTGTTGCTAGCACCTTTTTATAACTTTGTGTTCTTTGCTAGGTGGAAGTGACTGCATAAAAGCTAATGCAAAATCATGTGGTGAATGTATACAAGCAGGACCAAACTGTGGTTGGTGTAAAAAAACAGTAAGTGTTGCAAAATTCCTTTTATGGTTTGTTTTTTTTTCCCTTGGTTTCAAATTTCAGTAAATACTTCAAATGTATAGAAATGTCTGTTTTCATTAATTATAGTTTTCTGTGGCTCTTCAATTTGATACTTACTTGTACTTAAAAATTCAGATACTATGATTATCCATGTCCTGATTTGAGCATAATTGCTTTTCACGATGTGTTTACTTCTCTTTTTCTAAATCTTAAGTGTTTTAAGTTTTTCTTAATCTTAAGGTTTTTCTAAATCTTAACCTCACAGGCTGTCTCGTAGTTATTTAAAATCAGTCCAGCATGGAATCTGTCTGGGTATGCTTAGTTATGTTCATATAGTGACATTAGAGTAAGAGGTCATTTTAGACACACATAGGTGGAATAGGGGAAGAGATTGAAGGTTTTCCTCTATAAGAGAGAGATGTTCAAATTTTAGTTTTCTGCTGTTGGTAGGCCTAGGAGGAAGAAGATTGGTTTGTGTGGGTGGGTGATCTGTTTCAGGATGAAACATGAAAAGAGTGCTTTCTTATATAATTAAAAATTAAATTCAGGAAATACAAAATGTAAGCTAATCTTAAATTATATGACTTAACCAGTATATGCTGAAGTGTCTTCTTCAGGTTAGAAACAGAAGAAAATGTTTTCTACAGCTCTTTAGTTTGTTATTAAAGACTGGAAATTTTTTGTGTTTGTTGCTAGAAGATGATAATGAATATTTATTTCCATAAAGTAGCTACTTACTATTCCCCAAACCAGCTTATAAACTTTAAATAATTAAACTGACTAACTTTAAAATTTGGCCTTGAGCTGTCAGGTTTCTTGTAGGTCCTAGTCATCAAGAACTGATAAGCTTTAAGTTTCACAGTTAGAAGCCTTATTTACTTATATTTGAGGTTAGCGCTTTTTTTTAGGTGTGCAGTAATGGTAATTCTTTGTTCTGAACAAAGTTACATATTGTTTTTGCTTATGGATCTTACTTTCAGATTGAAGGGAGTTTGGAACTGTATGATCTTTAAGGTCCCTTCCAACCTAAACCATTCTATGAATTTCCCCAAAATAGAGAGAGTTGTCTGTCTTTCCTCTGCTCTGTCAGAATATCGCTGTTATTTTGTTGTCGAGTACCAAGGTACACTTACATATGCTTTAATTAAAGCCTTTCAAAAAAACCAAAAAGTTAAAAGGGAGGGTAGTTGCCAAGTAGGCTGTACAAATAGGTTCATGTTGTTGATGACTACGTGAAGATGAGAGCTTTTTCCACCTGCTGTCGCTTTTAGAGTAGCCGATTTAAAAGGATGTTGTGCTTCTGTCAGCGGTGACATTTTTTTTCCTTTCATATTGCTTACATCTTATACACGGATAAGTATAAGTACATGCAAACTCCTGGACTAAACAGTAGTCACTGATGTTTTTAGTGTAATTTAACATATTTCAGGACTGTGTGTTTTATTACTGAACTTTTTTTTAAAAAAAAAAAAAGGAGTCGTTGTAAGAGGTGTTACTGTGGGTAGAGTATAACAAATTGCCGATAGCTGTAAACTTGATACTCTTTTGCTTATGTTTTCTAGGACTTTTTACAAGAAGGAGAACCAACATCTGCCCGATGTGATGACTTGGCAGCATTAAAGAGTAAAGGCTGTCCTATGGAAGATATAGAAAATCCCAGAGGTAGCAAACAGGTGCTTGAAGATAGAGAAGTAACGAATCGTAAGATAGGTGCTGCAGAGAAGCTGAAACCAGAGGCCATTACGCAGATCCAGCCACAAAAATTGGTACTGAAACTCAGAGTCGGTAAGGACAGTTTCATTCTAGTCTTCAGATTATTTTTCTGTCATCACCACATCTGCATTTTTTGTTTTGAATGTGTAACCATTTTTTTACAGAAACAACTATTGTTCAGGTATCCTGAATGATAACAAAGCCATTCAAGTCAGCCCCAGGTGTTTAGGGGGCTTCAAATACTGTTTGATTTTTATGAAAGGTTAGATGATATCACTTGTTCCAAGTAGAATTTAGGAGGAAATAAATACAACATGGATTGGTACATATATCAGAAAAGTAAAATTGTTTTGCTTTCGGTATTTTGTAGTTGATTTTCTGCAATGTGACTTCTTAGAATGAAAGTAGAGGAGTGAGCAAAAACTTAGAGAAGTTATGAGAGCGTTTTCTTCTCCTTGAAGTACTGCTGTTGCCTAAAGTCTGCATGTGTGAACTGAATGGTTTTGTATTTAGGAAGCAAGATTCTTGGATTGCTACATAAAATACTTTCCAGAGGCTAAAGATGTGGACACAGGACTACAGTAATAAGGACAGTAGTTGTCTACCATTTCCAGCTCCTAATGAGAACTTTATTTCATTCAAATGAGGGGGGGTGGGGAAACCAGGGCTAGTAGTTCATACAGTACTTGAGCATAAGGGAGATTGTCCTTAAAGAGAGTTTGTAGGTACTGCAGACGCGTTCAACAGCTGCCTTGTATTTGCCTGGAATAAGAGCCTGTACTTGGGGTCAGCTGCTTGGTGGTGATTGTTTGCTAATTATTAAGCAGACTTAAGCCACAGTAATACCGCCTTTTACCTTCAGTGACTGAGAGGGGTGGGGGAAAAAATTTCTAATTACCTTCCTTATTTTATATATAATAGGCAAAAGAATACTTTTCCATTTTCCAGGTAATTCTTCTGCAGTGTCTTTCAACATCAGAGTGAGACTACATGCTTCTTTTGGCAAAACTCAGGTTCTGGGCTTAAAATTGCAACAAATAGTAACTTGCTGTTATCTCACTGCCATTTCTGTGCTTTCAGCCTGTGTTTGATGCAAAGTAACTTGAAGTATTCCATCCAGAATTGATTTTTCTTTTACAAACCTAGTTAAACAATGTGGTTTTTTAAAGTAAACCCTGAGAATTTTTGGAGTTATCTTGGATGCAGATAGATACTGAAAATTTGTGTTATTAGGTCTTATAGGAACCTTGTTAAAATTATTGCAAGTATGAAAATTTGAAATTGCAGCAATTGAGAGGCTGATTTTTGACAAGTTAGTATTTTCTATGGGAAGATAAAATACCTTGTAAATACAAAGTTGGACATTTGAAAGAAATACTTCTTGAAATTTTTTTCATCATAATTTGATGTTAAGCATTACAGTTAACAGAAAAAAAATCACTCACCTCTAGTTCAAAACCTCCATCAGTACTTCAAGATGTTTCCTTAAAAAGGCATTTTTCGTGCTAGTGCAGTTGTGGAATTTTTAATGGTTTCTGTTTGGTTTTGATCTCTGAAACAGGGGAGCCCCAAACATTTTCATTAAAATTTAAGAGAGCTGAAGACTACCCCATCGACCTTTATTATCTTATGGACCTCTCCTATTCTATGAAAGATGATTTAGAGAATGTGAAAAGTCTCGGAACGGCTTTGATGTTAGAAATGGAAAAAATAACTTCAGACTTTCGAATTGGTAAGAAAGATTTGCCTAATCTAAATAAATAAATAAATAAGGTTTAAAGAGAAAGTTTTCCTTCCTGATATTTTTCACGTGATTACATATAGGGAGTCATTTAAAAAAAAAAATAGCAGTATTGTGGCAGATATTCTAATACATAGAACCTGTTCAGGAATACAAGAGTAGTTGGTTTTGATGGAAAAAGTGGAACGTAAACAAGTATGAGAGCTATTTCTGACATCAGTGCAGCTATAATGCATTTGTGTTCTGTTGTGTCATAAAATAAATAAGAGACTTCCATTCTTCAGCTTACAGGGTTTTTATTGTTCTGTCTTAGGCTTTGGCTCTTTTGTGGAGAAAACGGTGATGCCATATATAAGTACAACACCAGCCAAACTCAGAAATCCTTGTACAGGTGACCAGAACTGTACAAGTCCATTTAGCTATAAAAATGTGCTCAGCCTTACCAGTGAAGGAAATAAATTCAATGAACTTGTAGGCAAACAGCACATTTCTGGGAATTTAGATTCTCCTGAAGGTGGATTTGATGCAATAATGCAGGTTGCAGTTTGTGGGGTAAGTGTGTATTAGTTTTCTTTACTGCTCTATTAGATGAAATTGTTTGAATACAGCTTTAGTGTTTTATGATGGCTGACATTTGGATCTGTCGTCTCATGGTGGCAAGACAAGATAGACTAGGCAGACTGCATGGATACATGCATTTTCTTTTTTAGAGACCTCTAGGGAGTGAATGAAACCTGGAAACGTGAAAGTGCCGATTAGAGGTCATGTTCACAGCAGATAGATGCGTTCCAAAGACAAAGTTTTTAAAGTTTGCTGTAAAAGAAGAGTTAAATTCTGCTCAAAAGTGCATGAAATCCTGAGTAAGCGACTATTCTCAAATTATTTCAAAGCTTTATATGCTTCTTGTAGTTGTTTCAGAATACTTTGGTGAATTGTAACTTCTGCTAGCTTCTTAGGCAGAAGTATATGGAAACTTGATTTTTGTTTATTTTTGAAGATCTGATCTAGATTCTAGCTCACTGCATCCTTCCCTAATGTTTCCATGGTCTGATAGACCATTCTATGCACCCGTACAACATGGACCCCCAAAAAAGTGATATCCAGGTTTATTGCTTTGTTACCATGTTACTTTTACTGTTGACTTCCTGAAACAATCTGGAGTCTTATTTTAGAAGTGCAGTGTTAATCATAAGCCTTCTAGGGTTTCTTTACTTGTTTTTTTATTAATTTATTTTTGGTGGTAACTGGTATTTATGTGACAATTTATATGGTCTTCTCTCCTTAAATTGACTAGAGCTTCACCTCGATGGAAGAATTTTAAAAAATAGGAAAGGGCAGGTTACAGAATTAGGCCCTGCAGTTGTGGGCCAGGATGCCCGTGAGACAGTGGAAGAGGGCAGTCCTCTGACAAGCACTGTGCCAGGTAAAATCTGGCAAAGCCTGATGGTTCTTTAGAGCCTAACACCGGCCAAGCTGTGATCTTCCAATTCAAGATTGCAGCAGTCCTGTATATACTAACGTTGTCCTCTCTGCTCTGGCTGTGTGGTAGTGACATAAAAGTGGACTTGTCATGGAAGAGCTGAACTGACATGCCAGTTCCTAAATCCTTGTCACTCTTCAGATACTGTAGTAAGAACTGAACAGACCAAAGTACATCTCAGGAAGAATGTGTCCTGCCTTTGGTGAAAAATGTGCAGCAGATGTTTTTGAGCAGGCATTGAAATAAATGCAAGTGCTTTTTTTTAGCAATGCAATTGTTAATGCAAGTGAGTGAATTATATGGTTTCCAGGGTGACACTTTTGCAGTATGGCTTCTCCTAAGTCTGTCTACTTTTCATGCATTTATCTCTCAAGTGTTGGTCCCCAATGCTACAAAATAAATTGGTGCAAGATACCAAAAATCCATTTGTTTGTTTCCCAAGGAACAAATTGGCTGGAGAAATGTTACAAGATTATTAGTGTTTTCCACGGATGCTGGATTTCACTTTGCAGGAGATGGTAAACTTGGTGGAATTGTTTTACCAAATGATGGGAAATGTCATCTGGAAAATAATATGTACACAATGAGCCACTATTATGTAAGTCTTTACATCATTTTCTAGGGAAATTAATATTTTGTGATGTTTAAGCTCAAAAAAAACCTCATTAGTTATCTGGTATAGTTTCAGAGTGCTGCATCTTGTGAACTTTTACCCGTTTACCTCTGTATTACATCAAGTGACTTCAGCTTAACGAAAGCAAGTGTGCAAGAATTAATTCAGTCTTAATCAGAAAATGTCAAAAAAGGGCAACTTTCGCACTATGATTTGTGTTGTTGGATTTTAACTTTTTTAATTAATTAATAATCCTGTATGTCCGCTGGCAAGCTGTGGTGGTTCTGTCTCATTTTTTTCATTTCAGTAGCCTTTGCGTTTAGAAGTAGTTTACTACTGTAAAATAGAGTTCCTTGGCCAGTTTTTGTAAGACTGCTTGAAATCTTACGACACAAAGTTTACAGTAAAAGTATGCTTAACAAACAACATTGCCTTCATGGTTTACTGATAGGTAGATCAGACAAAAAAAAGGTGCAAAGAAAAAGATTTACTGGACGGGGTAAACACAATAAGCTTTACAAAGTTTGTGTTAATATATTCCTAACGTTAAGTGAACACTGTTCAATAAAAACCTAAAATTAATTGAGTTAATTTTCAGGGAGATTCAGGTTGGATGTTAGGAAGTATTTCTTCTCTGAAAGGGTTGTCAGCCACTGGAATAGGCTGCCCAGGGAGGTGGTTGAGTCCCCATCCCTGAATGTGTTTAAGAATAGGGTGGATGAACTACTTAGGGATATGGTTTAATGGGGATTAGGGACGGTTGGACTGGATGATCTCTAAGGTCTTTTCCAACCTAGAAATCTATGAGTTTTATTTCATCTTTTCTTCATGAAACAGTGCAAAAAGTAGTGCTTTTCACTGAGATAAGTCATATGGAAAACTACCGAAGGTAATTTTCTGAGAACATTGAGATTAAGAATTTAACCTGGAGGCTTTAAATGGCAGGGAATATGATAATGTTACTGTGAAAAACCACCTATCTTCATGGGTTTTGCTTTAGAACTGTGACATAAGCTGGCTAGTTAGAAGTCTTACGTATGTTTCTAAAGGTGATTTGTATTTCTGATGTCAAAGTCTTTTTTGATTGTTTTCCAGCAATTTGTCCCAAATTTGAATTCCAATTTATGTTCAATTTTTATAGGATTATCCCTCTATTGCTCATCTGGTACAGAAGCTCAGTGAGAACAATATTCAGACAATCTTTGCTGTTACTGAAGAGTTTCAGGCAGTTTATAAGGTAAAGATAATAACACATATTTCTGGTCTCTGTACTTTTTTTCCCCTCAAGCACTAAGACCAACTCAGATTTCCTCTGAAATCATTAAAAATGTTTCATTTGAAATTGAAATAATTGTGGAAGTAACTGATAGTGGAAGTAATATTTTGCTACTCATTTTTATTATTAAGCCTTTTTTATTTGCTCAAATCGATACTGAGTGTGTAATTTCCAAGGAGCAGGTGCCCCTTCTTCTTGCCCTTCTTTATAGGTAGGAGGGAGTGGAGAAAATATTTGCAGTACTAATTTTTGTGAATGTTTTTACAGCAAAATAGCTGAGGAGGGTGTGGACATTAAATCAAGAGACACACTTATGAAAGAACGTATTTTGTCCTTTGCAGTCTATTTATATTCCTGATGTTTAAAATTAACTAAACTGCTTGATGTGATTGTGAAATAGGAAATAACTGTGTAAAGGAGCTGCATATTTTCCCTTGTTTTAACCTAACAAGGTGGATTTTTGGGTTTGGGGTTTTTTTTTAACTATATTCAAATTGTAAGCTTTTCCTTTTTCTTTGGAAATCATCTTTTATCTGCCTGTCTTTAATGCAGTAGAAGTGTGGTGGTTCTTTAAGACCTTGAAGATACATTGTATGTGGTCAACTTGTACAGGAGAAGGTCTTAGTATTGTTACCAAATCTAATATGAAAATGCAAAGGAGAAGAAAAGGCTGGATATTTGTTTACATTAATAGTGCTCTGTATAACCTCAAAAATCATGAAGATCACTGTCAACACTGTAGCCCTGTTTTTTGAAGTACTTGATCTTGTCTAGTTAATACCCTGAAGGATTATGTCATAATACAGACATTTATAGTACAAATTCTACTTTGTTAGTAAGACTGTAATTTTCCTTCTACTTTTGTATATATTGAAAGGAATTGAAAAATCTGATACCAAAATCAGCAGTGGGAACATTGTCTTCAAACTCCAGCAACGTGATTCAGCTGATCATTGATGCATACAATGTAAGTTCAGATTTTATTCAGCCTGTATTAATTTTTCTGGCTTCTAAGTTATTATGAGTTTTTCAGGCAGACACTTCAAGGTGGATTTTATTTTTTCCTACAAAATAGGAAGTTAGTATACTAAGCTACAAATATGCCACCATTGCAGTAAATCTATATTAGGCATTCAGACACTATGGCAGTAAGAGGTTAGATGACTAGAAGGATATACTCTTAAAACCACTTAACTTTTCCTTTGTGATGTTGTTTTATCATCCATGTTTTCCCTTTTAAAAAATAAAATCCACAACTGAAAACCACAGTGTTTCTTCCACATCTTCAGTTTTTCCCTTCCTTCCGTGTGGAAGCGAAAAGGGCCATTTTGCAACCTCTTGACCCCAAAGAAAATGTCTACGTCAACTTCAAGGACAGCTGGGTTTGGCCACAAAATACTTTCATTGCTGCGCTCTGTAAATGAGCCCCGTTTCTCCTTTGGAGTACCTGAGGCAAACAAGTGCCTCCAACGTCTGTGGAGACCTGCCCTGACCCTGCGTAACAGGGTTCAGCCATGAGGATGGGGTCACCACGGTGTGACTATGGGCAGCCCTGGGCTGGTGTTCCTTGGCACGTTGGAGCTTACATAGTGTGTAAGTCTGCCCTTGGGATTGACGCTTAGACTGTGCATAGTAAGCGGTATAATGTATTTTCTTCAGCAAAATGCTTATGCTACTCATTTTGAAATTAGCTAATAACTGTTGTTTTAGTCTCTTTCTTCAGAGGTTATCCTGGAAAACAGTAAGCTACCAAAAGGAGTGACAATCAGTTACAAGTCTTTCTGCAAGAATGGAGTGAATGACACGCAAGAAGATGGAAGGAAATGTTCCAACATTTCAATCGGAGATGAGGTAACTTACAGTATATGTGCTGCTACTCAAATACAAAATTCATTTAAAGTGTCCAACACTCGGTATTTTTTTTTAATAGTACAGACAAAACTCGTTTTAGTAATGTGGCACTCCATTTATTTTTCTTTGCAGGTTAAATTTGAGATTAATGTAACAGCTAATGAATGCCCAAAGAAAGGACTAAATGAAACAATTAAAATTAAACCCCTGGGATTCACTGAAGAAGTGGAAATTAATCTCCAGTTCATCTGTGAATGTCAGTGTCAAAGTGAAGGAGAACCTAATAGTCCAGCCTGCCACGAAGGAAATGGAACATTTGAATGTGGTGCATGCAGGTAAGTAAACAGACGTTTTGTTTATTTTTGCAAAAGAGAAATATGAGCAAGACCTTTGTTTCCTTAATTAGAGTTTACTTGGTTTTACACATTTTTTTAGTGAAAGGACAAGAATTACTGTTACAGACCTATTTTTTTTTTTTTAGAATATTTTGACATACTGTCTTACTTCTGCAAATAATCCCTATGCTGGAATTCATAGTATTGATCATTAGATTGGCACTGTTGTAGAAGTCAGAATTCAAATTTGGCCTAGAGTCAGTGCTTTAAAGGATATGGGTCTTACTGCTTTTCCTATTTAATTATTTATTTTTAAGGTCCATGTCATATGGCAAAATTACGGATTTATGGGGCAAAATTGAATGGGATTACTTTGTGATGTTTTTGGAAGTATTCATACTTTTCTAATTATATCCCTCTACTGTGAGATCTGTTGATTTCAAGAAATTTGAAGGCTTCCTAGTTTTTTGGTAGGAACTCCTACCCAGATTAGCACCAATAGTTTTATAGCAGGAAAGAGTAAAAAGTCATGAAGGATCCATCTTTTATTTTGGATGACATCCCAGTCTCCTCTTCCTACTTTATTTCTAACCTTTTGCTATCTTGTTACATTGTTTCTTCTAATTGCATATATCTGTAAATCTTTCAGAATATGTATAATTTTTTGTATAGCTATGCCTTCGAAATGTCCATTATTGCCCATCACGGGGATTAGATTACACATGTATTCCTTATTACACGTTTGAAAATGAAGTTAAACGATACTGAATTTTCTGGAATTACACACAAAGAAAGCAGAGCAAAGTTTTAGAGTTTCAATGGAGACTGATTGAAGATCAACCTAATAAATCAAGGTTTAAGCCTTCCCCCCCACGCCCCTGAAACCCACAGCAAAAATGAGAACTCTTTCTCTTGGAAACCCCTGAGAAGAGAATAATAGGAGCAGAACAGAATTAAGATCTTTTGTAGGAAAACAAGATCCAGGACTTTGGGAAACAGTATTGGTTCCTACTCAGTGAGCTGTAACTGAAATAAAATGTAGAATTGTCATTACTCACGATTTAATATGTGACTTATTAAAAATAAAGCAAAAGATATTGACTCCACTCTTAAAGGATTTTTGATGTGGGATGGACTAAGATCTGCCTGGTGAAGTTGGTGGTAGTTAACAAAATGTTAGAAAGACTGATGTATGGCCCCCTAACTGCTTAAAATTCTGTAAGTTGAGTAATAGGCCACTTTGTATCCAGTATTTATGGTCCCTTGCTCTATTTTGCAGTCAGTTTTTGATGTTCCCTTTAAATAAGGAGAACAGATTTTCCCATCTTTGTCTAGAAAGACTTGGTATCACTGTCCCTGGTGTCCCCGTGGTTTCGCGTAGGGGAGAACAGACCTGTGGCAAAGAACAGGGTTTTGCATTTGCAACAGTAGCAGTTTCCTGCGGAGCCATTGTCTCTGATTGACGCCCCACAACAGTTTGTTAGTCACTCCTGGGAACAAGAACAACCTCCATTTGCTCATCGATATTTTAACCTTGATGATAAGAAGTGCTGATCCCCAAAGATCTCGGCTCAGCAGCTCTGAAGATCAGCTGCTCTCCTGCCTAATTGCTGTTCCTAGGAAATCTGTTCATTGAAAGATGACAGCAGCTACAGTGAACAGTTGCTGTCGCTTAATAATAATTATTGTTCTGTCATGTGAGAGAAGGATTAATAGTGGTTATGTGGCAATTTAGTTAGAGGTGGTGACACAAAGTTTCTCACCCGAAACAGGTGATCAGTATAGGAGCAACTTATTCCAGTTCGCTCCAGCGGCTTCAAGAATGGCTATGTAGATGCCAGCTGGAAATCTCATTCAAAGTTTAGCTTGAAATATCCCTGGAGAGAAAAGTCACTTTTAGTCCTGTTCTTTGTTCTATTTTTGCAGTCTTTTTATTGTATGACTTTTAATTAAGTTTACCTTTTCAGTTGTGTTTTTACCTTGCAGATGTAACGAAGGACGTATCGGAAGGCTATGTGAATGTAGTACAGATGAAGTAAATAGTGAGGATATGGATGCTTACTGCAGGAGAGAGAACAGTACAGAAATATGCAGTAACAATGGAGAATGCATTTGTGGACAATGTGTATGCAAGAAAAGAGAAAACACCAATGAAGTGTATTCTGGCAAATATTGTGAATGTGATAACTTCAACTGTGATCGATCAAATGGTTTGATTTGTGGAGGTGAGAAACTACTGCAGAGTTTTCTGCAGGCAAAACTGGCCAGCAGTTTACAAGTCTGTCAACTCTACCCTGTAGAGTAGCGACATTTAGCTTAAAGGTCATAGCCACTTGGTAACAGAGATGAGAATGTCCATGGGGTTAGTGATTGAAAACACTTGTCTATTAATAAAACACCTCTCTGTGGTCGTGGACGTATAGTGTGTTAATATGCATTTCACCTTCCTTGAATCACAGCTCCAAGAAGGATGTAAAGTGAACTTGACATCTATTTATTACAGGATTACCCTCAGGTATTGTAGTAATGAATGCTGAGACAACTTTCCTGAGGTTATAATGTTATACTGGCTCAGTGTAACCGCTGCGTCCATAAAAAGAGATAATGACCTCAGCTTGCTTGTAGTAGTGAGTGTGTGACTCGGTGCTTGACAAGATACCAGTGAGGTGCTATCTTGAGACTATTCTGAAAGGGAAGTGAAGATTAGAACGTAAAAGATCCAGAAAAACACCTTGAGTGCTTGAAACGAGACTCTGATGGCAGTTGATTCCCAAAATTAAAAGTGATTTAGAAAATCCTCCAACAGCCAGTGTCTAAATTATTTTGCTGTATGTATCTTTGTCCTATGACTTCCCTAGGCTGCTTTGCACATGGAAGTACCTGGTAGGAGTGTAACTACTACCTCAATTTTGACTGTGATACAAAAATAAAACAGAGAAGCCACTAAGCTTTAACTGAATTTTGAGAATACCTCATCTGTATTTGCTTAGAATATATGTATTGCTCACCAGCTCCACAAAGGATAGGAGCAATTGTGGTGGTGTTCCAAAATATATGGTGACTAATGAGTATTGACCTAGACACTTTATTCTCAATGGAGAACTGATGTAGCCACAGATCTTCCCATTTCATCCCAATCACCCTTCTGGAGATACAGGTATCTCGTTTCCTTTATTGAGAATGTAAGAAGCATAAAGTTTGCTTGAGTGGACGAGGTCAGAAGTACAGCAGCTGAATGGTGGTGTTCCAGGGAGCCAAAGGTGTTTCATTTTTCTGTGTTGTGAAGTTTGTTTGTGCATTCCATTTAGGTCTTGCTTTGTAAATTTACATGGTGATAGATACAAAGACAGGAGTGATCAATGCATCTATATACATATAAAATTATGAACTGAAACCGTGCTGTAATGCTCTCCACCCAGGAGATACTACCATTGCATTATACTGTTCTCGATCAGCTTTCCTTAGTCTTGTTATTTGGTTTAAGATTCATAGATTCATAGATTTCTAGGTTGGAAAAGACCTTAGAGATCATCAAGTCCAACTGTCCCTAATCCCCATTAAACCATATCCCTAAGTAGATCATCCACCCTTTTCTTAAACACATCCAGGGATGGGGACTCAACCACCTCCCTGGGCAGCCTATTCCAGTGGCTGACAACCCTTTCAGAGAAGAAATACTTTCTAACATCCAACCTGAATCTTCCCTGACTAAGCTTGTACCCATTTCCTCTTGTTCTATCACCCATCACTAATGTAAAGAGCCCTTCCCTTACCTCCCCACCATCCCTTCTCAAGTATTTGTAGGCAAGAAGGAAAAATCCAAATGTAGGAGAAGGAAATCCAAATTCCAAGACATAGGAGAAGGAAATCCAAATTCCAAGAAAGAAAAATCCAAATTCCAAGAAAGGAAATCCAAATGTAGGAGGAGGGGAGAAACACCTCTAAGGTTTCTCAAGGAGCTAAAATTTACTTTGTAGCTCCTAATTCATTAGTGTCTTCATTATCTCTCCACGAGGGTTTTCTTTTGCCCGTATCTATCCTAAGATGGTGAACGTTTCTTTCTTACTGTCACAAATTTTATGTTTTATATTAGACTTCATTTTACTGAAATATCTTTTCAATGCACAGGAAATGGTATCTGCAAATGCAGAGTGTGTGAATGCTTCCCCAACTTCACTGGCAGCGCATGCGATTGTTCTTTGGATACTCTTCCATGTATGGCATCTAATGGGCAGATTTGCAATGGAAGAGGAACCTGCGAATGTGGCACCTGTAATTGTACAGATCCCAAATTCCAAGGCCCCACATGTGAAATGTGTCAGACTTGCCTTGGCGTCTGTGCAGAGCACAAGTACGTACCTGGAAAATCAAGTGCCAGCTTCTATGTGTTTCAGTTTGTGATATTTACATATGCAGAATTTTTAAAATGAGACTTCGATACCATGCCTTACTTAACCCTGAAATGTAGGGACGTTGTATCTTATCCCTTTAGATAGTAAAAGTTGTTGGGTGAGAATCAATAATTACAAACAAAACTTTATTAACACAGTATTTTTATTGCTTCCAGGTAGGCTAATTATTTCTTAAATTCTTTCCTTGCCGTTTTTTGTTAGGCATAGAAATGTGTACCTTATGTTAAATCAGTTTTAACCATTCAGATTGACTTCAGCAGGTTACGGTTTTCCCCTATTTCATGTATGATTACAGCAGCCAACCTTCTGCAGAGCTGGACGGAGCATAGGTCTATAATGTGGCAGGCTGTAAAGTCCCATCATCCCATCATCTTGATCTTTTAAATTAATGTAATGAAAGGTACATTATGTATACATATGTGTACTGTGCAATTTTTAGAATAGTTAAAACTTCAGCTAAGTTTTTTGCTTAAAACTCTTATTTCAAAATACTAGTGAAAAAGTCAGACTATCCTGTTGCTTCTGATTTGTTCTTCCACAGGGACTGCGTTCAATGCAGAGCTTTCAATAAGGGAGAAAAGAAGGAAACATGTTCTCAGGAATGTATGCACTTCAATATGACACGGGTAGAAAGTCGAGACAAGTTGCCGCAGCCTGGACAGCCCGATCCGTTGTCTCATTGCAAAGAGAAGGATGTTGATGACTGCTGGTTCTACTTCACGTATTCTGTCAACTCAAATGGTGAAGCCAATGTCCATGTGGTAGAGACCCCAGGTACGAACATGATGTTGCCTGTTCTCCCATCGTCTTTGTTGTCAATTTGTGCAGTTTTTGTGCACTGCAAAGTAGCTCTGGTTGATTCGCGTGAGTTAGATGCATTCAGAAATAGATACCTATTCTCTGAGTGAGAGCTGTGGATGTCTGGAACTTGAGTGGCTTTAAAAAAACACAAGTCTTTCTAGATGTAGTTTTTTCAAACCTTTAGGCTGACAGAAACAGGTTTTGGTGTGTTTTTTAAAAAAAAGCCAATCATGTATTTTTATTAAAGCATTTCATGTTTCCACTGGACATACTTTGCAGGCTTGTTTTACCTGTCCTGTAGCAAGTCCTAGATATCTAAATTTTGATAATTTTTTTTTTTTACTAGGTTTGTGCTATAGGTTAGAAAGAATGGTGTCTGGAGTTTTGTTGCTTTTTTCTTTTCTTTTTTTTATTAATATGAGACCAGTCTTGCACAAAAAAACGCCACAAAACTATGTACTGTGCTGCAAACTGCTTAAATTGTTTCGTGCTGGCAGCCTTTGCTTTTACTGAACTGAAGTACCTTCGAGAATAGATCTGAAAAGTCTTTGGTTTAGTTAATCCTTAATAGTCAACCATGCTTGATTTTGTTCAATCTTCTGATACAAAAAAGGGAGAACAATTTTAGAGCTTGATCAGTAATTTACCATTTATTTACTGAAAGTATTGTTAGTTTGAATCAGTGGATGTTGCATCTAACAGTGCAAAAATTCTGGTTTTGTATATTAGCGGTGCGTGGCCTCCTGATTTTTGTAAGCCTGATACAAAATACGCACATTACTTGTGTGTTGAAAGATTTAGTGCTTTATTGTACTGAAGGAATTTTCAGAATTGATCATTTGGGTGATCATCACTTAATACAGATCAGTGGTTAGTGGCTCTTAGAAATAAATACCGCTTCAATTCATAATGTTTTAAATTCTCCATAAATGTAGTCCAAAGTATAGAGGACGACCTTGAGCCCTGTCTTCTTTTAGGACAAGTCAACACATGCCCTACGCTTTTCTTCTGACCTTTTCTTCGTGGATAAACTTCTGTTGCCTTAATGAAGGGCTGAATCAAGCCTTCATGCACCAGGGGGCACCTTAATTTTGTGCCGTACAAGTGCTGAAGGAGCAAGCTCTGTTCAGTAGAGCTGTATTTGGTGGAGCCAGACACTTGTTCCTTACTGGTTCCCAAGAATTTCCTGCTGTGTCACTTCCCACTTCCCTCACTTCTGCAGAGGCAGCTACCAAGATTTAGGAGTCTGGATGTTTCAGGGGGAAGCAGTGTTCCTATTGTCAGCACAGGAGTTGCATTTATTCGCTTCTGACTCCTTCAGTCTGTGCATTGAGCTCTGCAGAAGCTCTTGTTCAGTTGGTGATTATTGAGAATTTTGTATTAATAGAGGAGTTGGGTTTTATTTTGGAGGATTATGTCTACGTTAAATCATTTTACATCTGTATTACTCTTCTCAAACACATAATTCACTTATTTTTGAAAGTACACGATATTTTTATCCAAAGATGTGCCTTTTCTTTAATTTTATTTCAGCAGAGATCAATTCCCAGGATGAGGAAATATCCTAAAAAAAAAAAAAAAAAAAAATCATGTCTCAGAAGCAAAGCTCTCACTTACCTCTATATATGAGCTACTAACAATAACAGCCATCTGATGTAAAACGAGCAACACCCCTTTTCTGTAACGCTGGTGATACAGTATGTGGGGCCTGTTTTGATAATCTGCATTTGTATTCCGGCTTGTTTATGCCTCCAGCACCACCTTTGACTTGGAGCTTTTGCGTGTTTAAAATACAATTGCTATTTATTTTATTCCAGTACTGTAGGTGAATAGCTTAAAGGGTTAGCACTGTGTAGGCTTTATCATCAGAACACGAATTGTTCCATTGTGAAGATTAAACGCAAATTAGAAGGATGAAAATAGGCTGCAATATTAAAGGATGTACACATTCCAAAACTTCCATTATGTAAAAAGAAAAGAGTATTGGCATATCTCTGGTATGGAAAATACTGGCTTCAGTACAAAATAAAATTTTGAAAGCATCTGGACATGCATTACCTTTACCATCTTGTAAAATCATGCTTCCCTTGCTTTGTTCCATAGAATGTCCCAGTGGCCCTGACATCATTCCCATCGTAGCTGGTGTGGTTGCTGGAATTGTTCTTATTGGACTTGCACTATTATTGATTTGGAAACTACTAATGATCATTCATGACAGAAGAGAATTTGCTAAATTTGAAAAGGAGAAGATGAATGCCAAGTGGGATACGGTAAGTCAAGAGGCTTTTATCTGTATAAAAGCTACAGTAGTTGAGGAAGAGTTAGAGGGTTTTTGTTCACGTGCCTTAAATGTTTCAGATTGTATTCCTGCCTTTTGGCCTATAGAGGAACAGAAATATCCTTATTTTAAACCAACTTTAAAGCATGTTATGTGTTGCCACTAGCAAAAAAAACCAACCAAACAAAAAACCAAACCACAACAAAACAACCACTCATCCCTCTTTGAGAAGTACCCCTTGGGTTAGAAAAGCAAGTAGTAACTTCAGCTGAAATAAAATTTCAGAGAGAAAATGTGATGGTGACAGACTAGTTCAGTGTTGCAGTTCCACCACGCTTTACAATGTATCATTAAAATGTTTATTAAAAGATCAGAGTCACTTTTGTGTAAAATGAAGAAAATTTTATGCTTATGAAAGACATCTTGTAAATACTCGTACAAGTTTAGTTGGGTGATTTCAATAACTGGTCACAAAAGCATGGCTGGTACTGGTTTGTTGAAACTTCCCAGCCCCTTGTCAACAGAAAAGTATGCAAGGAAAACAAGTCTATGGTTCCTATAGGCTTACATGGGCTATAGGGTTGCTGCCTCTGAGAAATTTTAGGAATCTGCTAGTCAAAAACCTTTCACTACTGTTCTGTAGAAGTCAACACCCACGTATGCTTGGTAAGAGAATACTTCAAAAAAATCTCCTAGGCAGTCTTTTGTTTCTATTTAAGAAAATTAATTCTATGCTGGAAAAAAATGCTAACACTTTTCTTTATATATAGTATCATTTTTTTTTCTGTCAGAGTTGAGAATATTACTTTTCTTTTTTTTCCTGTTGAATTATTCGACATTTACTGTTTCTTTTACTTCAGCAAGAAAATCCAATATACAAGAGCCCTATTAACAATTTCAAGAATCCAAACTATGGACGTAAAGCTGGTCTCTAAGTCTCAGTTTGTATCTTCTTTCATTTTCTTCCTTTTTTTTCTCCTTTGCATGTCACTTCAAACTCACTGTGTCACAGTCAGTTAATCCCAGTTCGAGTCTTGCTTAGTTGATCTACTGCTGCTTTGATTCTGAGGTTTTAAAGAATGCAGCTTGAAAATTTTTAACTTGTTTTGACAGCAAGATTACTTACTTACTAATACCGCCAGAACTGGCTTAAACTATTCTACAAGTTTTTTTGATTGTTTGGGGTTTTTTTGTCAGGTAAACATGTGGATATATAATAGAACAGCTGTTAGAATTGAAGTAGCTCTTTGGATTGTGGAGACACAGCATTCAGGGGAGGGCTTGTCTTCTGTTTCCTCAAATCAGCAGTCAGTTTGCTTCCAGTTGATATGTTTGCAAAGCTAGTTTAGATACCCCTCAGATATCCCAGCCTATAAATACCATTTTATTATAATAACTCTGGAAACACTCAGAGTAGCCTTACAGATTTCTTTTTTTGTTGTTGGGGTTTTTTGTTAACTGCTTTGGCTTGTTAACATAGTACCGAACTAGCCTGTATTTAAAGTGTGAAATGCATATACTCTCCTGATTTTTGTAATTAAATATGCATCTTATTTTTTCCATCCTTGTTTCTATTGAAAATGGTAATATCGCAGTCCTTGTAGCCCAGCCAGCTTGGGGGTCTCCATAGAAAAAAAACATTAATAGGAGGAAATGTTCTTGTCCCCTCTAGATGCATTTTCCCCCACTTTCTTAGTCCCTCCTAAACTCTGCCTGAACTTCTGTTTGGAAGTACTGACTTTGATTCTCTTCACACCCAAGGAGAAACAGCGGTATTCAGAAGAACAAGTCAGTAAACGAGAAGTGATGGATAGGTGTCTTCTGTAGACTTTGAGGTTGCACTTTCTTGAATGCTTTAGGTGTTCTCCTTTTTCCCTGGGATCTCCAGCTGCTGGGGAAGGAATGAGAAAGGGAGGATGAGATGGGGAATGAATGTCAGAAGAGTGTTAAGAGATAATAAGTACAGGGATCAGATTAGAGGGAGGGGAATGAAGAAGTCAGGAAGGCAGTGGATCCCTTTAAATATCCAAAGGCTTTTTTCAGGAGCCAGCAGAAGGAAAGGAACTGCATCTCTGATTTTGTTCTGTCTGCTGTCTCCCTTTTCAGTATTGCACTCAAAAGATTTTTGTGAAGGAAAAATGAGGAGAAAAAGCAGTAATTAAGAGTATTCAAACTTTTATCTGTCCTCACTGTGACAATTCCAAATATCTTGTCTAGCAGTCTGAGTCCTTCCTTGATGAAATATACTTTCCTTTTCTCTTTGCAATTATTTCACTTTCCAGTGTGTCCAAAATTGATTCTAAAAATGTTAATTTTGTTTGCCACACCAACCACATTCATCTCTTGTCCATTTTTTTTCTCAGTCGATTATTCTGGGGAGGAAAAGGAGTTCTTGTTCCTTTCTAACATTTCATCTAATCCATCTGGCTAATTCTGTTACCTTCTCTTCTGCTGTTCGCTTAATTGCGTACGTTGTGTTGCATGCAGGACCTGCATCTAACAAACCATACGGTGTGTAACTTCCATTCTTGCTCTCGTTCTCTAGCCCATGACTCTTTCAGGATCCAATGTCCTAGTGCTGCCATTTCTCCTCAAAATGTACTTCTTGGAGAAAGCTTTGCTCTTGTGTAAATGGAGGGATTGATGTCTGCCTTTTTATTTCACTCACTACAAAGACTGAAAGTATGAAAGAGTGCGGTTTTTTAAACATGACTTTATCATTTTTGGTATTTGTAGAAATATCAGAACTTTGGGGAGAGAGGGAGGTGGGTTTAGCTTTATTGGCCACCAAAAAGGAGATCAGTATTGGCAGAACAGGTGACCCACAGGAAGTACAAGAAGAAAATCCTTCTTTCCCCTAAACTAAGATTTTTTTCTGAGGTTTTTAGATAGTCGAAGTAACCGTTAATTTAGGTGAAGAGTTGTCTTGTATTGCCAAGGCAAGAAAGCCATCGGAAATACCATTCCAGAAAATTGCACTGCAGTAAGCTCCCTCGAGGTGTATACATACGCGATTAGATAAACCGCGTGCAGCTTGTGTGGCCCTTCCCCTCTTCCACGGATGCCGTACACACACGAGGGGTGGTTACTGCAGGGAGTGGAATGCAGCACCACGAAGCTTGTCATGGACCAACTGCCCCAGTACTTCCAGTCCTGCTCCGTGATGTTGCGAATGACTCGTCACCACGGCCTCCCTGCAGCTGATGCTTCAGCCAGCTGGGTTGAACTGAGTTTGGTTTGTCCTTGGGCCGCAGCACAGCTGCTGTCTCAGTGTCCCTCCGCTGCCGTCGGGCCTGGCTGCCTGGGTTAGGTTTGTGCCATCAAGAGGGCATTTAGGTACGAGCAGACGGCGTCTCTCCTCTGCGCTGCCAGTCGTGGTGGGTGACGCCCTCTGTCGTCTGCGTGGCCTTCGCTTCATCCCCTGATGCAGCTGCCCTCTTTGCAGGTTGACAGGTGACTCATTTTGTACTACTGTAAAATAATTATGGATATTAATGAGAGCTGAAAGTAGGAAGAATCAGCTCATGAACAGTGTATGTCAATGAGTATTAAATATTGTAGAGCGCAGTTTCTTGCAGTGACCTGAGATGTAAACCCACTATAAAGGCAGCTTAAGTGACTGTTCAAACAGTAAGTCTGTGGAGAAAAAAATAAATAGGAAGGTTAATCAAATATCTTGTGTAATAGGTTTATCTTTAGCCAATGTGAGACTGAACTGTTACCCTCTGAACAGCCCAGTCTAGTTGAAAACGAATGCTGTTGCAAGAACCTATCTCTTTAGTTTCTGCTGAAGGTACTTTAAAAAGTACCTCCATCTTTACATTAATGTATTTCACTCGATCTTGTGTATAGTTATTGTTTGTTGATTTTATTTTGGTTTAAGTGTGCATGGTGTTTTCATTCATAGGGGCATGTGGCAAACGTGTTTTCCCTAACTTTGCATGCTTAAACCAGTGTATTCTCTGCAGTGGTGTAAAGAAAACAAGTTTATTTAAATACAATAGTATTTGTCTAAGACAGTTAGTGGCCATGTAAAAATCTGTGGCCAGTTAAAAATCTGGAATGCTGCTAATCTCTGAAAGTGCACACTGTGCACCACCTGTGAGGGGCCCTAAGCGAGGTGAGAGTCGTGTGTTGGACTAGTGGACATTTATTTACTACTTCCATGCTACTTTTAATGGTAAGCTGTCTGTCGAAGATCTTGCCAAGCCAGGGCTGAGACACGGTGATCAAGTACGACTGGAAAGGCCAGGGGTGACACTGCCTGTCGAACAGAAGCAAATCCATCGGGCACCTGTGCTGCAGTTGTAGGCAGTAGAACCTTCAGAGCTGTTTAGCTGATCAGACATAAGGTTGAGTTAAGCTTAGTGGTTCTCTGCGTTGAATAAGTCTCCATTGTTTGTAATGGGAACTGAGACACTCAACTGACACGGGGAGACACCTAGTTAAGCACCTTCTTCGATGACCTAAAGGCCACTGTGTGCTTCTGAGAGTTCTTGGGAACATAAAGTGCAAGTACAAGGGAGGACAGTACAGCATTTTGATTTCTTTGTAAATAGGGCTTATGTTAAATAAAGAGCACATAAACTTCAAACTCTAATTTCTCTTGAAAAAGCATTATAGTAAAAAATTTACAGTCTCATTATGCAAATTGCGTTTTAAACTTGATTCCAAGCTCAAATTAATTGTATGAGCAGGACCCTGCAAATTTCCAAGTTTTACTCCTAACCTTTAGACCAATTCCTACACTATCTGATAGAAGTTCTCTCTTTTACAAATGAGAAAATGTAAACATATACCTCCCTGTATGTGCTGGGGTGGTCTGTTTTGTAAAAGGTTGGAGGTTAAAAGCACAGTGTAACAAGAATTGCATAATGCCTTGCCATTGAAAAGCTGTGCAATATCTTCTAGTCTGCGTATGCTACAGCCTGTTAAGCTTATGGACTTTCTCTGCATCATAAACTTTACTGATTTATATTTACATTTTTAAGAATTCTCCATTAAAACTTGTCAAGGGAACAAACAACGTACATTGCCAAGAACTTGGAGGCACAACGAGATACTTCAGTTACAGATTAAATCCCTCATCCCTGGATGTGTTTCCAGTTTCATTTATGTCTTACTATTGCAAAGCTTTTTGCTAAAAATATTGGGAGGGGGATAATTTTGCATTGATTTATTTGTCTGGCTGAGAACTAGCCACAAACACTGTATTTCCATGGTTTTAAAGAATAAAATAAAATAAAATCTTAACTCGTCATCCCTTCCTAAACCAGTAGCTGATACGCTTTTAATCAAGACAGAGTTGGCCTGGGAACTGATAGAAGGGTCTTTTGCTGTTACTATGTATTTGTGAAATACAGCCACCGAGTTCCTCTTTCACCTCAAGCCAGATGACACCTTGAGGAGACTGAACAGAGAACCTTGACTTCCATTGTCCAGCAATACAGATTCTGGCTGGACTTGAAAGACTAGGCTGGAGTCTCTCAGGTCTAGGTGGGACTGGATGTGCCTCATTGCTTTTTGCATGTAGAGAAGTCCACTTTAAGGAGAAACACTCCTTTTCTGTGAAAGGAACCACAACAGAAAGGTAGCACACCAGCTATATGGTCCTCCTTAGCAGCAGCTCCTGCAGTTGGGGTAGACTTGCCTTGGGGTTACTTGCCCTGTGCCATGTCTTGCAAATAGAAGGCAACAAACTTCCCAGGAATTGCGATACAAAAATTTCACACCAAGTTGGTTTCTCGCTTGTCTTGTCACCTTTTGTGACATCCTGTGATATTCCTGGTTGATTTTCTAGGTTTGTGTCCCTGAAAAAACAGACACAGCTCGTGTGTTGTGTGTCTAGGGGGAGTATTTCCTTTAATTGACTGTAGGAAAAATTGTTTTAACCTGAAATATTTTAAATGCTGTGTAATTTAATAGAGTAGAATTGAATTGCTGTGGTTATATAGGCTGAGGCTGGGGGGAGCTTCAAAGGAAGAGACATTTCCTTTCTGCTGCTGAAGGCCAGGTATGGTTCTGGCCAGAACTGCACTCGGGCTGACATCTGCAATGTACTGAATTTACGTGGAAATTATTTGTATGTGCACAGAAGAGCTTCATACTGGTAAATAGCATTTATTCAGGTTGAAGTTCAGGCTGTGATAAGAGGACGGTGCTGCAGGTCCAGGCCGTGTTGGCAGAGTCCCAGCGGTAGCCCTTTCATCTACTAAGATTTATTAAAAATATTGAGTTCAAGCTGTTCATCTTGGGTGTGCAAGGACACCATAAATGCAGTAATATTTTCTGAGGTAGAAGGAAACCTGGGAACAAAGGAATCTTAAAATAAGCTTAATTTAGAGGTTTTCAAATCTCGGCAAGAGAGATGTAAGCGGTTGTTCTGTAGGCATTTCTCATATCAGTAGAAATAATGGTTTTATTACAGCATTTGAACCAGTACAGAAGTTTGTTTTAACTGTGCATTTTGCACATATGAGGGTTGGGGGGGCCTGCAGGAATAAAATTAGTATGACAAGTACTAAATGTTCAATATATATATATGTATTAAATATATATTATCAAAATAGTAAAAGCCTGTCCACTTTGTTTCTAGAATTAAATCATAATACAAGATAAGCTATTTAAAGGTTTATTATAGCAGAGTGTGGTCCGCAGTCAGTTGTGGTTTCAACCAACGTTGTTTACAATCCTATTCTTCTTTAAAAAACATCATGGACTGCAGACCCCCTGAGTTGGTGGCCCAGCCCTGAGGTGACCATATGAGGTTCAGCAGCTTTGAAGGAAATCTGTGGTGTAACTGACCAGGACTGTGCCCTAACCCTGTGCTTTGTTAGCTGAGCATGCCTTTGTTCCAGCTGCTAGAGGGAAAACTAGTTTGACTTAAACTGTTTGAGTGTACAAGCAAAACATTAATGGTTAATTTCTTAAGCTAATTTTTACACTTCTCACAAATACAGTGCTCTTTTCATCTCTTTAAATGTTAATTTTATTTTTTTTTTTCCCTAGGGTGAAAATCCTATTTACAAGAGTGCAGTGACAACTGTGGTCAATCCTAAATATGAGGGAAAATGAACACTGCTTGTATAACTTCACAACACTGTATGCAGCATAGCAATTTTTGTAGTCACAGTAAGATAGATTTAGGGCAAACTGCAGTGATTTTACTAATTCATTACATATAGGTTTGTTTTCCTGTGCAGGTTTTGAAAATGTACCATATGTAATTTTTTTTTTTTTTTTTTTTTTTGCGAATAAAAGTAATCAGTGCCAGGAGTCTGACAAAAAAACTTGAGACTGTAGCTTAGTCAGCGAAGGTCACATGGTGCCTTTTTGACCTTTCCCACTCCTGTGCTGTGAATCCAGGTCTTCTGCAGGGTGCAACACTGCTACGGTGTGACTGGGAGGGAAATGGTTAAAGCAATCAGTGTGAGGGCTCTGCCTAGCCATTTAGTATTAAACTTTTTAGCTTTACAGGGAAATCAGGGCTTGAGTTCGCAGATGTAATTAAACTCATGTAGCATGGAGCTGGTTGTTAATTGGTCTTCTACTTGCTAGACACATGATTAAGTATATGGTAAGTTGAGTAAGTTGGAAGTGAGCAGTGTAAAAGACTGAAAAGCGTGTGCCTACTTATTTTTAATTTTTAAGTTGCTTATTGCCAGGTTATGGTTGAAATGAAAGGGTTTGAGAAGAATGTGAGGAAGGAAAAAATAGCTTTAAAACACGTGCCATTACTGAAAAAGTTGCTGACTGGTAAATTGCTTAGTTTTTCTTTGTAAATTCAAGCCCTGGGCGGCAAGATCACGAAGTACCTTACCAAGACATCCTCAAAACACATAAGGGCCTTACGTCATACTGTGTCTGTTCTGTAATGTTTCCTTGGTTTAAAGCCTGGTGCTTTGTCACTCTTCTAATCTTTTTAACGTATTTGGTTGCGATTCTTTTTGTAATATTTTTGTATCAACACAAGCTTTTTTTTTCCTGTTTTTGGGCAGTCTTAGCTGTAAATTTGCCTTTACCCTGTAGCTAAGATTGCATAGTTTGTCATGTGACATGAGTCACACATCATTCTTGACATGTGCCATGTATATTTGCCTTTGACCATTCAAACTGCATCATAGTCATATTCTTGTTTTAAGTGCCTTTTTATTTTAACAGATGTTCACTTTTTACAGTGCTATTACTGAAGTTATTTATTAAATAAAAGTACCTTGAAATACTTAAATCTCGTCTCTTGGTCTTGTAGAAGTTGCTACTACTCAAAAAAACCCTGAAACTCTGTCTGTTTGGGCAAGAGGTGGTAGACATTGTGATGTTACCACATATGTCCTTTAGATCAAATCTGAGACAAGTTGAGCAGAAGCGATCTTGGGTAACAAGTGGTAGCTGTGGTATAAAACACACAAAGGCCAAGTGCAGCAGGGTGCTCCGTGTTCCATCCAGTGGCCATTGATGTAAAGCCCCAGGATTTCGAATGCATGTGCGCTAAAGAAGTTCTGCAGTTTAACTGTTCCAGCAAAAGGACTATTAGATTAATACTGTTTCATAACAAATGAGAAAAATTACTGCATTTTATAGGAAAAGAAAGTCTTCCAAATTTTTTTAAGATTATGATGTTCTAGATCGGTCACCAAAAGCCCTTTGTAATTAAATACATCCCTAAAGTATATTCATGGAATCTGTATGATTTTTTTTTTTTTTTGAACTGTTGGTACTTCAGGTTATCCTGAAGAGCTCTGAAGGGAATCTGTTCTAAAAGTCCTTTTAACCTCCATCTGAGGGCAGAAGGAAGCCTGGTTTCCATGAAGTGGGAGGGGGGCATGGACGGGAGGTTGGGCTGTGTGCACGTCTGTCTCCATCTCTGTGAGGGAAGCAACTGGAGACAAGAGGATCCAGGGGCCAGTTAGAGGCTTGGCTGTCTGAGGGCAGTTACTGGAGGGGTCCATGGTGTGTTGGGGAGGGTGGGTGCGTGGGTCTGTGCAAGGCTGGGAGGTTTGCAGCAGCCGCTGGAGCAGGGTGGGCACAGGTGGCAGCAGCAGGAGAAAGCAGAGATCGAGGGGCAGCTGCTGGGTGGGCTGAGTGCCTGAGCCCCATGGTGGGAGGGGTGGCTGTCGTAGGTATGTCTGTTTCCCACTGATGGGCCTCTGTTCTGGCCTGCTGGAAAGGCGAAGGGGGGAGGCCGTAGGTCCTTTCCGTATTCCATGATTGCTGTTTTCTGTCTGTGATGCTGTGTGTGTACATATGTACTGCATACATGTCTTGTGTGCACATACTTACTGGGAACACATGCTTAGGCTTGCCACGGGTTGGACCTGGGGATGTGGAGCTGCTGCAGCCTGCTTCTCTCAGGCTACTGGATTTGGCAACAGGTATGTTTTCTGCTGGTGGGTGCAAGCGAGAGGAAACTCCCAGTTGGGAAGAAGCTGTGCAATAATTCAGCCTGTCGTCCTTCATAGCAAAGGCCCCGGTGCTGCTCTGGATTAGTTTCTGCATGGTTAATTCTCTTTCTTGTATTGCCCTTCCAACCAAGGGAACCAAAACAGCCTGAAAATGCCATCTCACCTGAATACAAGGTAAGAAACCAGTGGGAGCTGCACCTGTATGTATAGTCATAGAATCATAGAATGGTTAGAGTTGGAAGGGACCTCAAAGATCATCTAGTTCCAACCCCCCCTGCCATGGGCAGGGAAACCCTCCACTACACCAGGTTGTCCAAAGTCTTATCCAACCTGGGCTTGAACACTTCCAGAGATGGGGCATCTACAACTTCTCTAGGCAACCTGTTCCAGTGCCTCACTACCCTCTGAGTGAAAAATTTCTTCCTTATATCTAATCAAAATCTCCCCTCTTTCAGTTTAAATCCATTGCCCCTTGTCCTATCACTACACACCCTTGTCCCTCTCCAGCTTTCCTGTAGGCCCCCTTTAGGTACTGAAAAGCTGCTATAAGATCACCCCGGAGCCTTCTCTTCTCCAGGCTGAACAACCCCAACTCTCTCAGTCTGTCTTCATAGCAGAGGTGCTCCAGCCCTCGGATCATCTTCGTGGCCCTCCTCTGGACCCGCTCCAGCAGCTCCATGTCCTTCTTGTGTTGGGGACTCCAGAGCTGAACACAGTATTCCAGGTGGGGTTTCACGAGAGCAGAGTAGAGGGGCAGAATCACCTCCCTCGACCTGCTGGCCGCACTCCTTTTGATGCAGCCCAGGATACGGTTGTTGTTTTATCTGTTCCACTTGATACTGACTTTACAGAATTGTGACCTGACTGTGGCTGTGATAGATGATGTTTTATTTTGAACATTTGAGTACTTCTCTCCCTTCCTACTGCTTTGGTCACTTTCCCGACAATACTGAGGATTTTACAATAACTCCATAAGAACAGATGCAAAAAATTTCTTCTAAACTCGTTCTGCATTACTTTCCATGAAAACTGTCTTCATTGGAGACAAGGCAGCTTAAACAGAAAGGATAATTACTGACCTTTGTGGCTGTTGGGTTTTCGATGTTTTAGAAAGATTAATCCCAAATTTCTGTTTCAGACCGTATCAGTCCCCTTCAGATCTCTCTTTTTACGTCTCAGTCTTTCCTGGACTGCATGACACTGGAATCCTGGACTGAGCAGAATTCACATCACGTGGAGAGCAGGTTGCTGATCTTTAGTAACTCTGATCCCTAAACAGCATTACCAGTCCTCCTAAATTAAGGAAATTTTTTATTATGTGTGCATGAGACTAGTTCTGTGCACTCACTCACGTTACTTGTTCTACAGTTTCCTTGAGTCTGGTTTCAAAATGCTTTTGTGTGTCGGTAGATGACTTTTTCACAGAGATGCTCCTGAAGGCTTTGAATTCAAGTGGCCCATTAAGGAAAGCTTTTTTTTAAATCCTGGTTTAAACTGGGTTTCTAGTAGCCTCTTCCAGCCAGATGAAAGCTGCTTAATATCTCCAAGTGAACAGTTGCTTAAATGAGAGAGAACAGCTGCCTTCCCACAGTATCAGATTCAAGGTACTATAAGTGTCACAGAACATCTGATTTGCTTTAAAGCAGGATTGGATGCTCTAGCTAAAAGAGATGGTATAGTTCAAGTATGATAAAATTTAAGTGCTGGAAAACAGAAGTAGTTGTGAATCCTTTCTGACTTATAAATACTGACCTCAGCTACTTACCCTGCATTCTGCAAGCTGGTGAAGCAGTGGGCTCTTACTAACATACCAACAGATGCGTAAACTCAAAAGCCTGTGGTCCCACAGAAGATCCCAGCAGTGTATCTGTTTTTTAAAAATTTTAAAAATTACAGTTAGTATAACTATAGTCTAGCTCTCATTAGTCCATCAATTTCCCCAATTCCTGTCCAGTAACCAAAGAGCTAAGCTAGAATTGCTTTATGGCAGTTGTTAATAAAACAAAGTTTCTTATTCCTGATTGAAACTATAACATAAAAAATACAAGTCAGCAAAAGAAAATAATTCTTTGTAATCACACAGTTTATTAAGTAACATCCATGAACGAACTTTGCCACAGTGTGTTGAGCCTCTTGCCTTGATCTTCCTCTAGGTTGATGGAAGACTAGTCTAGAGCACAAACTGGAACAGCCTCTTAGCGGAGTCTTGAGCACCTATATATGAGGAACTCTAGACTGATAAATATATACGTCCTTTGATGTTTTTCCTTCCTTTTCTGTGCAATTGCACTGCTCTGCAATATGACCATTTTTTCTTTTCCATAACAAATACAAATTCATTCTCAGAGGAGCACAGAATGTGAAAAGGAGAAAAAAAAAACCACAACTTTTTTTTTTACATAAAACTTTTATCTAGTAAAGCTTTGGTATTGATCAAGTAGAAGTGGTGAAAAAGTATGCTCTAGCTACAAAGTTCTACTATTTAGAGGGTGTTTTCAAAGCACTTCTGTTTTTCTTTCTGAAAAGTCAGAATTGCTGCCAAAGCAGTTATATAGCAGAAAGAAAACATTCGTCAGCAACTATGAATACAAGTACCAGAACAGAGTGCTGCAAAGTAATTCGAGTGATTGTTCATTAATGATAATAAATACATTAACCCCATCTCATTAAAATGGATAAATTTCAGCTAGAAAAAAATCATACTATAGGACATAATTTTAAATAAATTGAGGCCATTTAGGTTAAATATTAATTCTAAACTAATTTTGAAGGCAGTTTTTTTACAAAGCTTACTGACAGTGAACTAAAGATTTTCATACAGATCAAGATAAGAAATAACTTCTAAAATACAGAGAAATAAATAAGTCTCAAATACTCTATTTCAAGAGTCAGTGGAAAATGATCAGAAATATTGTATTTGTTTATTCTTCATACAATGGTTACATGAACTGTCTCACCTTGTTTTAACACTGCATTACACAAAACAAGGATTTTTACCCACAACATTTTTAAAAGTACTGTTTTACAGATTCTCTGCTACGTGAAATTTCAGACTCAGTTCCACGCCTAATCTTACATACAAGGTTAGGCTTGCCAAAGCAGACGTTAATACACACTTCAAATTTCATCTCACTCTGAAGTGATTCAAAAAGCAAGACTCCTGTTATTGATGGCTTGCAGTGCAAACTATTGAATATTCTTTTAATTATGTGATAATTTTTCTTGCTATTGTTTGAAAGTTCCAAGCTGCATCTTCCTATCAAGATACTCATTACCAGCTGAGATATCTCACTGCGGAGACTGAGCCAAGGCCACAGGAGAAAGCATGGATTGTTCTTCATATATGCCAGGTGCTGTGGATCAGCCTCCAATACACCTCTTGACCACATCCTGCTTTTTCCTTTGCTCTCTGCTTCCTGAGGACCTGGTGAACTGAAGGAGAGGACAGAGCTCGTATGTGGCACTGCTGGCAGCACGGTATGTTGGCCAGTGTTTGTAATGGGGTGAATGTCAAGAAGCAAAGTTTCAGAATGAGAAATGAATGTGAGTGATCAGCAGAATGCCTGAGGTGTGTGGAAGCAGCGCGCAGAGCAAGGGTAGGCAGGGGAAGGAGGAGACAGAGCATGTGCAAAATAAAGGGAAATCCACCTGTTTTCCTTAAGTCACCCACACTGCTCCCATCTGCATGTTTGCTTTCATACCCTTTTACTAAGTTATTCACTTTGCAATTACCAGTGCATCTGTCTGTGATTAAATGGCTTGTTACCACAGTCTCAACTTTTTGCAAGCTCTTCAGATTTTCTTCTATTTCAGCTATCAAAATTTCTTCTTTTTGGATAAGTTCATCATGAGTTCCCCTATAGAATGTGGATGATTTTGGTGTATGTCTCAGAAAAAAATTTACAGAACAGCTCTATAAAATGAAAACTGAAACACAGAACATGGAAAAGAAATGTTTGTATTTCCTCAACAACATTATCATGGCAGTACAGAATGGTCAATATAGATTAATTAAACCATTGCATTTCATTAGATAAAGTAATTACTTGTGTTGTAAAAAAAAAAATTGAAATTGAATGAGCTATTTATTTTTTCTTATTTATTATTTTATTTACCTTTTGTATTAGCACAGGGCAAAGACAAGTAAAAAAAATGAAAAGTAAGTGTCTATCTGAAGTGCCATCAATTTTATTCTAGAAATATTTCCTAACCAAAGCACAGGCCTGAGAATAATCAGACAATCATGGCTTTTTTCTGAGTGAGGAGTACAGACTCAGGATCAGGACCCCTTCAGAGTCCTATATAAAAAAGTCATCAAAAACCAGTAAGATGAAATGAATCCATTCCTTTAAACAAGTAGTCGCCTAAGAAGTCAGGTGGGGTAAGGGGTAGAATTCGTGTTTTTTTAATGAGGATGCTGACATGGTGTAACCAGTATATCAGAAACTCTGATAATATGATAATTGATAGGATATTATAATTGCAAGACTGATAAAAGTCAAACTGTACTATGGTAATGTGTAATCTCAAAAAGTGCAAGTATGAAAAATAAATTCAAAGGGGTAGCTAAACGTGTTTGGAGAGGGGCACCAAATTTTTCTTGGGCACCACAGAACCTGTTCAAGATCGGCTTTAGAAAGATCACAGTAAAAGCAGCTGATTAAAGTAAGAAGATGTCCTAGAAAAAACTGAATTGCATTTAAATGAAGAAAATAAAATAGAACAGAAAGTGAAGCATTAAAAGTATGCTAAAGAGGATTTAGTGCTTCACAGAAGGCATAAAACTAATAAATAACTGGAACAAGAGGACTGACAATGAGATATAAGAAGGACAATTGGAACAGAGAAAAAACAGAACATGTAAACTCATTCGTTGCATCTATATTTACTGTGGAGGAGTTTCATGAGATAACCAACTTGAAATTCCCCATCCTAGGGCAAATACCAGAGAAATTAGTCAAACTGAAGCTTCAACAAAATATTTTAGAGATAACACAACAAAAGGAATAGCAACAAACTGCCAAGAACCCATGCTAATCTTTTAAGGCGGCTTAAGGATGGGTGCCAGATCTCATTGCCATATGAATGGAAAATGGCTAGCATACATAGTCTCAATTTTCAAGAGGGTTTCTGGGAGTTAAAAAAAGTTACAGAAGAGTTATCCAGATGTTTCTACCACTATCTGGTAGAAATTATAAGAGCAAGTGGACACACGGATAAGTATAACATATTGTGGAAGAGTCAACATGGGCAGAGGGAAGTCATACCTCACAAATCTACTAGGCTTCATTAAGGGAGTCAGTAACGTGCAGACAAAGAGAGATCATTTCATACAACTGGATTTCCAAGGGCTTTCAACAATGCTTTTCACCAAAGACCCTTAAAAAACTTTCCAGGGATGCGAAGAAAGTCTTCAAATGAATAACTATTAAAGTAAGAAGACAGAAAACACAACATCGAAATTAATTATCAGTTTTCTGATTTGCGAGATGTCATTGATGGAGCCTTTGAGCTGCTGGCAACACTCCTTGTAATGCAGTCCAGGATACCATTAGCCTTCCTTGCCCTGATAGCACTGAATAGGTGCAGTGAGAGGCAAAGGAGAAAGTGACTAGGGAAAACCAAAGAGTTATCAGACAAAGGTGGTACCAGGCTCAAAATAAATGTAAGATACTTCTTCCTATAACCCACAATTGAGTTGTAAAATACTTTGACATATTGTGGATACTATGAATTTGAAATGAATAGATAAATTCACAAAATAATTCATCATGGGATATTAGCTGCAGAACATATCAAACATGGTGTAGTTTGAAATTGGAGAATGTTTTGCTAAGGATTATGTACTGTTCTCTAAACATCTGCTTTTGAACACAGATGGAGACAGGGTACTGGATTACATGAACCTTTACTCTGATCCAGGATGGTGAGATACCTGTTCTTTAGTATTTACCATTTGTGCCACAAGGATGGCTAGCTGCAAGAGCCTGAGTTTGTTGCAGACCTTTCCAGTTTGATTCCAAACCAGTAAGCAAAAGCTTTCTTCTCTGTTACCTCCTGCTTTCTTCTCTATCACAAAAGAAATACTTTGTAGCAATAATTAGAAATAAATTACATTTACTATTTATGACTCTAATTCAAAAGAAATAATGGACTTAATTCTGTAAGGTTGCCTGGCCTGCTACTTTGCGTCACACAAATGGCCATATCAAAACCTCATCCTACCCATAAGCAACAAATTCTCTTTATTTCGAGTCTCTCCACTGATGTAAAACTGGACCGCTTTTCCATAAATCTCTCAAACAGCAATAGGAAAACAGTGTATGTCAAGAGTTCTGGGAGTTGTTGCAAGAGAAGAGGTGCCTGGCAAAAAGAGCTGAAAGAGACACTTCATTTTAATACATCAGAAAAAATATGCTGGCACATTGCAGTAAATAACTAGAAAGACACCACCAGTCAGCTCTGTTCTGTTCTGTTCTTTCACATGGTGTATGAATTCTATTACCAGAACAGAAAATCTAGCCATTTGGATTTAATTTATAGAGTCTGGGATTTTCAAAGCCAGCTGTAACTTGGAAGTATCCAAATCCATCTACATTTCTATAAGAACTGCTGTTTTAGTGAAGTGAACCAAGTGCCAACCAATTTAATCCCCAGACTAAAAGGTGATGATTCTTTGCTTGTTCCTGTTTGGAGCATTATCTGCAGGCAGCAAATAAGAAATATTAAAAATAAAATTTTGTGTCAATTATTGCCTTTCACTGGCACTTTAGTGGCATCTTCACCCATTCAGGATCCAGAGCACTGAGTGCTCCCCTGGGTGCGGGCAAGTATAATACCGTTCCATGCTTGGAATACACCACCGAGTAACAGGGTTTTATTGGACTCCATTCCTTCTTGAAACTGGATCACTGCGCGATCAGAAACCTAGAAATCTTTCGGATAGTCGACAACTAGGAAGATATGATACTCTATAACAGGTAACTGAACCCATTCTCCTTCTGGTGATCTGTTCTCTCTCACTTGGGCACCTCAGTTCTTCGTGAAACATCCTGTCTTAAGTGCCAAAGTAAATCAGGTCTGACTTTTGCACTGAAATCAATCTCCTGTATAACACTAGTCATCAGATTTTTCTCAATTAATTCCTTTTGGGATAGAAGATTAAAACAAAAATAACCCATTTTTATTTTACATTGGTAAAGAACACATCACAAAGCTGACAAGTATTCAGCTGGAATACATTAGATAGGACAGTTAATTCCATATTTATCTAATTTCATAATAAAAATTTATTTCTGCAAAACTTTAGACTTGCAAATCTCACCTATGCCAACATTGTAACGGCTGTTAATCAATAGGGTAACTTCAACACCACTCAAAAAAAAAAAAAAAAAAGTTGGTTTGCATTTCGTTTTCCATAAAAAAATAATGATTGACATCAGTTGTGTTTCCTTCCCTCAGTTTTCCATTGATATAGTCCTGCTAACTTATTCTATCCAAGATCAATGTCAAGCTGAAATTGTCCCATATATCCTTTTAAAACACTAGCACAACAGTAGCTCCGTTACAGCTTTCTGGAAATTTTCTGCTGTTTCACGAATTACTATAAATTCATATTAACTGTCCAGGCAGCTCCTTCTTCAGCTCATTTATTCAGTACCTTTATGGGACAGTGTTCAGCTTGCAAATACGTAACCAGCTAACGCATATGCAGACTGGAACACTAACTGTAGTACAAACTTGTAAAATTTTCGGTCTGACAAGTTTAATATTTCTTTCACTTATATAGTATCTTTTCTGAAATATATCATCAGTTCCATTACTGTTGAATAAAACCTGAAAATCTGACACAAATTAGTACAAAAATCTTTTCTGAAGTGAGTTTTTCCTGCTCTTAGAAAATATTTCCAAGTTTAAATAATTTCCAAAGAATACTCTCAGAATTTAAACTCTCACTATTGACAATTTTATACCAAAATGGTTTCTTATAACTACAACATTAAATCCTTAAATTTTCATGTTAAGTTTATGTATTAAAATTTCAGTACCCTCATAACAATGGCAGATAGTTTTTAAATTAAGATTTGTAGTTAGATATAAAACCTTGAATCATAATACTGTTTTTCAGAGCCTTGTAAAAACAAAATAACTGCAGCTGAACAGAGAAGGTAAATAAAGTCTGTGACAAATATTTTGCAGCTTCAGCAGAACCACAAGGGCATAACACAGTAATGGCTGCAGCAAAAAGAACACAAAGGGAAAGTCCACATAGATTAGCTCTGCCTTCTGTGGTTTAGAGCACAGGTCTTCAAGGAACTTGACTGCAACATCACAAAATCAGATTTTAAAACTAACTGAGAACTTTGAGGTAAATTTGATTACTGTTAAAATTACTTAAAGATGTGTTTGGATCATTAGCTGTGTTTTTCACTTCTATTAATTAAGTACTGGATTGGGAAGAAAAAGATTGAGGGATCTATCAAAAAAGAGTTTACAATCTTCCGATTTGTTTGCTCATCTTGATAGGGCAGAAGACTCTTCAGGCTAATGGCTTTAAATTGAAAGAGGGCAGATTTAGATTAGATATAAGGAAGAAATTTTTCATCCAGAGGGTGGTGAGGCACTGGAACAGGTTGCCCAGAGAAGTTGTGGCTGCCCCATCTCTGGAAGTGTTCAAGGCCAGGTTGGATGAGGCTTTGGGCAACCTGGTGTAGTGGAGGGTTTCCCTGCCCATGGCAGGGGGATTGGAACTAGATGATCTTTGAGGTCCCTTCCAACTCTAACCATTCTATGATTCTATGATAATTATTGTTTATAGTGTATAGGTCAGTTCGCGTTTCTTCTACGGCTAAGAAATATAATCATCTAACCTATTCCAAATAGGACACAAATGAAAATAATACATATTTTCAGTACAAAATCAGATATTTAAGCATCCATCCTAGGACTATCTACCAAAGCCAGAATTTTTATTGACCTTACATACAGATGAAGGTACATATAAGGTCTCACCCTCTGACCCACATATGCCTACTTCATCAGCAGCTACAGAAGTCTCCACTTGCTGCAGGTCTTTCAATTTTGCTTCCAGACTTGCAGCTAAAATACTTTTTAGCTCGTATCCTCTCCTCTCTGTAGAAAATGACATACAGTATTCAATTTAAAGTTTTACAAGCTCTTATAATAAGATTTTAAGCTGCAGTGGTTATTGGTGCCTTTGCATTCTCATAGTAAATACAGTATACTACATATTAGACACAGTCATTACCCAAAGTTGTTTTAAAAATATTTAAACTGAAGAAGGAACCATCCTGTAAACTGTTATGAACTATCACACAAGATATAATGCAAGTCTGTAACACTCTCTGCACAGCGTAGAGAATAAAAGCAAGTAATTCCTGCGTCCTAAACCTTAGATAACATTTTCCAATTATAGTGAAAATCTAGTATTGCAGACGTAGATCAGAAGTATATTTTTATGTATATTCAACTATTATGCTCCTAAGTTATCAATCATTTAAAATGTATTTATTTTAAAAATATGTAAGTAGCACTCAGGCAACCTAAAACATCACTCTCCAGTGTCAGAACTTTAGTCAATGACCATTTACACCTATGTGAAAACAGATATTTCCTTCGACTTTTTACTTTTTTTACATGTCTCAAGCAAAAGAATTCTGAACCTTAAAATTTGCTAAAATCATTTCCATGTTTATAAAAATCCAGACCTGTACTCTTACTCCTGGAAGATATGAATGTCCCAGTGATTCTGCTCTATGGCCACACAAAACTGTTAGTGAACAAATAACACAGTACCAGACTTCAGCTGTGTACTCACCATCTGTGCTGCCTGTTTGGCCAGCTGCCAGAGCCAGTGGTCCCTGCAGGTCTTTCAGGTTTGATTCCAAAATTGCAAGAAGCCTTCTCTGGTTTGGTAACTCATTTAGTCTATTATCTGCAGTAGGTGCAAAATACCAGTCATTAGTTGGAAAACTACTTTTATATGTTTATTTTTAAAATTTAATCCTATCAGATGGATCTTCAGCTTAAAATTTATTTTATATGGGAAATTACATCTGTGATATAATAAATTATTAGCCTACACTGTAAGTAGCGTTTAAAAGATATTTCTAAGCCTTGAAAAGAAAGCATTGTCATTTGCTCATATTTAAATAACACCAAAATTAAGAAGCACATAAAGGATGAAAAACAATAGTGTTTTTATTCTCTTGTTAACCCTGCCCTCCTGAATGTGTTAGATTTTAGATTGAAGCCCTTCAAAACAAAGATTATCTTCTTTTTTGTATCACAATGTAAGTGTGATTCTCATTCCAACCTCTGGATGATGATATCTTATTTTCCCATCTTACACATTACAGTAGCAAGAAGGAGCTATGGTCAGGCGTAGGTCTAGGGGCGAGTTGTGTGAGCTTTCAGGCCCTTGCCCGAGCTGTGTTGTAGGCGTGCCTTTGCCTGGCCATGAGCCTCACTGATCTTGACCCACTGGCTTGACTTCCTGGCTTGACTTGGACTTGCCTTGTCATTGTCAATTTGCCTGACAATCACTGAACTGTTGGCTGAACCTGGTTGCTGTCACCAGCCCTGATTCTGACCCTGGCACGCTGACTCGACTTCAGATCATGTCTCATCATTTTGGATTTGTCTTGTGATCTTGTGGTCCTAGTTACCACTACCAGACCAACTCTGCTTGCCTTGCCTAGCTGCTATGGGACTGTGCCCTTAGTGAAGACATTGCCCCCACTGTCTTGCTGCCATTGTCACCTCCCAGATGGGCTTCCCTTGTGGAGCAGCCTACTCCTGCTGCTCCCTCACATACATAATCTCACTGTTCTTCATCTCCCATCTTTTCTTTCTCTTTTGCCTTCTTCCTACTTTTGATGCCATTGATCATTCTTGCCTTCCTAGCATTTTACACCCACTAAGCTTGAAGATCACTTTTTTTGCTCCAGTTCTTTTCAAGACTGTTCTTATAGTTTGTCTTTTGATGAGCCTTTTCACTCTTTCCTCACTCACTCATTATTCCCCAGGGCACTGTCTGTAGCCTTTTGCTCATCTTACATTATGTTCTTTCTCCATGCAATTTCATCAGCTGACACATCTTCAGTTATCATCTCCATGCTGGTGACTAACAAATCGAGGTCAGCATCATTAATTATTCTTCTAGTAATATTCTCCATCTGTCCTTCTCTCACATTATGTCATTTCAAGGTTTTATCAGCTTTAACTAAACTTGTGAAAAAGAGCTAATATCTTTCTTTCCAAAAACCTACCATATCCTTACTTTCCAAGACTTAACTTTCTGGATACTCAGGTGCACAATTTCAGGACACTTTCAAAGTTTTCCCTCACATTGCTCTGAATAAACAAAACCCATATGCCATTTTGGGATCCTGGTTTACTCAATATCCTCTTTCCGTGTTTGTCCAAACAGAAATGGCCTCCTTTCAGTACTTATAAAATGTTATAAAAACTCTTATAAAAACCCTTTCAATTTGTTCATG
This sequence comes from Tauraco erythrolophus, assembly GCF_009769465.1. Taxonomy (NCBI): domain Eukaryota; kingdom Metazoa; phylum Chordata; class Aves; order Musophagiformes; family Musophagidae; genus Tauraco; species Tauraco erythrolophus. Next base: position 16,452,954 of record NC_141471.1, read on the forward strand.
TAACACCCCTGCCTCAACACTGTCCCATCTCAGTTCTTCCACCAGCTCTGAGTTCTCTTTGATATCAAATTTGCATTTTTCAGTATTGCTTTTAAGTGTCCATGTGACATATAAACCTACATCTTTAAAAAAAATAATAAATTAAACCCTATATTAGGTAAATTATACCTAGTAAACCAAGTTAAGGAAATATCTGAGCTAGTTTTAAATTAGCCAGATATTGACAGAATTCAATTAGCACTGATGAAACACCACTAGCAACAGTGGTAGTGAGCTTCTTGGAAGGATGTGTTAGCTCACACACAACGTTATGCATTTGTGGATATTCTCCCTGTTCTTCTGTTCAGCTCTATGGTTCCCTCATAACATATTCTCTCATTAAGCTTTATGCTTATTTACATTTTGTACATTCTGCCAGTATTCCCAGTCTTATTTAATATGTTTTGACAGTCTGTCATCTATGTATCAAATAAGGTAAAGTCTTTTAGCCTATTTGCATTTAATTTCCTCTTAAAATAACTCTATTTTTCATGGCATCTCTAGTAACTTTCACTAATGTCTGTGTATTTACCTTTCATAACTGCCTGGGAGTTGCCGGAGCAGTAACACTTCTTAAATAAGTGCATATGAGATGTTACAGTAAATTGAAGAGGGACCTAAATAATGGAATGCAGATCTCTACATTTATTCCACCTTTACCAGTATTTCTGCCTATTTCACTGTCTTCAAAAGCTTCTTTGCCTTTCATATCTTCTATACCTGATGACAGCTTAGCAAGCATACTATGCAAAAAAGCTTAACTGTTTCCTCTCCTACCTAAGGATAAAAGCTAGTCACAAAGATGTTCAATCAACAAAACATGTAAACAGTGTCTAATGTTTTTGCTCTAGAAACTGACACACGGTATTTTCTAAAAACAGTGAAGTAAACTTTCTGTTTCTCTAAGAATTAGACTTCGTTGCATTTCTTGCTGCAGGCATGTGCATTCCATGCAGTTTCATTCAGCAATGAAAATAATGTATGCACCAGTCCAGATACAGGCATTTTGGCCCATTATGGAAAGAACACACATAGAACAGAGGTAGGTAGTTCCATCCCCACATGAAGATTTTAGATTTTGCTGTAGAACTTTTTTACCTCATCCTTTATTATCTCATTTTTATTAGCTATTTTATACAGCTAGATGAGGAACTGGCACAAACTTAAGATTTTATAGAGCTGGTCAATTTTATGGAAAACAAAACAAGAAACAAAAAAAAAAAAAAAAAAAGCACTTCACTGGGTGCAAACTGTCAACATCTTCAGGAAATTTTCAATGTTGTCTTACCAGGTGCCTGCACGATTAGTTTTCCACTTACCAGTTTTTAGGCCAGCTTCTCCTGGTGAAAGTGTTGATGCTTGTTGCATTTTACTCACTTGATTTATTAATGGAACTCTTTTGCCATTTCACAGAAATCCTATCTCATTGGGAATGTGACAGAAGCAGAAGGTTACTTTAGGAAAACACATAGGTCTTAATCTAGGACACAGAAACAGAGTAACATATTTTACTTTAAAACCATATTCCATATTTAATACTATTTTTTTTGGACTATAGTTATCTTATATATGAATACATGATACATTACAGCCTTGATTATCATTTATATTAATGCCATTGAATACTCTCCTGTTAATGTAATGAAGCTTTAAAACAGCTGAAGTACCACTAGTATAAAAGACATTCAGGTTTATGATTATTGTTAATCTAAAGATGAAAAAAAGGATTAATACATATCATATTTCTGTTGTTGTATATTTACCTAAACCCAGGCCTTTAAGTTGTATTACTTTGTAACAAATTTAATCATTTGCAAAATGAGAATATGTATCCAACCATGCAAATGTATCTGAGACATAAGAATCATTATCTCTCTTTGCAGAAGCCAAAAACTGAAGGCTCAGGGGACAGAGATGAACAGGTTTGTAAAAGGTTAAGAAGTAAATTAATTGCCAATATGGGAATATCAGTGCAGCATCTGAACAATGTCCCTTATCTGTCTAAAAAGACTGTAAACACACATGGACAAACTCCAGTTCTCTGGCTAAATATCAACAAGATGATTTCATTAATTTGTAGAATTTAAAAACGGGTTTATGTTGCCATGCTTTTTGACATAAACAACGAGCATGTAAGGTTGACAGTTGTTTCAGAAATTGCATCAGAAGTCTTACCAGGGCCAAGTTTGTCTTATTTCTCCTGATAACCCTTCAAGTTCCAATATTTATCAATTAAGGAGACATGATCTAGTCATTCAAGGAAGACAGACTGCCACAGAAAATAACCCGTAATAATTTGTGGAGTCACTTTGAAATAATAATTTTCATTATAGGGATACTACATTATTGTTTGTCTGGATCTAATTGAGTTATGGTTATTTTCTACTGGTGGCATAGACTCCTCATTTGAGAACTATTACAAAAATATATACTTTACTTGTGTAAATATTCCCCATGCAGCAAAAATATTTTTAATAGCAGAACACACTAATGCACACAAATTTTAATACAATTTTCATCATATATTATGTTTTACAACTATTTAAAATTCGTATTTCCTGCATGTCAGCATAACTGAATGTGTTTTATACATGACTGACTCAGTCACAAATATATTCATTGATATAACAAATTCCCAGTATATCAGAGAGAAATGCTTCTCAGTACCATTAAAATACTGGATTTGGGAAGTATTCCAAGGTCTCTGGCAATCTTTGACATGATGGCACTAGTTACAATCAGTCACTCTTCCCTTCTTTCAAAAGAAAAGATAAGATTTATCTTTAACATCTACTACTTCTTTTTAGAGTCCATGGAAGATTTTCTTTTTCAGGTAAGATGGTTTCCAAGGTTACATTCTATAATGAAAAATAATAGCATTACGTTATATTGTTGCTATTATTACAACAGTAGTCAACAGATAAATGTTCTTATTTTAGCATATCCAAGTCCTGAATAAACTCATTCAAACTATAAATTAATGATTACCTTTAAGAACTCAGAAATAACTAGTTAATTTACTAAAACCCATTTCTAAACAGATAAATGGAATAATATTTCCCCTTTTATTCTCATTTTGATTTACTCATCAAATTCACAGAACCTTATACAGAAACACAATTCCATCTTCACTTTTTCCATCAATTTTTTCAAGACTGAAAAGTCTGATATCAAACCAATGAAATGCTGGTAGTTGATAATTTAAAAGAAACTCATCAATATTTGGAAAATTACAGAATATATGTTGTCTTTGTAAAGGGTCTTAGAAGATACGCCTTTTAACCACTGAACTGTGGGAACAGTGCTGGACCAAGAAGAGATCTCTCATACAGTAGTGCTGAAGAGACTCTGTCATATTCCAATGTACAAAGAAAAACAGAGATGCAAGAGGTTTGCTGTAGATTACTGCTGCTGCCATAAACCCTTTAGAATCATATGACTCATTTCCATATGGCTGGCAACCAAAAAGGTATTTTACTCTAAAATACGTTATTGATTATATGTTAACACTTTTACAGGATAATCTTATATATTCCAACTTCTGTGTTAGGTTTTACCTCCTTACCTCGTGAGATTCTTGTAGACTGCTCTCAAATCAAAATACTGTAAAGTAAGCATAACACATTCTAACAGTCAAATACATTCCACTACAGTCTCTGTACTACTTCTGGCATGTAGAAGAACTGATGAAGTCCAAGATAGAAAACCTTTGCCTACAAAAGTCGCCAGAACTCAAACATGTTGTGTTCCACTGCTGAACATTGATTTATGAAAGGGTTACCTGCTTCACTATAGTTTAAGTCAGCAAAACTGACTTAAATGGATTGATTTGGAAATACAGGACACACTTTGTTATCGTGATTTCAGTTCCTTCATGTTTGTATTTTCATTCCTCAAAACATGAGGAATATTAAAGTGAAGTATTTACAATGCTGGTAATTTCACAAAACTGAAAAAAGAACAGGACAGGTAAGAAAATAGAAGAATCCCTTATACTGCAATCCATATCTCCAGGTTTAAACAGCTGCAGTTCAGGATGCAAACAAGACATTTTTCTCACTGACTGAAGCTATGCTAAGTGTTGATTGCTAACACAGAGAGAGCAGTGACACAGCAATACTCTAGTGATAATAAATTATTAAATTCACCTGCCCAGTGTGTAAGTGCAAGTGGATAATAATGTCTATCCATCCTTATAAATAATTTTAATAATTTGAGATTCAGATTATTGTATGAAAAAAAATTATGCAAGTTACAAAATGGAAGTTTAAAATAAAAGCTAGGAAAGGCAAACTAATGTTCCAGTAGATACATAATTTTACCATTCTTTTAAAATTTGAATATTGTTCAATTTACAGCACTTAGTACAGAGGACACAGACTGATGAAACTTCCATTTCCTGCTTTTTTTAAAAACTGCCATATTTTAGCCTTCCATCAATGTTTTCGGTATATAGGAGGTATTTTTCAATGATAAAAATATAGATTAAAAATATAGACCAGTTATAATCTTGTAGAAGATTACAGAGAATCGGTAAGATTCATCTCATCTAGCTTCCATGTCTACACCTGAATTAGTCTCTAATTAAACTCATTTGTCCTTCCAGTGAGTGGAAAGAAATGGATATTTCTAGAATACAATTAATCTTTTTGCAAAATAATTAATTAAAACAGTTCAGATAAATCGTTCATTAGAAACACCTGGTTATCTCTGTTAACTATAGAAAGAGTTCAGCAGATCAGCTCAGATATAAACTTCTGTGTGACAGACCTCTAATGATCAGTGAAATTAATCCTATGCTAGGTTTCCCTTTTCTCTGAAAGAGGTCGAGAAAAGCCCACTACAGTGATTTTACCACCTGCTAGGAATTTCTCCTTTTCATTTCGCAAATTTAAAACATGTTGTTCCTTATAACAAAGGCATTAAAAAAGAAACCCAAACCAAAAATAGGACAAATTAAAGGGAAAATAAAGAAGGTTAATCTCCCTTCCTCAACTACTTCTTCCCAAAACCCAGGTATTTCATCCATTGCCTTATTCCAGACACACTTATATCCAACTGCATGATATTTTGGGGAAAATTATTTTTCTTTCCTGAAAACATCTGGTATTATTATAATTTTTTTAGGATACTAGATTAGCACAGGAGTGATATAAATTAAAATGGCAGTTGACAAGTTTCTTTCAGAATCTGTTAGAAAATGTTCTTAAAATTACATAAATAAATCGTATTTCATACTACTGAGGGAAATGAAGTGCATAGAAAAGAGCTTTTTAAATAAAAATATATAACTCTTTTTTTTTTTCTAAAACTTATATTGCATATTGACTGTTTTCCCAAGATAATAGGAAAGTAAATATGTATATCTCTCTCTCCACAGAAATATGTTTCCTAAATCAGTACTTGTAATGTTCTTTCAACTTTTCCTCAAGGATTTTTTTCTCTCTGCTTGCAAGCAAACATTTGATATATATGAAGTCTATCAGACACTGTGATATTTTCAAGTTTTGAATCTAAGCCATTGCCATGCAATTCTTTCAGAGTTACGATATATAAGTTTTAAAAAAAAATATTTCAATCTGATATCATGTTCTTTTGGTTAGTGAAAATTGTAATGTAGATGTACCAATTACAGCAATGCCTTGACAAGCAAATTTACTTTGAAACGTCTAGATTACGTTTTACAGCAATACAAGCAACAGACAGCTTTGCCTGAACTCGAGACATGTTTTAATTTGGCTTGAAATAATTTTGTAGGTAAATGGATCAGTAGAGATTAATATCTGAGCATACGCTGACGCTACTCTATGTCTGACCTCCTGTAAAAATAACAGCTATGCTGTTGCAGAGACTAAAAGGGATCCTGTATTAAAGACCTGTACTGTCTCAGATCTGCTAAGTGACCTTACATAATTCACATAAGCTCTCCATGCCTCAGTTTCCCCATCTGTAAACTGAATATAACAGTTTTCTACTTCACAAATCTGTGGCAACATTAAATTAACATTTGTAAGCTACTCAAATACTACATAAGCTGTAAATAAAATCCACTATGAACATCTAATTTAACATTGTGATGTTTATAAGCTGATAATGGTAATGAAATATGTATTCACAGAAAAATAGCAAGTAACAGTGAATGACGTCTTTACAAGATCACTATGCAAAACCACCTATGCTATTATATGAAAATAATAAAAGCATACTGCTATGCACATAAATCACAATGATAAAAATAAAGGATACGAATTAGAAGTATATTTAAAATATATAGAACATCAACAGATAGAATGAGAGATGATTCACTACCTGTGTGAAAACACTTTTCTCATGGACAGGAGGTGATCCTGGAAAGAACTTAACAGTAAGAGGAGAATCTTCACACTATACTCCTTATATCTGCAACAAAATAGCGCATGTCTAAGCAAAAAAAATTGTACACATTCTAACCATAGCAGGAATCAGATAACATCCACTTTTTCCTCATTCTGTGTGTCGTACAAATAGGATAATGGGGAATGCACTACAGTTTTGGTTTATTTCTACCTTAGGATTCTCTTGTTTGAGCAAAACATTACTATATATTGTCCAAAAGTGCTACATGAAAGAAAAGTACAAAGGTTGTCTACATCCATGCGGACAACATATCCAACGAGCTTCTAGACATTATTTTTCTCCAAATGATTGTCCATATGCTTATTAACAATGCAAATGATTCCAAGTACCACCTTCATAATACATGCAAGTTACCAGAAAGAAGGGCTCAAATTCTTAGGGAAAGTATAAGCAAAGAGCCTTTATGTCAATATTCTGCTTGCTCTCTGAAGGACTCAGTTAGGCCTTTCAAAAATCTCTCAGAGTAGAGCTTTCACTGATGCAAATTTCTCATTTCCCTACAGTGACCCACAAAGGAACTACTCAGGTTTTGGCAGTCGTTTGCCCGGAGGACACTCTTGTTGATCAAAACTAGCATTCTGAGCATCTGGCAGGACATGGAAGTGTGCTGGGCATGATTTAAGTGATCACATGGGGCACCACATGAGCAGAGCAAAATCGGAATGGGGCAACATGAACAGGCAGGTATCAGCTATTATAGCACTAATTGCCACTGGGGTTGTCCAAGATGTCTGCTGGAAGACCAGTCGTAACCAATCAGCCATGCACACTCGGCACTGGGGAACATAGGCACACCTCTGTTACACTGGGTAGCTGGACAGCAAACAGCAGGAAGAGCAGCCCATAGCAGCTCTGTCCACACACCATGCTTGAACACTCAACGCTATGTCTGAAGCAGCAGCATTGCACATAACAGCTATCAAACAGAAAAGGCAGTAGTAGTTCACCATGCCTCACAAAGCATTCCCAAACCTTCCTACGTGTGTGGGTTTGCTTTTGGTAAGCTGACCGGTAGTGACACAGGATGGAACAGGAGGGATCACCTACTTACCTGCCACCAGCAGGTGGAGGGAGAGAGAACTGGGCTGGAGAGAGATGGCTGTATCTGAGGCTGGAAGCAGGGGAAGAGCAGGTCCATTTTTAATCTTTTTTTACAAAAAAGGCCACAGGGCCTGTCAAATGTCCCGTGACAAGTAAAAACTAGGTGCAGAAGGTCATATTTCAAATGTGAAAAAATAACCAGAGAAAGGGCAATGTCAAAATAAGAAACTGGCAGAAAATGGTGCTGAGGTTACCCCCTACTGAGAGAAGTTACAAGAGTTTTTGAAAAGTGGCAGAATCATAGAATTGTTTAGGTTGGAAGAGACCTTGAAGATCATCAAGTCCAACTGTTATCACTGCCAAGTCCACCACTAAACTATGCTCCTAAGCACCACATCTACACGTCTTTTAAATATCTCCAGGGATGGTGACTCAACCACTTCCCTGGGCAGCTTGTTCCAATGCTTCTTTCCTAATATCCAATCTAAACTTCCCCTGATGCACCTTGAGGCCTTTTCCTCTCATCCTATCACTTGTTACTTGGGCAAAGAGACCCACAACCACCTCGCTACCATGTCCTTTCAGGTAGCTGTAGAGAGCGATAACGTCTCCCCTCAGCCTCCTTTTCTCCAGGCTAAACAACCCCAGTTCCCTCAGCTGCTCCTCATAAGACTTGTGCTCCAGACCCTTCACCAGCATCATTGCCCTTCTCTGGACATGCTCCAGCACCTCAAAGTCTTTCTTGTAGTGAGGGGCTCAAAACTGAACACAATATTCAAGTTGTGGCCTCTCCAGTGCCGAGTACATGGGGACTATTGCTTCCCTACTTCTGCTGGCCACACTATTTCTGATACAAGCCAGGATACTATTGGCCTTCTTGGCTACCAGGGCACCCCGCTGGCTCACATTCAGCTGGCTGTTGACCGATACCGCCAGGTCCTTTTCCACAGGGCAACTTTCCAGGCACTCTTCTCCAAGCCTGTAGCATTGCATGGGGCTGTTATGACCCAAGTGCAAGACCTGACACTTAGCCTTGTTTGATCCCATACAATTGGCCTCAGCCCGTCAATCCAGCCTGTCCAGATGTCTCTGTAGAGCCTTCCTATCCTCAAGTAGATCAACACTCCACCCAACTTGGTGTCATCTGCAAATGGTACTCAATGCCCTCGTCTAGATCATTGATAAAGATATTAAACAGAACTGGCCCCAATACTGAGCCCTGGGGAACGCCACTTGTGACTGGCCACCAACGAGATTTAAATACATTCACCACAGCTCTTTGGGCCCAGCCATCCACCCAGTTTTTTACCCAGCAAAGAGTTTGCCCATCCAAGCCATGAGCAGCCTCCAGGAGAATGCTGTGGGAAATGGTGACAAAGGCTTTACTAAAGTCTAGGTAGACAACATCCACTAAACAGGTCACCTTGTCATAGAAAGAGATCAGGTTTGTCAAGCAGGACCTGCCTTTCATAAACCCATGCTGACTGAAATGTACTGAGAACAGGATCACCACAACCATTTACAAGCTGATGATATATATTCTTACTCCTGTTGCCCATCAGTTTGAGCTGGCAAGAAGACAGCCAACAATTTAGGTAGCAAACCTTACCATTTTCAGCTCTCATAGCTGTAGGAGAAGTGCTACAAGAGCTGCAAAGTAATACACATTTTAAAATCTCTGGTTTTATGAAAAGGCTACTATACATACACTTGAGTCTTCATGTGCCTCGTTTTCTTTCACTTCAACTTTTTTAATATATGTTTTCCATTGTGTTTATAATCTGTAAGAAAATTAATATTAATTAGTAACTATATTAAGAGAAAAATCTCTTTGCATTGTGCATAAATTGCAAGGTTTGGTAGAGGCAGAGGCTCTGTGCTGGACACAGCTGGTTCCAGCCAGCTCCACAACAGAACCACTGCAGGCCAAAGTGAGCCATGTCAAAGGAATCTGTAGTGCCTCTGAAAACAAAACAACACAAGCCTGATATGACCCTACGAGTTAAAGAACAGAATCATTACAGAAAATATATATAATTATTAATTAAGATGCAACTGATTAATAGTTCTTGCTAAAAAAAATATTATTTTGCTTAAAGGTAGATAGTTAATTTAAAGTAAAAAATAATTTGCACATCACATTCAACATATGTGATTGTTGATCTAGCAACAAGCATATAATTACACTCTACTGTATCATTTGCTGTTCTAGTAAAAAGCTACAAGGACAAGAACCTGAAGCTGTTAGTGAAGAATTCTAAAAGCGATACATTGAACAACATACAATAATTGCTTTCAGAGCAATTATGATAAACTGTTCTGACAAAACATTGATCAAAACTGATTATCAAAGTTTTGGGTAATCTGGGTCATCATATTTGATTGAGTCAAGAAACAGACTCTTAAATTCCACTGAACTTCAGAGAATTTTCCCAAGTATAAAGTTATTATTGCTTAAATCAATTAATTTTTTGTTTTTCCAATATAACTTAAAGACATATATATTCTTTAATTGGCATCACTACGTTATGGTTGTTCAGTATTCTGCTATTAACAAAAAAGCCTTTCTTAGCCCCTTGCATCTGCATAGTCAAAATGAAGGAGTCTTTTAGCTCAAACTAAAAATATAAATGAGAAAGCAATTTTGTTGATCTTGCAATAAAAAGATAGGAAGTTTTTCAACGGAAGAAGGAAAACCACAGCAAAAATTTGACTGTGAATTGTAAAGGTGGCATTTTTTCACCATTGGCAAGTGAAGAATTACCATGAAAGTAGCCAATCTCAGCTGCCTCTCATTCAAAAGACAATTACAACAGATCTAGTTAAATTACAGATATGCCAACTATGCTCTTTCAGGTTGAAGGCATGAAATAATTAGGCCTCTATATCCTGACACAACTGTAGAAAGTTCTCAGCTACCACCTGAGGCATTAAAAAACACACAGTCAGGATTCAGACGAGTTAATTAACCTACCAGGAGAAGGTTCGTTTTTCTGCACTGAAAACGCAAGGGCTAGAGTAGTTATTTTAGAGTCTGGGCTGAAGGCAGAGAGCCCGATAGCAAGCAAAAGACAAAGCTCACCAGTGTAAGTGAAGAAAGAAGTGTGCTTCTGTTATGTTTAGGGAGACAGGAGTACATATTTCTGTAAACAAACAAGATTACAATGAAATTATAACTTAGTAGTATGGATTTGTGAGAAGAAAGAAAGATATGAGGAAAGCTAAGGACACAACAAGGACAATAATTTTCTTATTATTTTTAATGTATAAGCAGTTCCTGGAAGAGTAGCAGAAGCCAAAAGTGCTTTGGTAAAGCAGACCCACACAGCCAATAACATTTTAATTCTGTGCTGTCAAGAATTGTCCAAAGCAGATGTTTAAAACAAACAAACCAACACAACCTCACACCCACACAGCAGTTAATGAAAACTATGTAGAAAAGGAAGGTGAACCAGGGAAGGAAAGATGTGACTACAATCATGTTTTCTCCAGTAACAGCAGCTGTTCCCTGCCATCGCCAAGGTGCACCACGGGTGTGTAAGGGTAAGGGCTGCAACTGGCTGAATGCTTAATACATCATAAAAGTCCCACAGGAAAATGTGAAAGTATTTCCAATCCATGCCATTAGAATAAATGCATTTTTTGTTGCTTTGGTCACAGACAAATCTCTTAATTTCTATTTTGCTTTCATTCAAACCTGTCCAAGGATGTATATGTTCTCAGATGTGCTTGAGGGCTGTGGAAAACTAAGAAACTTCCATCTCTGCACACAGTATTAAGGCTGGGAAAGAGTGAATTATGTAAATTATCTTATTCCCCCAAAGTGTCTATGTGATATTGCCTATTTGTGGTAACAACCACTAGTAACAACAGCATTAGGCTGGACTAGGAGACCTAGTAAATATCAGTACACCAGATCAATACAGAAGTAGTGCTTAGACACTGAAAATTACTTTCAGGTAAACACATGTACTGCCCAAAAGAAGAAAACACAAATTCTTTCAAGCTCATTTTTCTTAGCAACTCTCAGCATGTTCTTCTCTTGCCTTAGGCTTCCCTAAACAACGCAGAACCAGCTGGTATCTCACTTTTGCTTCTGGATCACTCACAGTATGAGGAAGTTGGGCTAAATATCTTACTGTGTTTTCCAAAGCTGTTCCTGGCTGGCTAAGATAGAGGATAGCATTATCCTCACTGTGTAGTTTCTCACTTGAATAAAACAACCTGCGAAAATCTATAGGCTATTACCATTAAACACTGCTTCTTATTTGCAATTTATCTGGACAATAAATGGCCAATACAGTAAATATCAGTGAGAATGGGGTTGGAATTTAGATCAGCATAGGAACTGAAGAAGTTAGAACCAACCTAAACAAAAGATTTCAAATCAACTGAGATGGCCAAAATGAGATCATAACTGCTATACTGTACATAATCACTGTTGTGCTAGGTCTTCAATAATGGCTAACAGCAAACAGCTGAGGAAGAGTACAAAACTGGTACACATAGAATTTATTCTGACCCATACCTCCACCTCCTAGCAAACTTAAAGAAATATTATACCAAGCCCACCATGTTCAACAGCAGCTCACAGACCTGTCCTCCAACACATGCAACCCCATCTAACTACTGATACCCCACATAAACAACTAAACAAGGCTGACTAAGTGCAAGTGCCCACATGGCAAGTGCATATATATCTGGGCTAGTGACACTGGGCTTCCTTTTCAGCCAACAGAAATTCAGTCAGTACAGTAAGGGCACAGCAGTCAGCCTCCGCTAGAAAAAACACCTACATTTAGACATGCGAATCAACTTTCAAGGTTCTCTGTAAAACTAATGGAAAGAGATAAGTTTGGTACGTATCCTTGTAGTTAGCTGGAGCATTTTTAGTCTGAATTGTAAGGGAACATTAAACAGAGATTAAATGGGGGAGATCTAATGAAGGGATATTTCAATATGTACGCAATACAAACTGACCTTTCTCTTTTATTTTTCCCACCACTGCCTGGTCAGATTTATGCTACTGAAAAGTTAAACTCAAGTCTCTGATACAGTATTAAAGAAATCAAATCATTGTGAGCAATGTGACATTGTGGTATTATTTTTAAACCACACAAAAATACAAAGAAAATAGATAAGTAAGAAAACGTAGTATTTACTTTTAAGAGTATGTATTATTGTTTTTGTAGTAACAATCTATCGGCAATAATTAAATATAAAAGATAAAATAAAACATAAATTATTTATATTTCTATTAAAAAGCACAGAATACAGAATATTATGTACTTTCATGTAGGCTCAAAATAACTTTCAGCGTGTTTAAAACCAAAATCTTCCACAGCATTACATAGAAAAGTAATGCTACAACAATAAAAAAAAGTTTGGTACATTTCAGGATACATAGAAATCTTCTTCATAGCCAAGTCAAAAATTTTAAGCCAATACATAGTTTCATAATCATCAAAATACTGCACGATGATCACATTTACTTGAGTGGTAAAACTGAAAGAGCCATGAGGCTTTGCTAGTTCAGTTGAACAACACTGGCTTCAGCTGCCTCTGAGCACCATAAAAAATACAGCATAAAACCACCTTTGGGCTTACATCTCTTGTGTCGAGCATGTAAACCAGAGAACATTTATCTTTTCTATCCCTATTATTTTTCTTCTTAAGTAGATCAGATTTTTTTATTATTATTTTCTACTTAAATTTTATTCATATTTCCTTTTCTTATTATATGTATATATTGATTTTTAAACTAAAAATCACAATTTAGCTTAAAGAAAACAGAGGAATACAATAGGAAAGAAGGGGTTGGTCATAATCCTCTTATATTTTATCAGCATAAATGAAGATCTTGAGTGTGGATATAATTGCCACTATTGCATTCACCATTTCCGTACTTGCAGAAAACCTCCCTGTAGTTGCAAGCATTCAGGAATTTTAAAATATGATTCTATTAATGGAAAGCTAGAGACACCTTGATATTGCAATACAACAAATACCTAATAACTGCCCCCCCTCCTCCAACAAATATTCTAAGACTTTCCTGTTTCTCAGTAGATGGAAACTCTTTTCCTACTTTCAAAAATAAAACCAAAATATCCCAGTAATAAGACATTTGAGTATTAAGTAAATAAAGATAATGGTCACTTAAGTAAATCAATATCTAACTATTTGCAGCCTGCCTAACTTCCTTATCTTATCTAATTTAAATGTATTTTTGTGACAGTCACGCCACTATAAAAATTATCACCTTTCTCCTCTGTGCTGTTTTGATTGGGATAGAGTTAATTTTCTCCATAGTAGCTAGTGTGGAGCTCTGTTTTGGATTTGTGCTGGAAACAGTGTTGATAACACAGGGATGGTTTAGTTACCACCGAGCAGTGCTTAACAGAGTCAAGGCCTTTTCTGCTTCTCACCTCACCCCCCCAGTAAAGAGGTTGGGGGAGCATGAGAAGTGGGAAGGGGACACAGCTAAGACAGCTGACCGGAGAGATGTTCAATACCATATGATGTCATGCTCAGCATATAAAGCTGGAGAAGAAGAAGAAATTGAGGGACATTCAGAGTGATGATACTTGTCTTCTCAAGTCACCGTACATGTGACAGAGCCCCTGCTTTCCTGGAGATGGCTGAATGCTTGCCTCACAATGGGAAGTAGGACTGAATTCCTTGTTGTGCTTTGCTTGCTTGTGTGGCTTTTGCTTTCCCTATTAAACCGCCTTTATCTCAACCCACGAGTTTTCTTACTTTTACCCTTCCGATTCTTCCCCATCCAGCCCGGGGAGAGTGAGCGAGTAGCTGTGTGGGCCTTAGTGGTCAGTCAGAGTTAAACCATGACAACGTCAATTGTTTTAAGAAGTATTAGTAGCGCAACCAGAAGTCAGTAAAACAATATGATGTCCCCTTCATTGAAGAGGCCTCTTTTGCTATTTTTAGGGGTGGACAAAATAAAAGGCAGGTATTTCTGATCTTTCACAAAGCAGGTTCCAGACCTGAGAGCTAACAGCTACCTACCCAGCGATTTACATTCCCTGGGTAATTAATAACATGCCTCCACACGGCTCTGGTTTACTCATTTCAAGGAACAGGTCAGGACTGAGAGGGGTTCCTGCTCCCTTCACAGCAGCACCTGCATCAGGGAAGTTTCTGGAGCATTTCAGTTGCTTCACAGGTGATATTTGATCCAGACCTAAAAAGCCAAGTGCAGATCTGCAATTGAAGTTTTTCATTTGAGACACCTGACAGGGGAAGGTTCTGAACATGGATGATCTGACAGCCACAGGAGCGGCCCAGCCTTTCAGCAATTTCCTTCCCAAGTCTCCTGGTCAGAGAATCCCACATCTATTTTGTAATTTGCTGGCAAGAACCATACTGTCCCAATGTCTATACAGCACCAAGAGCCCCAAAGCCCTCCATGGATGACTGTGAGGGAGTCTAATTATGGTATTATTGCATAATAGATAATGATTATTGTTGAGAAAGCTCTGTCGGACCTGAAGATACTGCCAGCAGGCCAGCAGGTACAATTCCGGCTGCGTGGGCCTGCCAGAGAAGGGCAGGTAGAAGAAAGAGGCGGCCGACGGGCACACGGCCAGCAGACCACGGGCAGCACCCCCGAGACTCACATGGGGCAATGGCAGCCCTGACGGGGGGCTGGGAGCAGCGCTGCCAGGAGCTTGAGCCGGGGTCCAGGGGCCCCGTTCCACGCCTGCCCCCGCCTCTGCACCCGGCTGTGGCCGAGGGAACGCCTCAGCCCGGCCTCGCTCATTGTGTGTGACGGTGACAAGGAAACTGTGCCTATAAAATAACCACAGTGCTAATTAGGGCGGCAAGTGAACCTCAGAAAGGGGTTTCTCTGGGGAGGATGTGCCTATTTATTGAGTACAACAAAACAGCTTTTAGCAAAGCAAAGCTACAATAACGATGCTTGACGGTGTTGCGCGGTACGTTTAGTCTGTGCGGTGTCACCACGTGGGCCATGGGTGCTGCGGCTGCCCCAGCGCAGGCCGCGCAATTAGGAGATGAATCCACGTAGGGTGTCAAAAAGTCTCCAGGTAATTTAAAGTTCTATCGTTACCGGGAGCTTCAGGCTTTAATTAAAACAGTCAACGATGAAAGCGTGAGTGTATGTGGCTTCTAACGTCAATACTATCGGTTTTCATACCAGGCAACAGACGGTGTGTTAACATCACACAAACAAGACCAGAAGCGTCCTCTCAGGCAGGGGAAAGGCAAATCTCTTCACTCTCTAAAAAAAAGGTGGTCTTTTTTCAATACATCAGACTTAATAAATACATAAAGCCCCAAAGAGAATTCTATTTTAAAAACATAGAGAGGGAGAGTGCTAAACCACAACGGAACTTTTTAACAGAAAATTCTCCAATTACAACCACCTACTTAGATCAACTACATATTCAAGGCAAAGCTTAAGACACAACAATATAGTGCAATAATTTATTAACTGAAAATTTAAATAGCACTCCTTGACATGCACATCATTTTTCATTAAGAATGCCTAGCATCAAACGAGAGAGAAATCATCCCTGAATAAACAAAGAGAAACCCCATCCCTGTCATAATGAAACAGAGTAACGTTTACACAATAAATGGGTAAAGCAAGAGCAAGTAAGTGTAGTTAATGATTTTAAAAACAAAAATATGTAAACTCTGCAACTGCATGTTTATTTTATCCATTCTCTCTTCATAATACTGAATGTTTCCAAGACAAATCATGCAACCAGGCAAATAGATGAATGTGATGACTCACTCTAAAAAGGTTAGTTGCTGAACAGCTTGTAAAAACACGTGGGCTACGTACTTGTACTTCATAATTCATAAAACAAGAACATAATCCTAGCAGATTACTGGACTAAACCATAAGTATTTAACCTTGCATATAAACTATATTTAATATTTATTGTTGCATGGTCAAATACTTGCAGGTCAGGAAATGCCACAACTAAGTTTGCACATACAACTCTAATTCATGCTTCTTTGTGTTTTACATGTCTTAAGGTCCCATGGAAAAATTGATGCACTATGATGTACTTGAAACATCTTCACTTTACATGATGGGAATTCCTAAACCAGTAGCTATTGATAGTTCCATTCTTTTCAAATTGTTGATGTACATTACACAGTTTTCAAATCATGCTTCGGAAATATATTATTATTATTTCCTTATGGCTTTTTCCTCTTTTATTACAACACAGGTCACCATTGTGAGTCCTTTACAAAATTAATTCATGCATTTTTCAAAAACATTTTGTACGATGGATGAAGTGATGGTGTAATTTTATACATGAGTATAAAGAAAGCAAAATCAGTTGGGTTAACCTGCTTTGAAAGTCCAATATGAGCTGTTGATTTTTCCAGTGTTGGCATCTCATGTGTTCTGATCAGGGTTTCCCACTGACTTCACCTACTCATACTATATATAATTTTTTTATATATATTACATACACAACACACACACATCTACACTTTTCCAAATTTTTGTGGAGTAACTGGGCCAGAGTCATACAGGAGAGGGAAATTCAATCCTATTAAAAGACTCTGTAACTGCCTTAATGCTTTCTTTTTCTGAGGCATTTTCTACCTCATCCACTGCACATTTAGTTTACATATTCCAAAAAGAAATTATCTGGGAATATCCACAGACAACTTCATTCTCTGAAGATAATGTTTCATGCACTGAAGGAAAGAGAGATCTTGTAGAAAAAGTGCTAAGTGACCACCTATTTAAGGCCCATACTCTTGCTAAGACTGCTTGCAGAAGTTCTCCAAATGAAGGTTACACACAAAACACTTTCTGGAACAAGAAACTTGCAACTGTAGCATGCCTTTAAAATTGGGCCTTGTGTGTTGTGTTTTCTTTTGCTTTAATATGAATATAACTTCTCAAACATTAAAAAAAAAAAAAGGAGAAAAAAAAAAAAGGAGGAGGAGGGAGGAGGAAGTACATATGTACCATGTACTCTCTCTGTCCTGCTTCTCCAGCAATTTCATCACATGGAAATACATTTACCACACACAGACTCTGAACCATACTGGACCATTCAGGTTGGCAGCATAGACAACTGCCCGGTAACTTGTTTCTGTCTTCTACACAGAGAGATCAGAATAGAGGTCACACACTTTTTCATTGTTTCAAAGCTACTTCATGATGTCAGATGCACACCTTGACTCCAAGAACTATGGATTAATTCCAGGCTCTCAGAGGAGTTCCTTATTCTTCCTTAGCTATTCTACTTTTGTTTTCTCCTCCTAATCAAGTTCTCTTTGTCTTCTTTAATATGCAGCTGCCCAGCAGACTTGTATTCCAGTCAGACTGTATCTGCAAGTTCTGCACGTTAGTGATCTACCAAGGAAAACCTCAGACATTACCCAGAGTCTTAGTTTTAGCACCACAGTAACTTTCAGTAACAAAACAGAAATGTTAGAAGTTCTGCTGAGCTTTGGAGTCCTCAGACTAAGCTACCTCTTTGTTAACCAGCAGAGAGGCAGACCTATAGCAACAGCTGTAAGGATGCAATGACTGCACTACCTACAAGATGCAGCAGAATAATAAGAGTCTAATTAATATATAGGAGCTATATGGCAATGGAGAAGTCTAAATATAGACACAATCTTTCTAAAAATTATAACACATATATGATTTGCATGTGAAGCAAAAACAATAAAATTGGATAATTTAGTTTATAGGTAGGAGAAATCTATAGTATTTACTGAACAGATGGGAATTGTTTTTCTGGGCCTTATTTGGCCAAAATTTGACAGCAGTCTTAAAATAGAAAATTCACATCACTAATATCAGAGTGGTTCTGCTGTCAAATTCTAGCCCTACTCCAAAACGTGGCAATACTAGATCTGACAGTTGTAAAATCTCAGTATCAGGGAAATTAAATGTGAGAAACATGATCTTTTCCTAAGGACTCCCAAGATGATCCTGGGAACTCTAAGCCACTAAGACTGACCTCCTTAAAGCTATTGGAAGAAACTGTTGGCAGAAGCTATTACAGATATAATATTGAAGCACAGATGGATAAATATGATATACCTGGAGAGGAGTCACCATCACTTCTGTAAGTGTAAATAATGCACATTGGGAAAAAAAAAAAAATGCAATTGCCTATATACAAAAATGGATTCTAACTTGCTACAAATTCCTCCTTCCTCTTCTGAAAAAAAAAAGGTTATCGTGGTTAGTTCTCCAAAAAGAACTAACTCTCAGTTAGTACTAAGTAAATAATGTTAAAAATGATTGGAATATCAAAACAAAAATAAACAGAGGATAATAAGCAAAGAAAACTAAAATTCATAAGAAAATATCATTGTCCTGCTGTACACATGGATAGTATGCCCACATCTTGACAACTATATCTACCTTTGGCAGTCCTACCTCAGAAAGAACAAGAAAGTGGAAAAGGTGCAGCGAAAGGTGACAAAGATAACAAGAGTCATTGAACTGCTTCACTTCAAATCAAAATTTGCTTGTAGTTTCCCCCAAAATACAAGAGAATCTCTGACAGATACAATAAAGGTCTAGAATTAGGAGTGACTGGAGAATGTGATTTGAAAATATCATCATTTCTAAAAGGAAAGAAATAGGGCACTATGTTAGAAAATCAATCAGCCTTTTACAAATTAGTCAACTGGAAATATTTCTTTTACAGAAATTAAGAATATTAACAATGACTTTTAAAAATACTGGACAACTTCATGGAGCATATCTCCAATGGTAGCTAATGAGCATTGTGAACCAGATGCAAACAAGCTTCAGAAATCCCTAACTCACCACCTGTCAGAAGCTCAGCATGTATACCAATGCCAGGATCACTCTGCACTTGACCTGTTTCCTATAATCCTCCCTAGGTATCTGCTATCGTTAGCAACAGCAGCCTGACATTTCATTTTCACTCTCTGGCTGTTCTCACTTTCTTACATTACTAGGCAATATTAGCACAGCAAGCCTCTGCCAGACAAACAAGCGAAAGCATTCGCTGATCTGCATGTGGCCTAGATTCCTGTGCTTTTTTCACTTCCTGCTTGTTGTATATTTGCTATGTTTTCACACCAAAGAAAATATTCCACTGATACCACAAAAATTCTCCTTCTCCCAACCACTCAGAGCTACCTATTTATAGAAGCTCCTTATTCTCCAACATGTGTTTATATTCTAATTTATTATTCTATGCTATTTAAAATTATAATTAGTTGAAATAGTAGCATTGTTTTGTCAGAAATACATTTTGCTTAAAGTAGTGCAACTAGACTTCTCACTGACTTCTCCAATTCCACAAATGGGATGAAGTGCATACGAGGAAGCATTCATTTTATGCAAACCCTTTGGTAGCTCAGATATGATCCTAACTAGGCAAATGAGCTGTTAATGTGGTGATGAAGCCAGAAAAGAGATATTCCCAAAACTGATGCACTTTGTTAAAAAAACAGTGTAAGTAATAAAAACTTAAAATTCTGAAAGCAGTGGAATGACAGAAACTAAGTCTCTGCTGTAGAACTTCTTTGTGCATTTATTTTTTTAAGATTTTTTTCAGTGGGGGTATTAATATGATGTCTCTCTGTTTTAATGGAATTAGTAAGAGTTGACTATATTTACATACATGCATATCACTCTAGGAGCTCACAAAACTCTGATTGTGGTCAGATATTTAAATTACGCATACAAAAGCGGCCTGACATAAACACAGCTTCTTCCTCTGTCAAGTATCATTGAAACTGGCCAGCAGGTTCAAAAATTATTAGAGACGGACTGCAATACATGACCGTACAAACTTGATTTCCCCAAGAAACCTGCTATAAACCCCTGTGAGAACTTTAAGGGGAGAACAGTAGTGAAGGAAAGGAATTCTGGACCTTACTATAACAGAAATGAGCTGAAGTAAAAGAAATAAAAAGACAGTATTAATTGAATAAAGAAGGCGGCCACAGGAGTATTTAAAGAAGCCATTAACGCAAGGGGTATCCCAAAGTGGCATTACTCTGAATGGGAAGACAGTTTTGCTGAAATAACACATTTCTGAAATTCTGAAGTATCAGACACTGTTGCTCTTTTATTAGCAACATGTACAATGACCAATCAATGGTTTGAAGCATACGTCAGATGCTGTGCAGTATCAGTCAGCTTCAAGACAGAAGGTGTCTGTAAACACTGGCATATAAAAAAGCTTAGAAAAGAATAATCTTGCATATAACTGTAGTCATTAGTAATAATACTTCAGCACAGTTAGACATTGCACTAAAGCTATTAAGTTTGACTTTGATCTTCTTCACAGGTTTATCTGAAATAATGCGGTCCTTCATGTCTGTACTGGTCTGGATGATTGCAAAAGGCCTGGCAAATTGCTCTTTATTTCTGAATTTTATTTATTTATTTGTTTAAAATTGTATCATTAGAGAAAGACAGCATATTCTTAGCAATTTCACATCCAAGTATATCAGTAAAGTAAGTGTATCAATGAGAAAATAGGCAAAACTGAATGTAGAATCGTGCCAATTTGATCTGCAAGTCCTAGATTTTCCTAATTATTCACTGAACTTGCTGAAAAGAACTTGAGCTGAAAAGAAGTTTTGACTTAAGGTATGGAAATTGTAAACAATTAAGATGCTGTATAAAAATTAATGAAGTACTTTTAGTTTAAATATAATTTATCTTTCATGAATTAATAAGTATACAATTTACTTATGACTAGGATTTAATATTATACTTACGCAAAGGACTCTACCTAAAATCTAAGGAAAGTATACAGAATAAAAACGTTAATGAACTGTTAAGCATTATTAATCTGAAGTGTTAGGAAGAGGGAACAAATTAATTTGTAGACAAATTCACAAGTCAATAGAGCCCCAACAGTAAAACTATACCAAAAATGATAATGTTTTTTAGAGTATTTAATCTTATCTAATACTTCTAAAGAAGCATTAACAGTTTTAGTATGGATTTTAAGGCCTGTAAAAAAGAATATTCTTAAGATTTCAGGAAGCAAACCGTTTACTCACACTTTTAAAGCATCTGATTCTTCTTCTATTTTTTTATTTAACTCCAGGAGAATTCTTACTACGAAACTTACATATATTAATTTCTTTCTTCATTTCTTTTCAAGATGTTAAGCTATTAACACTATAGGAAGAAAGTTAATTTGATTTTATGTTGGCTCAATAGTCTCCCAAATCTATTGGTGTGTTGTTTGATAAATGAGGAAATTCAATGAAGTGTGAGCAGGTTAACTAGTGATTGATCAAATGGTAGCCAGTAAGTAATGAGAAAAATCTGTTAAGAGTGGGGAGAAGGACTTTCGGCTCAGAAAAGTGAATGAGACTAAAACCAAGTAAACCCAGCTGAGCTGCTTTTTTCATTGTGACAGAAACATTTGTAACTATCCTCTCTGAAAAATGTCTTGTCTCCCTGAAATAAAGGTCTATGCTAAAGCTTTATAAAAAACAACCAAGAAGAGCATGTGGGAGCTCAGCTCTATCTTGTGTGAAATAATTGAGTTCAACTCCGTGTGAGTTCATAGTGCTTGCCAAGTACTTCGCATATAAGTATTACCAGTCTTATAAAGTACTTCCAAGCACTATGAGCTTAGTTCATAGTTCACTTTACAACAACTATGAAGAGATACAAATGATGGGGAGACTACCTAATATTTTTGTGCTCAGCTTCATCATCATTATTTCTTCATGTCTAAACAAAATCTGCTGCATCTCTACTTGCATCAATTCATGTAACTTGTTGGCTAACAGCAGACACTAAAGTCTTACTGCTGATTCTCACAGTACTTCTCCCAACCACACAGAACTTATCACTCTGTATATAAGTGTTCTGGCATTAGTTCTAGATATCCCATGTGAAAAATACACAGAAGGTACTTCACTGTTTTTTAACATTTTGTTTTCAAATCCAGTAACTATGCTACGCACCTGGGTGCCATCATCCACTTCCACACAGCTGCAAGGCTCTCCTGTGAAAATTTTCTTTATCATTCACATTTGAAATAATGCCACCATGTGCTGCTAAATACAGAAGAGTGGACATCAGGGTTCATGTTAGAATCTGAGAGTATAAGAAAGTGTCAGTCCAGTTATAACTCAATGGTCAATACTTTGGTGTAGGTATTGAACCAACCGCTGTGGAAAAAGGGATGCAGAATGGAAGTTTCAGAGCCGTTACCCATGATCAGAGTGTGTGGTTCACATGTGTTTCACCAGGCAATATTTGCACAGGTGATGTGCTGCAGCACTCTTAGCATATTTAATAAATCTGCGGTTACTGTGATATATGTCAAAAGAGTGCAGAAATTAGCTCAGAAGAGTCATCACATCAGTTGTTAAGTATGAAAGCACAAAGGACAGCCACAAGACGCTGGGGTGTGAAAACGTTAGATTGTTAACCATACAGTAAATATCACAAGCTATATTTATTTAATACTGAAACAATTTTTCAGCATTTCTCCAGATGACAGTCCAGAGTATTTCACCAATCAATGGTGGAATTAAAAGATCTGGTATATGATTTCATTATGGTCTGTATCGGAAAAAAATGGAAAACAAGAGTATTTTTAATCATTCTATCAAGGGAGCTTTACTGTGTGAAACCTATTAATTACACCAAGCATTCCTTGAGGCCAAACAATACTATATTACAGGTTAGAAGACACACTCAGCAATCACAGGTTTCATTGTTTTGGGGGGTTAATAAGACATGATATAATTACAGTAAAGTAGATGTTCTTTTCATAATATTTTACAAGACAGATATTAAAAATACTTTGCACCAGATACTACTCTACTATCTCGAGCCAGTCATGGACAATGTGAAACCACACGTAGAACTAAATAATGGCTTTAAAGCTATTAGGCAACAAAATAGTCTAAAACATATGTAATACCTTACAATTTAAAAAAACACATTGGGTTAAATCCAAAGGTCACTGAGATATGCTTTGGCAAAAATTCTCCAGGTAGACTCTTGAGATTGTTTTGTATATTTTTGCATGCCTACAGACATGGCAGAATTTTTAGCTTGTTTTTCCCAGGGCTATTGATTTAAAGAGTCTGTAGCAGAACGAGCAAGTAAGACATAACAGTGTGGAATCCATTTTCAGGGCTATTTTTTAGTCTCCTGTGGTCAGATGACCAAGACTTAGATTAAAATTTTTAAAGAAAATAAACGACGAAGACTAGTGTTGCAAAATACCTTTTATTTTTATTTTATCTTGATATTTTAGAAGCTGCTGTTCTTGGGCACTTCTTAGACAGCCAGCAATATTCCTCACCTCTTTAATTTCAGTTGCACAGAAAGCTTTATAAGGCTTATTTTGGTATTTGTTTTTCCTTTCCATTAAAACTTGTAGTCACAAGGAAAATTTTGCCCCTTGGAGAAACTCATTTTCCTTCAAGTTTTGGTTCAGCTATGAAAAAACAGCACTTAAAGGAGTTCTAAGACTTGGCCTTTTAAATAATGAACGCAGAGAACAACATGTAAAATAATAGGGAGAAATTCCAAACTAAAGTTCCTTCTGAGCTGCTCTCAGAGCAAGTTTCAAGATGAAGAGGGAGTATGACTGCTAAGGCCCAATTCAGACAGAGTAAGTCAAAGTAGCTTCAGGGCTGCTCTAGCTGTTTGATGAAGATCGCCACTATGCTGTTGTGCCGTCTAGGGATCACAAGTGCAATACCCAGGGGCATGCTCCAACAAATTCAGAGCCTGGAAAATTGTGGTTCTATATCTGAGCCTGAACTGCTTTTATTTAAAGGATAATTCCATCCAGCAGTCACATCTGCTTTTCTTCCTCCTTTTCTCAAGTAACACAAAGAAGGAGGTAGAACCAAGACTGGCCCAAAAATATGCTGTTGATTTAAGGGACATGATTAGTTGCTGTCTGAGAGCTTTAATCTCCGTGCTCAAGAACAAATGAGAATCCTTTGGTTATACTGAAATAGTGCACTACTATTTCCCTCCTCTCCCATAACTCGAAGCTATGAACATAACATCATCCTATGCTTTAGGCTTGCTGATCTGCCCAATACAGGTTTAAAATTCTAGTAGGCTATAAGTCTTATCTTTTCAACAGAAGAAAAGGTACAGGCACAGTGTTTCAAATGGTAAGAAAGAGAAAATACTTACGGGGAAAGAACAGAAGGCACACAGTGCCTGTGGAGTGGGGAGAAAAAGAGGAATGAAGGTCAGGACAGGAAAACTAAAACAAAGCGTAGTGCCAGAGATGAAAAGAATGGCAGAGATTCATACGTGCAGGGCCTGAGAAGGACTAAGAACGCAAAGAGAATCTGACTGGCAACAGAAGGATATTAGGCACTGTTGGAGACATAAGGGACATCTGCATCATCTAATGGATAACAAATGGAGGAATAAGTACCAAAAAGCCTGAACGCTTTTGTCATGGGAAAAGGTCTGGAAGATTCCTGAGATAAATAAATACGGAACTCGTCTGAGTGAGGGTGGGAGAGATGTATCCAATCTTCTGCATGTGCACCCAGCACACTGAGGCACGTCAGCTGAAAGCACTTTTGCCAGACTAGAGTCAGGAATGGAGGTAGGATTACAGTAAAGGTAATTCAAGATTAAAAACCAGTGAATGAACTAGTCCGAAGAGCAAGATAAGAATGAGGTCTATGGCAAGACCAAACATCAGGAAGGAAAGGAGTCCCTAGTACAAAGTACAGTAGTGGAGCATGTCATAGAATCATAGAACAGCCTAAGTTGGAAGGGACATCAAAAGATCATCTGGTCCAACCTTTTGTGAGAAAGGCAGCCTAGATGACACTGAAAGAGGATAGATTTCGATTAGATATAAGGAAGAAATTTTATACATTGAGGGTGGTGAGGCACTGGAACAGGTTGCCCAGAGTTGTTGTGGTTGCCTCATCCCTGGAAGTGTTCAAGGCCAGATTGGATGAGGCTTTGAGCAACCTGGTGTAGTGGAAAGTGTCCCTGACCATGGCAGGGGGGTTTGGAACTACATGGTCTTCGAGGTCCCTTCCAACTCTAACCATTCTATGATTCTATTACATTATCTAGCACCCTGTCTAATCACATCTTGAAAACCTCCAGTGATGGGGACTCTACCACATCACTGGGGAGGTTGTCCCAGTGATTGATTGTTCTCACTGTAAAAAAAAAAATGTTTTTTATATTTTTTATATGAAGATGAAACGTCTCCTGGTGCAACTTGTACCTGCAGCCTCTTGTCTTCTCCATGTGGCTCCCTGTGAAGAGCAGGCCTCTGCCCTCTTTATAGCCTCCCTTTGAATACTGGAATACTGTGATGAGGTTCCCCTGAGCCTCCTCTTCTCCAGGGACAAAATACCTAACTCCTCTTTCCCCACAGGGTGTGTTCTCTAGCCCTTTAATCCTGTTTGTGGCCCTCCTTTGGATGCTCTACAGTCTGCCCATGTCTTTCTTGATTTGTGGGAACCAGAACTGGACATGGTACTCCAGGTGTGGCCTGACCTGAGTGGGATGATCATGTCTCTATCTCTCCCAGCAATGTCCCTGTGGATGCAGCCCAGGATCCAATTTGTCTTTCTTGCTGCAGTGGTGCACTGCTGACTCGTGTCAGGTTAGGATAGACAGACTTGTCAAGGAGCAAAAATAAAATCTTAGGAGTATATGATAGCCCAGAAGCACATTGAACAGTGAAGGACAGCTATTGCCTAACACTAACACGGGGAAAATGTTAAATCGTTGCCCAGTTCCTAGTTAATGGAGCTTGCTAGGTCCTCAGTCACTGGAGAGATAGACTGCAGCTAGACTCTTATAGGTTTTGCCTACCCAAAACAAAAGTCGTCAGCTCCATGACCTTCTCATGGTATATATTTCAGTGTACGTTCAGGTCTCATCTATAAAAGATTCAGTTGCAGCGGGAACCTACTCACGTTTTACATTTCAGTATTTTAGTTGAAGGGTTGAATGACAAAAATACGACTACTTTTAATACAAGGAGCTTTAGTTCCTAATGAACATGTACTAGAACAGACATCTGCTGACAGTCAGTATCTTACCATTTGCTTCCCTTAAAAAATCTAGTCATAAAGTGAAAATACAGCTGCAAATAACTTTTAAACTATAAATGATTGAGACTAATACAGAATTTTTCAAAATTAACTACTAGCTCTTCCAGGTTTCAATAGTGTTCAACGGCAGCTAATTAGCCTCTGTTTTCAGAAAATATGTATTCTTCAAAATGCACATTTTGATTCTTAAAAATTAATCAATTATAAGCTAAATAATTTTAGGGAAAGATGCATCAGGAGAAATGTTAGTGGCTATTTATAAGCTAAAAGCTGAAGTTACACTATTGCAAAAGAAATTTCACCCTGGTTTTAAAAATTAAGAGGAACCTGAGACGAAATAAACAGCTATGAAAATAATGAATATATTCCTAAACTGTTAATTTCCCTTTTCTTCCATTTGTGGGCTGAAAACGTACTTATTTTAAGTTGGCCTATGTGGACAAGGCAAAACTAAAGGCTTTTTCTGCCTTACACCAGAGTGTGAAGCATGTTTCTATAAAGTTTAATGATCAGTGTTACAAGTGTAGTTCATCACTTGCAGGTGTGCCATTTACAAACCACTGAGAAACATTCGCAATAAGATTTTTGTGTAACAGCCTTATCCTTGGATGCTTGGTGCATATTCTCCATCTTTGCTCAGACCAAGAGGGCTCTGGCAATGCTTCTTGGAAATTTACTGTGTAAATAAGGTGTTGAGATCCAGCTGGCAATATGTATACCAGATCTAGCCTGCAGAATATTTCCTTTTGGTCTGATATTTTTTCTTTGTGGAAACTACAGAGCATTTTTTTTGACAGAAGAGAAAGACTTTTCTTGCCCCTTGCTAAGAGACGCTGCGACCATTAGGTCCGTAAGAGTGGAAGCAGCAGGATAAGGAGCACATTTCTTACTGTGCATGAGCAGCACAGGAATTAATGTTACTATTGTCTCTGCAGGACACATAGGGAGGGCAAAATCGGGTGCAGTTAACAGAAGATATACAAGACACTACAGGAAAAGGCTGCATCCCTGCAACACGGCATGTCTACTAACGTAGACTCTCAATGATCGATTACATTTATAATCAACAAGCTAATTAAGTTTGGTCAGCATAGTCTTCAGTGCTTTTTCTAACATTTATAAAAAGACTAATAGTAAACATATTGTGTAAACTTAAAAATAGGGAAACTGCCAATAAATATATACTATAAGTCAGGATTTTTAGAAAATTAATAAATATGTGAAAAAGCAAAGAATTTTCAATCAGCAAAACAAGGGACATAAGGAATTTAAGAAAATTTAGGTAAAAAACAGGGCGTAAATATTGTATTTGTCCCTGAGTGGTTTGAAATATTACAGCTGACAACAATAATGCAGAAGACCAGATATATCAAACAGGCACTTTCATATTTGAGAATATGATCGATGATGTAATACCAGAGGATGTATATGAACTACTTTGTTTTCCAACAGCAATTAATAATGGTATGAAAAAAACAGCCACTGTGTTCTGATATCTTTAAATAATTAATGCCTTATCATTTGAATCCTGGAATTTCAGATGAGCAATTAATGTGTTGAGCTTGCTGACCAGAGCTGATGCTGTCTGATTCTAGTTACTCAACGAAAAGTACCCAAATTGAAATGGTATTATCTGTAAAAAGGCTCAATAAGAAACAAGGGGAAGAAACTAAAGCTTTTATGACTGCAGTTCATAGTCTTGCTGAATCTGGAACTGTAAAGGATTTTGGTTCAGTCATCTCAGACTTACATATCCTCAAAGTTGTACACAACTGCAGGCTTTCCTTAAATTCCCTTGCTATGCTCTTCCTATGCTCATCAAGCTTTTGCTGACTAAACTGGCTTCCATTCAGTATGTCACCAGCATCAGAACATTTCAAAAAAGAAAACTGAGTTGTGACAGCATTGCCTTTGCCATACCATACAGATAGCGCGTTTGTTTGCAGCAACAGTAAAAGCAAACACCATGAGTGACTCTGAACAGTTCTGAGATGTTTTCAACAGTGGCCCTTTATTCTGAATGACAAATGTGAATCCAGAAAAGAACAGATAAAATCTGCTGAACACATAAACCAGTCAACAGGCAAGTCGGTAGAACACAGATGGACTGCAGCCACTATTCACGTTATCTGAATCTATGGCATTTCAGCTGAAATTTCCTAGGTATAATAAATCATACAGGAGAATTGTCTCGAATGGTAGCTCATCTAATAAAATCCATAAGGGATCCCCTTAATTGTCGGAAGATGAAAATCTGAGAAAACAACAGAGCATATTTAATAAAGCAGAAGCATCAATTGCATCTTCCCTTGTTTGGCACAACACACTGTAAACAATCCAACAGCAGTAGCAACAGCTGTATCTTACAGTCTGGGAACAAAGCTCGCACAAGAACCATTGCGGACATAAAAAAGGAATGCAAGCAAGAGAAAAGATGCTTTAACAGTTAATTGTGCTTGCAAACATCTCAGTGAATATTTATTCAGCATCAATTTTAATACAAGGATGAGGATCCAGTGCTTGGATTCAAAAGCACTGAATAACCTTCCACCTGAAATTCCAAGACCTGGACCAAAGCTCATGTGATTCTCTTTCAAATATCAGTACATAATAGGGGAATTGTGCAGAACAGTCCCTATCAAACAATTGCCAAAGTTAAAAGAAAGGTTTCATAGTAAGCTTTTTTTTTTTCCCAGATTTTTTTTTCTGACTTTGTTCTGAAATCACACCCAGTATTTCCCACCAGCTTTAACCAATTAAATACAAACAACTAAAAGACCAGAATTTTTTTACATAGATCTGTGCCAACACAGTGTGGCTAAAGTATTCTTTTAATAAGTATGCTACCATATAGGACTTTTCATATGAGCATAGATTTAATCCTGAAAGCATGGCACATTTTGATTCCTACAGCAATTCAACAGACCTTGTTTTATACTTTCCAAAATTCAAGAAGATTGTTAATGCATAAAAAGATGTAGGTTATGAGCTGGCCAATCCGTACAGTGGACTTGAGTAGATACCATCATAGAAGGATACAACAAAAATATCAGAGATGTGTGGCATACCTTTGCAATCAACAGCAACAGATGTTTTGGAGTTTTATTTCTGGTTTTTATTTTCGGAAGACTCCCATGCATTTTTGTAACAAATTGCTTTTCCACCTATATTGACTTGGCTCTTCTTCCACAGCTTTTGCCACTGAACATCATCCTAAAAGGATTGGAACTGTCACTGACAGGACATCTGATGGGAAAAGGATGAATGACATATCTACCTGTGACAACACTGTAATTTAAATCTACCTGGTCAAATCATAAAGTGTCTGAAGATGAGGTCCCAGCACAAGGAAAGAAATTCAGCAGTGCAACTTCAGTGTCTGGAACAAGTTAAAACACTACTTGAATTGAGATTAATGAGAAAAGAAATCCTTACTGATCTTACAGTACTGAAGAGTTTGAATGAGAGGGAAATAGTGGTGAATGGGTTGTTGGTAAAAGGCAACTTGGAGCAGCTTATCAAGGTAAGCACAAGTACAGCAGTGTGTATATCTGTGTAGAGGCAAAAGCAAAATTCTGAAAGCAGTGTTAAGACCTATTGATGGAAGAAGTGAGAAGGTATGACCAAAAAGAGGTGACTGCAAAGGACAAAGAAATTAATGGGATGGTTTGCTGAACAGGTTTACCTGTTATGATAATGCAGCAAGAAAGCAAATGAAATTTTGAGATATATGGAATAAATATCAGGAGTTACTTTACTTTAGTATGTGGCAAGTAGCGTGACAGTTGTTGGTATATTGCACCTGTTTCTAATGTGCATGACTCATGAAGCATGAAGATTGCTGATAGATTGGAGAAGCACTGCAATCACATAACATTCATAACAAAGAGTAACGTTTTATGAGTCTTATATACTCGAACAAAACCAGACCTTGGGCAGAGAGATGGCAAGAAGAGGTTTAATAAGTTACGAAGCCTGTGATTTAAAGTTAAATTTCAAGCGAGTAAGTGAGTCAGGTAACCACTGTAACAATTTAGTGAAGATTGTGGTGGGGTTTTTTTATCACTATACATTTTCAGTCAAGACTGGATGTTTTTAAAAAATATCTGACTTGGGTCAAACAAGAATTAAGCTAAGGAAGTCTATGTCCTCCTTTATAATACAGTCAGACATCTATGATCCTTTCTTATGCTATAATTTGTGAATTTTCCAAATCACAGCAAATCATTTTTTTAGATTCTTCAAGAGCAATTATGCAGTTATGTGAACATTATCTATTGAATAAAAATGAAAGCTATTTATGCATTTGGTGATCTTTCAACTGAAAAACATTCAATGTCATTTTTATTAAAAGAAAACAAATGATCATTTACATAGTAGTTGCAAAAGCACTTTGATATCCTTCAGTTATTGCCATCTACCTAATGATTTACTGACTAAACGGGACCGATAATTCACTTCCTAAAGACATCAAGAAAAGATAGTCAAAAGAAGATCAGTGTCATTTGTTTATTACAAGTGTAGAGACAGAGACTTACTTGGAAAATATGGCAGTAGAGTTCAATCTTTATGAGCAAGATAAAGATTAACGAGAATGAAAGATAAAGAATAATAAAAGCAATTATACTGCAAACAGAAAGTAAAAAATGATTTCACTAATTTGAGTAAGAAGATGTTATTTGAATGCTATCAGTTTTTAACCACTTTTCTGTGTTAGCCTAAATATTAAAATACAGCTAGTTTTTTTCTTTGCTCCCATACAGATATTCTACTTCCCTGGTTTTCAGTAAAAAACCTAAGATGAACATTCATACCAAGCATTGGACAAAGGTTTTAAAAAAAAAAAAAAAGCACAGAATGGATGGTGATGGTCTTTGGAGTTACTGTGAAGAGTGAGAAATTTGGGGAAGTCAGGTGAGGGTTGTTCTTAAAGTATGAGAACATATTGTTCAGCTTTTCTTGGAACACTTATTCAGATAAAAAAGAAAAAGCCTCAATGTGCATTTCAATCACTATCTCAATTCTCAACATTTAGCACTTGATGTACACTATTTTCAGTTAAAACCAGTGATGACATCAAAATTGAGCGAAAATGACCCTGGCTTAAATAGTTACCATTCATCAGCTCATCCACAGAACTAGCAAGCTTTAAATCAGAACGAAATTTGGGATAGTCCAGTTTAGTCTAGCCTGTAACAAAAGAATCCAGTCAAATTCTTTCACATTTGCCACACCATAATATTTCTGCAGACATTCACCAAGGCCTAGCTCGTTTGAGGTTCTTTACTCTGCAGTGTTCAGCCCCAAGTTACAGCATGGCCAGCTAACATACTTAAGAGCTTGTCACATTGTTGCTGCAGTAAATACAATCTAACGTATTTCATGCCAAAGAACTACAAAGGATTAGTAAATATCCACCTGCTACCACTGCAATCCCACTACTAAATGTGGGAAAGTAAGAAAGAAAAAAGACTTTGAAAACCTACAGCAACATAACACAGAGTGTACTGAGAGAGGTTCAAGCCTACAGACCATACGCCTCCTCCAAGGCATGGTTTGCTCTCCTGGATGTAGCTGTGCCCTAAAACAGAGACCTTCGTGGCCCTTTTGGCCTCCCCCACCGTTCAGATAAGGGCTGTGTCAGACCTGTGCTAGTTTAGGGCAGATAGAGATGAACATTTAATCTACGGGACATTGCAGAGAGATGAGGACTTCTTAAAAAACAGGTGACAGGAAAAGGAACCTTCCCAGTGTGCGTGGTCATTTTGGTCACAACCTTCATGTGTGCTTATCTACTCGTATTAACAAGTTTAAGGTGACCCTTGAGTAAGCAGGTGTTCATACAATAAGCACTACCACCAGAAGTAGTACTTATGAATTCACTAAATACAAGTTAGGAGGGAAGTTCAGATAATCAACACATAGTCTTCAAACTAATTGTTAGGAATAACAATTTTATTCCTATAAAAAGCATGCTGCATATTTAAAAAAAAAAAATACTCTCAGCAGCTACATCTCTTCAGGCTCATGTAATGCAAACTACTGTATATCCTTTTTCTAGGACTTGCTAACTGCTAGCAGGCCTGGTTTATGATTTTTCCATGTCACTCTGCATTTTAGATCTTTTCATTGCCTCTCCTGTATCAAACATAAGCTTTACATCTGTTATGGCTTACTTCCCCTCTTATATATTTTCTGTCGTTATAAAAAAAAAAATGCCAATTTGATTAGGCTTCTGTAGTTCATCTGCTGCTTTTTCAAACAAACATCTTTGTGCTTTCTTTCATGCTGTCCTTCTTATTGGAGAAGTTTTCTTTCAACAGCCACAAAACCAATCAATTTTCTTCATCAAATCCCACCTTACGTCTTCTTCATCATGATATGTACACGGAAACAAGAGTTAGGCTGATGGTGTGTTGCAACGTGTGCCTTCCCAGCTGATCAATACAGTCTCATTGTTTCCCTCATCTGTCTGTAACCATCTGCTGTCTTTTGTCTTATACTTTTGAGCTTCTCAGGGCAGGAATTATCTTTTTGCCCTATATTTCTATACAGTATATAATTGTAATCATAGTCCAGGATTAAGGCTGCTAGATAGCGTGATAATACAAACAAATAATAATAATGACAAAATTGGCTCTGAGTTCTTTGCAGATTTTTTTTTTTCTTTTTTAAATCTAAGAAATATGAGGTGGTTCAGGAAAAAAATCAGCAATTTCACTATTTTTTCAGCACCTCTAAAAAAGGGTTAGAATAGCAGTGGATGGGAATATTAATTCAAGTCTTTGAATATAGCACTGGATCAGGCTCAGCAGGTCTGACAGCCTGTCTCCATTGTAACTCCTACTAAAGGCAGTAAAAGGATTCTCCTGGGAAATGAATCAGACCCTACGGAGCCCATGAGGTAGCGTGCAAGAGGAGCTATGCTATTGCCTGGCAAGATTGGTGGCTCAGATAGAGCACCACATATTGACATTTTTATGATCAACTCTAATTTAAATATGTCATATTTTCCTATCTATTTTCTTTGTAAGATGAATGTCAAAAAAGTTAAAAGGCTGCAACACTGCACAGGGTCATAATAAGAGAAAATCCAAGAGCATTTCCGCAGAAACTGTAATTCAGGCAGACTACTGTGAACCACGAATGTGAAAATATAAATATATAAAGGGTGTATTTATGTGCAAGAGGTCTAAATTTCAGTTACCGCTGAGAATCCTCATTCCAGTGTCCTCTCTGCGCCTACGTGCTCCCTGACGAGACCGTAAGAGGTTAAGGGGGTCATTTTATCTTGCACTGCACGCTGGAAGTGTTAGAATTTGCCCGTCTTTTCACAGCTCCAGCTCCAGCTCCAGCAGGGACTACCTGACTCAGCTCACAAACTAGAGCCACAGCATCAAATTTCCCAACCCACTTAATCTGAAAGCCTGCCAAGATAGGTGAAAGACCTTATAAATATGTAAAGCAGGAAGTTCAAATTACAC
The DNA here is from genome assembly GCF_009769465.1 of Tauraco erythrolophus. Lineage (NCBI taxonomy): Eukaryota > Metazoa > Chordata > Aves > Musophagiformes > Musophagidae > Tauraco > Tauraco erythrolophus. The sequence goes on from NC_141471.1 coordinate 16,486,976, forward strand.
AGTGATGTAAATTCCCAGTGATTGATGCCCTTTTAAAAACAACAAAAATCCTCGAGAAAGTACTAGGTTGGTAAATCTGCTTTACTCCCCGTGCTGTCTGGTGGTGCCGTGCGGAGTTTAGACGATGCATTGTACTTTTCGTGCGGATTTTATTTTGGATTTCTACCACTTCCTGGAGGCCAGGGGGAGGCACAGTGGGAGGAACCAAAAAACTCGGTGCCACAGCCATTTTGTTTGTGGGCAGCATGGTAGAATTCTGTCAGTCAGTATAAGGAGGGGTTTTTAAAACAGTATTTATGGAAAAACTATTCCTGCCGTAACGGATGTATCTGTTGAATTTAGTATTAATTTAGTTCTTTCGAAGGTAGGTATTTATATTTGTAAGTAAATTGAGTATTTGTTGGGATTCAAGCCTCCCCACTTTCCAGGAATCACGGATTTTGTTCCAGGCGTGACTGGCTTTTTTAGATGCTGCGAGGCTGCTAAACTCCGGCAGGGCTGGGGGTGGCTGAGGGGTCGCCCGATGCCGCGGGGAGAGGCGAAGGGATGCGCTCATCGGCAGAAACTTGCTTCGGGGTGAGGAGTGGGGGCTGGGGCGGGGGGGAGGGGAGGGAAAACGGCAAAGTCTCGGAATTATTTTCTCTCCTGCTGCCTTTCTTTATTAATCCTCGAGTGGCGGCTGCTCCCACTGAAAAGGAGGGATGAGGTGGGGGGGTTGCGTGGAGCGAGCCGTAGTTTTGCAGTGTCACCGAAAACCAGCGCTAGACTTTGGTCCTGTGTGTTTCAAAGGCGGGTGTAAAATGGCACACTGCATTTTTCCAGGCGGCGGCGGCGGCGGGGGGAGCGCGGGGGGGGGCGGCGGGGCCGCTGCCCGCGGAGCCCATCGAGCCGCCGCCGGCCCTGGCAAAGTTGTGACCCCGGCGGCGCCGGGCTCCCCCGCCCTGGCTCCCGGCCGCCCGCCGGCATCGCCCGCAGACCCTCGGGGAAGCCGCCTCCTTCCTCTCCCGGCGATCCTGGCGGGAGGGGGGCGGGGGGGAGGAAAGGGAAGAAAAAAAAAAAAAGGAAAAAAAGTCTCACTTTTTGCATTCGCGAAATATTTTAAGGATGATGGGGGAGCCCTTTGCAGCATGGAGGTGGCTGGTTGTAGGAGGGCGAGTATGCAGTCCATATTGTTACAACCGTTTTGCCAGATCTGCCTTCTCCGAAGGTAAGTTTGTGATTTTAACAAAAAATATTCATTGGTGCGTTTTTTTTCGTGTATGTTGGTGCTGTGGAGGGTTTTCGTTGTGTGGATGAACAAAACGTAGTCTTGTATTTTTCTGAGCTTTGATCTCATGTGTATCCCACCCAACGATGTCTCCTTAATATCGACAATTACTGAAGTCAGTTTTGTTTCCTCTTTAAAATCTTACACACGCGAAGCTTAACAGCAATTTAAGTTCAATTTAAGAGTATAAGAACTCAGATATTTTCCAGATGGACTTGTGGTGGTTTTTTTGGTTCTGGCTTTTTGTTTGGGGGGGTGGGGGGTGGGTGTTCTTTATCGAGTAATAAACGGATCCAGGACCAAATATCTGGCTGTCTTTATAAGTATAATGCAGTTCTGATATATACAGAAGCGTATTATGTAGCTGCTATATGGTCTGGTGGTGGCTAAAAGAGTTTACAAAGCCATTTGTGATGGCTCTTGGTGGATTACTTTGGTCTGAAGTACGGGGGAAAACTGCCCTTGGTATGGTGAAGGTGGAGGTTGGCATAACAGGGTTTATGTTAAGTTATGTCTCTTACTAAACAGTGACTTTTTTATTTACAAATTAGCTCTCGTGGCAATTAGCTTAAAGCATTAGTTATATAAAGGTTCTTATTTCGCCACATTTCATTTAGATGTCTGGGTGGGGTGGGTTTTTTGGGGGGAGGGGGGAGGTTGAGTGGTTTGTTTGTTTATTCTTTTTCCTTCAAGAAGGTACATTTGGGAGACATTTTGTAATTTTTGGCATTTTTCTAGGCGCATTTTTTTTTCACACGGTGGGAGATCCTTTTTGTGTTGCATTGATCTGTGTTGGCGGCGCTGTGGGGCTCCGACACGATTTGTGTCCCTGGCTCTGAAGGGGGAGGGGGCCGGGGGGGGACGAGAGAAAGGTGGGGCGCGGTTTGATCTATTGTATCTTTTCCTTGTCTCTGTATCAAAAGTAACCGCAGATTAGTTAGCAAGATGATGAAATTGTATCTCTGAAAAACTGTGGTGTGCGTGAACTATGGCCCGGAACAGGCATGACCTCACCCTTTCGCTGGTTTGTGTAATGAAGATTTTTTTTTTTTTTTCCCCAATCCTGTACCTAGAGACCAGTTTTCTTCAGTAATGAGATTTTTGGCCCCACCCCCAAAATGATTTTACAGTGGCTACAGATGAAAGGTTTAAAAATTATTTTTGCAAACAATATGGAAGGCTTTGTTACACATTTATTGTGCAACTAGTCCATTGTTTGCTTGTTGTGAAGTTAAAGGCTATACACGCCGCCGGTTATTAATCCGCAGGGTCCCTCCCGCTCGTGTGCTTGCATATGCAAATTTCTTGTTCGGGTCTGTAAAGAGTTTGGGTTGTGTCTGAAGGTGGGATTGTAAAGAAGGGAAAACCTAATGTAGGTCTTTCAGATTGTAACAGGATTCACCTGGCGTGGGTGGGTTTTTTCTTTCCTGCTGCTAACTGGAGCATGCGTTTTACATGTATTTATAAATAGATTTGTATTAATGTGTGTTGTTTTCTCTTGTTACAAACTACAGATCATCTCGGTTCTGAGAGCAAATGTGTTAGAAGGCTTTCTGCTGACATCCATATTAGGTGTTTAAAGAAAACAGAAGTGATTAATGTTCTCAGAAGACGGGCGGGAAGACATAGCCAACCCTAAGATCAGAGCATATATCAGAAAACTCAACAGGTTCAGGAATAAATTTGACATTAAATTTAACACATTTCTAAGGAATCAATGTGCCTGTTGTTTGGGAGTGATATGAAGCTGACAATTTTAGAGACCTTTGTGTCTATTTTACATTTCAGTGTCTTCATTATTTTCAAAAAATAAATTTGACAAATAGTGGACTGACAGTCTCTAAACTTCTCATGAGCATTTTAATCTTCAAAAATGCATTTAGATTTTGTTTTTCAAGAAAGTTTGCTCTTTAAGTTATTTAGTTTTATGGAAACTGATACACAACTTCAAGTAGATCTCTTGAAAAGAGATCAATGGTCTCTTTTCTCTCTTTTTTTCTTTATCTTTTTTTTCTTTCTTTCATCTTTTCAAGACAAAATTTAGTTCTATCTTAGGTACATATGTCTGGTAACCTTCTTCCAGTAAGAGACATCTATATCCAAGAGAGCAGTCAGCTTTCATTATCTCTTTCCAGTCAGACAAGTTCTGCTTTTATGAAGTCTTGGCTGGAGCAGAGAGTCCTGTTGGCCTATGACAGTGCAATATGACCATTGCATCTTTAGTGTCGTGGTAGGACTCTTAGGTCTTGAGGACAAGTGCCAAGACATGGGCCTTCTGTGAAAGTGTGGATTTGGGACATTTTCAATCTCTGAGACCTGATCACTAGGTCACAAGGCTGGCATTTTGGGTTAAGCCAATGGAAGTAGAGCCAATTGTTGTTCAATCTATAACAGTAATTGTAAATCTTAGAGAATCACTGGCTGATTTACACCTGAGTAATTCTGATATAACTTTCATTTTCTTTACATCGTGCAGACTAACGTTCAGTTTGCTCATCCATGGACAACAGTACTGAGCAAATGATAAACTACTGAAGGTAATTTCATGTTTCTGCTCCTCTTGCCATCCTGGACTACGACAGTGATGATTCCTTGTGACTGCAGCCTGTGCATGCAGGCCGTGAATGAGCTGTTTGCTAGGGATCTTGCTGCTCAGAGGCAGCTTCTAGCTCAGTGAAGTCAGCAAGAATACGAATGCTGAATAGAAACTTGCTTCACATCTGCTCTTCTTTCTCCCATTCTGTTGGGGCTACTCTTTAACATTGGTTATGGTTTTGCAACTTCGATGCCACATCTGGTGAAAGTGTCTGTTATCACTCCTACCAAGAAGTAATAAGATGAGAGGAGAGAAGTGCTGATGTTTTGCAGTTCAACAGTTTCCTCACTTCTCTTCTTCCTTTTTGAGCCATTGTTGAACAAGAAATGGTTCCCAGCAGATGCCTTGCCAATAAGGAATAAAAATTGATTATGATTTAGCATCCTTTCAAAGCTAAATAGCAACTCATTTGCCTCCTGCATTTGGTGCAGAAATGCCTGTAAGAGTCATTACTAACTGGGAGGTGACTCTGTCTTGATTATGTGTTTTCCCCACCCAGCTCCTTCTGGAATGCCTGCCTGTGGAATACCAGGACCTAAAACACAAGACATTTTTTCTTTTTTTTTTTTTTTTCTTGGTAAGTGTCTTAATTTTGTCCTCTATGTATCCCTCCCTTTCTAAGATGGCAAAACTAATATATTTTTCTCCTAATACAGTTTTCCTTTTACCTACAAACTCTATATAGACTCCATATACCTTTCAAAGATATTTGGCTCTCCTGGCTTAAAACTACTTAAAGTTTCTCATCCTACTGCAAACCAAATAATCTTTTCCAAGATCTTAACTCATACTGACTAACCAAAATGTTCCATGTACCTTCATGGCATTCCTCCTACCACATTGTTAGTGTTATATACTCAAGTAAGAGACACAGGATAAAGATGGCTGGCTGTCTACAATTGTGATAGACGTGCAGATGTGTAGATCCCAGGCAGATTTAACCAGCTTCCAAAGTTAGCCAATAGTAATATGAAGACATTTCCCTAGACGTGCTAGTGGTATAAAAGAACATTGTTTGGGACTCAGTTCAAATAAAAGCCATAACTCTTGCTTCACTCATATACCTTGGTGGCTGGGACTCCTGGCTATTCCCTTTTGAGGCTTCCAAACTATTCATTGTTTCCTTGATTCAACACTCAACAAGGTTTCAGGAGCAGGGAGGGAAAGTTATCTTTATGTTCTAAACCTTGTGACACAGAGTCTTGTTTCTCACCTTTCTTATTTCATGACTTTGTTATCTGTAGTGCTCCACATCATACACGTCAGCATCAAGTTACAGCAATGAATGATTTTTTCATTCAGAACTTGCTTCAAAGGTCACCTGTTTCCCAGATGGGAACAAAGGATGATATATTTCTTGCTTGCTTCAGACTCTCGTATCCCAGAAAGTTAGGTCCCTCCACACCTCTTCCAGACTGATATTTGTGTAGCTTTTCGGTGTTAGGAAATAATCTGCTCAACCTCCTATATGCCATAGGAAACTGCTACAGCTAGCATATCCTTCCACTTTTTAGCATTCTTGATATTTTTCCTCCTTTACCAAACAGCTCAAGAAATTAATTCATCTTGTAGTGAAGAGGTCCAAATCCTTGAGACAATCCTAGATTTTAAATGCTTTAGTAAATGTACAGAGCAGGGGGGAAATATCAGTGCTTTGAAACAGAATTTCTCTGACCTGCTCTTGTGAGCAACAAAGTATACCTTCGACACATACGACCATATACCAGTGGCTTCAGCTCCCACGGACTTTAGATTCTTAGCTATGTCATGTGTCCAGTATATCATGTTACCACTGGACTGTCCTTCAGTTACAGAAGCAAGATAATACCAATGCTACAAATTTCCTTTATAGGGTGTTTTGTTCATAAATTCCCTACTGATGATAGCTAGAGCCTAAAATTGGTGGTCAGAATTTGACTGTTGAAGTAGGTGTTGCAGTGTTTAAAAAAGTAAGTATGTTTGCTAAAAATTATTATTTATGCCTATCTCCCTGTATAAACAGCAGAGCGAGATGGGAACCACCAAACAACATGTGAGTACTAGTATTCGCTAGTGGTGCATGGAGTTGAGATGCTGTTATGTAGGTCCCAGATGGTAAATGGAAAGTTTCTCAGCGGCATACAATACCATACAACAGAAAACAATAATTACAGATGCCAAAGCCTATTGGTTTGAGAACCAGTAAAAATAGCAAGAGCTCTAAACTCTAGGCCTTTTGTAGTTTACGGGAGTTCAAACCTGGAGCAAATGGTTTCAAATGGTAGGATATCCATCTGCTGTTGAAGACAAGCTGGACCACTTTGGAGCAAAAAATGCTAGGAAAAGGGAAAAGAAGGACATTTTACAATGTGTTGAGCACTGGGATTCCCAGAGGTACAGTGAAAGAGGTAGGCTGGATCTCATCCCTGCTCCCAAGGCTGCTTCATGGATTTTACTCAATAATGTTTAAATGTAAAATGTAGGAAGCCCCAGGAACAGTGAGAAGAACCAAGGACTTGTTCCTCCCAGAGCAGTCCTCTTTTTGTCAGGTTCCATTTTAGTTTTTCTCTGGGACCTGCGCCTATAAGTTAGGTATCTAGGTATCAAGGCTGTAAGGTGGTGTTAACTCATGCTTCGGTGGATTAACCGTAAGCTATGCTTCTGAGTAAATTGGAATCACTGTATCGTAAACACTTAATGTAGAACTTGTTTCAACTGACTTTAGATGAGTACTGTTAAATCTGTAATCTTGGTCATTGAAAAGAAACAAGTCAAGGAAATCACATCTTTAAAAACAACAAAAAGATTGCCCCAAAAAAACCCCCAAATTTTGGATTTCTGCTGCAAGGTGAACCATAGAATCACAGAATGGCATAGGCTGGAAGGAACCTTAGAGATCATCTAATCCAGCCTCCCTGTTATGGGCAGGGACGCCTCTCAACTAGATCAGGCTGCTCAAGGCTTCGTCCAGCCTGGCCTTGAACACCCCCAGGGAGGGGGCATCCACAACCTTTCTGGGCAATCTATTTCAAAGTCTTACCACCCTCATATTTTAAACCTCACTGATTATCCTGATCAGATCTCCATCTGTCTAGTATGACTAGCTCAGATGTGAATGTCCTCAATCAGATAAATCCCATGCCCCAGTGTTTCATAGATTTCATAGATTCATAGATTTCTAGGTTGGAAAAGACCTTAGAGATCATCGAGTCCAACCATCCCTAATCCCCATTAAACCATATCCTCAAGTAGATCATCCACCCTATTCTTAAACATATCCAGCGATGGGGACTCAACCACCTCCCTGGGCAGCCTATTCCAGTGGCTGACAACCCTTTCAGAGAAGAAATACTTCCTAACATCCAACCTGAATCTCCCCTGACTAAGCTTATGCCCATTTCCTCTTGTTCTATCACCCGTTTGCTTATACTGACTTGTGTGTGATTTAGTTAATGAAAAGTTAGCGGCCCTTCAGAGCTTTAAGAAACGTGCTAATGTAAGCAAGACGTCTCTGGCCTCACAGGTATGTGCAGCTTGAATACTCATTAAGACAAATAAGAGGGAGTTTTTCATGTTCGTTCAAACAGGCTTAAAAAACAGGTGGCTCAGATCTGGCGATTTCAGCATTACAGGTATCCCTTAGGTCCTGTATTTATTTACTGGGAATCTGTTCCCCAGATGGGAACAAAGGTTATGGTGCTGCCATAACCTGATGACCAAAAGGATAGTTTCTTCAAAGGGTCATTTTACCTTACAGCTTTTGATTTGTAGTGCCAGGCATAGTCAGGGCATGTTACTCTGGTGAATTGATTCAGAGAGTTTCTTAATAAGAAATTTTAAAATTTAAATTCAAATGCTACAATGCAGAGCTGTTATGTTATTTCTGATCGTCTTAAGGGTACCTATACAAGACAGAATATCTTGATGTCTTTAGACAATGTGATTGCGTATTCACAATCCAAGTGCCACAATCAGCATCTTTTAAAGAGAAGCCATGTTGGATACTAGAGGAGAAAAAACTTACTTGTCTTCTCATTCCACAAACACACATTCTGTTTGGCCCATATCTTTTTAGTCATGTAAAGAATGAAGATTCTGTAAGAAAGTGTTCCGATTTCTTTGGTCATCGCTGAAACAATTTCCCAGCTAAACACTGGGTACCGCAGGAATCTGTGGAACTTGGAAGCTCTAGTCAATCAGACTTTAAGACGAGCTATTTTGATGTGAGAAACAGTTTTCCTTCCTATGTTCTTCCCTGATTTTATTATATTTATTTTTTTTTTTTGAATTATGTTGTGTCCTTTTTTGCTAACACCCTTCTTGAGCTGCTTACAAATCAAATGAAGTTCAGCAGACTTGGTGCTTATGACCAGGACCTGGCTTGTGCACAAGCCTTTCTATTAACAACAGTGGTCTGTCGTCTTCCCTTGGACAGATCAACAGAGTTGCCAGACAACATTAAAAATGACACATTATTTAATAAGAGAATGAGAATGGAGTGTCTGTATTGGAGAAGGGTGACAGTGTGAAAGCCTTAACTGCCTGTACTCTAGATGATCTGAGAAAACTACATTCCACTTGGTTGTGTTTCTCACGTTGCCTGTACACCAGACTTGGAAATTTCACCAGGAGGGAGAGAAGAAAACGCCAATGATATCACATCATCTTAGGTTTTCTGAGCCACCTACATTAGCAACAGAGAAAATAATCTAATATAATCTAATTCGATTTTTTCCATCTTTCTTCTCCGGGCAACTTCATATTACCATCTAAACTAAAGCAATTTCCCTCTCAACACCTGTCCCACTCTTACAAGTTTTTTGCATTCTCTGAATGTTGAAAGACCTCTGAAAATGTATTTTCTTCAGCTTAACCCTATTGTTTTTTCATTTTTAAGCCTCTGATGCAATCATTTAAAAAACAAAAACAAAAACACTCAGATCAGTTTTGTATTCGTATCTAGCCTCCTCTGCTGGATATATATATTCAAACTTAGTTCATCAGCTTTATTCATTTAAAAAAAAAAATAGAGCTTTCTGAAGTGTGCATATAAGTGTTTGGTTATAATCATGATTAATTTGTATCCCAGAAGACAAATAACATCTCTATAACATTCTATCTTATGCTTTATTCAGAACTATAAATCGAACTACAGCTTGTAAAGTAATCCATACCTGAGTTTGAAAGACTTTTTTGTGTTCTTGCAAACTAATGATATCAGACTTTTGAAATCCAAAAGCTGACTTATTTGTGTTTTTTTCTTTTCTTTGGAGAAATGTATTTATCTTAAGTAAAGATGGTATAGCCTGTATTAGATACTTAACAACATAACCCTGTTAATCTGGTCTGGAATTCATGAGGCAGGTAGGTAGATCCCACTAACATTTAAAAAAAAAAAAAGCTTGACCACCCACTTTCAATCTAAAGATATGCATTAGGAAACACCTCTTCATTCCAAAATGCAAGTAGACTTTCCTGCACAAAAAGACTTCTGAAGCCTAGCTAATTCTTATTTAAGTATATATTCAATGTTTTCCTGAATTGCCTGAGGCAAGCAGATATGCTACTTTCATTCTGATCCAGGAACTGCATTAGATATTATAGAGTAGATGTCAGACTAGAACTCCACATTATTTAACATCAGCAATATAATTCTGAAGTTCTGCAAATAATTGATCATACTGTCCAAAAGCTCTGAAGCACTTGAAACGATTTTCATAGATTGACTTGCAAGATAGAAATCCTATCTTGGTGATTGTAAGGTACTAATATAAATTATTTATTTTAAAAACAAAATTTAAAAAGTTAGAGCATATGAGCTTACCTGGATTGAATTTGCTATATATTTGCACATACACAGAGGCATGCAATTAACAGTATTAGTAGTAAATTTGCTGAAGTTATGCAAAGGAGCGTAGCTTGTCCCCAGAATATTCCTTTATCCTGGGTTAGTGTGTAAACATTGCAGCAGCCTAAGGCTTATGTAGTGGGCTGGCGCGTGTGTTTGTGGCGGGGTTTATTTTTGTTCGGGTTTTTGTTTGTTTGTGGTTTTTGTTTTGTTTTTTTTTTTTCTTTTAAGGATTCAGGACAGTGTGCACCACTGTGCCTACTGTCAGACCTACGTACAACCTTAATTTTACACTTCTACGTTTTCAGTCTTTCACCTTATCCTATGCAGAATATCAAAGTAATCTATACTTAGCCCTTTGATGAACAAATTAGCAGTTGTGTTGGCAAGAGAAGGTGGGAGTTTTTTATTTGGTTTGGGTTTTTTTGTTTGGATTGTTGGTTTGGTTTGGGGTTTTTTGCAAGTCCAGCCCTTTGCATTTCTAGCAAGAAAAGGATAAAATTTTTGCCCTTCTGCTGGCTCTTCTACTGGAAATGCATAATCATATGATTAACTTCACCTGACTCAGAAATTATTCGTGTGTTATAAACCAATGTTTGCACAAGTCCATGCTTAAGTAAGAGGTGGCTAGCCTGTCTGTCCAGATCAAGTTTTATTTACAATAATGTTTTAAAGTAATTAGCATGAATGAAGAATAAATTGTGATTTTATTATTATTTTTGTTTAGTCTTTCAGAATACAAAATGTTTTGGATAAAATTTTTTAAAAACCCAGAGCATAAAGTCAGATAAATTTGGATTTTTTGGTCCTCTTTTTTCTTTCTTTTTTTTTTTTTTTTTCCAAACATTCAAAAAGGTTACATTTTAAAACTTCATCTGTCTTACTACTTGTTCCATAAAACAATTTTTTAGGATTGAGTTGCTGGAGAAGATAACTAAAGCAAGAATTCAAGATGTGTCTAGCGTAATATTTTGGAGGGAATACATATTATGGAATTGAAGAGTAACAGAGAAACTCCTATATCACTTACCATTAACTGTCACATTTCTTAGAATAAGTATTCTGAATCCAGTAAAACTTAGACAAGGAAAGACACCTTTCAATACAGAAGAATCTCAGCATCATTTTTGTCTTTTTACTGATGCTATATCTAACAGAGTAACTGCTCCCACTATTATGCATTTTCCCTACACATATGAAAACTTAAGTCTCCTGAACAAGCCGTATAAAAGAAGCTAATTCCTTTCTGACAGTACTAAAACACTCCCACAAACCATTTGTGCTTTCAGATACATTTTAGGCAAGAGAACAGTAAAATAGGCTCTATCTGTACAGGTGAGTTGGGACAAAAGTCAAGACTATAAATAACAATCCTAAGTCTTTAGTTCCTCTTGCACCTTAGCTATAGTTGCAAAAGTAGGAATGTGGTAATAGCTTTTGCTGCTACTCTCTTAGCTGTGTTTCTTCTCAGTAAGAGAATTGCTGGCTAATGGCTTTTCCTCCTCTATTGGATACAGCTCAGTGGCATAACACCTTCCAGGTTCAAGCAGTTTCCCTGAGGATGCTGGACTATACTTTTGAGTATATATGCCTGACAATGCATTTCCCAAGTAAGATTATACCAGTAAATTGGCATCTAACTCCTTTCACTCAAGTGGAAAAATGTTACCTGTTATAAACAGGTATGTACTCGAAACTATAAAACCCCACCCATACACAGTGATATGTAATCAGTCTGAAAGCAAATAACTCCTTCATTTGTAGGCTGGTTCAGACACTAGTCTTGTAGGCAAAAGTTTTCGAACATAGCATATGTCAGTGTATTACTGTTTCGAGAGCATGTTAAACCGCATGTCCCGTTTTACCATTTTCAAATCCTTTTTGCATGTTCCAGAATACTGTGTTCTGTAGCCTTCACAAACTGGATCATGTGAAGGAAGAGGGCCGTGGCAGTAAGCTGTAGCTACTGGGGGGACATAACTTCTAACATGGGTGTTTTCAAGTGGCTTCTCTTCTGATTTATGTAGTTGGGTTTTTTGCTGAGTTGCTAAAGTATGCAGTTAGATTCCGACTTGGTACTCAGTGTAGCTTCACAAGCGACTGTGCTGACACAAATGAAGGGGCAGTGAGGAAAAAGAATGAACGGCAGAGCAGAAAGTGGGACCGCAGTATCTTAAATCAATACTGTTAACAAAGGCAACATGTTACAAAGCGATAGTCTCATGTGGAGAGCGTGAGAAATGTCAGAACTATTGTTCATTTCAGCCTATCTTGTTTTCGTTAGCATTACCTAATGCAAAATAATGTTGTCTTGTGATTTCCTACATGTAGTTTCAAAACGGGAAACTCATTGATCAGGTGGTAATTCCTTATCCAGCTTTAAGTGTGGCCACTTGCAACAAAGTGTTAAAACTTCAGATTTTGTTGCAAGAAAGCCAACTTCGGTGTTTCTGTTCTGAATGTTAAAGACACAACTAGTTTTGTAATGCTGCTTTACCAGTAGTTTATAGTAACAAAACTGTTCATGAGAATAGCAACCATTTGTTTTATACTAGAAAAATCACATGCTCGTGTTTAGCACTTCTGAGCTTCTCATTTTACCAGGCTGTTATATCTCCAAATTTAAATTTTCTTAGGCAGCTTTGGAATTTAAAGGATTATGTTCACTTAATAGCTTTTGGGCAGTAACAGAAATAGGAGATTAAATGCAGTATTATCCCTTTTCATCTCTATTCTGCAGTGTAAATTGGAAGTGCTTACAAAAAAAGAAAAAGTAACGAAAGGAATCAAAAAGATTTGGCCATGTAGTGTATGTACCTACCTGTTCACTACACACACACAAAAAATCATATATATACACATAGATGTATATGACAAATTACTTTCCCCTCATTGAGACAAGAATTGAGGAAGAGATTTACTTGGTCACTACTTCAAATTGTGATTCAAAAAACTTAAAATAAACTTTGTATCCATTGCATCTCAAGCATGAACACCTAAAATAACTAAGTGAATATATCATACTATTCTTCAAGATGCCAAAGCTATGAAACACTAAATTATCTTAAAAAAAAAAAAAAAAAAAAGGCAGAAGTTATCACAAAGCTATTCTACACCAGTTTTGTAGCACGGTGTCTGAACTCCTTATGCTTGAGACTCCATTATCTCTTTTAAAACAGTTGACACCAGCAAATAAGGTGAAATCCACTATGAATTACATCAGTTCATTTATGGTTGAAATCTTCATGCTGTTAAGATAATTTCTATATGCATCCACTTACTACTGTAGTGTGACTTTTTATAAAATAATGAAGAACCCCTGGTGTCATATTTGCCTACATTTATCTCATTTTAATCCAAACTCCAGGTAGCTCTCTGAGATGATTTAAAAGAATGTAGCTACCTGTAATGTTATAAAACATCAACAAATAGAAAGATAGCTGAGAAACAAGATTGAACAGAAGCATCACTAGCAAATGTAAAACAGGAATATACATACAGAATCCATAACGTTACTGCAGAACAAAAGAGCCACCTGTATCTTTCCAAATACCCTAAGAGTAAGTCATTCTGGAAAGAAACTTGAGTATTGTAACTTCACGGTATGTCATTTCCTAGTACTGGATCACTGAAAGTGGGGAAAAAAAGATCAGCAATATCAGTTCAGAGTGGTCAGCATTTATGGAGATAAAAGGCAAAAAACAGGTCAACAAAATTGATATATAAATAAATGATGAATTTGTAAGTTTTTGTCATGGTTTAACCCAGCTGGCCACTAAACACCACGCAGCTGCTTCCCAGGGGATGGGGAAGAGAACAAAAGAGAAAAGGAAAGGAGACGCATGCGTCGAGATAAGAACAATTTAATAATTGAAATAAAATAAATTTTAAAGTAATGATGATAAAAATAATTAAAAGATAATAATATATACAAACAAGTGATGCACAGTGTAATTGCTCACCACTGGCTGGCCAATGCCTAGCCTGTCCCAGAAAGTGATTTCAAAGAAGAGAGATCCCGAAACGCAATCCCGGAAGAGCGAGAGGCTCAAAAAGAGATCCAAAGTGAGAGAGAGAGAGACAGAGAGAGAGAACTTCCTGGTCAATCCTCATCTCTATACTAGGTATGACATTGCATGATACGGAATATTCCATTGGCCAATTTGGGCCTCAATCCTAAATCTAAGACCAAATCATAAGAGGAGTTGTGGGTCCATTGCTTCGGCCATGCTCCCCCCGCCAAGCCTGTTGTGCACCTGCACACTGGCAAAACATAGGAAGCTGAAAAGTCCTTGATGTTTCAGCAACAACTATAAACATCAGTGTGTTATCAACATTCTTCTCATACCAAATCCCAGACTAAATCCAAAACACAGCGCTATTCTAGCTGCTAAAAAGACTAACTCTATCCCAGCTGAAACCAGGACAGCTCTGCAATAGCAGAAGCAGGGTATAAAGTAGTCCCAGAGTGAGAAAAATGAAAAATTGCAAATATTCATGGATATGCAAGTTAGTGTATGGGTTAGTGTACTCATCATGCTCCTCAGTTTATGAAAATATGTTATATCTTCTGTATGTAAGAACTAATTTTAAATAGTTGGCAAATGAGAAATATGTTTTACCTTTAAGATGCTCTATTTTTAACTGTTGTCTGTTACAGTTTTAAGTAAGTACCAGAAGAGTACAGCCAGAGAAAATGAATGTATGTAAGGAGTCAAACGTACCTGATTTCTAATCCCTGTTTGACTCTGGATTTCAATGTATCATTATTGGGAGGGGGAGGGAAGGAAGGAAGGAAGGAAGTTTAAAAAAACAAAACCAAACAAAACCCCCTCTTCCAGTGAGGCTGGAGAGTGGAATGACATCAAATGTTCATCGTTAATACTATGGTTTGCTGTGGATATCTATTTTCTAAAACAGGCTTTCCTTAAAAGTAGAACAATAGAAAACTCACATATGCAATATCAGCCTTTATATTGCCCTTTTCGTCAACCTTTATCTTCTTTATTTATACTTGCCTTTATATAATGTACTTAACTGGAGATAAACTCCTGACTTAAAAAAAATGAGAACAAAAATATTTTTTTAAAAAAGGGTTTTTTAGAAGTTGAACAACTGTCTCCCAGAATTGTATGTCCTCAAAATAGAGTTGCTTGATTTCAGAAAGCACCAAAAATGACACACACTATATGCCCTTTATGCATAGCTATTCTGTGACTAGAATCTGTCAGTTCTAGAAAACCAGTCAGAAACCAGAAGTTTTTGGGCTTCACAAACCTGAGTCAGATGATATCACAAGCAGCCCCTTTCTGCAGCTGTATGGATCAAGTTGTTGGATCTTAGCTCAGTCTGAATTTACTACTTTTGAATGTATATTGAAACGGTTGTATTTGCCACCTACACAGCTGATGTACAAAGTTCTTTCATTTTAGTAAAGCTTATTCTTTTAATTAAGTATTTCGAGATCATAAAAAGATGGAGCCTTAATGTCTCCAATGTTAAAGATCTAATTTCAGTGGTTTGTACAAAAAAAAAAAAAAGACCAGCAGTTCAAAATGTCGCATTCATTGTATTTCAGTTACCTTATAGAGCACTAAACTTCGGTTTTTAAAACAGACACACAGCACATTGGTACAATAACTGAGTTTGCACTCACTGATCTTTTACTGAGAGCTAGCAAAGAGAATTTTGGTCATTATGCAAAACATACCAATTTTAGATTAACTGCTGTCATTAGTGCAGCACTGATGTCTACTAATGTAATGTGAGCATTTTGGTAAATGCTATAAAATGATGAAACTTAAAATAGATCTACATATCATAACTGAATAGAAGGTAAATCAGAAACATAAGTCTGTTTATGTTCTATACTTTTTCCTGTTATTACCTTTACAGGACAGAAATTAGGGCTGATGCCGCATTGTTTTCAAATATTGCACTTTTCATCTTTCAAGCAAATTAATTTTGGTAATTTTAAGGACTAATCAACTTCTGCTACAAAACAGTAAAACACGATCTATTTTATTGGCAAAACATTAAAAGCTGGTGAGATCAAGAGTTTCAGGCCAAAACTCACTCTTAATGCATACTGTCCTGTTTTGTATCCAAATGTTATGTTCATTCCGATTGCTCTGCACTTTTCTCAAGCCTGTGGTAGGGTTAGAAATGCAAAGGTCAATTAAGGATAAGTTTAAACTCGAATATTCTTTCTTTAAAGTACAGGATATTTTCTATACTTTGTTTTTCATTAATATTGTTTTTCTTTCATCAGTGGAAGTGGAGAGTTATATTTGGCATTATTAATAATAATGGCCTTATTTTTTGCTTAGCTGCCAGATATTTCATTTTAGTTTAGTGTTTTAAGGTCAAAGCCAATCTATGATAGTGTATTGCTATTATTTTTTTTGTCATCGTCTTATCTGTCTGCTAGTTGGATAAACTAAATTATTCAGTATTTGTGGAAAAATCTGTAGAGGTTTTATGTGCAATTTATTTTAGGATTACTTTAGAATTACTATCTCTAGCTAGTGTTTTAAGCATTAAAATTAGCATAAAAAGCAATAGGCAATTTCAACATTTGGTTCTGATGTAACTGAAATACAAATATTCCTTAGTTCATGTCACTACCCTTTGAAAACGAAAAAAATTCCAAAACCCCTCCCTTAAATAATATTAAAAAAAAAGTCTCGTTCTCCCTAGCAGCTGTCTTCCACTGTATTACCCATTTGCAATACAAAATTTCGTGTCACAGAGAGGTTGTTACTTGCAGGTGAACCAGTTTGGGAGACCTATGGGGAAGTCAGACATGAAAATAGTTGGCTTGAAACTGCTGTTAATTGCATCTAGCAATATTTCATTCAGTGGCTAGGAGTTGTTTAAGGTAGAGGATGGTGGTATTATTATTAAAGAGGTGATGCGATTAAAATAATGGTTTTTGCATCTGCTATAAAGATATCAGGTTTTTTTTAATTACTAAGCAAAACGAGGCTTTCATAATGCTTTTTTTACATTTATGTCCTGTTTCTGAAAGTTCTTTTTCTCAGGAGTAACACATGATAAAGAACAAGTTCAGTCTACTGATTCTCATATAACAGCACAGAACTACGATATTTTGTTTTAAAAGGGGAGAGATACTTAAATTCAAACAAAACACATTTTCTCGTACTTTTAAATTAAAATAAACATACCTTCAAGAAGGTGGATTTATTTATGATTTACTATAGAAGTAGAATCACATTTAAGAAATATAATGCAAGAACGTAATATACATAAGTACATGAAACGTTCCTCAACTAGACAGTTCTAGCGGTGGCCCGGGAGGAAGAGTTTTTGACGTTTTTACGGCTGTGCTGTGATGACCTGGGGCGGCACATGCAGACGTTACCGAGACAAGTGAGACTCTTAAGTTTCCTATAGCTTGCTCTTAGAATTCTGCATCAATTTAATCAAACCATTGAGACGTAAAGGAGCTTACCTAATGAGACATGCTCAAATTAGTCCCAACCTTTGCCCCTAGTGAGCTCGCTTGAACGGGTAATCGGTGACTTAAATCCCAGCAAGGGTTAAACTAGTTCACGTGTCTGCACTTCGCTCCTGGACCAAGTTTCTCTAAGGCTCCTCGGAATAGGCTGGAAAGGCTGTTGTGGAGAGGAACGGTTCTTACAGTTCACGTTTCCGGGAGGTGCCCGCGTTTCTCCTTCGTTTAGCACGAATGCGAACTTGGTTCCGCGACGCGGGGAGGGACTGAGCCCGGCGAGCAGGTGCCGCCGAGGGGGCAGGGAGTGCCGCGGCGCTCCGGGCTGTTCTGGGGAGAGGAGCGCTGCCCCCGTCCCCGGGCGGCCCCTCAGCCGCGCCGTCCCCCCGCAGCCGGAACCCCCGCGCCGGGCGCCGCTCCGCCTGTTGCTCGAAGGGAACCGAGCGGCCCCGCCGCCGCCGCCCGCCCGGGATAAGTTTAGCGCTCGGGGCAGGCTGTCCTTTGGTCCGGCGCCCAGCCGGCCCCCGGGTGGCTGGACAGGTCGGGGCCGGTACTCCCCCGCTCTCCTCCGCTTCTCTTCCCCAGGTTTCCCCCCACTAGGAGGCTGTCAGTGAAAAGCGCCGCTCCTTCTGCCTCGGGGAGGCTTACCCCCCCGGCGGCGGGGCCGACGCGCGGACTCGGTGCCAGCCGAACCGCCTCACCCCCACAGCAGCGGAGCGCGCCCTGCCCGGCGCAGCTGAGAGGCAGCCCGCTCCAGACGACCGGAGCGGCCCGGGCCGCACGCTGGGCAAAAGGCCTCCCGCTCCTTCCCGCCCCCCTCGCGCGGCACGGGGGCTGGCGGGGAGCAGCGGCGCCCCGAGCGCCCCGCCACGCGTGCCCCGCGCCCGCCCGGCCGGCCGCTCCGAGCTCCGCCGCGCTCCCGAGCCCGTGCCCGCGCTGCGCGCGCTCTCCCCCGGGCGGCGCTGTGCCCGCGCCCCTGCGCGATGCAGTGTGGGAATGGCTGTGGCGCTGGGGTTGGCTGAAAGAGGCGGCCAGTCGAGGTTTAATGTCCGCCATGTTGGCCGTGGCGTATTGAGCGGAGCCGGAGCGGCGGAGGAGAGAAGCCAGCGCCCAGCCCAGCCGCGCCAGCCGGCGCCGCCGGGCCCCGTGTCGGAGTGCGCCCCGCCCTGCCGGGGGAGCCCCGGTCCCTCCATGAGAGCGCTCGGCGGGATCCGGCTCTCAGCTCGGAGCGTTCTTGCTGTCGCCCCCCCCGCCCCAGCCGGAGCCGCCATCGCCGCCTAACATGAGCAAACTGTCGTTCCGGGCCCGGGCGCTGGACGCGTCCAAGCCGCTGCCCGTCTTCCGCTGCGAGGACCTGCCCGACTTGGCCGAATATGCCTCCATTAACCGGGCCGTGCCGCAGATGCCCACGGGCATGGAGAAGGAAGAGGAGTCGGTACGTGAGACACCCCCCCCCCCCCCCCACCTCGGCCGGGTCCCTCCATCCCCCCCGCACCCGGGGCCCCCACCTTCGCCTCTGCGCAAGCACAAAATGGCCGCCATCTTCTCCGCGCTCTCCCCGCCCGCCGGGAGGGGGGGGGGGGGAGGGGGGAAACCTGGGGAGGGAAGGCGCCGAGCCTGGCGGCCCCTTACCACACGTTCCCCCAGCGCTTTTCTACGGCCCCCCCCTACCCCTAGCCTGCGCCCCGCCGTAACCGGCGGCCCTTCGGCGGGGCCCCGAAAGGCACAAAGGGGGTCACGTGATACCGCGGGCAGCCGCCATTTTGTCTCCTGGTTCTTGGGCCGGGCCTTGCGCGGCGGCGGAGAGGAGCCGGGCCGCGGCGGCGCCGTGCCCGCTCTGCCCCGCCGGGTGGCGCTGCCGAGCCGGCCGCCGCCGCAGGGGGCGCTCGGCGGCGGGTGGCGCGAGGAAGTTGTGGCTGCTGGCGCGGGAGCGCGCGTGGGCCCGGGCGGGAGTACGGGGCGCGCTGCGCGCTGCCGGCCGCCGCATCGCCGCTGCCTTTGCCAGCGTCCCGCGCACGTGTTGCGGCGGCGTGCCTCCTCCTGACGGGCGGTAACGCGCTAGCTGCCGCCGGTCTGCGCCAAGCCGGCGGGAGCTCGGGGCTGCCGCCGAGCTGCTCCAGCGCGACCCGAGCTCAGTGTTCTTAGTCCTGTTTATTCGCTGCCAGAAACGGAAAGTGAAAGGGTTTCTGTTTAGATGTGTTTGAAAACGCTAGAAACGTCTTCGGAGACAGGCGTGACGTGATGTAAGTAAGCCTGTGGCGTTCGCTATGTGCAAATACAGAAGTCCTGAAGTACTGAAACGCTACTCCAAGTAAGAAACTCTTGAGTTCGGAGGCCCCAAGTCTATCGGTTCGCTCTGTTTTGTGGTCTCAGTGGGGAATGAAACTTAACTCTTTTCGGACTTGAGGATCGTTTAATCGTTCACTTAACACGTACTAGGATAGGTGTAACATTCAATAGCTGTTATTGCTGAGGCCCCCCTGCTGAAATGAGTTACTTGTTATTTTCAGCGTTTGCAGGTCTTCAGTTATTTCTTTAATCAGTTTTCCCCATTCGTGCATTCAGCTCAGTAAATAAGAGAGAACTGTAGAAGTACAGTTACGTGAACAGGTTTGGAAATTTAGTGGTAAGAACAAATGTGACAGTTTCGTAATCGTGAGTTTTGCTAGCCATCAGACTTCCATTGTCCTTCGAAGGAGACAGATTGTAAAGTTCCTGTTTGTAGTTCTAGATGTAGTGAACTTTAAGTTACTTCCCTAAAACTTAAAATACACATATCTTCTCTAAACGTAGTCTTCTCTTTGTGGCACTATTGCTCTAAGTTAACCGATTCTGTGAATTTTTATGGAATGTTTTCAGACTAAATGATTTCTAGAGTAGTACTCTTTGTGTGTTGTTGTCTTCATTCAGTAACTACTCTCTGAGACTTTTCTAGTGTAACCACCTAGCGTTTTAACATAATTCAGTATTTCCAAGTCCTGTGCAAGTCATAAGTTGCTTTAAACATCCACTAAAATGTATATTGTGAAGTATGGAGTTTTTTGTTGGTGGGCTTTGGTTTTTTTTATGGTTTTGTTTTGATGGTGTTTGTTTTTGTGAAATGAAGGTGCTCAAAACTTTGATCTATTTAGTAATAGTATTTAAGCAGTAGGTAACTATACTGAGATGCTCATGTTTCTTCTGATGCAGTAGATATATTCTGACTGATACCTATAGTTGCTGAATATGAGAGCAAGCACCCTTAATTTGCTCTTGTACCAGAATTTTAAATTTTGTTACGATGCTTGCTTGCTTGCTGAGTTTATTTCTGAGTTAAAATGAGCAAGCATGTGTGCATGCGTTTATTTATGTAGCAATAGCAAGTTGCTATCTTTGTCTTTTACTATTTGCCTGGCAGTTACAAGTTTTCAGGCTAGAAAATTACATGGGATAACTGTATAGCCTCCATAAACCCAGAGATACATGTCCTAGCTAAGGAAAAGTAGTCGTGGGTAAGGGAAGATTTTTTATTCACTAATTATAAGACTTGTTTCTGTGGTTAATGTGATGCTTTTGTTTACTAAATCTAGCTTTGAGGGTTAAACTTCATAGCTGTAGGTGTGAGTAGACACTTTCCGCAGTTAAAGTTTGCTCATGCCTTTGTTTTAAATATATGTGTACACACACCTCTAGAGAAATTAATTTGCCATCAGTAAACACAGGTGTCTTCCTGAATCCTTTTCAGATCTTCTAAAATAGTTGATGTTAAACTCTTACCCGTTCTTATTTCTGCAAACTTGCTAAATATCCTTCCTTCCCTCTTGTTGCCCCAAAAAGCTTTCTCTTCAGCTTTATATTGATGTTGACAACAAAGAGACGTGGTAGTTGATTATAGTTATGGCAAACCTTACAGGTTTACTGCCCCACTACATTGTGTTTCCCAGACATCATACCGTGCGTGATTTAGGAAAGTTGGGAGTTGTTTGTCTTATGTAGCAGTTGAAGACTTGAGTTAGAGGATTTTTTTCCTAATACTTATGAAAATAGTGTTTTGTATTATCTATGCAAACAGATGGCAAAGTGTCCATAAGAATCTGGGGGGAGTAGGTGGCTTTAACTGGTGTGAACAGGCATTTTTATATATAATTCTTACACTGCCTTGAGTTTTGCATAAATATAACTTTAAATGAACACATATTTGAAGTTAAGAGCTCTTCTCTTGACTAAATAACTTTCCCTAGGGAAAAATGCAGTCAAAGAGATTTAATATTCAAGCGTCAAGTCACAAGATATTTAAATGGCTAGTTAGTGTTTTGATGCACAAAAAGGCATCTGTTTTACTTTTCATCTTATCTTTCTCCCATCCTGTTCCTACAAAGAATAAATATGGAAAATAGTACATCTTCATTATTACAACTGGAAACTTCAGTTGAGCAGTGATATTCTGTAAGAGTCTTCTGAAGGAAAAACAGCCTTGCTAGGATGATCCGAGTTCGAAATATGCAATAGAGAGATACAGTAACTCTTTAAAAAGAAGTGGCAGCTAAGGGCCTTCAAGTGATGTTAATTCTGTTAACAAGTAGAGTATACCTGTCTGCTTAGTAAGTTATAGCTTCAGTTAGTGGGGTGTTTTTTTGTAGGTTACAGTATAGTAAAAAGCTCTTTGGCACACAAACAGTGGTACTTGAAGTTATCAACTGATACTGTGTTCTGACAGTTGGTTTAGCTCCCAGGTTTCTAGGGTAAACACATTGTGACTGCTGCCAAGTCTGTTGCTAAATCTAAGATACTGAAAACAACCAGAAGACATGCATCTTTAAAAAAGATAAAAAGAAAAAAAAGCCTTGAAAATGTAACGACACATTAAACACCCCCCGTATTACCTAAAAATCCTATTTTTGAGAAAAACGTATCCTTAGTGCTGTAAGTTTGAGAACCAGACAACAAACCACTGTTAATAATATAATAATGCAGATTTGGCTAATAAGTCCATTTTAGTTCATAACTACCTGAATAAAGAAGTAGATCAGATTTGTTTATCCTTGATGAAGGATTTTTTTAAAAAATATGTTAATTTGTGTGGCCCGTTGTTTTGTGGGTTTTGAGGGGGGTGTTGCTTTTCTTTAACTTGAAGTAGAGATTCTAGACTGAAAGGAGACAGCTTGAAAAGCAGAGCAGAAGTAACTTCAGTTATTTGAGATAAAATACTTTACTGGAAAAATAAGATAGACTGAAGCTTTTTGCACGTGTTCAGTAACTTACATTTCAGAAAGAAAGCATGCATAGCTTTACAGGCATCCTAGAATCAATGGCCTCCAACCAAACCGAGGAAAACTATACTTGTTTTCCCTGCATCTTTCTGAAATGAAAGGAGATAGGACACATACCATATTCCCAGCCTCTAGTTTCTCTTAGATTAAAAAAGCAGTGCCTCAACAAAGATTAGTGTGTGAGCAGAGATACTCATTAATTAAACACTCTAGTATACATCAGAGTAATGCATTATCTAAATAGGAAAACACGGCTATGTTGATGACATTTCCAGAGTTAATAACAGTCCAATGGATATGGGAATTATCATGGATTTGACGGTTTTTTGTTTTGTTTTTTTCTTGAGTGAGTTTGATATCCTGATGTAAATGCCTATACAACTATGGTCATACTAAGGTTTCGGATGTTAGATTTCCATTTAATCTTGTGCACGTTCAAGTTTGTATAGGTTAGATGTGCATTTTCCATCAGAGAAACTTTTCTAAATCCCGGTGTCTCCCTCATTGGTGTTGAGGCAGGGGAGAAGAGTTATTAAGTGGTGAGAAATCCTGTTGCTCTGTGGTATTGCTCCTAACTTGCTCTTCTAAGATCATGGTCCAGTGGTTAATCTTTGCCCCCATCATAACTCTAGAGTGGCAGCTTTCTTGTCCTGCTAGATTTCTGCCAAACTGATGCACTATGTGGAGTTCTGTTCTTAAGGTTCAGAGTTTAAAATTCAAGCTTGCTTTCTAATTTTAGTTAGTGTTGCTAGTAGCAGATAGAAGAATTAAGCACCCAGTCTGAAATTATAAGCTGTACAGCTGTTCATTCAATTCTTAGTGTTTTCCTTTGCGTATATGTTATAACTAACAGGTTGCACAGAAGGTGGAATTAAGTCTGTGTGCAGTTGTCATGTGTAAATACTGTCGCATTGTGTTACCTGTGTGTTTGAGCAAACTGTTGAAATAGTTTAAAATGTGCTTTTTGATCTCTTTAAATCCATAATTGTAGCTGTCTTCCCTGCCCTGACTTTAAGAATGTTTAAGAAAAGCTTATTTGGTTAAAAAAACCCTAGATGTAACTTTTTTCCCCCCTAATATCAGCGTGACCCGTCCGTATTTGCTAAATGCAATAGAAGACCTGTGAAGATAACCTAATGTTCATTCAAGTACTTTAATACACTTTAAACACGTGTTAAATCATAACAGATACTGTAACTGAATCATCAGTTTCAAGTCTGTTTTTTTCTTTTTTTTATTTGATGTAGAGTCAGGAGGGTCTCTATTAAGTTCTTGGCTTAACAACAGAAGTGAATCTGAGTCCCTGCCTGCCCCTTCCCCCCGTTCTGGTTGTAGAAGTCAAGTACGATCTTAAAATAGATGAAGTGAACTCCCTTAGTGGTCTTTTCGTAGACCAGGAGAGCTGAAACTTTACAGGATCTTGAAGTAAATGGGGAGAGTAGAGACAGGGTTTTTTTTCATACTCTGATTCAGAAGTCCTGCAAACTGGAAGAGTATTGCTTCCTGTTTATGTCATGTTCCTCGTTGTCCAGCTTTTCTGCTCGCTTATGGTAGGAGGCATTAATTTTATATACCAGTCTGATCTATCTTTATGCTTAATTTTAGACACCCTTAACTCATGTATTGGATCCCTAAGAGCATATGTGTTTGATTTGATAGGAGGGGAACAGAGAAACAAAGATTTGTTGCAATCTTGTCTAAAAGTGACAGTCTACAAACAACTCAGTTCAGAGCTGGAAAAGGTCTTTCTGTGAGCTCTGGATGTTTCACCTTCAGTTACACCAAAGCTTTCTGTTGGTTACGTTTAATGTTGGAAGATATTCTATGCACCTGAGCATTTACCGAAGTTAGGAAGTCTGGCTGATGGTGAAGAGTAGCTTCTGTAGTGAGCAGTTTGTGCACTGTCTCTGACTACCTAAAGAAACTGGTTAATTCTGTGGTCTGAAACCCACATGTACCAGCAGTGTTTTCCTTTTGAAGTTAGAGGGATATGCAGTGGCATAGACTTTTATTACAGATTGGTGGAATTTGTGTGAGGCTGGAATGAGATTGTCTATCCCAATTTGAAATCAGAGGCAGCAAAACTTACCATGTTCATCTAGGAACAAGAAGTATAGATTACATATATGGGATTTGACAACTTCCTGGAAGCTATCAGTTCTGTATAAAAGTATAGGAATCATAATTGCTGGCCTGCTGTTATGCCACAGAGAGGTCAGGCAGTAACTTGAGGTTGTGAACAGAGGACTGCCATGAAAGTGATGATGTGATGTTAGTTCTGTATATGGTGGCAGTTAAATTTGTAATAATGGTGGTGTGGTTTAACCTGGCTGGCAACTGAATGCATACAGCTGCTCACTCGCCCTCCCCCACCCCCTGGGGAATGAGGAAGAGAATTAAAGGGAAGGAGACTTGTGGGTTGAGATAAGAACAAGTTAATAATAACATAAAATTAAGAGTAGTAACAATAAAATAATTATATATGAAAATTATATATACAAAATGGTCATAACATATATAAACAAGCGATGCACAGTGTAATTGCTCATCATCTGGTCACAAATGCCTGACCTGACAAGCGATCCTGAAACAGGTAAGTCCCTACACCACAATTCCGGATGAGTGAGAGGCCTGAAAAGAGACTGAGAGAGATAGAACTCAGAGTCTGAGAAGAGAGGGAGAGAATGCCCCAAAAGAGATCCCAGCTTCCTGGTCAGTCCTCATCTACATACTGGGCATGACGTTGCATGATATGGAATATTCCGTTGGCCAATTTGGGCCTCAATCTTAAGTCTAAATTCAAATCGCAAGGGCAGTTGTGGGCCCTTTGTCCTGGCCGTGCTCACCCCCAGCCTGTTGTGCTCCTATGCACTGGCAAAACATGGGAAACTGAAAAGTCCTTGATGTCTCAGCACCAACTATAATCATCAGTGCGCTATCAGCATTCTTCTCATACCAAATCCCAGACTAAATCCAAAACACAGTGCTATTCTGGCTGCTAAAAAGAAAAGCTAACTCTGTCCCAGCTGAAACCAGGACAGGTGTGCTTGTTGTGCTCTGAAGTAATGTTGAAAATACTTAAGGTTTCAGAAAATAGTGAGAAGAGTTGGTTGATCATCAATGCCTTATGCAGGTTGGAGACTTCTCCAGGAGGTCCAGATTCTGTTTTGAAATGATGGATGATATGAACTAGCAAACTCACTTTGGAAGAATTTCAACTCAAGACATTTGTCTTTTAGGTGGAGGATGTTATTTTTCTAATTTATCATCTGTACGAGTTATACATGTGCATAAAAGGAATGTAATTCCTCCTAAAAAAGCTGTTCCAGAAAAGCTGAGTACAGACCAGTCTTAAGGAATTAGTTTAGTGTATGCATATTCCAATTTTTAACCTTTTCTTGATTTCCCAGTAATTACACGACGAGAAGGCTTGTAACAGCAGTGGCTTCATGCAGAGTTAACTACAGTTAACCAATAGTTTATGTTCAGACTTAAGATAAAAAAAGTTAGACTTACTTGGTTTCATTTTTATTTACAATAAAGGTGGTTAACCATTGGAAGAGATGAAAAATCTCTTTCAAATTGTTTACATTAAGACAGGAGGGGGAAACCCCACAAAGATAACTTCATTAGCGGTATTCTTAATAGCACAAGAAGGAGCACAACTGGCAGGGTGTTGGAGTTAAAGGAGAGGAGCTGTGTCAGGGTAAACTGTAAGTCGTTTTAAGTCCAGGCTTGTGTGGAAAGACTTTACCTCCTAGGAATTTTCACAGCCTATCTTAAGGAGGAGCCCCATAAGATTATCTTTCTGCCTGTTTTTTGGATTTGATCTATCGTATAGTAGATTTCAGCAAAGGATCAGGTATTAATAGTATACAGTAAAATATTAACTTTAGTAATGGGATGGGACAGTAGTTGTAACCTTAATATGGTGATGTGGCTTTATTTTTCTTTTTATTTTAGTAGCTAACATCCTGTATTTTATTCCAGTAAAACTAAAGTTATTCATAGGAACCTGCCTAATATTAGCTTGTTTCAAGTGGGGGGGGGGAAAATGTACAATGTGGCAAGCCCTTAAATCTGCTAATGTTTTCTTTGAGTAGACCACTTTGCTTGTCGCTGTTTCAATAACTATGCCATAATTATGTGATCATATTCCTCAGAAATATATATGCAAGTATTTCAGTACCAATTTGTAAAGAGTATTCACTGTCGATTTTGAATATTTGTAAGTTAATACATTACTTTTTCAGGTCTTTGTTGTAAAGGAATATGCGTGTCTATTTGTGTGGGAGTCTGCTCTGCTGGAACAGAATACTGTAATTCACTGGCCTTAGGTATATATAATAAGTTACTTGTTCTGTTTCTACTTCATTTCCACTTTCTACTTGTAAGAGGAAAAACTATAGTATCCTTGTTTTCCCTGAGTATCAAGGAATGCATCAAATGACTAATGGATCAGAACAAAAATGCTGGCTGCTGCTTTTGTATCTGTATGTATCCTCTTTCTGTTGAATGAGCCTTTCCATACACTGGTGGCAGGGAGAGTATTTCTATGTATGCAGCTGTAAGTATATTTGAAGACTAACCCTGTTGTGGGAGGATCGTTCTGGTTAAACAAATAGGTGAAGGAGAATTGCTTGAATTGAGGATGGAATAAAAGTTTGAAAACTTCCTGGTCTGTCAGTCTCTTCAAGCACAGGTAGTTTGTCAGAGAAGAAACTGTCCTCTTGAGGTTTAAGTACCGCTCTTAAAGATTTGTTTTCTTTGTATCTAATTAGGAGTCAAGAAGTCCGTGCTTCTTGAATTGGACGGTTTTAAGAAATTGGTGTTGGAAAAGATTGCTTTCCAAAATCTGTTTACGTTCATACCTTTATACCAACTTCATGAATTCAAGGTTGTTCCTTCCTAGTTGTAAATAGAAATTAATTGGGGATCTTGTAAGCTTGGTAAGTCTTCCAGGCCGGCTGTGTTTGAGGAGAGAGATTTCTAGCAAAGGCTGCCCTATATAGACATTTCATGCCACAGTCCCTTTTCTGTTACAGTTCGAAGGGCTGTTGTAGAACAGACAAAATAGAATAGACTCCTTCAGTTGGAAGGAGCCTGCAACGATTGTCTGGTCCCAACTGCCTGACCAATTCAGGGCTGACCAAGCTCAAGCACGTTAAGGGCATTGTCCACATGCCTCTTAAACACTGACAGGCTTGGGGCATTGAACACCTCTCTAGAAAGCCTGTAAAAGCGTTTGACCACCCTTGGTAAGGAAATACGAGTCTGCAGATTCTCAGTGATCGGATGTCTAACTCAAAGCATGGCTGCTAGGAAGGCGTTAGCATGGAAAGTTGAATTTTGCATAGGCTTTTGTTTCCAGATTTTCCTTTTCAAAACTTGGGGATTTTATGCAAGGCTGTATTGTGAGAGTGTGGTGATTGTGGGTAAAAGCTGCAGAACTTGTTTTGGAAAGGGAAGAAGGGTGCAGGTTGCTTTGTCAAACTCTCTTGATCTGTAATGAGTCTCACCCAAAATGCCTTTGTCAGCATAGGTATGGAAACACTTGACAAAATTTGATTTGTTTACTCTGCTGTTTGTGCCATTATCATTCCCCATGTTAGTCTGTGTACATAATATGTGATGATTTTTTCTTCCAGGCATTTCCCAGAATTTAATTATCTCAAATGTTCCGTTCTCTTGTGTTTTTAAATTCTGTAGTTTTGTTCTCTTTTTTTATTTTTTAAACACTAGTGATAAAATTGTATTTCTGGTTTTCCCTGTGATTTGTGTTTTTGCTTAAGAAATGTAGCTTTTAACTCTGTGGTAAACCTACATCTCCCAATCCTGTATTAGTATTTCAGCAGGAAATGATTTTTCTCACTACTTAAAGTACAAGAAAAAGAATTCTGAAAAGGGTTGCAGAAAATAGGAACCAACTTCAGGAAGAAGATTTTAAAGTATTGTGATCTGATTCGTAGTATTTGCAATTCGCTAATCTAGATACATCTCAGAAAAGAGGTGGATTTTAAACAACAGGGTGGTTTTATTGGATAGGAGTAAGGCTACAGTAAGAGCCAACTTAAGTTTGAGTCCTGCAGAAATCTTGTGCTTTTTATAGTTACTGAAATCCTTTAAGTGTGTTAATTCTACAAAACTGAGATCCTTCAGAAGCTTATGGATAAATTATTATACTCTCTTCTGTTTCTCAACAATTTTTTTTACTATTGTGTTCTTTGCCAAACATAATGACCTTGTTTGCCTTTCTTTTGCTATTTATCTTCTGTTTTGTTAGAAGAAAGTTATGTTTAATATTAGTGCACTAGCTCTGCTTTCTGATGAAGGTACTGTAGTCTTAAAGTAGGCTAAGTACTATATGAGACTGTTCAAATGCTAGGAATAAAGGTAGTCTAATATTCACAGTCCATCTTGGGCAACCGATGTATTTCATCGAGTTAGAACTTCAGCAAACTTCAAGTCAATATAGACAAGACTCTATTTTCTTGTGGTTTGTATGACAGGAAAGAACTTGAGCTACCAAAACTGAAGTAAACCATCTTCCCTTTTTTTTTGTCAGTAATGTAAGGTTTGTTCAACTTGAAAAAGGTATGTGTGGGAAATTAGTGAAATGTGCACGTTTACAAAGTACCACTGTCAAAAAAAAAAAAAAAAAAAATCTTTGCCAGAGCTGTAGGATAAGAGTGACTAACAGAACTTTCTGTTGCATGTTTGTTCGCTCAGCCTTCCTCTGAAGGAAAGGGGTATTTCCTCTGAAGTGTCTTGTCTTGAAGATTTTTAGAAATTTGCTTAATGGTAGCTAAATACCAAGAACAAAGTTGGCATGTCTTGGGCTGGAACAGAGTGATGAGGGTTTTTTTGATAATCTTCAGGGCTTTATTGGAGGAAGTTGTTGCAGTTAATGCATTAACCTTTGTCTGGCCTGGTTTTCCATAGCATCCGTGTTTATTACTGTAGAAAGACCTTGAGCTGGTAGATGATAGTTGTTAAATGTTGTCTTTGGGAGCTTTAGCTGGCTTTTAAGATAGTTGGAGCATGGGCTGCAGAATGTCCTAGAAATAGAGAGAAAACCTTAGCATTGATAAAATCTGGAGAAGCTGGTGAGGGAAGAGACACTCTGAAGTGCTCCTAATAAATTTTTTACTGAGGAAAGTATCTACTTTTACTTACTGCAAACTATCTACTAGCTATAATTTTGTAAATGTTAACGTTATGGGTATGTTCATGACTAGGCCAGTCAGAAGATAAGTTTCATTGTTGTATGGCAGGATGGTATGAAGTTCTGAAGCCATCTGGAAGTGACAGAAAAAACATTAGTGGATATTCCTGTTGGTAATTGAGAGCCAATGGAAAAATCAAACCTGGAAAAACCCAGCCCTCAATTTTTTCTTTGTTAATTTATTTCAGCAGGTAAAGAAGGTCTCTTCGTATGAGTGTTGTGGTTTAGAGCAATGGGCAACTAAATGCCACAGCCAGTCACTCACCCTCCCCATCCGCAGGGGATGGGGAAGAGAGTTAAAAGGGAAAGAGACCTGTGGCTAGAGATAAGAACAATTTAATAATTCTAATAATATATTTATACATAATGATGATAATGTATACAAGGAAGTGATGCACAGTATAATTGCACACCACGTGGTGACCAGGCCTGTCCCGTCCCAGCTAATGATCCCGAAACAGATACTCCCACGCTGTAATCCTGGATGAGCAAGAGGCCCAAAAAGAGAGAGCGCGCACTCTGAGAGACCGAGAGTGAGAGCCCTTAGAGCAAAACCTTTCTTTCCAGTCAGCCTTCATGTTTATACTGGGCATGATGTTGCGTGATACGGAATAATTCATTGGTGAATTTAGCCCTCAATCCTCAGTCTGAGTTCAAATCAGAGTGTTGTGGACTCTGTGCCATCTAGGCTCCCCTCAGCCTGCCGTGCTCCTGAACACTGGCAAAACATGAGAAGCTGGAAAGTCCTTGAGGTGTCAGTGCCAACTGTAAACATCAGTGCGCTATCAACATTCTTATAACAGATCCCAGACTAAAACCAAAACACAGAGCTCTTTGGGCTGCTAAAAAGAACTCTGTCCCAGCCAAAACCAGGACAATGATTTAGTAACCTGTTTATTTTTAAATGTCGTATCCAGTGATTGACTGACTTTGCTTCTTTAATTTTTCAAATGGCAGTTATCTGACATCTTATTTGGGCATGTATTAAATTTTACTTTCCCTGGTATAATTTCCTGGAAAAAATAATTTGAATGTTTTCTAATGTTAGTCTTTTCATGAATATCATTGTCCTGTCTCTCAGCAATGTAAGTTTGACATCTTACTTGACCTGTGCTCAAGAGAACTCTGGATAAGAAGCATTTTTTTAGTTAATAGGAAAGAGGAAGATTTAGCAATAAACTTGCTGGAGAGAGTCTCTTATCTTGGACTGTTTTGTGCTGTGGTCAGGAGTGAATGTACAGTTCACTTCTATGTTTATACTGGATGTTTGTCTTGTTTTTGTGGTTTATTCCCCACTGCTAACAGGGAGAGTGGGTGTGCGTGTATGTATTGGGCTGCAGTGTAATTTCTCTTCAGATGTTCATAGAGCTAAACGCTAGCTGAGAAGTGTGCTCTCTGGATTATTTCAATACTTTGCTCTTTCACACTTGTTAAATATGAATTACTCATTGACATTACCTGTAATGTTAGGCAGTATTTATTGCTGAGGATTTGAAGGAAGTCAGACTGCTACTTCAGCAGATGGCACTGTCTGCACAGGTGAAATTGGAATTTGAGGTTCTAAGCCAGCTTTTGACATCGGTATCATTTCCAGAGGTGGAGAGAACACCGTCTTGCTTTGGCTTACAGTTACTGAACTGACTTTACTTGGTCAAACCTTTGTTATAATAGACAGAATAGATAGAGGAAGTGGAAATATATTGTCTCATGAATATCTAACAGTGCTTCATGGGATAGTTCCATTTAACTTAGCGATTAGGAAAGGAATAAAACTTACTGAAGGAAAAAGCCATACAAGACCGTGTATTTGAAAACGTCAGGTAGTTAGTTAGCAGAACAAGCGTGCTGTCAGAAATAGCCAAAGATGCAAAACAAAAAGATCCAAAAAAACTTTTAGGTGTCTTCAAGCTGTTATTATAGAAAGCTCTGAAGTATTAGTCTTGAAGACTTCTTTCCGTATTTCAGTGATGTTTTGTTGATAAACCTGCAGGTTAATAACCTACCCCCACAACATTGGAGCTTAAGTGTGGTCTAAAGTACTACAGAGACTTCTTTGTGATAGCAAACTGTGGCAAGTACTTTGTCATCTCTGTTAGAATTTCTTGTTAAAAACACATTTTATGTTCATGCCTAGTTTTTTTACCTTGTGATATAACATTGATTGTGCTTTGTGCATCAGTTACTATTTGGTCCTTTGTTTTCAGCATGGGGAAAAAATGCAGGAGTCCTATAGAATGATCAAACCATTTAATATCATAAGTGGTATGAAACTCAGTCTGTAATTGGTAACTTAAAAGCTTAACATATTAGCTCTGAATTTTATTCTCTCATATATGCAGTGTCAAGTTGATGCTTTTCAAGATATGATGTGCTAGATAATATTTTATAAATATACTTGCTAATAGCAATATAGCTAAAATAGTCCTTGCACAGAAGAGCCTAATTCATGGAAAAAACAAAATCTCACTTGCAACCTCTGGTATGTACATGATGCTGGGTGGTGAGAGGGAAAGATAGGATGTCTAGTGTAAGAGGGTATTTTCTGGAGTCCTGTAAATGGGTTTGCTGTTATGTGCGCTATATTCTTGCATTCAGTGTTCGGGAAGGACACAAATCGACTGTATATTACACTTCAGTATATTAATATCTATAATATATAGGCACACTAAATCATAGATATTCATACCGCTGTAACTTTATTCTTGTGTAGCCAGGAATTGCTTATTAAGAATCAATAACAGTCTGCAGCTGGAGAAGGATGCAATGCTCTCTGTAGTGACGACATTCATGATGAGGTTCAACTATTTTGCTTATGAGAGGTGGAGGAGATACCATGTATCTGTTCCTCGAGACATCAGGTGTATTTAGTCTGTGTTGTGGGTAAAACACAGCCTAAAAAAGGCTTTTGCTAATGCATAAACATAAGAAATGAAGACCTAAGGAATGATGGAAAGGTGAGGGGGCTTTTGTTTGTTTTTTGGTGTGTTTTTTTGAAGGTGGTGTTTTTTAAAATAAATGAAGGTCAAACCAACTTGAATGCTAGGTAAGTGGAAGGTATTAAAATACCACTGCACTGGGAGTGAGAACGAAACTGAAAAACTGGCTGGGCCAAAATTGAGAGTGTGGCCTGAGCTAATTGACACTGTCTCCTTGTGAATCACGTTCACTAGTCTTGTTTTGTCCCAGTCAGACACTCAGCTGTCACAGTGTGCACAGAGAGAATAAGAAGGGCAGTTACAATGCATTGAGCTTATGAACATTAAGGAAATGCATGTCCTTATAGTAAACCTTTCCCATTCACCTCTTTCTTCCTTCTTTCCTCCCCTTCTCCATATGATTTTACTGTCTTTTACCTGTCTTAGTTGTTCAATGTTTATACCAGCCTTGTTCTCAAGTTTGATTGTAATTGCATGTAAAAGGTCATGAATTTGAAATGCTAGCCTGTGTTGTGTTTTCAAAGGCAATCTAAATAAATGCAGAGACTACAAGATGCCAAGAATAGCTGGCCTATAAAGAATGATGATTTGGCACCTGACTCATAGCACATGTAGCACTTTGTCATTCAAAACACGTTTTTACTGATCAGGAAACTTTTAAGTTGGTATTTAGTCTGAGCCTTTCAGCCTAATACAAGTATCTGCTGTAGGTAGTGTCTTTGTGCAGTCAAATGTAGCGATGTTCATTCTAAGCCAAGAAAAGTGTCTAAGCCTGTAGACTTGCAAACTGAAGACTGACATCTACAGCAAGAAATATATAGATAAGCTCATCACAATGGTGTAATCTTAGAAAATCTATTGTAAACTATTCAGTATTCCATCTTTCACTGTCACTATTGAAGTAGCACTTTTCCACCTTTAGCATCAGACCTGAAATTCTGATCTGTTGTGTGTTGTGAATACCGAAGCTAGGACAGTTTAATTGAAAAGTATTGGTCAGTTTTACTTGTGTTTTCATGAACATATTTTCACAGAACTGAGTTCAGTGAAATTCTGAGTAAATTTCTTCTTTACTGGATGCCTATGCAGTGTAACTCCTGAGTATGTCTCTTCTAGCGTTTGTACTTCTAGAGGAGGTTATTTTAGTTTTCTCAAACGTCTTAGCAGCTCTCTTGATACCTTGTTGTCTTGGCACATGAAAAAGCCTCTTCTCTTACCAAGAGAACCTGCAATGCCTTTTTTTTTTTTTTCTTATTATAGCAAAGGCTTTAATTTGGAGGACTATGAGATGGAGCTTTGATACCATTGACAATGTGCCGGTTATTCAGGGGTGAGGTTAGATACGCTCTTTGAAAGCCTGTGCATGCTGATGTTTCTGCTCATCCGTATATGACAGTTTATTTCCATTGTGTATTACACCAGGGAATACAGTACTTGAAAGGCAGATATTGTGGAGCCTACAAAAGTACGCTTGTTTAACAGACTAGCTTTTAGTCATTACTATTGTTCACCATGTGCTTTTTCTACAGACTTTCTTCCCTGTAGCACTGAAGTGGATAATACTAGTAGTTTTTTTGTTTATTTTTGAAATAAGAAATAAACTTGCTAGTTTAGAGTGATGCTCTGGAAGCTTCTTTAGTTTGAATGTAACTAAACTGTTGTACGTGAGGCTTTTATATGAAGTGCAAATGTGACTTCTTAAAAGTTGTTTAGGTTGTTATAGCAAACATCTTTTTGGTTATCTGACATAAGCTGCTGAGCTTATGAATGACTTGTGAATGAACAAACTTACACAAATGCTGATACTTGATTTTTCTTGATAATGGTTTTGATGTTTTGTTGTCCCCACATAACTTGAATACTGTATAATGTTCAATATAAATATCAATCAAGTTCTGTTACTATTTAAATGTAAATGACTGCTTGAGATAATGAAACTGTACTTCACAGAAGAGATAGTTAAACCTGACAAGAATGCGGCAAACAAAGCAATCTTATGGGAAAGTACGGTTGGTTTAGTTCTGTGTGTTTTAGAGCCCATGTAAACCCCATAGTTCACTCACTGATTTATCTTTTTTTAATTATTTTTTGTTCACTTGCCTTTTCCCCCAACCAAAAATAGTTGCATGTGTGTTGGGTATCTCTCAAGCCTCTTTATTAACATAGTGCACCCTGGACTGAAAAGTTCATAGAAGAAAAAATTATCAAACTACTAAAAACAAAGACTAAAATAAATGTGGGTTGCACTCCTGGCTTTTGATATCCTGTGGCTCAGGGAGAGACCAGCTGTGGAAGTATGACTGGTTTTGTGCGGTTCTTACTGTCCTTGGTAGGGATGCCCATGGTCTCCTTTTTGAGATGGTGTTAGGCGAAGTGGTACTCTGGTAAAATCCACTCTTTTCCTGCAGCTAATTTCAAAAAATGTTTCCGCATTCTTTGAAGCGTTTGGTTACTAGTAACGTGTAGTATTTTACATTAGCCCGGTCAACCAGTTTGAACATTTGTTTGTTTAAAGTACTTGTGTAGTTGTAGAGTTTGGTGTTCAGAGATCTGACCTTCAAGCTCTAGGTAACGTTAAGTTTATTGCGAATTCTGAGGGGGCAAATAGTAGCTCTAGGTACTGTTTTTCAGATCTGTTTTTAATGCTTTTTGACAAAAGAAACCAATTCCTGTTCTTAGACTCTCTTTTTTTTTTTTTCTTTGGAATCTTTGAGCATATTTATATCTGGGAAGCTGTTGGTCTCTGCAGTTTGTGCAGACTGGCCTGTGGAAGGGAAAGTTTTTAATCCTTCAGTAGACTAATACCGTGGAGATAGAGGTGCTTCTCAGACTGAATGTTACGGCTTTATTCCCTTGTCTGGTGTAACTAATAAAAAACTAATTAGTCCCTGTAACTAATAAAAATGCTGGTATCTAAGTGTACAGCTTTTGCCATTCATTTGAGTTGTTACACAGTATTGCTGATGCCCAGTAATGTTTAAGCAAGCAGCAAGATACTGTTCATCTATCTTTTAACTTGGGAACTTGATACAATTTTATTATGAGTGAACGGATGAAATGATCTTGGAAGTTTCACTTCTGTTTTTGCCATACAAGGGGAAGATGATTTTGCTATGAAGATGTAGTTGAGCTCCCTTAAATGGCTTATAGCTGAAACCTCTGATAAGGAAAGGCTAAATTCTAAGGGCTGTTATCATTCCATCGTAGACTGTATCCTGAAAGCTGTATTCGTGTAAACTGTATCAAATCTTTGTTACAGTCTGATTGCAGTGTGGAGGTCATGCCCTGGACTACTTATTAAGTAATATGTTAAAAGCTTCTCAATGTGTTCTTTAGAATCCTTTATTTAGGGGGAATTTATTTAGTTATTAAACTATATTCTTTTTAATATAGATCACTGAAATAATTTTGATGCATTGTAGTCTCATAAATTACTATGCTAGAGCTGGAGCAGTGGGCTGTGGTAAGGAAGGAGACTGACAGGTTTGCGGTTAAGTCTGGAACCTTGTGAAATGTGGCTGTGTGGCAAAGTCACATGATTTGGACTGAGCTGATTTAACTGTGTTGGTATTGAAAAGAGGCAATTCCACTGTTTTCCTAGACCTTGCCACGGTCTTTACGTTAACCTGACTCTGAACTCACGTAGCTCACAGCAGAAGACGTGCCTAAGAATACCTCCACTCCCCTCCATGGTTGCAAGACTGCACAGGCTGAGGAGTTCCATGAGAGCCAAAGTGATTACAGAGCAAAAGATGGGGAATTTGTGACCTGTTACCAGTGCTGAGGAGATGGGATACCTCCTTCTGCTAGTACTGAGCAGTTAGGAATTCCTGAACAAAATATTTCAAACCTATACTGAGTCTTGTGGTTCTGAATGTGTGTAGTGCTGTGGCAATTTGGCAAGCAGCCAAGTCAGCTAAGTCTTTTTTTAGGTAGTCTGAACAGGACATGTGCCTGGCAAGATTGAGGTGTTAAATTCCGTTTGTGAACTGTGGTGTGTAATTAATGTATGTGTAGAGTTTCCTGATTGCCAGGGTTCATAAATTGTGTATGTTTGGCTCAAGACATGCTAGAGAGGGTATCTCCTTCATTTCTTCATCTCTGCCTGTCTGTTTTCCACAGTAGTTTAAAATATGAAACTAATTTCAGTCTTCTGGTAACAGGACAGCGAATCACACTCTATTCTTCTAGCATTTTCATGTCTAGTACTAATGTTGTTAGACTTCTGGTCAAATGCCCTGTGTGTCCTCCACCTCCTTACCACCATTCACTGAACAAGCATAGTAGGTGGAAATTTCCCAAAGGTTGTAAGTAATTTGGTGCTGGATATCCACAAATACGGAAGCGAGATTTTTTCCAAGAAAAGAGCAGACTTCTTGCATACTAAGAAGTGTCTGCTTGAACATGGGGAAAGCAGTCGACTACAATGCTGAAGGCAGTGTGGCTGACCTAATTTCTAACTAGTGTTACAGATAAAAAGATAAATAATTAGCAAGGTTTCTTGGTAGTTTGTTAATTACAAACCCACATATTTTTAAAAGTAAGTCAGACCACATTTTCACTGAGCAATTGCTATTTAATCCTATGGAGCTATTTTAAGTTGTCATTTGTAGCAGAGATTTAATTAATTACAGTGGAATCCTTCTTAATTCACTACTCATGAGACTGACATCAGTTGATTAACAGAAGTGATATCCATAGTTTTTTCTTCATGTTTGAAATATGAAGGGTCAGTTTCAGGCTCTGCTGTAATAACAAGCTTAGCGTGATTCAGGGCATTGAGAGATCTTGGCAGCCTCAGAAGGGAAGATATGCAGCTATGTGGTTTGGGTGAATCTTCAGGCAGCTTAAGCTGATGTGAGAAGGTGTTTATCCTGTGTCCGTATGTGTCCATATGTACTAGCATTCATAACAGAAAGATGACTTACAGTTGCTGCTGCTGGTGGTGGGGTGATCTGTCTTCCTCAGGACTTACCACAGGGGAAGAGCAAGGAATGATGTAATGCTGCTTTGTTGACCCGCCACTTTTGTTGTGTTTTGATCATGTGTGCTTGTTGTGACCAAATTGAAACTTTTGCTAGCACGTTACATGACATTCATACACTTAAGGTCAAGAGGGTGGAAGCTGTGTGTATGCTTACCAACATAACTGTTGCCACTGTCAAAGGTCAGATCTATAAGCTGGTATTCAGGAGTTGGGCTTTGCTGTCTCAGAGTCAAGGATCAGTGTAACTCAGGGACCGATCTTGTGCCAGAATACCTGTTGAAGGCTTCTGTGATCTGCAAGGCAGGATCACATTGCCCTCTTCAGTATGACTTCAGTCAAGTTTGGAGCTCTTCACCAGCGCTTGTTTGGAAACAGATGCTGTAACAGAATGTCTTTGCTGTTTTACATGTAGTAATGTGACTTGGATATGCATGTGAGGTAGTAAAAGGAAAAGCGAGTGGTGTATTTCTGTGTAAGTGCTTCTGTAATAAGCTGTGAAGTCTGTGTTCAGGAAGAACTGAGTGCTTTTGCTTTCAGTCGTACTAGAAACCACTAGAGCCACTTGCTGCCCTAAAGATAAGAAGAATGCAAAGGAAATCTCGAGTATCTCTGAACAGTTTATATTGATCTAAGATGGCTACTATGTTCTGGCTGTGTGTTCTGTACCTTTGCTTGCAGCATCACTAGTGCTTGCTTGTCCCTGGGTGAGCCCTTTCTGTTGGAGTGGTAGATAACTAACACCCAAGAGTCTCACAGAAACATGTTTCTGATACCTGAACTGGCTCTAGGGGGAGGGGAAGGAATAAAGTGAGTGAAGGGTGGCATACACCGCCCCCCCCCTCCCCCCTCCTTCCATATTATCTTAATTTTTTTGCATGTAATTCTCTGAGATCACTCTCCATAGTCCTCCTAATCTTCGATGTAAATTGTGTCTAATTAGTAAGTTGCAGCACAATTAAGATCTGGTTACAGGAGGAGAAGGTGAAGAGAATGTGCCTGTTGGTTGTTTTATTCCCATCTGTCTCCTTTGTGCACAGATTTATTGTGTTGAACCTATGGACAAATTTCCTTTAGAGTAGGTTTGACCATCACTCTTCTGAAAGAGACTGCCTTCCCTCATCATGCAGGTTAATAAGATCCTCATGGCTGCTGAGATACATATTCCCATAGCTCACAGAGCTAAGGAAAGGGGGAGGTTGGGGAGTGATTCGGGTGCAGTAGTTTGTAAAAATGCTTCAATAGTCCCTACTGTGTTATGGGATGAGTTAGTCTGAATGGTCTTGGTGTGCAGCTGGGTCTTCTAGCAACTTTGCTGTGTTGTCCTCCACTATCCTTCCACCAGTAAACATTGCTGATGTGAAATAACCTAAGTGTAAGAAGAATATTGTCCCTGTGAATTTAGCAGCCAAAAATACTTGCCTTATAGTCTGGAATCAGGTTATTACACCAGGTCATCACCTCTGGATGACATAATTAACAACTTCTATTTTTTTTTTTCCCCCAGTTCCTAATGTTTTCTTATTTAGAGTAATGTGTTTGTGTTTAAGATGAGCTGCAATTTTGTTGGATGCTTCTTGTGTGTTTATTTTTTTTTCTGGAAGAGATTTGGATCACAAGTTGCCAGAAGGTAAAATACGTACAAAAAAAGACAGGTCTGTGATCTTGTGTACTTGTACGTCCTTGATTCTATCAGCTGTGATCTGATTTAGTGTAACTGTTGTGAACCTAATGCTTCTTGACAACTACCTATTGAAACTGGAATCCCTTTTAGTTCATACACATTGTAGTTTGAGCTGTGAGATGGTAACTCTGGAAAGCGCTTCTGACAGGCAGGAATGGATGTGAGAGGATTCTTCCCAGTCATACTGATGTGCTGTGGAGACCAGTAGATGGGCAGTGGTTTGACATGGTTTCCCAGTAATGACAGAATCGACTGTAGTGTCCTTTTGTATAATTTTTGTATTTCAGAGTCAAAGACTTTCTAAAAATGATACTATGTATTCTGTCCCTTTGATTTGTTCAGCTGTTAATGATAGGGTGTCATGGTTTAACTTCAGCCAGCAACTAAGCACCACACAGCCACTTGCTCACTTCGCCCTCCTCCACAATGGAATGGGGAGGAGAATTGAGGGGTGGGGAAAAAAAAAAGTAAAACTTCTGAATTGATATAAAGACAGTTTAGTAGAACAGCAACGGAAGATAAGGTGATAATAACAGAATATACAAAACAAGTGAAGCGCAGTGCGGTTGCTCATCACCCACTGACCAATGCCCAGCCCAACGCCGAGCAGCAGTCACACCTCCCCTGGCTAACTGCCCCCAGTTTAAATACTGAGCATGACATCACTTAGTGTGGAATAGCCCATCGGCCAGTTTAGGTCAGCTGTCCTGGCTGTGCTCCCTCCCAGCATCTTGTGCACCTTCTCCTTAGCAGAGCATGGGAAGCTGAGAAGTCTTTGATGTAGTGTAAGCAGTACTTAGCAACAACCGAAACATTGGTGTGTTATCAGCACTATTCCCATACCAGATCCAAAACACAGCACTATATCAGCTACTAGGAAGAAAATTAACTCTATCCCCACTGAAACCAGGACACAGGGTTATGTCACTTAATCTTTTAACACCTAGTGTTGTGCTTGTCTTACTTTGAATACAGTCTGCAAGGTGTGCTGCAGAGTAAATATTTTGTCAGAGACGTCTTTGTCAGTGCCAGTTTTCTTTGAGAAACTGTAAATAACTTGGAATCCAGCAGTTGTGTTGCCAAAAACTTACCAAGTATTGCCGAGATGTGAAAGAAGGCAAATACTGCTTGCTTGCAGTTGCTGTGATTCTGCTTGTAGGCAAGAGTGCCTACTTGTATGTCGTCAGGTTGAACCACAATTAATTGTCTTTTCTTTTGTGTTCTAATTATTGTAATTCAGCTTTTTTTAATGTGGTATGCTAGAAATGCAGCAAGTATGCAAGCACTAAGCTTGTTGTGAAGAATTACACCCATGTTCTTGCATTGCAATTTGAGAGGTCCTGTTGCCCCCCAAAGCAGAACTGAACAAAAGTTCCAGTTCCTTCAGGCTGTAGAGAGAACGCTGCTCTACTGTGTTCCTGCTTTCGCTGGTGCCTTTGTTGCTGCTAACTTGCTTTAGATTGTCTTTTTCACTCTTTGATGTTTTGGAACATGTGTGGTAATGCTGATACACAAGACAAACATGATATCTTAAAATTAGTAGAAAGGAAGACTACGGAGTACAGAATGGTGTCAAGATACAATTTTGCTTAGGAAATTTAAGTGTGTCATGCATTGCTTCCTTCTGGGTAGTCAGCAGAAGGGTTGCTGGTTTGGTGGGCCTTTCCCGTAGACTGTTTACACAGAGGAAAACCTCTAAATGAAGAAAGTGGTTATTGAGCTTTTGTTTGTTTGAACAACCAGCAGGGTAATCTGGTAAGTGTTGGAAAATCTAACTGTCCAAATAATTTTCTGGACAGGAATACAGTGGGATGAAAAAGGTGCAGTTTCATGTTACTGGCTGGATGTTGCAAAAAGTGATCAAGCTGCTCTTTTTCTCAGACACCCTCTGCCTCTGGGCTCCTGCTGCATCCCTTTGACTCTGGGATTGACTGCATGATGAGCCGATGTAGGAAGCTAACCTGATGGAAAATTAACTTGGAGGGGGAAGAGCAAGCAGATTTTTAGGTTTTGAATGAACTCTGAATAGCTTTAAACACGAATTTGGATGACCATCAGTACAAGGTAGAGGAAATTAAGTTTGAGGAACAGTACCATCGTACTGAAAGTACTAGATCAAATTAGCATCACAGCACAACCAACTCCCAAAGTTGTTATTTCTGATAGCTTACATAGAAAGCAACTTAAGGAGGAAGCTTTTCTGAGTATAAGCCTAACTAATAGGTTGAAAAATAGGTTAAACATGAAAGTGGAGAGCAGTTTCACTGAGAATAAGCTGCCTTCAATAAGTACGTGTTGTGAAGAGGGTATGTATGGAAGATCCAGGAGAAGCAAGTTGAGAGAGAGAAGCTGCTAAGGCTCCTTTGTTCTTCAGTAGTTCAGACTGAGTTTTTGTAAAACAACTGCAATTATTCCAGTGTAATTTCATCAAGAAGGGTACCTTAACATGGAAATTTGAATGCACTGGAAGTGGAAACTGATGAATAGGAACAAATAATATGTGAACAATTGATACTTACATGAGAGGTTTACCTCGAAAGGAGGAACAAAGTGGGATCCATCTAGCAATGAATGTGCAGAATAAGAGGAGAATATTCTGTAAATATTTGTAATAAGAGGAAACCATCTTATTGTATTTGATACTGAGGTGATTGAAATGTTTATCTGCCATAGCATTAGGGTATAGGCTCTTTAGGAAGAGATAGGCATGCTATGCTATGCCATAGCATTGAAGGGTATAGGCTCTTTAGGAAGAATAGGCAGGGGAGAAGAGGAGGAGGAGTTGCCCTCTATGTCAAGGACCAGCTAGAGTGCATGGAGCTGCACCTGGGGACGAATGAGGTCCCGACTGAGAATTTATGGGTTAGGATTAAAGGGAGAGCAGGGACAGGGGACATAGTAGTGTAGGGGTCTGCTACAGACCACCTGACCAGGAGGACTGGGTGGATGAGGCCCTCTACAGACAGATAGGAGCTGCCTCACGTTCACGAGCTCTGGTCCTCATGAGGGACTTCAGCCATCCTGATATCTGTTGGAAGGACAACACAGCAGGGCATAGGCAATCCAGGAGGTTCCTGGAATGCATGGATGATAACTTCCTTCTCCAAGTGGTAGAGGAACCAACGAGGAGAGGTGCTTTGCTGGACCTTGTTCTCACCAACAATGAAGGGCTGGTGGGGAACATGACGCTCAAGGACAGCCTTGGCTGCAGCGATCATGAAATGGTAGAATTCAAGATACTTAGAGAAGCAAGGAGGGTGCATAGCAGGCTCACTACCCTGGATTTCAGGAGAGCAGACTTTGGCCTCTTCAGGGATCTCCTCGCTAGAGTACAATGGGACGAGGCCCTAGAGGGAAGAGGGGCCCAAGAAAGCTGGTTAATGTTCAAGGATCACCTCCTCCAAGCTCAGAAGCGGTGCATCCCAACAAAGAGAAAGTCAGGTAGGAACACCAGGAGGCCTGCATGGATGAACAAGGAGCTCCTGGACCAACTTGGGCAGAAAAAGAAGGCCTATAGAGGGTGGAAGCAAGGACAGGTAGCCTGGGAAGAATACAGAGCGATTGTCCAAGCAACCAGAGATCAGGTTAGGAAAACTAAAGCCCTGATAGAGTTAAATCTGACCAGGGACATCAAGGGCAACAAGAAAAACTTCTATAGATATGTCAGTGATAAAAAGCGATCTAGGGAAAATGTAGGCCCTCTCCAGAAGGAAATGGGGGACCTGGCTACCCAGGATATGGAGAAGGCTGAGGTTCTCAATGACTTCTTTGCCTCAGTCTTCACTGGCAAGAGCTCCAGTGGCACGGCCCAAGTCACAGAAGGCAAAGGCAGGGACTGTGAGAATGAAGAACCGCCCACTGTAGGAGAAGATCAGGTCCGAGACCATCTTAAGAACCTAAAGGTGGACAAGTCCATGAGACCACACGAGGTGCATCCACGGGTCCTGAGGGAACTGGCAGGTGAAGTTGCTAAGCCACTATCCATCGTATTTCAGAAGTTGTGGCAATCTGGTGAAGTTCCCAATGACTGGAAAAGGGGAAACATAGCCCCCATCTTTAAAAAGGGGAAAAAAGAAGACGCAGGGAACTACAGGCCAGTCAGTCTCACCTCTGTGCCTGGCAAGATCATGGAGCAGATCCTCCTGGTGACTATGCTAAGGCACGTAGAAAATAAGGAGGTGATTGGTGACAGCCAACATGGCTTCACTAAGGGCAGATCCTGCCTGACTAATTTGGTGGCCTTCTATGATGAGGTTACAGCACTGATGGATAGGGGAAGAGCGACTGACATCATCTACCTGGGCTTATCCAAAGCATTTGATACTGTCCCACATGACATCCTTGTCTCTAAACTGTAGAGACATGGTTTTGATGGATGGACCACTCAGCGGATAAGGAGTTGGCTGGATGGTCGCACTCAAAGAGTTGTGGTCAATGGTTTAATGTCCACGTGGAGGCCTGTGACGAGTGGTGTTCCTCAGGGATCAGTACTGGGGCCAGTGCTATTTAACATCTTTGTTGGAGACATGGACAGTGGGATTGAGTGCACCCTCAGCAAGTCTGCAGATGACACCAAGCTGTGTGGTGTTGTGGACACGCTGGAAGGAAGGGATGCCATCCAGAGGAACCTTGACAGGCTGGAGAGGTGGGCCTGTGAGAACCTCATGAAGTTCAACAAGGCCAAGTGCAAGGTCCTGCACGTGGGTCGGGGCAATCTCAAGCACAAGTACAGGCTGGGTGGAGAATGGATTGAGAGCAGCCCTGAGGAAAAGGACTTGGGAGTGCTGGTGGATGAGAAGCTCAACATGAGCCGGCAATGTGCACTGGCAGCCCAGAAAGCCGATCGTATCCTGGGCTGTATCAAAAGAAGTGTGGCCAGCAGGTCGAGGGAAGTGATTCTGCCCCTCTACTCAGCTCTTGTGAGACCCCACCTTAGAATACTGTGTTCAGCTCTGGAGTCCCCAACATAAGAAGGACATG
The DNA here is from genome assembly GCF_009769465.1 of Tauraco erythrolophus. NCBI lineage: Eukaryota > Metazoa > Chordata > Aves > Musophagiformes > Musophagidae > Tauraco > Tauraco erythrolophus. The sequence goes on from NC_141471.1 coordinate 16,531,198, forward strand.
GAGCTGCTGGAGCAAGTCCAGAGGAGGGCCACAAAGATGATCTGAGGGCTGGAGCACCTCTGCTATGAAGACAGGAGAAGAGAAGGCTCCAGGGTGATCTTACAGCAGCTTTCCAGTACCTAAAGGGGGCCTACAGGAAAGCTGGAGAGGGACTTTTTACAAGGGCGTGTAGTGATAGGACAAGGGGCAATGGATTCAAACTGAAGGAGGGGAGATTTCGATTAGATATAAGGAAGAAATTTTTTACGTTGAGGGTGATGAGGCACTGGAACAGGTTGCCCAGAGAAGTTGTGGATGCCCCATCCCTGGAAGTGTTCAAGGCCAGGTTGGATGAGGCTTTGGGCAACCTGGTGTAGTGGAGGGTTTCTCTGCCCATGGCAGGGAGGTTGGAACTAGATGATCTTTAAGGTCCCTTCCAACCCTAACCGTTTTGTGATTCTATAGCCTTTGATGAATCTTAATCTTTTTTTCCCCTTGGTATTCATTGTAAAAAGACAATTTTTAATAGTGATGCATCCAAGCCAGTTTAATGGCTAGCTGCTACCAAAGAGAATCCTCTTGCACTCTTCCTCCCTTTCCCCACCGGCCCCTTGTCCTGGCAGTTCAGGGAGCTAATTTGTCAGAAGACTAAGTGCTTCTAGTTGTTTTCAGGGGAAATAACAGAAGAGAGATAGCTTTCTATGGATTTGGTTCCCTAAGCTGTTGTCACAGGTTCAGTCTGGCGTATGGCCAGTGGTAACATGGAGAATGACAGCAAGAGGCACAGGACCGTGCCTTGTGGTGGTAGCTACCTGTTAGATGAAGTTCCTTTTAACATGACAAATTACAGCCTTTGAGCTTGACTAACCCACCTAAAATTCATGCCAGGAATTTAAAGAAACAGTCTGTAATAATTTCACAGCTATTTGAGAACTCCTAAGGGGCAGATGATGTTCCAGGGGAGAAAGCACTGCAACTGCACTTAAACAAAAATCCCCCAATATTAAACTCACAAAAAACCCCAAATCAAAACTCTACAACAGCATGTTGAAAAGGTACGAACTAGAGAGTTACAAACAAGCTATCTTAACAACAGTTCCTGGAAGAATGTGGATAATATAAATTATTTGGCCCCAGTAATCACCTGGAAGATGCTAATCTGTTTGTGAAAAACTAATATGAGTTTTTCAAGAGCAAACCCTGGTTAATCCAGTTAAACATCTTTCTGTGGCAGGGCAAGGGACGTAGTGGGTAGTTACATCTTGGCTTTTTAAAAAGACTTTTTGACACCGCTCTCTTACGCAATGAGCAGAAACAGTATTATAGAAACTGTTATGTAGTGGAAATATATCTGATTGGAAAACTGTATCTGGAAATGGATGAACAGTCTAAGTGAAAGGATTTGTTAAATTTCTGAAGACGTCTGTCTTTAAATGTCTGTTGGTGTTTTCGGGAGTGACTTGTACTACAGCATCTACATATTAAATCAAGATAACTTGAAGGGCAGCCAGCATGTTTGATCAGGATTTGGAATTCAAAATCATTCTGGCAAACTGAGGAAACTGCATTTTTAAATGAAATGCTATGGTTTCAGATGAATGAGGTGTTGCATTTGCAGGTGAGTGCACCCTCAGCAAGTTTTCATGACACTGAATTGGGGGGTAGTGTTGATCTGCCTGAGAGTCGGGAGGCTTTACAGAGGGACCTGGACAGACTGGATCGATGGGCTGAGGCCAACTGTATGAAATTCAACAAGACCAAGTGCCGGTTCCTGCACTTGGGCCACAACAACCCGTGCAGCATTACAGGCTTGGGGAAGTGTGGCTGAAAAGCTGCAGAGCAGAGAAGGACCTGGGGGTGCTGGTCAACAGCTGATTGAACATGAGCCAGCTGTGTGCCCAAGCAGCCAAGAAAGCCAACGGAATCCTGGCATGTATCAAAAACAGTGTGGCCAGCAGGAGCAGGGAAGTGATTGTCCCCCTGTACTCAGCACTGGTGAGGCCACACCTGGAGTATTGTGTCCAGTTTTGGTCCCCTCACTTCAAGAAGGACGTTGAGGTGCTGGAGTGGGTTCGGAGAAGGGCAACAAAACTAGTGAAGGGTTTAGAGAACTTGTCCTATGAGGAGTGGCTGAGGGAGCTGGGACTGTTTAGTCTGGAGAAGAGGAGGCTCAGGGGGCACCTTATCGCTCTCTACAATTACCTGAAAGGAAGTTGTAGGGAGATGGGGGTCGGTCTCTTCTCCCACATTATGAATGACAGGACGAGAGGGAATGGCCTCAAGTTGCGCCAGGGAAAATTTAGGTTAGATATCAGGAAAAATTTCTTTACAGAGAGGGTTGTGAGGTGTTGGAACAGGCTGCCGAGGGAGGTGGTGGAGTCCCCATCACTGGAGGTGTTTAAAAACCATGCAGATTTGGTGTTGAGCAATATGGTTTAGGGACCCTGACAGTGCAGGGTGAATGGTTGGACTCCATGATCTTGAAGGTCTCTTCCAACCAGACGATTCTATGATTTGGGTGGGAGTAATCAGCTGTGCAATCAGTGGAGAATGTCTGCAGAAAGGAAATCAGCTGTAAACTACAGTAGGTTAGTTAACTGTAGGTATTTACTGTGATTTCATGTCAAAAACGAGTGCTTCCAGAGTTACCAGTCGCACCCGATTATATGTATTATCAGGGGATAGAGATGCACTGAGCCACCAGCTGAGATGTTGAAGTTGGGGGCAAAGTCACTGTTGCTGGTTTATGTCCAAATAAGCGAGAACATTTTGTGGACGTGTAAAGAGTAGATTGCCTTGTCTGTTTTAGCAGAGTGTCTCTTGCGATTTTATTTAGCAGTGTCTCTTGTGATGAATTGAAATAGATATGAACAGTGGGTTAGTTTACCTGTTTCAGTGGAGGAACTTTTATCCAGTTGCTTTCATAATACATGGATCTGCTAACACTCTCTGCTCAAGTACTGAGTATTTTTCTAATTGGGATGAAAGTTGGGCAAAAATATGATTTGTGTTTCTGTTTCAATAATATTATTAAAGTTTCTTTAAATACTTGCTACTGAAGCGTGTTAGGAAGTTACTGACTACTGGTACTAACTAGCAGTGCCTGTTTCCATATCGGAGAGGGATCAGAGAAATTGAAATCTTAATTTAGTGTCTAACACCCTTTTCTTCCCTGAAACAAAGCAAACTTTTTTTGTGTTTAAAAACAGAAGTTGGGATAAATGCACCAGGAATCCTTCATATGTTTACAAAAACAGTAAGCCTTTCCTGTTATTCCAAAACCATTGACTATTACTATATATTTGACATAAAATCCTACTGTACTACATGGGAATAAAGCTTACTTCCTTGTTCTGCAACGGTTGTAGCTGTTGGCACAAAATTCTGAAGAATTGTTACTGTTTACACAAATTTGAGGTGTCTGGCAACAGTGCTTCACTAAAAGGTAGAAAAGAAATTTTGTACCATATCCAAGAAAGAATTTTAGCTGCCTCATCTCCTAGGTGACATGTGTGTCTGCATTTAAAATACGCTAGGGGATCAAAATCAGTCCAGTGAGTTTTACTCACGACTAGCTGGTATGTCTTATTCTCATGATTAGACTCCTTTCATGGAGAAACTTTTTAACAGGGAACAGATGCAGAAAAAACATCTGCAGCTTGTTTGAAGGTAAAGATAGGCCGAAATCCTGTGAATCCTTGCAGCAGGATTATACCTTGGAACAGGTTTTGAGGCTGCACTAACTCTGCAGTTTGCAATAAAGCCTATTTTATAATTCTTATATATTCTTTTTTTAAAGTTTAGAGTATGTTAATTGCCTTAACAAGAGGGGGTAAATTGAAGTCGGACAAAGATGTAGTAAGATGATATGAATGAACACTAATATGTTTTTCACTACAATATTAAAACTTGTTATCCCTGCCACCAATTGTGGCTGCAGTTCTTGAGTGTTTCAGTAATCTGGTTTATAGCATCTCAGTGACAGCTGTATTGGCACAACTGATGCCGCACTGGTTTATTGAGCACCTTGGAAGGAACAGTATAGAAATTTGAACTTAAGAAAGCAGCTTTGGTACTAGGGGAAAAATAAGCATGTTACATTGTCAGTAAACCGTTTATATACACACACACATATCTTGCTGCGTGAGGTTTTTGTTGGTAACTGTATGAAGTGTGCTGATACTACTCTTTTGACAGCACCACAGGAAGAATGGAAAGCATTTGAATAGTAGCATTAGAAAATTACTAGAATTTGTGGTGTTACTAATCTGTTACTTGGGTTGTAGTGACAGATATCGGTGTAATTTACTTTTAAGCTTGAAAAAACAGTTGCAGATTTTTATAAGTTAATTATTCTCACCCTCATGGTTTACAGTTTAATAATAAACTATTTGATGGATTAGGAAGGGGGAAAGGAAGATAATGGAAAGCATAGCAATAAACGAGAATATCTTTAGGAAACATTCTCTGTCTGGGTTAAAAATACTTGCTTCACTTCTTAACAGGAGATGATGGCAGGCCTCCTTTCTGGTTTTCTGACATCACTGGTAATAAATGGCTGTAGCAAATACAGAATAATACTAGAGTGAATATCTGTCTGCAGCTACTTGTTATAATCTGTATGTCTAATCAGTCTTTAGTGTCTGTCCAGAAATATGTAAAGATGAATTTATGTAGCCTAGTGTGCCAAGAACGTGCAACTTGGCTTCCTAGTAACTGAAGTGTTATGTGTGTTTGTGTAAGAGGGAGAGCTCCACCTACTGGAAAAAACTTCTGGTTTGTGGAGTGCATTTTGAGTCAAGTGTGTGATATCGATTTCTTATGTCTGGTCTCAGGGATTTGGAATGAGAGCATTTGCAAAGAAATAGACTTCCTTCAACTTTAAAAAGTCTGAGCTATGAAAATATTTTCTCAGATTTTCATCTTGACTCTTTTTGTTCATAGGAACATCATCTTCAACGGGCTATCTCAGCACAACAAGTATATGGAGAGAAGAGGGATAACATGGTTATACCGGTTCCAGAAGCAGAAAGTAATATTGCATACTATGAATCTATATATCCTGGAGAATTTAAAATGCCAAAGCAGCTGATTCACATACAGCGTAAGTAAAGTAACTCATTCATTGAAGTCTACACAGAGAACTTTGTTTTGCTAGTCGTTCAAAAGGTTACACTAAAATGTCTATTGAGCTTGCATTAAGAATGACTTCTGGGAATTATTTTTTTTTTTTCCAACATGTAACAGAATAGATACTTTTTACTGAAGAGGCATGTTTAGTTCTTGATCAAGAAGTAGATAGATGTCCTTAAGTCTGTGTCTGTATGTTAATACTTTAAATTTGGCAATCTCAAAGGCCTGGTTTTGCCCTCTGTAACACTCTGTAGTTACAGCTTGTGGGGCAATTTAGATTCATTAGCAAGGATAGACACAAATCTACTTGAAGAGGAGAAAATATAATACGTAGTTAAGAAACAGAGTACCTATCCCCTGAAGCTTAACTAGGGTAAAATGACAGTAGAGCAGGTTGGGGAGCCAAGCAGAAATGGCAGTAGCAGTAGTATTTGTGCCTGGGTGGAAGTATTCTACATCTAAAAGTAGGTGGGTTTTGATACCACTGATGACTTGCACATGTGTTGAGATTTTTGTTTTTATTGGAAGATAGCAGCTATTCTGTATGGATGTGACACTTGATGTGAGCACCATGTTACTTCAGATAACCTTTGAAAACATAAAAAATATAATTTGTTGCAGAATTCCATTGCATGGTGTAATTAGTAGAATTCTGGATGGAGTATCTGTGTTATGTAAACAGATCTCGTGCCTAATTAACTTTGTTTAAATGTTAGACTTCTATATCAGTCTGAGCCTCAGTGATGGCTTAAAGTTTTAGAATCGTAGAGTAGTTTGGGTAGGAAGGGACTTTGAGGTCATCTAGTCCAGCCTCCTGTGCAGGGACATCTTTAACTCAGTCAGGTGGAGGATCAGGTAGATGAGAGCATGTTGCTCTGCTCCTAAGTAAATGAAGAGACTAATACTAGCGGTCTTCCATGCTGATATTAAGGTTACACTTTTTCATTTTTATTTTCCTTATCTAGTGGTCTGGCAGCTGAAACAGTGATTTTCAACTGCGTTATATTCTACCTGTTGATGTATTAAAAGCAAGTGATGCTTCTCAAAGTGTGTTTCCAAATGTGGGAAGAAATTCTTGTCTCTTACGAACTAAAACAACTCGAATGAGGCATGAGGACTAGGGAGATCTTGTTTTGAATGCAGAATTATCAACATTGCAAAATGCTAGATAGTGTTGAAAAGTTTCTTACTGAAAATGAGGAGGTTGAAAGCCACTACTGGCTTGATCACTAGTAAGCTTTCATTGGTTAGGAAAAGCAGTCAAGTAGATACCAACTTTTATTCCTGATTTTTAATGGTCTAATTTTTTTCTTGAAAAAAAAGTAGATATAACTTCTAAGTAGTATTACTTCAATATTCAAACAAATAATTTTGGTTTTGTCTTCAGGATAATTTGGTGTGTGCTTCAGACACTACTATTAGAGCAAAACATTTCTGTAGTAAAATTAATTTTAACTTTCACTGTATTCTTTAGCTTTTAGTTTGGATGCTGAGCAGCCGGATTACGACTTGGATTCAGAAGATGAGATCTTTGTGAATAAGTTGAAGAAAAGAATGGACATATCTCCTTTGCAATTTGAGGAGATGATAGACAGACTAGAAAAGGGCAGCGGTCAGCAGGTACAATGGTGCTTTGAATAAAGAATTTGAAATACACGCTCTATACATTGCAATATGAAAGTGACATGCTGGGTTTTACATTTAGCCAGTCAGCCTGCAAGAGGCCAAGCTGTTGCTGAAGGAGGATGATGAATTGATCAGAGAAGTGTATGAGTACTGGATTAAAAAGAGGAAAAACTGTCGAGGTCCCTCTCTTATCCCAGCAGTGAAACAAGAGAAGCGAGATGGTTCCAGCACAAACGACCCTTATGTTGCTTTTAGAAGACGAACAGAAAAGATGCAGACACGAAAAGTAAGTAGATAGACCTCCCTCTGCTTTCTTTCCCTTCATTCTCCCTCTCTCAAAAAGTATCTTACATACAGAAACAATTCCGCTGTGTAGTATAAAGCAATAAATGTTGAGGTGTTCTTTTGTTTTAGCTTGCAAGAGTAAAAACATGAAAAACTTCTTTAGGACAGCTGTTGAATGACAGTTTGTATTTATTATTTTTTCACTACATCACTACCGTTACTTATGGTGTTGGTAAGCTGTAGCTCATTGATAACATGCGCATGCTTCTCTGTTTTAGCATGTGATTTTTTTATATGTATATACATAAAAATTTAGAACTTACTTTAACTCAGATTATTTAATTTAAATGATGTGATGAAACATATACACTATGTATCTGCAGAATCGAAAAAATGATGAAGCATCTTACGAGAAGATGCTTAAGCTGCGTCGAGATCTGAGTCGTACAGTAACCATCCTGGAGATGATAAAGAGAAGGGAAAAAAGCAAGAGAGAGTTGCTGCATTTAACACTGGAAATTATGGAAAAGAGGTAATGTTTATTGAAAATTGCCTCAGAAAGCTTTGGAAACTACCTTGTTTTCTGATTCCCATAAATGATTAAAACAGTGAGATTTTTAAAATAAGTATTTAGACTCTTTCACATTTACAGGGTAGCGTATTTTCACATATGGCTATGGAGAGCAAAAAAAATGTTAGGAAGTTGCTTATTATGGGAAAGTGACCTGTCATGTTAATCTACATTGTTTTATTATATGTGTAAGTGGAAATTTGTGTTAAACTTACATGCGTAGATTAAGGAAATCCAGCTAATTTTAAAGCCATTTCCTGTCATTACCATTCTTCTTTTTCTTGATTATCGCTGTTCTTTTTTAGCAAAGCTTGATCTAATACCCTCTTGAGGAAAATAAATAATAATGTCATACAGTATAAAATGTTGTTCTGTGAGTCATCTCTAAGTAGTGCTTCTTTGGACATCCTGTTTGTCAGCTGTGCTGAAGACCAAATGCTCCGCTCTGTCAACTGTCACTTTCCCAATCAACTGAGAATTATATTTGCAATGTAGAGTTGTTCTTTAGGTTGATACTTAGAGTCTGTGTAGACTTTGCTAGCTGAGTCAGTATTTTAAAGCTCTAAACCAAACTTTTTTTAGTCTGACTTCTTAGGGAGACAAGTTGAATATCTCTACCAGGGCACTTTTTTCAAGCACTGACCATTTTTAGAAATAGAGAGGGAAGAAATCTGAAAGACTTTTGCAGTAGCTTTTTCAAGAAAATAAGCTGTTGAATAGAGGAAAGATTTTAATGCCCCCCTCAGAATGGAAAACTACACTTCAACTCAGCACTTTCCACAGGACTGGAAAAGTAACATTTTGTGGATCTGCTTGTTGTGAAAATATTTCATGACACAAAAGAGGGAGGATTCATGAATAAGGCACTCTGCCTCACTGTTTAAAAACTTTTGGGTGACAAATGTATGTGTTTTGGTTTGTTTTTTCTTTAAATAGTTCCTATCTCCAGTGATGGGGGAGGGAAACAGTCTTCTGTTCTTTCCTTCTAGTTTCTGCTTCTTTCTTTTACAGTATTGTCTTTTGGAGATGTTTACTCTCTCTGTTTGTTTGTCAGCATTAGTCATTGCAATGAAGTTGGGTTCCATGTTATTAGTCCTGTTTTCTGGAATAATACTTTATGTACTTCTTGGTGTTGTCCTGGAAGTTGCAACCCCAAGTTGCAAGTATTAGTCTGTGTTTCTCTGTTGTGCAATTTTTTTTTTTACCAGACATACATTGTAAACATTCCAACAAATGAAAAAAAAATTCTGATTTCAGGTACAATTTGGGTGACTACAGTGGAGAGATTGTGTCTGAGGTCATGGCACAGCGGCAGCTGATTAAACCTACCTATGCTATTCCTATCATTCCTGTGACTAACAGCAGTCCTTTTAAACACCAAGAAGCTATGGAACTGAAAGAATTTAAAGTTAAAGTGAGTACTGTCAGTAACCAAGTTACTAGTTTGTGTTGTTACATAAGCAAGATACAGCATTTTAAGATGAGGGGAGAGGGGAAGCTTTTTGAAACTGGAAATAGCCTAGCAAAGCTGCAAGTGGAATAAAATGCTTTATTCTATTGGAGTTAGGACAGCATACAGACTACTGGCATTCCTCAGGACAGAAATAAAGTATAGCTGAACTACAGGTCAAAATACACATGCCTGTTAATTTTATTGTTATTCTGGTGGATATGAAAATTTTTTTCTAATAATGTTCAGGATATCCTAACTTTATGGACAAAACTGTATTTATTACCTAGATATTGGCTAAAGATAGGACTAATGAGGTAAACCCCATATCTTCCTCTACATTGTGTAGTTATCTCAATCTAGATAGTTGTTTTTTGATTTGTTGTTTGTTAAATATGATCCATTGATATGCCCAGCATGCTGTATGTCTTTGTCTGGTTTTGTATTTAAGTAAAGCATCAAATAATCTTACTTGATTTAGACAGCTGACCAGCGCTTTTTTTCTGCAAGCTTTAATTTTGTGTCATACAAAGCATAGCTGCAGCAGGCTATAGCCAACAACGGAGCATATTAATTAGGTCAGGTAACACAAGCGAAACGCTGAGGTGTAATTTGAATTTTAAACAAAGACTACTTATAACTGAAGAATGTCCAAAGGCTGTTCTGACTCTGACAAGGTGGCTTGAATCAATGAATGCTTCCATTGATAGTAGAGCATGGTAATTGAGATTGCTGGAGTGTGCTTACCTGTTAGCTATGTTGGGTCGATGCAGTGTCTCGCAGCTTGAAAGATACCTGTTTCTTGGAAACTTGGGAAATGATTTAAACTTGACTTTGTCTAGTTGGGGAAATGTATTTGATTTTTAGAGGATTTTGAGATTCTAGGTATCTTTGAGAAGTCAAATTTCTATTTTTGCCTTTAAAGCGTCGTTTAGTACTCAGTAATTCCCTAACACTGCATAAATGCCTGTTAATTTAAAATGTTAGAAAAGAAAAAAGATGCCTCATTGCATATGTTTTGGTTTGCTTCTCCAAAGTAGTGCTACTATCTCAGCTGCTAGTGTTTTTTCTAGCACGATTGAGGAAACAGTGCTTGATTCCACGTTGTCGGTTAAATGTTTCAGTTACTAGAAATGAAATACGGATATTCATTAAATGACTGCATGTTTTGCTGTCAAGATGGTGGGGAGATGAGTTCACTCTTTAGCTTGCTTACTTACACAGGAGTTTTCTAAAACTCCTGTTTTTATCTAATTTGCTTGTGTGTGTGATTTTTGTGCTGCTTCTCTTTTTCTTGCAGCAAGATAAACCTGATGTTATTAGACCCAAAAGAAAGTATGAGAAGAAGCCAAAAGTCTTACCTTCGTCTGCTGCTGCTGCTCAACAGACAAGTCCTGCTGCACTGCCAGTCTTCAATGCTAAAGATTTGAATCAGTATGATTTTCCTAGCTCAGATGAAGAACCTGTCTCCCAGGTAGGACCTCTAGGGTTCTGTACTGCTCTTGGGGAAAGAATAAAATTAGAACTCAGGAATTTACTAATATCTCTACTCATATACACACACACCTCCGCCCATCACCTCTTTAAAGGTTTTGTCTGGTTCTTCGGAAGCTGAGGAAGACAATGATCCCGATGGTCTTTTCGCCTTCCGTAGGAAAGCAGGCTGTCAGTACTATGCTGTAAGTAGAATTTCCTTCTGTATCATAAGAAAGAGCATAATTGTGGGAAAACATCTTGTATTTAATTGTTTAAAATTATTTTAAGCCTCATTTAGACCAACCTGGCAACTGGCCATGGAGTAGCCCTAAAGAGGGAGGATTAGGAGATGTGCGTTACAGATACTGCTTAACCACCCTCACTGTACCCCAGAGGTGTATTGGGTTTGCACGAAGACGGGTCGGCCGTGGTGGAAGGTAAGTGCTACATAATTGTTGCTGTTTTTAAAAAGATAATTTTTAAGGCATAAAGAGCAAAGTTTTGTGGTTTTTTTTAAAAAAGAAAAAACCAACAAAAACAAACAAAACAAAACAAACCCCTCAAAAATGTAGACATCAGAGAGACTTGACTTTTTAAATACTTCCATTTGATGTAAGTTTCCTTAGCTGGTTAATGCCTTCGTTTTTTACTTTGTGGTAGTGGAAGCTGCTTAGTACTGTTTCCTTAAGTGTTTCTAGGGTTTTTCATTGCTGGCACTCCCTAGTTCTAAGGTGAAAATAAATGTATGTTTTCAGTTGTGATTGGTGGTTTGTTTTTAAATGATTTGCATAGCTGTCTTCAAATAGTATTTAAAAATAACAAATCACATTTTTCAGAAAATGCTTTTCTGAGTTTGGACCGTATTTGGTAGTTTCTCAGTTGTAGAGGAGAATTTTGGGAGGAATACTTGCAAGTGACAATAACTGTTAAATTTCAAACATTGTCAAAAATATCAAAGAATTCAAGGCTTACCTCAGGCATTTTATTTCTAAGCATCCTTATAGGAAAACAAATTGTTCAGTGTGTAAGTGCTATTTCTTAAATATTGTATGGTGTCATTAAGAAAATAGTACATTGGTATTAAATTTTAATAAAAAAAATGTAAGAACATGATTTGGCTTTCAGATTAGTGCTTAGCACCTCTTCACCTATTAGCAAGTCAGATTGGCATATCTGCAAAATCAGAATGGGAGCTGAAGGCTCTTACTGGGATTTTGTAAGGGGATCTGGAAGTTAGTGTGACATCCCCACTGCATTGGGATGGTTGTAAGTATATTCAGTATCTGTGGGAGTAAGGCTTTTGAACTGAAGTTACTTTAGGAGGGCATTTGAATTGCTTTTTAGTTACTTAAGCAATTTTATTTTATTGTCTAGGTGGTTTTTTTGTTTGTTTGCATTATGGAACTCTACCTTCCAGCCTAATGATTTGAAAAATGTGTATATATATGTTATTGCAGTGTCTTAATATAGACATGACAATGTACAAACAGTAAAAGCTCCAATATACATGGGAAGAGGAACCTAAACACAATACTTACTGTAAAATCATATATAGTCATGAATTGTGTTGGTTTGGCAGGGTGGGGTGTTTTTGTGTAGTTTGTTCTATCCCTTTGTGGTCCTCAAGCACAGATGGCAAACTGGTGACTGTCTTGGTATTTTTTTGCCACTGCATAATTCTGCGTTGTTTCCCTGTTTTTAGGGTGCTACTAGACAGAGCGCATTCGGACTACGAAAATACATTTCATCAGCTGGATTTGGAAATGTTTTCCTCATCACAACACTCTTCAATCAGTCAATTTGCCAATACCTCAGAAACAAATACCTCGGACAAATCTTTCTCAAAAGACCTCAGTCAGATACTAGTCAATATCAAATCATGTAGATGGCGGCATTTTAGGCCTCGGACACCATCCCTACATGACAGTGACAATGATGAACTCTCCTGTAGGAAATTATACAGGGGTACAAATCGAACAGGCACAGCACAACCCGGGACCCAGACATGCAGTACCTCTATACAAAGTAAAAGTAGCAGTGGTTCAGCACATTTTGGTATGTTTATTTTGACAAACTCGCTTCTAGAAATTTTAAAGTCGCCTCAGAAAACCCAGACTATCATTAGGTCATCCATACTTTACGTCATGGTCTAGTTTGATGGTAACAGCCCATCTTACTTTTATCTCTTTATTTGCTACATAGAATGTTTATTTATTGTTAGCAGTAGTATACTGCATCTCAAATTTATGCAAATGATACCTTGGTATGTAATTATGATTTTAGAAATATGAAGGTTTAGAAACCAATATTGTGTAGGGTTTAAGTTGACTCTGAAGATTTGGATTTTTAAAATTAAAAATACATTGATTGAAATGTTGATATAAATACTATGTTCAAAATTTGTTCTGGTACAGGGTGTGGTGGTGGTGGGAAAAGTTTAGTTAAAATGTGTCCATGTAAGTTCCTAGCATTTTAGGAATTCTTATTTGAACTTAAATGAAACCAAATGCCATTTCCCATCCAAAAAATACCCAGCCCACGCCCACTGATCCATCTGCTCGTGCTTGGCAAAACTCTTGGACTAATGACCTCTATATCTTGTCAGCAAGTGGCAGATTACATCTTAATAGAACCTGAATTACAGACTTGAGGGTATGACTTTAAGAAGACTTGATGTGGTGGTAATTGATTTTTTAATTGGAATACTGTTGGATAGCATCACTATTTATACTGAGTTCTTCGTGCTGGAAGACTGGTATTTACGTAGTTAGAATGTAAGTTAAGTAACTCCTTGCTTTTGATCAGTCAATACATTAATTGTCATCTTTATAGAAAGTATAGTGACGTGTTTTACAAAGAAATAACTTTAGAAGTTCACCGCTGTTTTGTAAGGAGTCTCTAGATGATATTTTGCTTGCCATTTTGAATTATGGCTTTAGAAATAAATCAGAAAACCTGGCTAATGTAGGAGTGGAGTGGGGAGAGATTCATATACCTAATAAACTCCCCAAATTGTGAGAAGTTTTGGAGATGTGCCCGAAGAGTGTTACCCTGGTATCAGATGACTTTAATCCTTCTGTTTCCCAAAATACTTTATACGTTTCCTCCCTGCACCACCTGTTTGTGTTTTTTGGTGTGTTCTTTTTTTTTTTCCCTGAAAATCCTTCCTCCTTGCACTTTTAGACTTAGTGGGCAACTGTGTTCTGCTGCTTTATTTCACACTTCTTCTCCCTGCTGTCCCAGAGTAGGTCCTTGCCCCATCCTCTATTCTTTCCTTTTTTATGACTCTTGCTGGAAACGTACTAGGACTAAAACCGATGGTTCTTCTGGTTTGTGATCTAAGTATGGGTTTTGGTGTTTAAATTCTGCCCCTTCAGTGTTTCAAATCAGTAAGCCAAGTCTAGAAATGAATGAGCATTCTCTGTCTAGTGGCCAGTCTGAACTGTGATAAAGTGGTAGTCAGGTTAGTAATGTGAAAACAAAACTAATGCATGCTGAATAGATTATAAATACACTAAAAAGTATTGATGGACAGTACATTACATCTGAAAATCCTGTAGACTTGAAAAAAATGGCTGAGTTTAAAGCATATGCCTTTGTGTGTGTGTATAGACACATGCCCACACACCCCTGTAGAATCTTTTTTCCTGAAATAGATGATTAAGATATTTATCTACATCATTTAGGAATTAAATGTCATCATTATTTATGGTGATGAGTTCTATACAAGGATTTAATTGCGTGGTCGTATTTTGAAGACTGTGGATAGTAATATATACATATTAAGTATCTAGCATATTACATTTATTTGTGCTTGGAATTCTATGCAGATGGTTTATCATCTGTGTAAAATATTTAAGTTAGTATTCCAAGCTTTTCCAAATATAAATGTTACGGAGTTTAGATTCATATTTTTATTAGGGTTTTATACAGGAATGAAATAGTAAAGAAAATATAACTATGTCTGAATTCATAGATATACTTTAAATTAGTTACCACAGTCTTTGGATAGTCAGTTGTCATTAATATAACCAGATAGACTGTACCTGTATAATTATTTATAATCTTGATCAGGATTCTTGTAGCATTGGAGGTGTCGATGAGTTCGTGTATATGTGATGTAGTGGTGATCATCTGTTTGAAAGGAGCATGTGGTGTAGTTCATCTTGGTGCTATTCTGTTTTCCAGTGTTCTTTTTTCAGTTTCTTAAAGGGTTCTTTAAGATACATTGTCTGCATAGGTGAGGTGTTTTTATGTCACATATGTATGCGTTTGACTTCTTCAAAGGTACATGTCAGTTGGGGCTGCAGCTGCTGAGTTACATCATCTTATTTTCTGTAGCAAATACTGTAAAGAACATCAGGTATCTAATATCTGTACTAAAGTTTTTTAATAGTCACTATTGCAGATTTACAACCCTGTAGAGTGTCCCCGTTCCTTTTTCTTAGCTGTCTTAAAGCTGGGAGTTTGTTGTGGGTGAGGATTTTTTAGGTTTCTTTCTCTTTGCCTTTTAAGTTTTTGAAGTGACATTAAGTCTTTTTAGCAGAAGACGCTTCTTAATGCATCTCTAATTTTAAAAATCCTTTTATCCTTTTGCTGCCCCTGTGAGTTGTAGTCAGACCATGTTGTTTACCTGCAAGATGAAGCTCATCCTGAGATTCTGTAGTGTTCAGCAGAGGCAGTCGTGTTGCTGTGTTTATTGTGCACCATGGCATGCTAAGTTTTGTCTGTTTCCATAATAAAGAAGTTCAGAAAAGTCTTGAGCTTTTTGCACTTTCAGTGATCCAGACAACATGCTGCTGACCTGGAAAAATTGCTGTGGAAAACCCTGCTTTTCAAGTCTTGTACATAGCCAACACAGGCATGAAGTTGAGATGATATCTCAGGTCTTCTGTGAATCAAAGGATGTGTTATAAAAGCAGTGCTTTGACATACTGTTCTTTGGCTACAAGAAGCATTGTGTTTCATCCTGAAGATCGGAGAGAGATTTCCCTACAGAGCCAGGCATTTAAAAACATTTTGAAGTGTCTTTGACCCTGAAGAAATGCAAGTTACTCTAGTCCTGGTTTTCAGAGTGCTCAGCATGAAAGATCTGTGGAAGATGAAGTTGTTGCATTGAGATTTTGTGTGTAAACTGAGAAGGGATGTAATAAAAAAAAAAAAAAAAACAACCAACAAAAACCAAACCAAAAACCAACCCACAAACAAACAAAAAAAGCCCAACCCTTACAAGTGACTTGAAAATGGGACTTGTGCTGAACTTGTCACGTGCTGAAGGATAGACTTTGGCAGCAGGGTCAAGCAGCCAAGAAAAGTACCATTGCTTTGGAAAAGGGTGGTTCCTTCTCATCTTACTGAAGAATTATGAAAAAGGATCCTTTGCCCTCTAGCAAAAAGAGCTGATTCGAGGATCTTCAGGCATACGTTATACAGAACACCACTAAAAAGCAGGCAAGCGTGTAAAAGCGTGATTCTTATGAGGAATAACTTGTTCAGTGGGGAAGTTATTGACTCTGAACAGAATGCAGCAAAATTACTTCAGAAACGGATCTTGTGTTACTGATAATCTCGTCAGGTTTCTGAATCACATTCTTCAGAGATGGAGCTTGTGTCTTAAGTCTGGAGTGTACAGTAGACATGAATATTCATCTGAAGTATTTGTGTCCCAGGAGTTTAGTCTTCCTTGTTGCAGTAATTGATTGATTTGCTTCTGCTAGGCAAATGGTAGTCTTCAAACCACATCACATGATAGAGAGACTGTGCTTTCTGATGGAGACTTGGTGTTAAATGTGTTACATTCATATTTTTGGATGCTCGCATCTAGTAATCAAAAGTTTGCGACATTTAAAACTGTACAGCATGTATAATTCTGTTGCAGCCTTGTGTTTAAGAGGCAGACCAGAGATACCATTCACTAGTGAAATATTTGAGTCCTGTTCCCAGGCTCCACAGTAAGACCAGGCAACTGTCTTGCATTCTGTTCATTTCTGCTGCCTTCATCTGGAAGCTGGGTCACTTTGAAAAGACAGTGTGCAAGCTGTCAAGACTAAAGAGGTTAGCAGTTAACTAGAGTCTGCTCATTAAACTTGCAATTCTTTCTTTGAGAAGAAGCTTAAATATTCTAGCAGAAGCCTTACTGAAAAGTTTTAGAGTTACGATGTTTGGGATTGTAGACCTTACTGTATATGAAAATCTGCAGGCATCCAGAATATAGTTAAAGAATCCTGAGTAGCTTACCTTTCATTTTCTGGTGAACTAGAGGTTTAGATGATGTGCTGCAAGTTGTGCTTTGCTGTTCAGTAACTTTTTCTGTGAGAATTCCATGGAAATAACATTTTTCCCATTAAACTTGAATGCTTTTTTAATCTCTTAATCTGCTTGTTCCCACACCTGGCGGTCTAGTGGGATGGTAACCTATGCTTCCATTTCCCAAATGTGTGTTCAGCATTTCCATCTCCAAATTCATAATGTTAGTTGATGGATCTGCACTTTTGTTCATGTTCTTATTAAGGGTACCTGACACCCATCTTCAGGCATCTCTTTTCTGGAAAGAAGCAGGAGGAAGCTCCTCAATCCTTGTGGCAGTTCCTCACACCAGAGTAGAAGGACTTGTCCCACCCTTTCATTTGTTCATGCCATCACTGGCTGTGTTCTTTATTTAACCCTTGTATCTGTAATGGTCTCAACATTGCTATCTGATTTACTGTTTTCCCTTTTCCAAATGCTTGTTTTCATATTGCAAGATAAACTTGGTCATGAAAAATACGCAATTTGTAATGGCCATTTTCAGTTATCATCAGAATTTAGCAGTCTTGGCCCATCTGTGGCTGAGATGTGGAGATTCGTGGTTGAAGAAGCAATGGCCTTGGGAGTAACAGGTGTTTATAGCCCACCCTAGGCTTAGCTGAAGGATGGAATCTTCAAAGCAAAAGCCTCTTCAGTCTGGGAAATGTGAATGGGGATGGGGGAGGAGTCAACACTTAATAAAACATCTACACACCTCTGAAAACTTTGTCATTATACTAGATTTTCCCATTCAGCTTCAACACAATTGGAGTAATACTTTGCTCCAAAGTGCTGGATCTTTGGGCTTGTGTAAACTGTTACACTTTGTCTGCATCCCATGCAAGGATGGTCACGTTTATAACTGGACTAAACTGCCTATACCCCAACTGGCCTGTGACCTTTCGGTGGAAACTCATATTAAGAATGATGGGTGGACAAATACAAGTGCATAGCAAGCATTTCTAGCTTTCAACAGCTAGTAAAAATCCTCATTAATTATTTTTTGTCTGTTTTTCTTCCATTACAAGTAGGGAGTACATACAGATCTTATGTCTAGTTTAGAATTCAAAGTCTAGAGTTCTGATGTTAAGAATTTCACACTGAAGTTCTGTTGGGCTGAAATATAAGGTGGTTATAGTCATCAAGGGCGTAATGATTCATGTTCTCATAGTGTCTGATAATGCCATGTTTAAGTAAAATCAATCTTGAACTTCTTTGCAGAAAGTGAAACATCTTTGGGCCTGGTGCATCAAATACTAAATCACACTGATGGCTCTAAGTCTCTCCAATCTTCCGAATTCACTGGTGAGAACTTGCTATACAGTAGAACATCTTTAACCAGGCAATGTAAGCCAGATAACATCTCTCGTAAGATAGACATAAAAAATGTGATATTCTGGATTACTTAGTGATGTGAATGATGTTTGCTTTGCATGCACTTTGGCATTAGTAACCACTCATTGTTCTCTTATATAGCAGGGATGTGATGCTTCCATGTATTTCTCTTAAGAAAGCATTAACATGATATGTCATCTTTTCACACACTTCAGCAGTTCTGTAGTTTATGGGATTTCTCAGTTGGAAGCTATAGTTACATGGCCTTTCTTCTGTTACCTGATTAAAACTGCCTTTTTAAAGGTCATGACCTCAGCTGGGAGGGTTAGGGAATCCAGTACACCAAATGGATTTATAGAGTGGTTCTTTGAACCCAGTGTAATCTTAATGCTTTAGTTTTCCTACTGAAATAGCATCTCTGCTCATGAGAATAGATGCTGAAGTTGACGTTATGAAACAACTGCTTTTTTAAATTACTCAAATATCTCTTAGGTGTTTAACAGGACTGAAGCATTTCCTGAAAGGCTTAGTTAAGTTGAAGAAAGAGACTTACCTCAATAGGTCCTTGCATTTACTCCACCAAGCTTGCTCAGTTTCCCTGGCACACTGAGTGAGCATCTTCCCTTGGGAAGTCAAACGGAATGCTAGTAGAGGGACCAGGAGTTTACATGTGCATTTTCTGCTTTCCAGGATACGCTTCCTGTTTTTTAGGAAAACTGGTTCTTGTGGTCAATTTTTTTGTAAGTCTGTATTTTCCTACTTCAGGGAAGCAGAGTAACAACTAGTCAGTCACCTCACAAAAACTTGTAGCAGTAGTCAGGAGGGGAGGCTGTGACTATTTACCATACCAAGACCAATCTGTTCCTACAGATTGCATAGCCAGCCCTCCTGCTCACTAGTTTTGGCCACTTCTGGGAAGGACTTGCATTTTCAGGAAGCTAAATGTAATCTACAGCATTGTAAGCCTAGTACATGTTAAATGTTGTGGTGAAACTAGTTAGCACTGTAAAAATAATTTCATATCGCAGTATGAAACTGCTGAGAATTATGGATCTTTGAGAAGTCGATTGACAGCATCACTGTTTCTCTGTGCTCCAGAAAACACCACCTGTTGAGTATCAGTATCCCACAGAATTTGGCAGACATGTAAAAAGAATCATCCAACTGAAAGATAATATTCAGTGGCTTAATGTGAGCAAAAAATTGATATGCAATTATCCCAAAGATTACAAACCTCTTGCTTATAGTCATGTAAATGATTGTAGTAAGACATATTCATAGCATAGTGTGTTGTTAAAAAATTGAGTTATTGCTCAAGATTTGTGGATGTCTAAGGAGATACTAAGCAGTCATTTATCCTGTAAATCAATCTCGGTAATGTACAATGTTTCTTTCTTTGTATTCATAGCTGCAAACTCCTGAAGCTTTTTCTTCTACCTTCCGTTCCGTTTTTCAGTCTGTAAACCAGAAAACATTTCTCTTGCTTGCTGCCAAAGTATAGCACTAATACTGTTGCAGAATAGGTGTGTGCATTGTCCCTAGCTGTTAAATGAGGAGAATAATAGTATAACGTGATGTACTGACTTAAAATCCTAAAGGTTGTCTCAACTAAAGTGTTAAAACTTGGTTTGAATTCTACCAGAAACCATTCAGAAGCATACTGAGTTTTAGTTGTTCCAATTCAAAACAGTATGCTGCAAACAAACGAGTAGGAAGCATTCGTGTAGCCTAGTCTCTCAGTAAAACTTGAGCTACCGATCTTCTGGCAACTGTCTTGAGATGTGGATAACTCCAGGTAGGGTTGTGCCTTAAAGATTCCTGATGTTTAAGGTTAGCAAAGGAGTTGGGTTAGGTTAACTGAAGGAGTCAGGTGACTTGCATAAATTACTGAAAGCGTCTCGGAAAGTATGCAGAAGTTTTGGGGGAAGGTACAGTTGTTAGCTCCGAAACAGTTGAGATATTCTGAAATGATAATGTTCTTATTTATGGTGTAGCAGTGGTCGAGATATTGTCACCTCCACCCCTCACTGGATTCTGTGTAGTGAATGGAACTGGCTGTTTTGTCACTGTCCAGTTCGAGAAGCTCTATAGCATTGAATAGCCATTGCTGTATGATGGAACCGTGACCACTCTGGCCCTAGCATGCTGTTTGAGAAGAGTCTATCTGCTGCCTAGGGCTGCTGAAGCAAGAATCTGTTTCAAAATCTCATGTGTTGTCTTTAACCATTGAATGTTATGTTTTGTCTCTTTTTTTAACTTCAAACTGTTGTTCAGTTGTCTGTTGCTTTACTATTTTTTTTAAAGCTGTGAAGGTCTCCGCTAATATCAGGAATACGTAACTTGTGTAGCTTTGGGTAGCAGTACTCTTCTGAGTTACCAGAAACATGGTTGCTGATTTAAGCGTAGGGAAGAGGTCTGGGCTTGCTTCTTGCCTGCTGTTTTTTCCCAGGCAAATAAAGACCAGCGTATGACACAAAAGAAAATGACATTTGTTTTTGCTACTTCTACATTTACCATTTTTCTCTGACACAGACAAAAGATAATCAGCTGTGCCTTTTATCTTTAGAGTAAAAATGAGAAGAGGTAATAAAACTTTGAAAGAAGGTTCTTGGGGACATTGTTACTGTTTGTAGAGAAGGTGATGTTTGCTAAGTGTGGCACATGTGTAATTGCATCTGTGCTAGCTTTGCAGGCAAGAAAAAAAACATTCACTGCGAGCCATATAATTAACCCCTTAATAGCAGCTACATTTTTATGATCTTCAATGCATTCTGCTTGAATTGGTTTTTGAAAAAAGGCAGTTGAACTTAAACTACCTCTTAGAGAAGTTTAGGATTTTGCCTGCAGAAACAAGAGGCACAGGTGGTCAGTACACCTGTGATTTCACTGTGCTGAGCATGTGTGTGATTTCCCCAGAAAGCCTTCTGCAATTCTGATCACAGTTGTGTGCCACAGAAAATGAATGTGTAAGGTTAAATAGGTGGAAGTACTTTAATGTAGAGTACAAACAAACATTTTGTGTGGGGGAATGATAATTTTCAGAAGCAACTTGTATCTCACAATCAATAGGCTTATTTTTTCAACTGAAGTATAACAGGCTGTACTCTGAGAGCAGGAGGGGAAGAAACCTAGTGACAGTGTTAGCAAAATACACGATGGCTTTTAACAAGAGGAATAAAGTATGCTCTCCTAGTTTGCAAGTCTTCAAAAGAAATAATGATTAATTTTGATTTGGATAGTTCTCAGTAGCAGTACTATTTTCAGTAAAATCTTAAATTGGTGCTTCTTTAGTAAGAAAGGTCTATGAATTCTGGTTGGTTTTTTTTTTTCAGTAAGAACGTTTATGAATGGTGTTACTACTAAGCTCTTCCCCTAGGAATAACTTTGAAATATTGACCAAATGAACCAAGTTGAAGTGAAATTCCACTGTAAGAGTAGTGGGAAATAATTTGACCCGGTGATATAAACAAGTGTTAGATCCCTACTTGCTGAATAATGTTACTAAAAAAAATCAGAAACTTGAATGTAACAGCTGAATAAAAATTTGTAACTTGAAGGACTCAGATAGCAAAGTGCTGGTAATAATTTACAGCCGTTTCCAGTGCATAATAGAAGGATTTGAAACAATGTTTTACCAAAAAAAAAAAAGAGAAACAAACCCAAAAACACCAAACAAACAAACAAAACAAAAAAAAAACCCACAAAACCACCACCAACCACAAATACACTGAAAAAATGCATGCTCAGCAGTGTTCACTCTGTTTCCAAATATTAATTATTATTTTGGTTAGCCATTTGTTTTGACTTTTGTTATTCAAGTTTATACATAAGGTACAATTGTTCTTCAGAATCCTGTTGCATCCAGAAGCAGGAGATGATTATAGTTTTGACAGAAACAGATTTTTCTTCAGGCAAGCAAGCCTGAAGGAGTAGATTAACAAAAAAATTTTAAAAAATGGTAGTTTGTGAAGAGCATTCAAGTGTGTTGGTGGTTTATTGCCAAACAGTAGTGAACCTCCCTAAAAGTGCAACTTCCACTGCATTCTAGAAGTATTAATACTATTTACAACACTTATTTGGGAGCATCTGTACAATCCAAAGATAGAATTGAAGGAAGAATGTGGAGAGTGTACCCTAGACTGAATTTGCAAGGGAATTCACATTCCAGCCTTGATTCAGTTTTAAATTGAAAACTGAGACTTCATTTCATTTTTGGAAATGTAAATTTTGGGAAAAAAAAAAATCAAAACCAACCCAGCACTTTATGAAGTTGATCAATGAGCTAATGACTCCTCACCTCTGCACCATTGAGCATCCCCTTTTGAATCTCTAAGAATAACTCTGGTTTTTATCAGTTTTATGCTTGGGGGCCAGCTCAGTAGAATTCTAATTGACTTGTGATGCACTGACTACCAGGTCATCTTTCAGAGATACTAGAGAAAAGGATGTAGTTCTATCAGATTCTGTATTGGTGAAGTTTCTTGTACACGTGTGATTAAAACCAACAAAAGTTCTGTACTATGATAGCCTGCACAGTTGTAAGCACATCCAATTTAATGTTTTCAACTAAACTTAAACATAAATCTTAATTGTAGGTACTTACTACTTTCAAAACGCTCTGAGGGCTGAAAGCATGCAGTTCCCAAGTTTTGCATATAAATCTGTTTTAGTGATAATGCAGATACTGCAGTTTCACAAAGTCACAACAGTGAAGCTATTTTTACCTGTAATTTCTTTTCAATCAGTTATTACAGAGTGTTTGGTGGGTTTGACTGTGTTTTGGTTTCCTGCTCCCCCTCCCTTTTTGGTATCTTGAGCTAAGTGCAGCAGAGCAATTAAAGCTTGTATACTAAAAAATCAGCTTAAAAAGGGAAGGCTTAATTTGAACAAAAATTTCTAGGAGGATGATATAGCCTTTTTGCCATAAAGGTGCGTTAAGGCTGTTAGGAACTTGCTGTGGTGTATTATTATTATTTTTTTTTAGGATTATAAAATTAGATGTGTTTATATACACAACACCTACATATTTTGATATAGTATTTTCTCGTTTTATATTTTGTTCAGCATTTACAGCCGAACAATACCAGCAACATCAACAGCAACTGGCACTAATGCAGAAACAGCAGCTTGCACAAATTCATCAACAGCAAGCAAATAGTAATTCCTCTGCCAACACATCACAGGTGAGGGATTTGTCTGTGCTATGATTTATCCCTCATTGTTTCCCACCAGGGTTCATCTCTAATTGTCAACTGTTGCCATAGAACC